>NC_071403.1:59568128-60193128 GCF_017976375.1 Cuculus canorus | reverse complement strand
CATACAAGCCAAGATGCCGTTGGCCTTCTTGGCCACCTGGGCACACTGCTGGCTCATGTTCAGTCAGCTGTCAACCATTACCCCCAGGTCCTTCTCTTCCGTGCAGCTCTCCAGCCATTCTTCCCCCAGTCTGTAGCACTGCATAGGGTTGTTGTGCCCCAAGTGCAGGACCCGGCATTTGGTCTTGCTAAACCTCATGCCACTGGTCTCGGCCCAGCAGTCCAGCCTGTTCAGATCCCTTTGCAGAGCCTCCCTACCCTCCAGCAGATCCACACTTCCTCCCAGCTTAGTGTGATCTGCAAACTTGCTGAGGGTGCACTCAATGCCTTCATCCAAGTCATTGATAAAGACATTGAACAGAGCTGGACCCAGTACTGAGCCCTGAGGAACCCCACTTGTAACTGGCCTCCAGCTGGAGTTAACTCCATTGACCACCACTCTCTGGGCCCGGCCATTCAACCAGTTTTCAACCCAGCAGAGTGTGTGCCTGTCCAGGCCAGAGGCTGACAGTTTCTGAAGCAGAATGCTGTGAGAAACTGTGTCAAAGGCTTTACTGAAGTCCAAGAAGACTACATCCACAGCCTTTCCCCCATCCAGTAGTCGAGTGATTTTGTCATAGAAGGTGATCAGGTTAGTTTGGCAAGTTCTGCCTTTTGTAAACCCATGTTGACTGGGCCTGATCACCCGGTTCTCTTGCATATGCTTCATGATAGCACTCAAGATTACCTGTTCCATGACTTTGCCTGGCACTGAGGTGAGACTGACAGGCCTGTAGTTCCCTGGATCCTCTCTGCAACCCTTCTTGTAGATGGGCACAACGTTGGCCAGCCTCCAGTCCAGTGGAACTTCCCCAGTCAGCCAGGACCTCTGGAAGATGATGGATAGGAGTTTGGAAAGGACATCCGCCAGCTCCTTCAATACTCTTGGGTGGATCCCATCCAGCCCCATAGACTTGTGGGAGTCTAGCTGGGCAAGCAAGTCTCTAACAGCCTCCTCTTGGATCATGGGAGCCTCATTCTGCCCCTCTAACTCTTGGATTTGTAAACAGAAGGAACAACTTTCTTTGCTATTAAAGACTGAGACGAAGAAGGCATTAAGTACCTCAGCCTTGTCCTTATCCCCTGTCACTGTTATTCCTTCTGCATCCAATAGAGACTGGATATTCTCCCTCGTCCTCCTTTTCCTGTTAATGTATTTGTAGAAAGAAAACATAGGGATTGTGATGTTTAAAATGCCCACTTTCTTATTTTCCAACAATTAATATCTTGTAACTAGGCCAAAAATGTTCTGGAGCTAACTGGAAGCTAAGCAAAAGCTAATGGCTGCAGTATTTGATTAATCGAGTTGCTCAGCCCCATGAGGTATATTGATTTTCAGATGTGCTGATTGTATGCCCTTTCGACAGCACTGGAGGCAGCTGTCTAAATTTGTGAAGGTTTGGATTAAAATCCAGACTGTCCTATAAACATTCACTACATATTTGAATCAAAAAATCACAGATCCTTAATTGGTTCCTTATGCGAGCTTAGATGCGGATACAGATATGTTGTAATACAACATCATTCACAAGCTATGCAGAAGAAAAGAGATGTCTCAATGCCTGGCATTGCCAGTATAGCTTTCTGCACCTCTGCTTAGAGCTGGGAATGTCTTGGCAGGATCAGGATTGATATAAGAAAGTGGTATTGAGGTGGGAGCAATGGGGCACAGGTAAAAATCTTCTCTGCATTTAAAAGAAAATTCATGCATTTAAGAAAAAAAAACACCCTAAAGTGTTTTCTGCCCACTCAGAGCAGTTTCCTGCTGACTGTATCACAAGGAATTTGAGAGCCAACATCTGAGTTCTTTACAAATCAAGCCTCTTTCCTGAACAGCCAGCCTGCTGCAGAGCCAAGTCCCCGTCCTGCCATGTGGTTTATACAACACCCACAGCCACAGCAGAGGTGTGTGTAAGGGGAGTTAAGGACAAGAAAACCTCTATGTCCAACCAGGACGGCCCATGGCCACCCAGTGCAGCACAGTCCCTATCTCGCCACTTTAGCTATAAGGATATTACGTGTGCCTGTGCTGAAAGCCTTGCTAAAATCAAGGTGAAGAACAGCAACTGCTCGCCTTTGTCCTATGAGCTAGACGATTTTATTTCTGCATTGGAGTAAGGCCCGACTTAAAAAGGGAAAAATAATCTGAGAAGCAAGTGCTGTTAAGATGGAGGGCTGCTGTTATGCTGCTTGCAAGTGACTGAGTGCCTGAGTTAGAGATGTTTGATTTCACAGCCCCATCCAAACATGTCCTTCTCAGCACTGCACCCGTCTAGTATTTGAACAGGGGGACAA
Organism: Cuculus canorus; assembly: GCF_017976375.1. Taxonomy (NCBI): domain Eukaryota; kingdom Metazoa; phylum Chordata; class Aves; order Cuculiformes; family Cuculidae; genus Cuculus; species Cuculus canorus. The sequence goes on along the minus strand of NC_071403.1, from coordinate 60,190,795 downwards.
ATAAGTTCCCAGAAGCAGGGAGTTGGGTTTGTTGATCTTGTTTTCTTTCAGGGATCCTGAATTTAAAGCTAGACCTTGCTGCCTTCTCTGACATGAGATATAGATGTGTTTGTACCGTTACAGAAGTTATGGCAAATCACTTGTGGTGCTCTGAAAGCTGTGTGAGTGGTACATTCCCTAATGTGGTACACAGAGACCTTGTTAGCAAGAACTGGCTCATGCTGGGACCTCTGCCCGTCTGCTAATAGCAACATTAATGGGGAACATGAGAGAGGTTCTTCATAATTTCACTACTGGAAAAATCTAAAAATCACTTAGCAACAAGGTTGCAATCTAAGCTTGCTCTCTCACTCCCTCACAGAACCAAAAATCTCTCTCAAAACCTGCCGCTAAAGCCTCTGGCAGCCTGCCGCCCTGGAGCTGGTTGTCTCGCCTCTGCTCCCCTCTGCCCTCTCAGCTCCTCAGGATGTTGGGTAGTGCTCAGAGACACAGCACGTTTCTGAGTTTGAAGGAACAACATCAGCTCAAGGTGTAGGCCTTTTGAGAGGACACTCGTTTGGAATTTGTCCTGAACCCACCAATCCACTCCTCTGATGGTAGATTTGGCAATGGTGTTTTCCTGTCTTGAAGAAGGTTTTCAGCCCAACATGTTGCTGAGGCCAGAAGGGGTATAGCTAGTGAAAACTACCGTGAAGAACTGCCATAAAGATTTAAAGAAACTGAAAAACAGTGACATTGCATTGTGTCATTCCTCTGTGCAGAGACAGAAAGTGTCAATAAACATTCTGGGCACAAGTGTGGGCAGAAGTATCCCGTGCTTCTTCAAAATCTCCCAGAGAATGCCTTAAAAATGCCGAGCCTTCAGCAACAATGCCACAGAAAAACATATTTTTTTTTCACAAGCCTATTTTAATTCCCATTAGGTTTTTGGGGGGCCTGCAGACTCATATGTCTGCACAGGAGGTGCTGGCATGGGGCATTGGTGAAGGTGGGAAGAGAAAAAAAATGTGCAGTCTAGTCATCCCACTGCTGGCAAAGCCTCCATATTGCGGTGCTGTGGTGTCAGGCAGGAGAGATGCTAGAAGTGATGTGTCGGTTCACCCCACTTACAATATTTGTGGTTGCTCCCAGTCAGAAAAATTAAATATTTGTGAATAGATACGGAGTTATCTAAATAATTTTCATTTCAATTGCATCATCTCCCCCACCCCTTCGCTGAAATATTTGAGTCTTTGTGCTTCTTGACTCATGGCAGCGTGTGTTTTGGAAGCACACCAGAGTGCTGAGAGCAGTTTATAACGTTTCCAGTAAGGCTGGAACTTCAACTTTTTTAAAATTAATTACAAAAATTTGCTGATTGCAGTAAACACACAAACTGCTAACAACTGTCTTTTGCACTTCAGCTGCTTATAAGGGCAAGTGTGTTAGAAAGTGCTTTCCTAAAAACTCTAACTAATTTTCATCCCTTTCCCTTTTCATGGCCCTTCAAGCGAAGTCATCTCAGCTAAGCAGGGTTTGGCCTCCTGGGTAGCTTGGATACCTCTTTGAGTACTATGCACAGAGGAGTTAAACAGGGCAAGGAAAAGCAGCAGGCATTAGTCACACTGTGCTTCTTCTGGCCCAAGGAATATATAGCCATAATTCTCTATTGCCATTTTTAATTTGTTTTTATTTAAAATGCCCTGAACCAAAGTAAGATGGGGTATTGATCACCACTTCCCCCAAATATGCCGTCAGGGATGCTGAATATTTTCATTTTCAGATACTTCACAAGAATACTCCAAGTATACTTTTTTCCCCCTGAACTTCCAGAGAGGAAAAATCATTTATCCATTCAGATCCAACAAGATGTTGTGATCCAGAGTGTCCATGTTTCATCCGCCACCAGGGTGCCTGCTCTGCAGCAGCTGTCAGGGTGAGCTGCCTGCATGCCTTGCCTGCAGTGCAGTGTTTGCCATGCACGAGGGTCAAATTCCCAAATCTCAGGGGCGGCCTACTGTGGGGAACAGGGATGGGGGTCCCCCTGTAAACGCTGCATGGCCACCTCACTGGCAGACAGCCCCCCCCCAGAGACACAGCCTGGCCCCTGCCCTCACAAGGAGGGCACTGCCAGCAGTTTGTGATGATTTTAGCCAGTTGCTAAGTAGCTGAGTCCCAGGGACACAAATATAATGAAAACAAACTGTCCCAAGGGAAAATGGCTGTGCTGCTCTGGGAGGGCACTCCCTGCTGCAGATGACATATCTTCCTCTCCCCTACTCTCAAACACATATGGTTCCATGGGGCTATGCCAGGGTCTGTTCCAGGACATAAGCGACGGTGATTGCATGTGTAAGGCTTTGGGAAGGGGCTCTGGCAGCCAAGGTCCAAGATAAGCTGTCTCTGTTCAAGGGAGTGGAAGCTCACACCTGCCTGCAGAAAGCTAAGGGCGCAAACCTGGCTCTTCCAGACCCCACAGCTGTGGCCATGTCTGCACAGGGCTGCATTAAGCATTGCTGAGGCCAGAGAGCAAAGCCACGGCCAGCCCCGCACTCAGGGCACACAGAGCTGGGGCGCAGTTTCTGCTCCTCTGAATGGCAAAGTGTTTCATAGCAAGTGTTCTCCTTGTCTGACCAGCAGGACCAGCAAATAATACTTCTAAATACTTACATTCTCCCTCCACCATCCCTGGCCTCTCGAAGGACTACTTTGTTTCAGTGCAAAGCAGAGTAGCTCCAGCATAGGGAGCTGAGAAGACCTCTACTGCCACACCAAGGTGTCTCACGTGCCAGTGGTTAGAGCAGAAACAGGAGATCTGAGCTCAAAACCCTTGAGCAATTCAAGTAACATTCACCTTTCTCCAATTTCTCCTAGTTGCTAGACAACTGGCCTTTCTGCATCAGTTTAGTACCCAAATCAAAGGCTGTCAGCCATCCATGTATTAATCTGTGGGACCTTTGAAAAAGATTAATTCTTTCTGTGCAGAATGAAAGAGTGGGATGTGCCATACCTCAACAGGACATTTTAGGATAGGACACAATACTGTTAGCAAAACTATTATTGTACAAGTCTGCAGAGATGTAGTCATATTGCACTACAAACCCTTTGGTCATTCAACAGCAAGCTGCCGGAAAAGGCATCTAAGCATCTGCTCCAGTTTGAAAACAGATTATCTGGAGCCACAGAGAGTGGATTTATCGTGACTGATCCCATTCCTTTCCTAGAGGATATGTCAAGTGACTGAAATAGAAATGGGGTCAGTAATTAATAGGGTAGCTCTCAGTCACTGTTACCATATGTTGATATGATGATGGTTGGTTTACATATTTACCTGATAAACAGCTTACTGAAAGTTTTAGCAGGACACAGGTCAAGGAGAGTGGAGTCAAAATTTGAGGTGCCATTGTACAGAAACTGCTGTCTTCACGGATGACTTCTGCAGTGTGAAGGCATGCATACATAACCTTGCACTTCAGGGAGGGTTTCTTCATGTCACTGGGGAAAGGGGAGTGATGAGGCACAATCATCTGCAGTCTCAGCTCAGCTTTCTACCGCACCAGGCACAGCTGAAGACTGCATGACTTTATTCCTCACAAGTACATCATACATGCTAGATTTTCTTGAAAAGGGGTAGGCAAATATTAAGCACAAGAAACAGGGGTTGAAAAGTGTCTTCATGAAGGTTCTAGAATGGCAGTGACCCAACCTGTGTCCTAAGCTGGAGCCAGGAGCTCCGGGACACCTTTAGTATTGCCACCACAAGAGCTGTTTCAGTTTCTGATTCTTTTAACAAGTCCAACTTTCTCTGCAGCTCATGGGTAATACCTCTTCAACAGAACCCACAATGCTGTTTTTGTGGTTCCTTCCCAAGACAGGAAATTTCAAGCTTGTCAAAGCACTTTTCTGAGCCAACAAGAGCTACAGTAGAAAAATGTTGATCAAAAACAGGTGAACAGCTGGCTGGCTTGCAGGAAAAGGGTTGTGATTCAGTTTGCATAACCCCTGGACGAAAGACATGTACTCAGTGTGAGGAAAAGAAAATGAGCACTGGGTTGTGTGATATGTCAACCCTGCTAAGAGCTGGGGAGTAATGGCTCCCTCAGCAGCTCACACTGAGGTCCACAAATATTTCATTGCAAGTTTGGCTTAACTGGGTGGTGATCCAGTTTGCCTAGCCCACTAGGGAGTGGATGTGGTGCTCCTTTCTACCAGTGTAATGAAAGTGTGCAACACATGAACAGCTGCAATGGTCATGGGTTTAAGCAGTGGGAACCAGAAGCAAAGGTTCCACCCTCACTCCAAAGGGCTGGAGGAGAAGGGACCTGCTTTTCAGGGAGGGATGAGGATCCCACAGAGCCCAGTGACATTGAGGAACAATGGATGGAGCAAATCCTTTTGAGAAAAGGATGCCCTCTGTATGCAGTTTCTGGAGATGGGACACTTGCCTTCATTATTTTGACTATAAATTAAAGACCTCCAGTAAAACCATTTAAACCTCATTAGTCAAACACCTAGGGACAGCACTGGAAAGAAACTTTCCCAATTGTGTATAAATTTTGTGTTCAAGCTGTCCTCATGCTCTTCCAGGCATATCCTAGAGGGCGTATCCTGCATTACCTAAAAACAGGTGCCTATTTGAGAGTAAAAAAAAAAACCTCTCGTGGTGTTAAGGCCCATTTGAAGAGCTGTGCACACAGAGTGACTTCCCTGCTGAGATCCAGCTGGCCATGTTGCACCCCAAATGCAAGTATAGCATGGGTGGGTAGTCAGCAGCTGGACCCCTCTGCTGTGGGCGAATGCAGGGGTGTACCCACAACACCTGGGGTGCAGAGACAATACGCCTGTGTAAGGCAAATGTGACTTCAGTCTTATTTCCCTCCATAGATCACAGCAAATTTCTCCAGAAAGGTTCTATTACCATGCAACATCTGGGACCTGAGACTGCCTGGGAGGCACCAGACAAGCCGCCTCTGCTCTGGTTATGGCAGAAAGACATGGACTGTGATTTAGACTCACTGAAAAGTTGCTCTGTGCCTCCTGTGGGGTGGAAAACACTCCAATGCTGCTCTGAATTTCAGTCTGCATTAGAAAGGCGCCTTTCTTGCTGGCAGCCTTTACAGTTGTGCTGTCAGTGCCACAGAATTTCAGTTTTTCCAGAAGCCTCTGGGTAAGTGAGAATTGCCAGCTTTTTACTGGAAGTTTCAGCATTTATGATTACAGAGAATATCTAGAAAATGGCATTTGAGCAGGCCTTAAAGTTTCAGAAACAAGAACACAAATAAAGATTTATTATTTTTTGAAGTTTAAATCCTGTTGATAATTTTAGTGGCTCTAATTCATGGCTTGTGAATGCTTTGATGTGTTGTTACTGCTCCTGACATCAAATAACCCTACGCTGGCTTTGTTTACAGGCAGGGATTTCCTTCCCTAATAAATGATTGAAAACGTTTGGACAATTAAGTCTCCAGAGTTGTTAATTTGGTAGTTTCCCTGATCACTAACAATGAGTTCTTGTAAAACAGTAACACCAAGCTACCACAAGAGTGGGAGTTAGTGGTTTAAAGACCTTTGAAGATGTAACTTTAGTATTCTAATCCTGTATATTTTAATTAAGTTGTATTCCTGTCTCCCCATAGTCTCTTTGCTATTGAGCATCTCACAGGTGCACAAACAAAGGAAGGGAGACATAGAAAACCACTGCTTCAGAGGCATATTAATATAGAGATATACACTAAGTTAAGTGTATATATGTGATATAAAATATGTAATATAAACAATTTTTTTCTATATATGCATGTATTTTATGTACCTATAGAAAAGCTCGTATACGAGGCCTCAGTGACAACCCCCAGCAGTGAGTCATTTGGTGCCCTAAAGGTATTGACAGCTAACTTTTGATTCACCATTCATGGATTATCCAGTTTCACAGTTAACAGAAAAAGGGTACCAAAGCCCCAAGCCTGTTCTGCATAGGCAATCGCCTTTAGTCACAGACCCACCTCTGACCCGAGGGGAATATTCAGTTTCTCCAACAACTCAGTAACATGTCAGGCTTGAAAAGCCAACAAAAATGTCCCATGGGTTTCATGGACCCTTGAAGGGAAAGACATAGGCACGTGCATCTGTGCCCACATGGGGAACCCGGATGTAGTAGCTGTAAGGAAGAGCCCAGCGTGGCCAGTGCTCTCCGTCAACAAACCCCATCATGCCAAAGGCCCTATCAATCAAATCTGCATCATTTGTTTTGCCTCCAAATGCCAGCCAGCCTTCAAAACTCTAAGTATTAGCCAGCTAGCTAGACCAAGTGGGCAATAGTGAATGCAGAACTCCCAGAAATGTGACTTTTATTTTCCAGTCAGTCCCTTTACTGTGTCGGTTGGTGAAGACTCTACAATATGGTTGGTCTTCTTGAAACTACTGTCCAGTTGTCCCTGATGTTCATTCACAGACCTGAAGGATGCTTGGCACCCTGCAGGCATTTGCTGCTTATTTCAATGCTTCTGGCTTTCATCCTGCGTATACATTGCACACATAGATATATTCTCAGTGAAATTTGCAGTAGACAGCCAAACAAAAATATTCCGGGCATTTTTTTCTCCTCTTGGTTTCTCTTTTAATTTCCAGCCCTTGCAAGCCTCAGACACTGTGGGTAACTGTATGTTTAAGGCAGATGCCTTCAGCTTCAGTCAAAATTATGTTTAAAATCCGGCGCTTTGCCTTTCTTGTCTGAAAGCAAGCTTTAGGCCAAGCAGCATTGATTTAGAAGAAATATCAAGGTATGCTGCAACTCAAGAGGACTTTCAGTGCTATTGAGGCTAAAATTAGACCTGTCAGCTACATTTCAGCATTGGCAGTGCTCCATCTGGCCTTGCCAGCTGTCATACCAAGGCAAGATGCTGGGCAGTGGGATGACTCTGAGCCCAGTGTTGGCCACCTCTGACCTAAGGAAGTCTAGATCACCTGAAAATACATAAAACTGATATCTTGTGTCTTCCACATGGATATCATCAGTGGAGAGGCCTTGTGTTGTCTCCAGGCGCAGGGTGGCATATTTGGCTGCATTTGCAAAAGAGATTAAAATTAAAATAAACAAAAACCCACAGATCAATGAGTAGAAAGTGCATCCAGAAGTGACTCCAAGGCTGGCCTTGGGTGTGCACTGCGCCAGCTGTTTTGGAGGTGCTGCCTGTCTTTCTACCAGCTGTCAGCATGTGCATGGGTGAAACCCTGTATGTGCCCTCCCTTCGAGGCACAATAAGCTGCTGTTTTCCCAATGCAGGACTTCAGGGCAGCAGCCACTTGCCAGAAATATGGCACACAGAAATGCCAGGGAAAGAGGCTCCCTGTTACTGCCACTTCTGAGATCTGGAAAGCCCTTCTCCAGAAAAGGCCATCACAAACACACAGCCGAGATGTGTTCTGTCCCGCATTGATCCTGTTTCCACCATGTGTGAGTGTCCTGAAACACCCTTGGGCTATAGAAAGCTCCTTTTCAGGTGCCTTTGGCAACTAGGAAAGTCTTTTCTGTTCATTGGTGTATTGTGAATTTAAGCTTCTCCATAAACTGTACTGAGAATGACCTGCTCCAACAAACACTTCCTTTTATTGCATACTAGTAGGTGCTGCCTCTGCAGGACACTTCCATGTGCTTTTTTTCCATGTGCTTCCCAATGCTTTTGGGTTGCTGGTGGTAAACTGCCTGGCTGTGCTTTTGTACAGTGGCAGGATCCCTGTGCAGACCCCAGCATGAAGCCTGTCACATTATGGGGACATCTATTTCATCACTAGCCTGTGCCTTCATCTAGTGTCCGCAAAGTCATCTTTGCCACCATCTCAATTGACTTATGAAGTTAATTTTCTTGCAGTTCCCACTATAAGGCTGCTTCCAAATGACTCCAGCTGATGCTTTGTGCAGCTTTTCAGGAGGTTAAAATGCTTTGAGCTGCATGCTGGCATTCAGCCTGAGGTGAGTGTTCACATTTTATACCAGGGTCAGAGCCTCTTGTGTTCACTGGAAATCTTGAAACAGAGGTCTTGATGCACTTTCCATTATCAAGAGAATATCCAAAGGATTTTAGTGTAGAAAAGCTCTGTGGAATAACTTCAACACTGGACCAAAATGATGGCCTGTAATAACAAAACTTGCAAGTTCATTAATTGGGCCACAGCTCATATAGACGACTGAGAAAGGGATGTCTTCTTTGGCTCTTCACAACAAAGAACGGTGGGCTGAGTGATTTGAAAAGAGAAACACTGCTGGCCCTAGTCTTACTGAGGCTGAGATGGGCCTTGAGGGGCATGAGCGCATGGTCTTTACCATGGTTATTAGCAAATACTTTGGCCAGGAAGTTTTCATGTTCCGTATCTATTTTCATTTTCTATTTCATGTCTAAAAAAAAAACTTCACTGGCCCTCGTGGTCTTTATCTAGCTGGTCCTCAAAAGATGACAGTAAATATCAGCGTTATAGTCCTTACGCTCTATATACTCAAGACTAGCATCCCCTCAGGACAACCCGTAAGGGCATCTCATGATGAAGCAAGTGATCTGAGGTCACTCCAAGTTTGCAGGCAAAGTCTTGAGCAGAGGTATCCTGCAGCAATGCCCCAGTCACTGCAGCTCTGCTCTTCATGGCTCCCATCCCAGGTCAACCCTTCAGCACTGATGCAGGAGGAGGTGCTTTGGGGTGGAAGACAAGTCCTGCTGCCAAAAGGGACAGCAACAAACGGGGCTGTGCCACAATCTGCCCTGGAAACAACGTGACAGATGGAGCTGGCCTGGACCCTCAGAGTTTTGCTGAGAGGAAATGATGGCGGACTTTCAGTCTTCTAATTGCTTTTGTCAAGAGTGAACGTTTCTAAATCCTGATTTCTTGAATTTAAAAATGTAAGTATATATTTGTTTGCATCCTGTTGATACTTGGTGTCCTTCAGGACTGTGAATGCCCCTTCTGTACAACAACCACCGATTCTGAGTCCTGTGTCCCCTGCAATGACTGGGCATCGGAAGAAAATACGTTAACACAAAAATGGATCAGCTGTAGGCACGGGCTTTTGAACTCACACATTTTGCAGGTTGCTGGTTGAAAACACTGAGGCTGTTGAACTCAAAAGCAATTTCAAATGTGGCAGAAATAACTTGAAGTCTATAAATCTTTAAAGAGCAGAGCTCTGGATCAATTAAAAATCTTTCACTGCACCATACCAGTAGCAACTTATGTGCCACGTGCTTTTCCTCTCACTTTGATTTGGTTATGATTACTCTACAATGCTATGTGTAGTGAATGCACTTGCACATCTTGCCTGCTCTTCTCAAGTCAATCTGGTAGCTCAGATCTGGTTCTCCTTCTCAGGAAAGTCGCTGGGCTGGTTTGCAGCCACTCAGCCCTGCACAGGCAGCTCAGCTGCTTGAGCAGAGCAGGGAATTGAGCCACATCACCTCTGTTCTAGGATGACGCTGGAGTTCTGGGTTCTACCTTGCTTTTGCTGCCTATTTTTTTAATTTAAACTGTGAAACAGCTTAGCCCCATCTTGAGGCAGTGGGAAGTTCTGAAACGCTGCATTTTCCCCTTTTGTAGGGCAGGAACATAGTTTGCTCCCCCACCAGTCACAGTGCCCAACCCTTGTCTCTGCAGGGTAGGTGAGGACGTGGGGTGAGTATGGCACTGGTGTGAAGACTGACACCATTGATACTGGCAGTCACCACTCCCAGCCTCATGGGAGCCACTGGCAAGGGTGGCTTTCCCAGAGCCCATATGGTTCAGCTGGGTGCTGGTTGGACTGGGCTGTATGTTCTAGAAGTACCCAGAGATCCAGAGCTCCAGCCTGTCATGGTCTGTGGGCTGGTGGTGTTACAGAGGCAAGGAGAAGCTGCAGAGGGGACAGGACAGAGGGGCACGTCTGGCTGTGTATGGCAGCACAACTCCAGAGTCTCCCTGTGATGGATTTAGCAGAGAGACTGCTTCTGAAACCCTGGGTGCAATGTGTCCTACAAAAACATTCTTTTTAATTGGAAGTTTAATAATTTCTTCCCTAAGTATTTCTACTGCCTGGCCAAAAATGGTATCTAAAATTATCTTCCCCAGATAAAGACATTTTTGTCATATTTGGTACATTCCTATCTGAACATTGAAAGCCAGCTCTTTGGGCTGGGTTACAGAGACAAATCTGTTTGTAACTATATTGAACTGGCATTGTTAGCCCTGAAATTAATAGCTTTTTTATCTGTCTACATCCTATGCTCATTTTTTCCGTACTAAGAGAGTGTCAGAGGAAGCATTATAAGGGCTATATAATTAAAACCAGAAGTGGCTTCCAGTGAACTTAACAGTAAATGCTAATGGCATTCCTAGCAAAAGTAATCCCTTGGGGAACTCATTGCAAATGAACTAAGGACTCAGCACTGTTGCTTTAATGGATTTTAACTGAATCTGAACAGTTGAAAGGTGTCAGGACTTGGATTTTTTATGTCAGTTGAAGTCCTCTGTGACTGTGGCCACCAACTGCCGGGTAAAACCTGTGAGACCACATTCAGAAGTCATGCTTGATTCTGTTGTTTATTGTCTTAGAACTTCCCATACCAAGACATTACCATCATGACCCAGATTTTTCATCTACTCTTCTGGCTCTACATTAGTAGAAGTTGTTTGACTTTCATGGAGTGGTGTTGGAATAAGAAAAGAGCTGGGCTCCAGTGGGAGAAAAGGGCAGTGGGAGGCTGGTGACCTTGTGGTCCCGGATGCTCACCTCTGGGCTGATGCCAGCAGAGGGATCGAGGGCTGGCTCTGCACATCTCAGGGCTCTGCACCCTTTAGGGTGGAAAAAACAATGTTGAGAGAGCCTAACAGAACATATTTAAAGAATGCCCACAAAAATCCAGCGGTCTCATAATAGCATTGCTTTGCAAATACTTCTGTGCCTGATTTTCCAGACGTGTGAGAAGTTTGCACAAGGAGTTTTAAACTGAGAGTTCTAGGACACTTTGCTGTAACTGCTGAAGCCTTTCTGTGACCTGGCTGCCAAGATATATGCTGCAGGGTGGCAGGAAGGGAGAAAACCAGGGGAGCAGATAGCAGCTCAAGATTAAATGTTTTTCTGCACTGAGGGTCATGAGGATGGAACCAGTGGGCAGCAAATGGGCTCTGGTGTCTGGCTTACATGCTACTGATGGCTAAATGCCTCCAAGGGAAAGCATCCCATCCTGGCACAGACCCTTTCGCTAAGCTGCTTGTGCAATAACAGTGTTGCTGGAGACCAAGCCTACAGTCCAGGAGGGAAAACAGCCCTTTGAAAGGACAAGTCCAGTGTTGATCCAGCTGGGCTGGAGGCAAGAAAGCTATTGCCCAGGTTGCCAGCTCCTGGTTCTCGCTCCACCCATCAACACTAACCTCCCTGGAGAGCCCTGGAGAGCCTGGATAACCCCAAATGGACAACCATCTGCCAGAAGTGACCTATGTCAGTGACTGTCTGGGTAGAGAGATGTTCCAGCACAGCTGTAGTCCCTGAGGGACCTGGCTTGGTGCTTGGGCAAGATCCTGTCATGCTGGGAACAGGGGGAGCAAACATCATTTCTGGGAGAGGGGTGCTGGACACGTTAGTGATGAGGGACTACACAGGGTTACAGGGCAGAAGTTAATTCATCTAAGTCATAAGCCAGCTTTGCTTGGCAGCACTGGTTTTGAACCAGCTGGTGGAAAGGCCATACAGGAGCATACGTCACTCTTTGCTAAGCTTGTTCTTAAAATCATAAGAGTAGTTTGGGTTGGAAGGCACCCTTAGAGGTCACCTAGTCCAACCCCTCTGCAATGAGCAGAGACATCAACTAGATTAGGTTGCTCACAGCCCCATCCAGTCCAACCTTGAATGTTCCCAGGCATGGGGCCTCTGCCACATCTGGTCAACCTGTCCCAGGGTTTCACCTCTTTTCAGATAGCTGTGGAGAGCAATCGGGTCTCCCCTCAGCCTCTTTTCATCCAGGCTAAACAACTCTAGTCCCCTCAGACCCTCCTTGTAAGACTTGTTCTCCAGCCTCTTCACCAGCTTCGTTGCTCTTCTCTGGACACACTCCAGGACCTCAATGTCTTTCTTGTAGTGAGAGGCCCAAAACTGAATACAGTATTCGAGATGCAGCCCCACCAGTGCCGAGTACAGGGGCAAAATCACTTCCCTGGTCCTGCTGGTCACGCTGTTTCTGCTACAGGCCAAGATGCCATTGACCTTCTTGGCCATCTGGGCACACTGTTGGCTCATATTCAACTGGCTGTCAATCAACACCTCCAGCCCTTTTCTGCTGGGCAGCTTTCCAGCCATTTGTCTCCAAGCCTGTAGCACTGCACAGTGTTGTGGTGGCCAAAGTGCAGTACCTGGCACTTGGCCTTCTTGAACCCCATACAGTTGGCCTGTTCTCCATATGCTTTAGCACAGCTTCTAGGGAGAATTGTTCCATGATCTTCCCAAACACAGAAGTGAGGCTGACAGGTCGGTTGTTCCTCAGGTCATCCTTTCTACCCTTTTTAAAAATGAGCACAATGTCACCCTTCTTCCAGCCACCAGGGACTTCTCCTGACTGCTGTGACTTTTCAAATATCGTGGAGAGTGGCTTTGCCACCACGTCAGCCAATTCCCTCAGGAGTCTGGGATGCATCTCATTGGGTTTCATAGACTTATATATGTTCAGGTTCCTCAGCTGGTCACAAACCAGATTTTCTCTTACAATAGGAGAGACTTTGCTTCCCTGGTCCCCATCTTGTGATCTATCCACTCAAGAGGTATGGGAAGAGAGAAAAGAGTGAGGCAAAAAGGTTGTTAAGTACTTCAGCCTTCTCCTTGTCCATTGTTACCTGTTTGCCAGTGATTTTCATCCAGGGGGTACACTTTCTTTGACCCTCCTTTTCTGGCTGCCACACTTGTAGAACCTCTTCTTATTCTTTGCATCCTTGCCAAGTTCAGCTCCAGCTGCACCTCAGCCTTTCTGACCCCATCCCTATACAACTGGGCAGTGTCCCTATACTCTTCCCAGGACACCTGTCCCTGCTTCCTCTGCTTGTGCCTTTCCTTCTTGCCCTGTAGGTCGACAAGCAGGTTTTGATTCAGCCATGCTAGTCTCTTGCCTCCTTTTCATGATTTCTTACACTTGGGGATAAAGAGCTCTTGCATTGTGTGGAAAGCATCCTTAAAGATCTGCCAACTCTGTCCTGCTCCCTTGTCTGGGAGGGCAGTTTCCCAGGGGGTCCAATTAACTTACTGCATGAAAAGCTGTAATTTTGGTTTCCTAAAATTCAGGGTCATGACTTTACCCTTCACCTGACCTGTATCCCTCAGTACTGTGAACTTCACCAGTGCATGATTCACTGCAGTCCAGGCTGCCTCCAGTCTCTGGTAGGTCTGTCTATTAGCTGGGTTAAGAAGCTATCCTCAATGCATTCCAGGAGTCTCCTGGACTCCCTGCAGCTGTGAACATGATGCCTTCTGTAGCTAGAGTAAGAAGGCTTCATCAGTAGTCTTCCTTTGATCAGAGAGCCTGTGATAGACACCACCCACAAGGTTCCCTTTGTTGCCTCAGTCTCTGATTATTACCCACAAGCTTTCAAACTGTTCACAGCTATTCTTCAGAGAACTCTTTACACTCTATCCAATTCTTGATGTAGAGGGCAAGATCTCCACCCTTCCTTCCTTGCGTGTCTCTTCTGAACAGCCTGTAGCCGTAGATAGTTGCACTCCAGTAACGGGATTTGTCCCACCAAGTTCCAGTAATGGCAACTAGGTCATAACTTTCTAGCAGCTTCTAGCTCCTCCTGTTTGTTGCCCATGCTGCATGCATTGCTGTAGAGGTGCTTCAGCTGGGCCGTTGACTGTGACACCTTCTTAGAGGAACACCCCTTAATTCCTTTGACGTATTTCACTGGTGTTTCGCTGTTGGGTCTCAGAAGCTCCTAGCTTATCTCCAAGACTTCAAGTGTGCTACGATGCAGCCAGCACCTCTCAGAGCAACAGGCTGAGGGCCCTCACTAACTTCTCATACCTCTAATCATCTGTGTTCTTAGTAATCTGTGCTCCTATAATACCACTGGTAAAATCTTAGTGACAAAAATCTTCCATGGGGTTGTTGTCGGATCTCCACACAGTCAGATGAGTTGAAACCACAATTAATGGTCAACCTAATGCTTGGGTCAAAGCTAGTGGTAGAGATATGATACAAACTGACCAACAATGGGTCACTCAAAACAGTTTGATCTGGGATTTTTTCCTCAACTGCTTTTAGTGGTTTCTAGTGGAAACGTAGCCAAAATCTGCAAGAAATTTAATATGCCAGGTGTGCCTAGTGAAAGCAAGTACTTGACACCTATCTAAGTTATTAAAATGTCTTGCAACTTTACATCTTCTTGCTAAGATGACACTGCATGACTTCAGTGACAACAAGACCATTCTCTTGGTGAGATAATATCCAGAGAGGACAAAACAAAGGACAAACGATAAGCAGTACTCGTGTTGACAGGGCAGTGGGCCAAGAAACTGTTGGCACTTTTGCCATGATTTTGGCCAGACTCAGTTTCTGGAGACAGCTCAGTGCGTCTCGGACTGCAGGTCATGGGACTTGCTGCAGGTCTTAGAGGCAGTGGCAGAGCCTTGGGCAGCAGCTACCAGCATCTCAGTCCCTTCAGCAGCCACTGTTCACTGCCTGCACTGCTGCCAGCTTGGTGGGATGTCCTAGGTGCTCTAAATCACCAGCAGCAGTTTGGTTACTCCAGGATGGAGAAGTAAAAAAAAAAATGCTGTAATGACTGCCCACAAACATTTGCAGTGTTCTGTGCTCCAAAGGAACTGAGCTCCAGCCAAAGAGAAGTAGAAATCAGAAGGTTCAGTAAAACACACGGGCCGGAGCAGGGTTCTTAAACACAAGCTTATAGGCACACACCACGAATTTCCTTCTTGGCAGATGTAAGCTCTGAAAAATGCAGCAGGGAGAGCAGGATGTTTAGTCAACCCTTTAATAACAAACAGCTGTAATAAAGTCCGGGCTTCCTACAAGTCAAAATGAATTTTGCGACCAAGCTAACAAGTGCCAGTGCTTCAGCACATGTAGCTGGGAAATATCAGGTTGAGGGGACTCATGCAGTGAATTTTCTTCTCCCATTTGGACTTTGTTCCTTCTGTCGCCTTTCTTTCTTCTCCCATCCCCATTGCCATGCTGCGTGCCACTGCATCTTCTCCCAGCAGTTGGCATTTCACAGCAACAAAAACATTCCTTGCAACATACTTTGCATCTAGCTGAGAGTGGGATAATTTCAAAGGCTGCCTTCACTCTGGTTATTGGCCTTCAGAGAACAAGCCCAGGAGAAAAAGGCCAGCTGAACTTCAGGGTTGCTCGCACTCCTGCCACTTTTGGTAAGAAGGGAAGCTAAGGCTGAGGTCAGGCCCTTGTGTAAACCTCTGGCTGGTCACTGAAATTGTTGGACCATCCAAAAAACATAGAAGACTCCCTCCCCCACTCAGTTTTTTTTCATTCTCTCATTCGTTTTGGAGACAAGCATTATAGGAAAACTGCAGTAAGCTATTTTCAGGGCAGCTACATGTTTTTTTGACTTGCTGGCATCCCAGTTAAATTCTAACATGCCAAGGGCATTTAGACCTGTATCCTGGTCCTGTATGAGGTCCAAGTTTCACAGCCATTAGACAGCAGAGCTGATAAATGCTGTCATTTACAGATTGCCTAATGGAATCTTTTGCCCCAGAAGACATTTAGAGTAAAATCCATAGTGATGCTCACAGAAAAATGGTAAACTTTAACAATAATGTGTTGAGCCAAAGATAAGTAGAGATACGGCTGTGAGGTTTCATCCAAGCCTGGCTTAGGGGTAATAGGCAGTTGTCCACCACAGCAGGTGCCCTAGGAGAAACTACTTTTACTGTATTGAATATATGAACTTGCTCTGGCATGAAAATTAGGCTGCTGCTGAGGAGCATGAAGACCTGTGGCCTGTCCCTTGTCATCTTCACCTTGAACATCAGGAGGACAACAGGAAGAAGGAACGCCCCTGGGAAGAGGATCTTAGGGGACAGAAGGTCTGTTGAAGGAGAGAGACAAGCTAATAGTGAGATTTCCTTCTCTGCTCCATTACAATGGAATAAACTTGGTCTCAGATTAGCATCCTTTGGGTGCAGTTCCATACCACTGGGGAACTGCCGGGTTAGGGATGCAAACAAATCTTGTTATCATCTCCCATCTTACATTCATTGACACTAGAGTGTACTGTCAAAGCCCCCCAGATGGTGGGAGGTCAGATGAAGATGTAGAACTACTTGGTTATGTTAAGTGTTTAGGTGTAAAGCCCACTTGTGATCAGGGGACAATAACCAAGATTTTCATTAGGAATTCAGAAAGTGTCCTTTTGTGAAGAATCATGTGTGCCTGACTTACCTGCCATGTAAAGGCTTTCACTGGCATTAAATCCCAAATCCAGGACAGCCAAACTATGAGTTTGTCCTCACAGGAACAAGAACATACTGATTCAAGTGGGTCACGGGCAAACATGGACAGCAAAGCCTCTCTGTGAATAATACCTCCAAAGCCGGGTTTTTATCTCAGGGATGTGACTTGCGACCCCTTTGGGGGAT
This sequence comes from Cuculus canorus, assembly GCF_017976375.1. NCBI lineage: Eukaryota > Metazoa > Chordata > Aves > Cuculiformes > Cuculidae > Cuculus > Cuculus canorus. The sequence continues at coordinate 60,174,204 of NC_071403.1, read as the reverse complement.
GCTATTGCTGAGCAATCAAAAGGACTCAGCCTGCTGGGTGCTCTTCCAACACCCACAGCCATGACCTCAAAGACAGTTCTGTGCTGTCTGAATCTCGGAATGAAGTCACCAATAAATAAATCGATTGCTATACTTCCATAGGCAGTCGCAGAGTGTTTTCTACCCTGCCTTTACAAGCCTTCACTCAATCATGAGGCCTGCTGATTCCACATGAAGCTAGATGCTGTGGATTTGTATTTATTAGAGAGGACATTGAAAAGTTAAGACAGAGCTTAAACAAGACTGAAGCAAACAATGGGTAGGCCAGATCCTAAATATAGTTGGAATACCACCCCTTAACTGACTGTCGAATCTCTCCAAAGCAAATTCTTCTTCAAATTCCTTTTTAGTAGCTGGTCAAAATTCAGCTCAAGTATAAACAAAATTGATTTGTCTTTCAAAATACATTTCTAGAAAAGTGGATGTTGGCACACAGAAGAACTCTCCTTGGAGCTGCACGTTTGATTCTCTTACACTATGAGAACTTGCTGCATAAGACAAAAGGCAGAAAGTGAGACTACCCAGAAGCCTCTGCCAGCACCTTCCTTTTAGAGACATGCATTTAAAACCCATACATGACCAACAACTGACAGGAACTGCCTGAAAGTTTGTCATTGCCAGTTCTGGCTATTTGCACTAAGTATAGGGATCCTGACAACAGGAAATAGTGAACAAATTCCTTATTTACTTTGCTTGTATTGTGGCTTTTGCTCTACCTATCAAACTGCCTTTATCTCACCCCTTGAGTTTCTGCAGTCTTATCTGTCCGATTCTCTCCCCCATCCTGCTTGAGACAAGTGAGCAAGCCCCAGCTGCGTGGTCCTTGTTTGCAGGCTGGGGTTAAACCACAACATAGTCTTCAAATCGCTCCTGCAATACTGATCCAGATACTGCTTTGGATTACCTGAAGATATCATGGGTGGTGTGGGGGTGTGTGTTAGGTTTAAGTACAACAGTGAAGTACAAATAGAGTTTAGTCTTTATAAAAATTCCCAAACCTCATCCTGTCCTCAGCAGTCAGATTTTTATCTCTCTCTGGTAAAGCAGAGGTGTTTCCCCAAAGGACCTCACTTAAAAGCTTGAAAAATAGCTGCAGCGTTTTGGTGGGTTTTTTTCCTGATCTAAAAGATCCAGTTTCTAAATTCTAGACCAAACCATTCTTGGCTGCGTTTCAGGCAGATTCAAGATGCCCCCAAACAACTCCAATGGCACTGAGGAAAGCAGAGTATAAAGGACAACCCACAAAGCAGCAGAAAAGCCTTGACTATTCTATTTAAAGTGACTTTATTAAAACATTGTTAATATAAAATGTGACCAAGTACAACTTCTTTGTAAGAATGTTTAATAAAAACATATTAAAGAAAGAAGGAGCATCAACTCTTGTCAAAGCACAGGAAAAACCTACCAGGATAAGTAAAAAGTTCTGCAGCATGTTCTACCAGCTGGTCCCAATGTGTATTAGGGTAAAGTTAGCTGATGGAATAGACAGGCAGCCCAGGTTCTTCCCTAAGAAGCTTTAACGTATTTAGCAGAGGTTTAAAATAACACTCCTCAACAGTAGGAGACTTTGCTTTCAGATCCCCCCTGAATCAAAGTAAGATTAGAATGCACACCTTCTCATTGGATTTATAACTTTTCAGCAGCTAATGTACAGAAAATTGGAATCACTGGTAACTGTAAACCCCAGGGGTAACATCTGTCAGGTTTGAAAAGAAGGTGCAAGGCAATGCTAATTATGCACCTAAAGAATTTGTGCTAAAGTTGTTCTAAGCTATATTAATAGTGGATGCTTGTAGTAAATGCTAAAAAAGGTCAACTGAGGGAAAAAACAGCAGTAGAGTCCAGGCTTGTAGAAACAACAAGTATTTTTTGAATATCTGGAGACATTATACAAGAATTACAGAAGTTTGTACATTTCAGGAAGCACGTAAAGAACCTTTCAGAAGTCTATAAATAAGGCTGTGCCATGACTTATACTCTGTGACAATTTTTGAAGAAAACACTAGAAAAACTGGAGAGTTTGGGCTTGGTGGTTCTTTTTTTGGTGAGGGAGGGAGTAGCTTACAGCATTTTCCTTGATCAATAGGTAAGTTTTCATGCTTTATCAGCATCCTCTGCTTGTCCAGAGCAAACAGCACAGCAATTAGCGGAAAGGATTCTTCCAGGACATCTAAAACTCTTCCTGGAACAGGCAGAAAAAAATCCTGCAGCATCCAGTTCTGCACATTTAACTGCCCCTGGCAGTGAACCAAACATCAAGTGCTAATCCATGAGAAGCCTAGCACAATTATGGTCTAGGAGACGGTGACCTTCTTATAGCCTTCACTGGACCCATTAGAGCCCTGTGTTTTGCCTTCTACCCCAAACAAATGCTATGGGACTATTGCTGAGGTAAAGGGAAAGGTCAAACCTTTGGCATTGGAGCAGACCAGTCAGTGGCTGTGCGTAGGGGGAATTAAGGCTTCAAGGTGAGGTAAACACAGTGAGAGTCAGTGTGTAAATCATGCTGCATTTCAGAGACAACAGATTCAAACGACAGCTAGTCTTGTTTTCTACATTTTAAACACCAAACATCATTCGAAAGCAGAACCTGAGGCAAGTCTGCTGAGGGCCACCATGAGATGCCTCTCTTGCACCTCAGGAACAAACGTAACCCAGACGTTGAATGCTGAAGAGAATGTACCCACAAGGAGGAAAAAGCACCAAAGTTGATGAGTCCTTGAGACGATAAGCTGCTTAAAAAACAAAGAAGCCTTATACTACTATGACCTCCCAAAAATACAGTGGTTTCCTAACAAAAAGGTAATCTACACTCCAGCAATTCCCAGTGCTGTCCTTCCAGCACTACTATTATCAGGAGTTATGCTCTAGTAAGGAAACAGTGAAATCATTAGGCTTGTGTTCCCTGAAGACGGTTTCTCCCATTCATTAGGTGTTGTCCCATTCCCCTCCACTCACCCCCAAGTCTTTAATCCAAAGACCAGAAACACCTGTCATTTTCCCAGGTCATTTTTCTAACACTCTTACTATGTTATTTTATCAGGTTTGCAGGGTATACACACAGTGCTTCATTGGATCCATCATTCTGGCAATGCCTTGCCCTCTTCAAAAGATTAGTGTTTTTGAATAAGCAGTACAGAAGTTCCTTTCAAACTAAATGAAATATAGAAATCAACGCAATTCTTCTGTATGCTTATTTTTCATACTGGTTTTGCTAGTTATCTGAAGTATGGAATTATTTGCTAATTTGGAACCATTTCTTGTACAACACTACTTCTTACAAGCCATGCTAGCAAGGTTTCAACTGGAAACAGCAATCTGGTCCTGTAGGTTCCATTTCTAGGATACAGACTCTCATTTGTTTTTCTGTAACACATGTATGTATCTTCTCCCATCCTCTCAATACAGTAGCTACTAAAAACTTTTAACAGATATTAAAAAAATATCCAAATGAAACCACACTTCTATCACTGTTTAAAAAACAAAACCGCATATGATATTACAAAAGTTTATACAAAGGCAACATTTAAGAGTTTGAAAGTTACTTCTAGAAAAAGACACAAATGCTAGTAAATTAACATACAAGGAGAAAGATATTCTATTCCTTCCCCAAAATTGGTTTGATCTATTTTGAAGTATCTTTTACCAGTTGTCTAGAAAATCAAAGCCAGTCTTCAAGATAACATTGCTTGTACTAGTCTGCAAGGAAAGAAAAGAAAATATGGTTCTTAATTATGGTATTACAAACTCAGTACTTGCCTGCCTATCCACAAAAGAAAGTTTAAAATGCTACCTGCTAATATTTCAAGTTCTTTACCCTGCTCTAAGATACCTAAAAACCTATACCAGGAAATGCTAGACACGGAAAAACACTCACAATGACCAAAAAGGCAATTCCAGAGAGAAATAAAATTCTTACAGTGCTCTGCAGGCAAAACGTTGGGGTTTTTTTCCCCACAGAAAAATTCATAAAGATTGATTTTTAGACTGGAGTGGGAACTGCAGAGAATGAAACAAACGCAGATTGTAAGCATGGCTAATTCAATGGATTGCCTGTTGCAATGAGAGCCAGTTGTTGCCAGAAAACTACACAGTTTAAACTTTGTTGACAAGTTATTTACTAGGCTATCAAGAACGGCTCATTCCTACAGCGCTGCACTTTTAGCCATGACATTTAGGGAGATTTTAGTCTTCAGGAAGACAATTCAAGGGACATAATCTCTGGATTCTCTTCCTAGAGCATGGCTCTCTTCCCCAGAACAGGGAAGATAATCCAGAAAAGAAATTAAGGAAATTCTGTCATACAATCTTCTCTGCTACTCTGTTCATATTTTGCATGGGAGGCCTGCTTCTCCACAGAGAGAAAAATCAAGCTTTTGCAAATATTTCATTTACCTAGAAAACATTCACAAAGGAATTGAAACTGTAACAACCATCAGCTTGTAGGAAAACATGATAAGGCCTGAAGGACTAGGGTGGTCACAATTTGTAGCAAAACTGCTGAAGAAGCATTATGTCCTAGCTTCAGAAAAAACACCCTAAACATAGGGCTTCAAACACTGAAGTGGTTTAAGTGTTATTCTCCACTAAGTGCTCCCACTTATTTCTCTTGCAAGTATTTAAGTCACCCTGCATCTTCCAGGCCTTACATCATCTTGTTTGGAATTTAAACAATCACTCTTGGGAAAATATGGTAAAGAAAAAGCTATGTGACATGCTTAAGGTGTACAGTAATATGTCAGGCTTATGGCAGAGTGATGCCACAGATGCCAAACAGAACTGCACTGCTCCGTTTGAAGAACCATTCCTCTTCTCTATTTCACAGTTTTGGGGACGCAGATCTTTTTCTTTTCTTCCCCTCATCATGTCACATCCTGTTGTTCCCTTTCTTTTCTCACAGATCAGCTTCTGCTTTTTTAAATAGCTTCAAATGGCTACTGAGCTGCTTATGGTTATTTTTTTTGTTGGGTTTTTCAGGGTTTTTTTAATTAAAAAAACATTGAGCAGGCTAATTTTGGAAGCTCATTCCATTTCCATTTTGGACTTTAAGAGAAAACACATTTGAAAGCAGCCCAGCTGCCTGGGACAAAACACTGGGAAGTGGCTGTTGGGCTTAAAACAGCTGAGAAACTAGTTGCACCATTCACCGCTATGCTGTGTGAACCAATAAACTTCATCTACTTTCCAAGTTAAAAAAACCTCTTTTTTCCATTAAGTGTCTTGCTGTTTCAAGAAAAAAACAAATAAACAAAAAAAACCCAAAACACCAAAACCCCACCCCACAGCTCTTTTCCTTGCTACAGAAAGCTCTTTACCACAAACTGCTAGGTGGCTTGCTATCAGTTGGTCACTGGATACCATGTCAGTGTTTCTGGTATTGTATTTAAACGATGCCTTTATCCTATGAACTTCACTATACTAAAATATACTTGATAGAAACAAACAATAGCAGTTGATATGTTGGTTAGAGTTCTTTAAATTTGCAGGATAAAAAGTCATCAATCTTAGTTATGGCTTAATGCTTTATGGAGTCCCGCACCTTCCAGAGGGGCCTCGTCAGATTTTAATGTGCTATACAGATTTTAAGTCTAAGGACAGTGGGTATAGCAGTCCTTACCTGTCCAGGCAGTTGTGGATCTGTAAGTATAGTACCATCACTATCTTCCTTGTTTGTCCTAGAAGATGCCAGGTCCTGTGGTGGGTCAGGAAGAAAGAAGTCATCTAGAGAACTAGCAGGGAGCTGAGTGGGTCGAGGTTTCTCCCATTCAAGAGATACAGAAGGTAGGCTGGGGGCGACAGACTTCTCTGGTTTAGTTATGATGGGCTTCTCAGCTTTTGCCATCTCCTTTGGAGTAGACTCTTGTCTGTAAAAAGAGGGAAGGGGTTTCTCTCCTTTCTCCATGGACTTGATCTGGCTGGGAGTCAGGGACAGGAACTCAGACTTGTCTCCTTCAAACTTTGAGCGCTCTGCATTTATCTTCCAGAAAGAGGACTCCTCTTCCTTTCTGGATGCTATCAACCCATCAGAGCCAGGGGTCTTATTGGCCTGAGAAGATTTAGGGACTTGGACACCAGGTGCTGCTTTAACGGGCTGCCTCTGTTCATTTTGCAACTGGGCACCACCTTGTTCTTGTATGGACAGAGATGCAATGCTGAACTCCATCTGACTCTGTACAGGGTTAAAGAAAGACAGTGTTTCAAAGCCCGTCATAAAGAGAGTTTTCTCCATAAATACCTTTGTAGCTACATAAAAATAATAATTTTTAGAAGTCTGAGCTGCAGCAAATGTAAGAGTCCAAGACCTACAGCAGAGGAGGCAGAGAAAGCAACTGTATTTGAATTACTCAGTGCCATCCCAGATAGCATGGCACTAAAACATTACAATAGTTGTGGATGCATTTTGAAAGCCATAGATGTTTTACGTGAAAGTATAAAGCAAAAGCGCTTTACAGTGTAGTTTAAAAGGCAATCTTCCATCATAGCCTTTGAAATAGTTGCCAACATGTTATAACTCCATCAATTTCCAAGATAAAGACTAGCTGTAAAGAGCATGCATAGATAAGTGTTTTTTATAATTCTAACATCTCTCTGAAGGAAGAGAAACATCTCCAGCAAGACCAGTTCTCCACTTATTCCAGAGCCTTGTTTTGTTTTTACTTGCAGTACAGATAGTTGTACTCCCTTCTGGGTCAAGGAAGCAAGTGACCATCGTTAAAGTACAATGTAGATTTTGCAAAAGCCACCCAAAAGCAAACAGCACTTCAAAATGATCATTTTACTTACCACCACTTCAGTAATCTTTACTGTCAACTAGCTGGACACTCTTTAGGCTAATAAAAGTTAAACCTTATTTCACCCTGAGAAACACATAAGCATTATAGTATTTAGCAGCACACCACCATAGCAAGTTCCAGAAAAGAACAACCTAATGTCTAGACTTTTGTTTGTACAACAGAACAAACAATGCAAAAAAAAAAATAATTGCATTTACTGTTAGATCTAAGCTGTTGTAATCATGAGCCTCATTAGTTTTGAGAAAATTCAGAGGATATTTCAAATGCCAGCTTTTGCTACAAGCAGTTAATAGATGCATTTGAAATTCATTACAGATTTGTGATGTCTTCCCCATTCTAATTCATTACCTGGCCTTTTCCTGAATAAAAATGTGATAGCATCTATGGGCCTGAGTCTAAAACAAGCCCCAGCTGCATATCGTTTTCACTGGAAGTGTTTGATCTCGAGTCCTAAATTATTGCGCATGTTAAATTCAAAGGGACTGCAGATCTAGCAGGTCTTACATACCCCCTATGTAATATTCAGAAACTTCTCATCAAAGTGCAAATGTTAACTCAGCAACTGATTATTTATAAAACATTTTTTTTAAAACAGTCAGCAGCTGACTACACATAATTCGATTCACGGACTAACATCCGAGCTTTCTAAAGCATTAGATACATTGGATATTTTTCCAAGGTTACAGGCAAGGAAGCACCAAGTTCTGTATTTTCATTAAGAATATACTGTTATCAAAAGATGCAGGACACAAAGAAGCTGTAAATAATTACAGCTCTGCTAGAATAAGGTGAGGCAAAAAACTCTACTGCTCCAGTATTATTTTTTTTTAAATGAAAGTCATGAGGTTAAAATTAAGAGCAAGAGATTTTGCTTTAGATATATTCTGCATAAAAAAACCATGGATGCAATGGTGCTAAGGATTATTTACACTGACTGCCATTTCCTATATTAAAATCTAGGGATTTATTTCCCTAAGCTCATTTGGCAATACTACTGAATAGAGATTTACCACCCTGAAGTTAAGATGCTTTAAGACTTCAGAATTGATAAAATCCCAGCTTAAAAAACGCACAACACAATATAAAATAGACCTGTACTTCCCCAGTATCCAAGGGGGGCAGGGGAAAAGGGGAAAAAAAATTTCTGTCTTGGAAGACCTAAGTTCCTTATCATGTGGGAACCAAACCACTGCTACTTTCGATCCTACAGCAGTCTTCCTTCTTCTGAGTAGCCTGTGCCAGGGCTCACACTAGATATGACAGTAGCTACAGGCCACCACAGTAGCAGTTTCAGTAAAATGATTCCTTCACCTCCCAGCCCAAGAGAGGGAGGGTCAGTGCCCAGACGGCAGAGGGGTCATCACAGCCCCAGATCCACCAAAATAGTGCGAGCCCTGGGACAGGCTATTCAGAAGAAGGAAGACTGCTGTAGGATCCAGGGAAAGAACTGATGGAAGAGAAGAAGGTGTCTATTAGAACAAAAATTAGAAAAAGGAAAACTGACAAGATGGCTTTGTCTTTCAATGGCAGCAAGACAGACAAGTAAAGCCAAACCCTTCTGAGGAGGTCTTATACTGTGAAGTAAAAGCCATTGCCTGTGGTCATGTTTTATATTCTTTTTGTATGGATAATGCTCCTATTTGACTTTCAAGAATACTTAGGACATCTGAATCTCTAAGAAATGCAGCTGATGAAAGAAAATGATTAATATGCAACATCTTTCAGGTCACAAAATTCGCAACAAAATACTATAAACACCCTCCCCACTAAAAAAACTCCAACAGAGCAGCAGTCTAAGTAGGGACATAATTGCACACAGACATGGAAAAGACCCATGCGTGCAACACTGCATGCTGACAGCTAAGTCATGAGTAGTACTGTATGTTCAAATGAATCACTAGACTCTAGAAATGTCATTTCAATTAGTGTTCTGCTCTCAATTTCTAACATCAGACTGCAAATTGGCAATTGATTGGATCAGCAGAAGAGGGAAGGAAATAATATTTAAAAGACAGTTACTCCCCCAAAAAAACATTTCCTTTTCTTGAGGTTTGCCAGCCATGAGAATATCTTGATGCACCTCTCTGCTGGCCCCGATGAAACTGATGGTAGCAGCTAGTCTGTAAAGGGCCCTATGGCGTGCTCACTTCCCTTGGACCAAGGCAGAGTTGTGAGCTGCAGTTGCACAGTTGAGTATTTCAGCAGCAGAACTGCACTTGTGGTGCTCTGATGGCTACCACTTTGGGGAAGCAAACACCAAACACTGCACTAAGATTTGATGGTCAAAAGCAAACTGCGATTCAGGCATAGTTTTGAATTCTAAAGATAGGGTTTCATTCCTCAGCTGCTTTCATAGACTATGACTTTGAATGAGCTGCAGCTTTTGTACATTAATTCCCCATCAAAGAAATAAAACAAAAATACTTTATTTTCCCTATCATTTGTCCAAATTGTATTTCTGGGAACTGTTCAGCCCAGAAGGTCTCGAGAGTTTACAGACAGGGTACTGCAGTCTCAACTGCAATTTCTAGAATTCATCAGAATTCAAATAAAAGCTATTAACAGCAGTAGTATTTTTAAGATATTGCAAGAGCAAGTCGTCCTCAACACATCAAGAGAGAGCAAGAGGGTGAGAGAGTGCATGTGAAAGCATGCACGAAGCAGCATTTTGAGGCAGAGCAAACCTAGGCGTCTGCGTTCTTTTCAGTCTTATCCCTTTGGCCCCAAACCACCACAAGGGTTAAAATAAAGCATGGCTAGGTCTTGGATCATCTTTCTGTCTAATAAAAACAAGTAATATTAAAAATTGTGATTTTTAGGAAGTTGTGTGTCCATCTTTCCTTAAAAAGACCATATTAAAGTATTTAGGAATTTTATTTATTGGAATAAAAAAAATTGGACCTAACTTGAGACCCAGCGGTCTCAAGTCAGGATGATCCACCAAATTGTAATACTGGCTGAATATACTCATGGGAAACAACATATCCTAAAAGAGGGGCACCACACACTAAGAACATTATGATTTAATAATAGTGTAAGAAATCAGGTCTCAGTTCATAAGTCTATATTATGATGACCACAAAGAACCCAGGACCTTTTTATTTAAGCATCTTATTCACTCATCAGGAATGTGTAGTATTTTACTAAACAGTCAAGCAAACACAGCCAAAATAAATTGTTTTGCTTGGCAGGCTGGAAAATCCAAATGGTTGAGACGAAGACTGCAGAAACGCTATCAAAAGCAACTTGTTTTAAGCACAGCCTGATATATGTAGAGGTAAGAAAATCAAGTTTAAAACTATTTAGAAGATTGCTTTGCTGAATGGATAAACCCAAAACAAATCCAAAGTAGCTGCAGTTTTTGCCTTGTTTCCTGTGCACACCACAGGTATTTTGGGGATCTTTCAGAGTCAGGAAGAAAACTCCTTAGGTCAGCAGAGACAAATTGCAAGGGGAAAAACAGAGCAAAGCACTCAAAAACAATCTAATTTTAGTCCATGCAAAAAGACATCACCACAGACACATGGAACTTTGGAGAAAATTCATTATCAACTGTTTGGTGATATGAATAGCATTCTAGTCTGCCACCACTGCTGGTTAGCTTGAGCAAACTCACACTGACAGTACATGGTGTGTGCATGGTTTTACACTCAAAACCAACCGTCTAAAGACTGATGAAGGTAACTGGCCATGCAAATTAAAATAAACCTTGAACGCAGCTACTATTACTTCAAGTTGTGGGTTTTTTGCTGAAGAGCCAATAGTCAACAGTAGCCTTACAAGACTGTGTTTTGAACGTCTGTTATCTAGGTCAAAAAAGGGAAGGGAAAACCCAAAACCTGAGGCATCACTCTTCCTTCCTTCCAAGGAAGCATTGCCATTTATGACAGCTTGATTAAAAAAAATCACACTGAAGAATCATTTGTAACAAACAATTCTAATATCAGGCTGATAAAGAAGGAAGGGGGGAAAAATTCTTTTCTACCACTTTATCCTATAAAAAAAACCACAAAAAACCCAACATAAACCAACTAGGACTTGTAAGAAGAAGAATATCGAAGACTGCCTGGTTTAAGATAAAGGAAACAGTTTAAAAGCCACATTTTTTATAAAAGCAACGTAATGTTTTCTTTCTAAATCTTTGCTGGTATTAGATTACTTCTGTAGCAATACAATAAGGGAATTCAGACAGGGAGGCAGATTACTGAAGGGACTCTTTTTCTTTTTGCCTTATTTTGTTTGTTTGCTTTTAAACACACCTTGAAGATGTCTCTTTTCAACAAATACCTGACAGCTTGTTGAAAGCAGAAGAGAACTGAAGGAGAAAAAGTCCGGAGTTAAAAAGATAAAAGTACAAAACAAACTCTCTAAAGCTACCTTCACAACTAGTCTACCCATGTCACAATCAACAAATTTTTTAGACGTGCATTTATCAATTTTAAGCATTTTGAATAAGCCTGTTTTAGTTAATAGAAATAATTAGAAATTAATCCCAACTTATTCCCATGCTGCTCTGTTCATCTGATGTCTTAGTTGAGGTGACATACTGAAATTATATTTTCTGCCCACTACTAAATTAATTTAAAAAAAAACAACAAAACCACCACACTAAACCCAGAAAGTTCTAAGTTCAGGAACAGCTGCAGAGAAATTTTACTTCCAGATCCAGGCATGATTTTGTTTTCCATTTATATCTTGGGGTTCATGCTGAGTTTCACTTCAAACAAACCAAGAAACCTCAAAGCCTAAGCTCAGCCAAAATGTTGGCTTTCATCTCGCTTAAACCTGAAGCCATAAATAGAATGCCCTAAATTCATAAACCTGGCTTTAGCTCCAGTTAAAAATGTAACCCAAATTTCAAGATGTGTTATGTTCATGAGGGCTCCACCCATGAACCAAATCACTCCCTCCAATTCAATCGCTAGTTTTAAAATGTCAGCTTATTGGCAGTGCCTTGAGGACTAGTTGTTTCACAACTAGTTTTCCTTCTACGAAGTGCTACAGTTTTCTACTAAAAATATTAGTATTTTAAATGCTGTCTAACAGCTCTCTCGGCAATTTTACACGGTATTTCTGCTTTGTTTGCCTTTTTTGAGGGCTTAAAGTCATAAGACTAGAACTTTAAATACACATCAAACAGCTAAAAATGGTGGAGATATTCATGCAAGTGTTTGTTGTGATACCAACGACTTAAGCTCTATCTCACATTTGTGTTTAAAATGAGAACACAGGAAGTTTGCTTTTGACACAAGTGAAGTTACCAAGTCTTTCAACGACATTCTGCCCCAAATGACAGCAATTTAGTACACTCTTCTGCGAATAAGTTTTGACAGCCATGGAATTATGGACTCTCTTGTACTGGCTACGGTGAGAAAAATTTGCCCACACCTAATCATCTGGAATCACTGTAACACCTGAGAGAGGCTCCAAGTTGCAGAAAACATGCCTTCTCCTCTTCTCTATTCTTCTCACCAACCTCTCAGTTTTCCCAAAGTAAGTTACAGCCAAATATTGCTGCTTTGTTTTCTTACAGTCTCAATGTTAAAAATTAAAAAAAAAAAATAAATAAACCAAGCCTATCACTTCTACTGATTTGCCTCTCTGCTTTCTCCTTCTCTGCAACAGCAGACAGTAAATGCCACATTTGCTTCCTTGTAGCACATTCATACAAAGCTACAACAGAATGAAGGAATTCCGTCATCATGGCAATAATGTGAAAAAGAAACCACAAAACAAAACAAATACCCTGCATGAAAGGGAGATCAGGGAAAAGAATATTATGGAAAGAATAACCCATCAGGAGTTAGAGTTAATGGAATGGAAAGAACCTGACAGCCTAAAGTAACAGCGGGAACGTGCATTACAACATGTCAACCTCATTAAACAGCTCATTCAGGTTTTTTCAGTGTTTCCCCACGCTGGGCCAGGATACGTCATGGAGAAATTGCCTTCCAGTATTACTTATTAAAGTACTGGTTATGGAGGAGATGAAAGAGTAAGGACAAAGCAAGACGTCCACCTTTAGAACTGGAAGACTCAGCAGTTGAAGGATTTGGCTCAAAGACTAACACAATATGAGGCACTGGGGAAAAAACAAAAGGAGAAACCCACATAAACCAATCAGCCCACACCCTGTAAAGCTGGACAAAATACGTTCTCTAGAGTACCGCAAAGCAAAAGGCCATGCAACTTTCCAAACTACAGCTGAGGCACAGCTTTTAGCTCTGGTCAGCAAGGAGTGAGGGCTTGATCAGCCAAGACAAATATCTCTAAAGCAACCTCCTTCCCACCTCACTTTTCTCCAGCCATCATGAGTCTTTCCATTTCATTCTGCAATCCCTTGTTCATTACAGAAAAGCATGAAACAGAGCATCTATTCATTGTGGTTCCTCATTTTGAGACACCACGGGGGTATGAGACACCATGGGGGTAGTAAAACTAATCTTTATCAGCAACAAATAAGCCACAGCGTGGGTTGAAAAACACTTCACTGGACATACAAGCATTTACAAGAAAAGCCAACTATTAGTTAAAGAGAAGATCCATTGCAGTGCAGATGCATCTCGTCATGGATCACTAGTCAGTGATCTCTCATGATCACCAGTTGGGAAGGACTATCTCCAGGAAGTTCGACTATTCAGAACTCCTATCAAGACAGAGCTTAGAAATACGATTACAGCTGCCATGTCCCCAAGACTGAGGTTTGAGTTTTGCACCAAAAAGTAGGAGACACACCACTGCTTCCAACAGTTACTCATTTCACCTTAATGTCAATGAGGCCCACACTCTTCTTACTACTATTGTTTTACTGACAGCTTCACTCAAGTATACCCATGCTAAAAGCCTCTTTAGTATTAAGACTAAAAGCCAGTGGCTTCTTCTTCTAAGAGTCCTGAAATTCGACAGGAGGACTTGCCTAAGCTACCTGGCTTCCACTGCAGGACACCCTCCACTGGCTCCTGAATGACCACAGCGCATAAGGGCATTTTAAAGCAAGTGAAGACTGGCAATGCTTTCTCTTAAACTGCAGCACTGTAGGCTGCAGAGACCCAGGAGCCACATCAAGTTATACGTTTATCAACATCTGTAAAGCACAGATGGGGTGCCAGCTAGAGGCAGTGACCTTGAGCAGGGAAGGCTGACGAGTCTTAAGTTTGGGTCAACTGGATTAATTTAGTGTTCACAGGCATTTCCAAATAATTACTCTGCATTAGGCTAAGATTATATTCATAGGCTCATACATGATTATCTACATAGTTCAAGGGCGACAAAGAAGAAATAGAGCAGAGAGCAGCTTTCTCTGGCAGATAAAGCCAGAAAACGTGAAGTATTAAACGTGTGATTAAATTAATATGCCCATCGTACCCAGCTGAGAAAGACAATGAGACAGGGTTTTTCTCCAATATTTTCTTCAACAAGAAGAATTAATCTGAATTTCCCACCACAAACATGGTACAACTATGTCTCCCCACACTGAAGGTACAGAAGGATGGGGACTCTGGCTCTATGTTAGCCTTATGAGAACCTCATTGTAAATACTTTAACAAAATACCAGAGGTTAACAAAACAAGCAAACAGAAAACAGACACCCAAAACAACCCACCACAGAACAGCATTTTGTTTTTGAAGGAGCTGCCTTCTGGAGAAGAAATAACCCAATGCTTCTATCATAGCCCCAGGGTGACAGGTTCCACTACATTCTAGTACATAACAGAAAGATGAAGCATAAGATAGGCTTTAAGAAAAAATCTAATTAAGCTAACAGATATCTGTATCTTTCTCAATCCATTCCCTAACTATCTTTCTCTTGGCTTCAAAAGTGAAATGTAGTTATGCTTATACAATACCTGAGACACCAGTCTCACTAAACATGGAAAGGTGTTTGAAAAGTTTACCATGAAAAATCAGATAATTTGGAACAAATCAGTTTTACATCTGCACTTGAAGCTAGAACATTAGTTCATGAAGAACATTTCGTGTTTGTTGATGTAAATCAAAGCACACCAGTGTTTCATTTGCAGGACAGTCACTTTACATAGCTCGCATAGAATAAAGGTGAAACGAGTTTATCGAGTCTCAAAATGGAGATAATATAAATGCACGAGGAACAGTATAAAATGACAAACTGCCTCTAAAAATAAGACTGCTGCATATTTACCTTTGTTTCCCAGGAGAACGGAGCAGAGTGTTCATCTTGCCAAGTTAAGTCCTGAAATAAAATTCAAGAATGACTAACAATTAGAAGAGCAGCTTTACAAGAGCATTGCACGCAGATGACATTACATTGCACCGCAGGAAGCTTAACAAGCACTACCACAGAACTAGCTAAAATGTGAGAATACTATTTAGAGATGGCACTGATTACAGTTAAAGACTGGCAGAAAGCAAGTTCTCTGAGGGAAAGAGTATCCATTAGTATACCAATTTAACTTACAAAATACATGAAGGTTTAATCGGGTCTAAATGTCTTAAAATGGTTTGTCTACAAATGGCTCTAAAACTTATTATATTACCAGTTTTCTACTAGGCATTTTCTTTGGTAACCACTAGCAACATTCAGGGACAGAAATAACAAGAGGAGGCAGGACGCTATGGAAATAAAGTCCCATTTCCTCCCTTCTGCAGACCAAAGAGTACGTGTGCAACCAGGCAGTCACATGGCAGCAAAACAGCTGCACACCCATCAGGCCAAGCCACAGCTGGATCCAGTCCTGACAAGACACCATCATTATGCCACTTAAATGACGATCAGTACAAAACAAGTATTTGGTGCTGTTCAAAGAAGCACGCCATGTCCAGAGTAAAAATTTCACATCTGAAATAGCTTCATTTAAGAAGCTATTTTTCTGATATAATACAAATTTGAGAAATTTAAATAATCTCTTCATACACGGCATGCCCTCCAGAAATATGTGGCCCACATTGAAAAAAGAAGGGATGAAAAATAAATACATAAATATTTGTTCACATTTGTTCAAGACTTGCAACAAAATAATCACACTTCTATTCCTAGTCATGCATGAGACTCATTTGTACGTTCAATGTTCATGCTGGTAATGAGTTGCAACCTCCATACAAAGCACATCACTGCTTGGCCACCCTAGTACATCAGGGATGAGAGGCAGAACAGCAAACTGAAATAGAAAGGCCAGGAATAACCATGAACAGGGAAGGAGAGGACAGGACAAGATCTGGACTGCTTGTTTCACCTTCCTGCTGTTCAAAGAATAACAGACCGTGTTTTAAGCTAACACAGGAACTCCACATTTTGCCATGACTACCCTTCTTATTTCTGACCCTTGTTTTTACAGAAATACGTTTCTCAGACATCTGATAGCATTCCCCTGATCTGCCATCTCTTATTTCACCCTAGGTAGATTTTGCCAGCCAAGGGCTATGAAATCAGAATTAGAAGTGTCTAATTGTGTCACCTACTAAACATGAAAACGTGTCATTCTCCAACTCATCTGTGAAATACAGGGTTTCTAGCAGCATACATTTGTGGTATATAAGAGGGTGATACCATGCTCTCAAGAAGCATGGACTGATAGACATCATCTAAAAGGAAAGGCCTGGGCTCCACTAGACCACCCATTCTGGCCAAAAAGGAAATTTGGTACAGGAAATTTTTGCAAGGAACACAAATGTAATACCAGGTTCTTGCATTCCAGGAACTGGATACTCATATTTATAACATTTAAGGAAAACAGAGTGAAATTCTGCCTTTTAGTATCTGTCTTATCAATATTTGGACTACACGAGAATGCCACATCACTCAGGTGGGATGCCTCACAGCACGTGAATGTCATATTAGTTCAAAAT
Source organism: Cuculus canorus (assembly GCF_017976375.1). Classification (NCBI taxonomy): domain Eukaryota; kingdom Metazoa; phylum Chordata; class Aves; order Cuculiformes; family Cuculidae; genus Cuculus; species Cuculus canorus. Next base: position 60,157,549 of record NC_071403.1, on the reverse strand, counting down.
CATCTCAGCACTGTGTCCTTTGCCTCTGAAACTGTTGGAGTTAGCACTTTATTTCTGAAGCACGCATGACAGGAATCATGGTCCAGTCACTGGATTGTGTCTCACAGACAGAAATTAAGTCCAGTAAACAGTGTAACACTCCTACATCCTGTTAGCGCACCTTAAAGCCCCAGACACCTAGGCAGAGCTGTCAGGGGGTTTTACCTAACGAGTTCAAAGAAAGCTCTGATTTCTCACTATTTACAGGACATGTGAACCATCCGTGGACCAGTTTTAAATTTGAGAGTGAACCAAGACCATCTTCATCCTGGATCTGAGACAGACAGTTCTTTATTTTCCTGTATTTGAGGCAAGTGTAGACAGCACTGGGAAGGACATCCCTCCTTCACATCCTCAACTCAGTAATGACATCGCTGCTGCAAGTGAGCTCTGCTGACAAAAGGCTGCTCACAGAGGCATAGAAAAGCATCAGGCAAAGTGAAGGCATGAGGTTGTCATGCACCAGGATACATCATTCCCTACAGGATGGAGCACGTCAGTTTCCAGCTTCATAGAATTTGATGTCTTCTCAACCACCATCGCACTTTTTGGCACCTCAACTTGTAATCTCAACCTCCAGCTTAGGCAAACAAAAAGCTCCTGAAATGAATTAATGGTACTTGGTACTGGTGGTTAAAAAGATCTCAGAGACAAACACTAAGACCTTCATAGGTTATTTCAAAATATGGAGGTACTAGACATTTGTTAGGCAGGAACAGTTCCCTGAAAGAAAAGACTGTAGATTTTTCTTCTCGAAAGTGTGGCTCATTGTATCTCAGGCTGCACAGTACAGCACACCTCGAAGTCAGTAAGTCTGAGGAGCTTTTTGCACACATTCAAGAGAGCTTCCATTGGATCTAGCAAAGGATAAAACACAGTAAGACATGGTCTGAGGATATAGAGAATATGAAGGAGTTGACATCTGTGGTTCTTTCAAGCGCACTTGAAGCTAGGATGAAGGAGATAGTTGTCAGGTTCTCTTCATGGTCAGCGAAGAAAAAGAAGTTTGTGGTCTCCACCTCTTGTGTCCTCACACAGAGGACCTGCAGAGTACCGAGTGTAAACCAGGAGACTAACACAGTCCAAGATGTGCCTGATTCATGTTTATCACCAACAAAATCTGAGAAACAAATTTGCTTTCTGTAGAATAAACAAGTCTTCACATGGTTGAAGAAAATGGGAGCAAAAGCATCAACTATTTCAATATTCACAAAAGTAAACTACAAATAGATATTCTAGATAGTGAGGCTTCAAGGCCATTTACCATCAACACAGACTAGAAGAGATCCATATCTGATCAGCTTTTGTTTTCAGCATACAACAAAGCCTTCTTCCAGAAAGAAGGCAAATAAATAAACTTTTGTTTGCTACTGTTAAAAGAACCTACTTGTAAGAAACATGGCCTCACAAAACATATTCCAGAGCTAAAAAACAGAAGAAAGAGAAGAGAGAGAGGCAAAAATCGGTTATACGCTTGCCTTCAACAATCAGCTGCAGAATACATAAAAAAAAGAACCATAAACTACATTCGGTATATCTAGGTAGTTTGTTTCAAAACAGCATCTGAATTTCAAAATGGAAGACACTAGTAGCAACGTGCCAACATATCTGTCACGAGCATTGCTGAGAGCATCTGACAGAAACCAGGCAGTCACAAACCCACCAACAAATGCATCTTAGAATGTTATCAGAACAGGACTTGTTGCTTATTGCGGTTTAACCACACTCAAAAGCTACCCTACATTTTTCATTTTTTAAAAAGCACAAATCTGTAACAGGCTCAACAAAAAAGTTATTGCTATATCAAATATTTGTTGCTTTAAAGCATTTTTAAGTAGGAGATAAAAGAGTCAATCCTTTGACTTAGTGACTAAGTTCTTAATGCTTGGCAAAACAAACACTGCGTTTACCTTCAGGCAGACAGGTCAAGCTTTCCTACTGTAGCATGATGAATGGAGCTAACCAAACTCATGTCTTCCCTTCACATAAAATGTTTACCACTTCCTAAAGCACGTGGCATTTTATTCAATAAAAAGTTTAGTTATTTCGAGTCCAATCCTTTGAGTTGCTGAAATAGTCACTATCCCTTTTTCTAAAAAAATAACTATAAAAAAGAAAAATCATAGAATAGTTTGGGTTGGAAGGAACCTTAAAGATCATCTAGTTCCAACCCAACCAAAATCAGACCTTAAATCCATGTGTATGTCACACACTTGTGGACAAAGAGGGACAATACTAAGAGAAGAGTAAGGACTTGTAAACTGATTATCTAAACCGAACTAAACAGGGAGGATCCAGTGGCACCAACCAACATCAAAACAGATGCACAACACAAGCTGACTACTACAGCAGTCAAAGGGTGGTAGACTCTCATACTCTGCTTTTTTTCCACATATTATCCTCATTATGGCTCATAATTTATGGCAGTTTCAAACACAGCCCATTTATACTACATTTATCTTCAATCCCGAATTCTATTTCCACATTTTCCTCTGCTCAGTTAAGCTTAATTTTCTGCCTCTACAAGCATTACAAATAAATGGAGAAATGCCAGCAGCTGAAGATTTGTTGGGAAACAGGAAGCTCTGCTTGGAGATTGCAGCATCCAAAAGCCCTCAGCCAGAAGCCTCGGCTGTCTAGACCTGGAAAACGATGGTGAAGAAACAAATGGCCTCCTGGTGCTGGGCCCATGTGTGATGACAGCAAATCAATCTTTAGCAAACAGGACAAAACTTCTTTCAGGGGAGTGATAAATGACTCCACTAGTATGGAAGTGATGAAAAATACATGCATGACTTAGACCACTTGACTCTAGAAAACAAAGCACAACAGAGAGGCAAGAAATGCTGGATTTCACTAGGAGGAAGTGTCGGAAAACATTAAGGCCTGCAACCCCTCCAAGGTTATTGAGCTGGTGTTCTCCAGAATGTGTTTCAACTAGGAAGTGTTAGCACCATGAGGCCAACGGTGGATACATAATGGCTGATGTAAGCAGCTAGATGCATCCTCACCATGATGGACTCGGGCACACAGGCAGATGCCAAGTAAACTGGGTGCCACCCAACCCAACTCCATGCTTGAGAGAGAAACACTGTTTGGGGAGTCAGGGAGCCAAATTCCTGTACTTTCATTTCTTTCAAGCTTCTTGAGACTTTTAAAAACACTTTCAGTTCTTTGACAGCAAGACAGGAGATTCAGAAAGCAGTTCTAGTGTCCTGGACCCTATCCTCTTTAGGAATTGCTCTCACAATGCGTGTACATCTTCAGTTATTAACATCACGACTGGCAATGCCACAACAAGGATAAGATAACGGAAGAGAAGCTGACTCTATGCATTTATTAAGTGAGGCAGCACTCTAGCACTACAAAATGACTGGATCATGCCTACAGAATGCCACGGTCCTGTTACTGCACATCTACTGTCTATCAAAACCGTCTCATGCAGCCAACACACTGAAAGGTGTTTTGAAAATATAAGAGACGCTTATACATTGAGAACTTAAGAGTCTTGGGCTACATGTTTGGAAGATGAGTTTGGTGTTAGAAAAGATATACGGGAAATGGTGGGGGTGAGAAAGAGGGAACCAATTGTCCAGAGATACAAGACCACTACGTATACTAGGTACTAGATATAAGGAAGAATTCCTTCACTATGAGATTAGTGAGGCACTGGCACAGGTTGCCCAGGCAAGCTGAGGATGCCCCATCCCTGGAGGTGTTCAAGGCCAGGTTGGATGGGGCCCTGGGCAGCTTGATCTAATGGGATATCCCTGCCCATGGCGGGTGGGGGGGCTGGAACTAGATGATCTTCAAGGTCCCTTCCAACCCAAACGATTCTATGATTCTATATATCCTCTGGACTACCTTATCATAAGTGGCCACACGCATCAAAGTGGGACTGAAATGGTGAGTCTCCTGGACAGCTAAATCAGTATCTTCAGTTTTCATCCTTGCTTTGCCTTCTCCCAAGTCCTCCGAAGAACACAAGATGAAAGAGATCAACTTTCCATGCTTAAGCAAGCACAGGTAGATCGCTACAGATTTCAACATCAGTTAACAGGGAAGATGAGCTGTGGCTGGAAACCTGAAGCTTTTGGAGCAGGTGTCAGCAAGGACATCATCAGACCAAAACACTCACACTAAAAGCGCTGCAACATCAAGAAGTGATTCTGAGACAGGCAGACTGTTCTTCGTTTCCTTGCCTCAGGATACCATACACCATGAGTCAGGGACAGCAGTCAAGACCAATCTAATTGTCCTGAGCGAGAGCTGGCAACCATGGTATTTGCAGCAGTTATACCTCACCAAGACAGCAGTAGCACAGCTCAGTAAGCTGTCAGCAAGACAGTAAAGCTCTGTAAGGCAACGCGTTTGCAAACCTGGAAAGTTGAACTGAAATGACAAGAGACCGGCCGCAGTGGCTCTGTAACAGCAGGACGAGAAGAAACAACTAGTAAGCCAGGGCAAATGTCCAAGAATCAGGTTGAATGCCAGCAAGGGAGCAGGGAAAGAAGAAGCTATCAGATGAGGAGCCAGGAAAGACTGCAAGGCTCAACAGTGCAGTTGGAAGAATTAAAATGGAAAAGGAGGATGCCAAAACGAGGGATCTCTTTTCTTCAGAAATAAAATTTATATTAACTTCATCTTGGAAGTCAAAGGAGGAAGTCAGTTGAGGCAGATGCTTCCAAAATTAAGCACTCAGCATCAAGTATTTTGATGAAACATGTTTTCTTTGGTTAATGGCTACACAAATGCTAAAACAACATTATTTGTATCAGAGCTGTATTTTGGGGGAAAGGGAGGATGAAAACAACTTGCCAAATTTGAGATGGGCTCTTCGTCTGTTTTATCAGGCAGGAAATTAGTTCCATACAGTGCAGCACAACAACCAACAACCTACGTGCTCGCCTTCCTTCCAGACCCACATAATTCGAAACATTAAGCACAGCAGAACTGTCTGACATGCCACAGCCATTAACCTAAATACTTTCACTACTCACTCCAGGTTTAGGTTTCCTTTCAAAGACTGCTTGTACAACCAAATCTGTTGTCTTGTGTCCTACAATACCTCTTTTTCATCAGGAATTATGGTCTATTACTAGCAAATATTTACCCAGAATTTCTGGTATCATGGATTAAACAAAACGGAGCTTGGCCATACGTTCTCTAGCCCTAGATATGATGTGTGTGGCACACTGTCACACCTTCCTGACAAGCAGCAGTCTTCTAGCACAAAGCTGGTCGGGAATCATGACGTTGAGCATCTATGTGCTTCAAACACTTCATCGCAAGTGATACTGGTCAGGAGGCTGAGAGCACCACTATTCTCTTTAAACTGGATTTGTGACTACAAATGCAGAAGCATATTATTTTTTATCTTAGGTGGTAGAAGCCACCTAAGGTAATTAACAATAGGACACTTTAAGAAATTCTGTGAACATAGTGAAAGAGATCAGCTTTGTAATCACACCAAGACATAAAAGAAAACAAAACAAAGGAAATCTCATATGCAGACTAAGAAAGATACAGTATCTGAAGAGCGTCATCAGATCTTTGAAACCATTGTTTCATGTTTGTCCTCAGGGGATCATACTCGGTAACATAACCCACTGCTCTGGAACCAGGTACCCTTGTACCAATGGATTTCTAGAAGCACTGCCATGCTTTGCCATTAGACAGATAGCTCTCAGAAGCTTCAAAATCCATACTTTTTGCCATCTATCTTTCCACTCCCTAGTTTGTCCTGGCATATGACATGGAACAGGCTGCGGTTTTTTAAGGTGTCAAGAATACCAAGAGCTAGAATGTTTTCAGTGTTGTATTTTTAACTATGTCTAACATTAGAAACAAAAAGGAAGAGATTTCATTCAGTGTAAACATTCCTTACAGACCATTTTCAGAAAGGGACTACTTCCAGACCCAGCCACGGCCATGCCACACTATCAAGGGAAGCCAGTACTGGCTTCTTCTCTAAGTCCCCATATTGCAAAATCCATTTCAGGGTCATTTCTGCTGGTCTAAAACTCAAATTTGGTGCCTTGCCTGCTTTATGGTCTGAACAATGGAACGCTGTGAAACAGCAAAACATCCCTGGCAACCTATTCAAGTGGTGAGGCACTGGAACAGGTTGCCCAGGGAAGCTGTGGATGCCCCATCCCTGGAGGTGTTCAAGGTCAGGTTGGATGGGGCCTTGGGCAGCCTGATCTAGTGGGAAGTGTCCCTGCCCATGGCAGGGGGGTTGGAACTGGATGATCCTTAAGGTCCTTTCCAACCCTAACTATTCAATGGTTCTATGATCCCACCCTCCTGCATAGACACGGAGGGGAGAAAGAAGGGGAGAAAGCTACTGGAGATCATCCAGAGGAGGGACAGAGTTAGTTGGTGAAGCGTCTAGAGGGGAAGCAGTGTGAGGAGCAACTGAAGTCACTTGGTCTGTTCAGCCTAGGGGAGACTGAGGGGACATCTCATGGCAGTTTACTGCTTCCTCACAAGGGCAGGAGGAAGCACTGATGTCTTCAGTCTGGCGACCAACGACAGGACGTGAGGGAATGGCAGAAAGATGTTCTGGGGAAGTTTAGGTTGGATATTAGGGAAGGGCTCTTCACCCAGAGGGTGGTGGAGCAGGGAAGCAGTCATAGTGCCAAGCCTGACAATATTCAAGTAGCATTTGGACAACGCCCTCAGGCACACAGTATCAATTTTGGGGTTGTTCTGTGCAGGGACAGGAGTTGGATATGGAGCTATTGGAAGGGGTCCAGAGGAGGGCTACAAAGATGATCAGAGGGCTGGAGCACCTCCCATACGGGGACAGGCTGAGAGAGTTGGGGTTGTTCAGCCTGCAGAAGAGAAGGCTCCGAGATCTTATTATAGTGACCTTCCAGTACCTGAAGAGGCTACAAGAAAGCTGGAGAGAGACTTTTTACAAAGACTCGTAGTGATGAGGAGCAATAGGTATAAACCGGAGAGGGGCAGATTTAGAGTAGACATAGGGAGGAATTTCTTCACTTTGAGAGCCGTGAGGCACTGGCACCGGTTGCCCAGGGAAGTTATGTCTGCCCCATCCCTGAAGGTGTTCGAGGCCAGGCTGGATGGGGCCTTGGGCAGCCTGATCTAGTGGGAGGCATCCCTTCCCATGGCAGGGGGGCTGGAACTGGATGATCTTTATGGTCCCTTCCAACCTGGGAAGCCTACAATCCTTGCGGGTCCCTTCTAACTCTGCGAGTCTCCCTCATCCATCCCCAACCCTCCAACCTACCGAGTCTACGATTCCCCCCGATCAACGCGGAGCCCCTCGACCCCCTCCCCACCACCACCACCACCCGTTTGGGTGGGCGGGGAGGGACGAGGACCACCGCCACGTGGTGCAGCTTCGCACCCACACGTCCGGCTGCAGCCTCGAACCCACGTCCCCCGCGCGGCGCCATCGCGCCCCCTGCCGGCGCGGCCGTACCTCGTCGCCGAAGCGTACTACCTTCTGCCCGGTGTTGAGGCGGAGGCTGGGGAAGGAGGCGGCGGCGGCGTTGGGGCGGGCGGCCCCGCGGTGCGCCGCGTAGCGCGCCTGGATGTGCGGCTCCACCAAGCACTTGTCGATGATCTCGTCCTGCTGGCGGGGAGGCAGGCGCTCCCACTCGGGGCCGTACCGCTCGCGGATGCGCTCCTTCTCCGCCATGATCTTGCGGGCCATGGGGCTCAGCGAGGAGAAGTAGCTGAACCGCTTGCGCTCACGCTCGTCCAGCGGGCGGTTCCCGTTCATCACCGCCGTGCGGGACGCGGCGATCGCCGCCGCCATTGACGCCATGGCCAACCCCGAGCCCGCCGGGAGTGGCACTGGGAGCCGCCTCCTCTCCCCTTCCCTGCTCCCGCAAACACCGCCTCCCGGCTCGCTCTCAGGGCCGCCCCGTCCTGCCTCCCCTGCTCCGCTTCTGCAAACACCGCCTCCCCGCTCTCCCTATAAGTGCCGCCTCGTCCGGCGTTTTCCCTTCCCTCCCTATAAAAGCCTGCCTCCTCTTTGTCCCCTTCTGTGCTCTCCCTATAAATGTTGCCCCGTCTTGCCTCCTCCTTTCCCTTCCTTGCTCTCCTTATAAATGCCGCTCTCTCCTGCCTCTTCTTTTCCCTTCCCTATAAATGCTGCCCCATCCTGCCTCCTCCTCCTTTCCTTTCCCTCCCTATAAATGCCGCTCCCCCCGCCTCTTTTTCTCTTCCCTTCTCTCCCTATAAATGCCACCCCTTCCCTTCCCTTCCCTTCCCTTCCCTTCCCTTCCCTTCCCTTCCCTTCCCTTCCCTTCCCTTCCCTTCCCTTCCCTTCCCTTCCCTTCCCTTCCCTTCCCTTCCCTTCCCTTCCCTTCCCTTCCCTTCCCTTCCCTTCCCTTCCCTTCCCTTCCCTTCCCTTCCCTTCCCTTCCCTTCCCTTCCCTTCCCTTTAAATGCTGCCCCGTCCTGCCTCCTCCTTCCTTCCCTTCCCTGCTCTCCCTCTGTAAACGCCGCCCCATCCCGCTTGCTTTCCCTTTCCCTGCTCCCCTCCCGCAAACACCACCCCGCACCGCTGGCTGCCGTACCCCTGTCCGTAGCACTCATCTCCCACAGCCTTTCCCCTCCTTTCAGGAAACTTAAGAAACAACTTGCTTCGCGCCTGAGCCAAGAACCCGCCTTTCCCAACTCCTAAATAAGTCTTAAACATAAGGTGTGAGGAGGTCCAGCAGCTCCTGGTAGAAGAGCCAGCATCCCGGGGATGGGCCGTTCGTCCCATTCAGCAAAGTCACTCCAAAGCCTCTGTATTATTTCAGTAAAATAAAGTTGCAGCCCAAGCGTAACAAGTTGCAGCAGTAGGCATTAGGTCTAAGATGTCCTACAAGATCTCTCCTGAGACCTCACCTGGAGTACCACATTCAGCTCTGGAGTCCTCAGCATAGGACATACATGGACTTGTTAGAGTGAGTCCAGAGCAGGGCCACAAAGAAGTTGAGAGGGTTGGAGCACCTCCCCTACAAGGACGGGCTGAGAGAGTTGGGGTTGTTTAGCCTAGAGAAGAGAAGGCTCTGGGTAGAACTTAGAGGTACCTTCCAGTACTTAAAGGCGGCTACAAGAAAGCTGAGGAGGGGCTCTTTATCAGGGACTGCAGTGATAGGAATGGGGTTAATGTGAAAGGGGAAATTTAGATTAGGTTTTAGGAAGAAATTTTTTACTCTAAGGGTGGTGAGGCACTAGAACAGGTTGCCCAGAGAAGTCATGGATCCCTTAAGTGTTCAAGGCCAGGCTGAACAAGGCTATGAGCAACCTGGTCCAGTGGGAGGTGTCCCTGCCCATGGCAGAGGGGTTGGAACTGGATGATCTTTAAGATCCCTTCCAACACAAACCATTCTGATTCTGTGAAATAACCAGGTGTTTTGGTCTTGGCATTCTTCCTCCTGCAGCCCACCTTTCTTCCAAATGGTCACTGAATTAGGAGAAGGGAGGGTAGGAAGTAGTTAGTGAAGAACAAATGTGACACACCACCACCATCTTAAAAGAATGTTTCATTGCCAGACGGATGCAACTTTCTGAAATGAAGTTCCCAGCGTTAGGACCAACTTCCGTGAAGAGTAGGGTTCTGTTTAGCCTTAACTCTTTTCTCTATTTTTCTGACTAATGTACTTACAGAGAGATTGTATGTTAAATAAACCTTTGTTCTCCAGCACCCCTGTTCATTCTGTTGGCTCTTCCCAATCTTTGAGACTGTCTGAAGTAATCTGTATTGACCATAAGCGGCTGGAGTTGTCCACTAGGACACTCTGGTACACTGGTATTGTGGAGGACAGCCCATTGGTGCTGTGTAACATCTTTCAAAATTTTCTTGACTAAGAATATCTTTCCTGGCATATGCAAGGGTTTCTGTATGTCTTTTGCACAGCCACCCGATCATAGCAAGTTTTATTAGCTGTAACTTATTACCCAAACTTGTAATTTCCAAATACTGAGTTTCAAAATACTTGGGATCAAATTGTATTGAATAAAATCACTGCAGGTACTTTCAGATGTTGAGTTCTTCTCCCTACTTACTATTCTGTGTTTCACTTTATTTACACACCCAAACTTTCCATAACCTGCAAACTCCACTGGCAAACTGCGCTTCCAACCTTTGCTTGCCTGGCAGCTCACCTCTTTGTTTCTCCCTTTCAGATCGCTCCTCATTCACTGCACAAACAGTCTCTTTGCCTGTATCAAGTCCTAACTTTGAGAGTGGGACTTCAGCAAATGCTCTGCCAAACTTCCAAAGGACCCCCAAAGTCTCCTGGAGGGGAGGCACAGTTCCATTCCAGAAAAACAAAGCAAGCTTACCAAAGACAGGTAAACATGTCAGTTATCTAAGACTAAATCTATTTTCCTTTTGTCCTAGATAGCTGCATATATTTTGTTATCTTCAAAATATATTACAAAGTTGCACATATGCTGAGGTTCAGATTAATAGGTTTTCATTGCTTAGCCTGTTTTTTCCCCTCATTCTGCTTTCTTTAATACTACCCTCAATAGATAAATGGTCGGGACCGCCATACATTAATGTTCCCATTTAAGAGTTCAAATGGTATCACTAGACCAGCTGTCTAAGATGACACAGAAGAGGATAGAAAATGATAATTGGATTTCTCTACATATCTGGTTCTTAGGAGGCAATTACAGTTCTCTAAGTCATCACATACCAGCCTAGTTATATAATCTTGTTTTGTTTGTTAAACTTGTTTGAGAGCATTTGACTTTTGTTTTCCTTCTTAGTCATCTGCATCACACCCAGAGAAAGAAGCCTTTGAAACATGCACACACACACTCACAGAGGTGCAATACCTGTTATACCTATCGTCCCTTGATCTCCCGTTAATAGAATATTTTTATCTCTTAGCAGGAGGATAGGTATTAAGTCAGTAGCAGGAGTAAGAAAAATGAGAGGGAAACATGGACAGCTGTATATGGATTGTTTATCCAGGAAATTTTCTTCTTCCCCACCATGCCTTTTTCTCTCCCTCTGGTCTAATCCCTACACCAAAATAACTCTTATTTTATAGTTCCACGAACTGTTTGGTCACTGACAATGTAGATTTCCCCTTTCTCAAGGAATAATACAAGGCATAAGAAAACTTACAGGCTTAAAGGAAAGATTATTAGAACACAATCAAGGCGTAAAGTTAGGTACCTCTTCCTGGCTCCTGTACCCATTTCTCCATTAGACGGGTGGAAAATAGCAATTCCTTTCCTCCATAATGAAATCTAATAGAGGTTTCTGAAACTTCTAGACCTTTAAAGAGAAGACATCATAGAAGAAAACAGTGCTTATTTCTAGTGGGGGAGGGGAAGGCACTCAAGCCAAGGAATGGTGGGAGGTGTCCCTGCCCACGGCAGGGGAGTTGGAACTAGATGATCTTTAATGTCTCTTCCAACCCCAACTATTCTATGATTCTGTGTGTGCTCCAAATGCAATGAGAATCCCATTCAGAAACTAGATGCACAGACAAAAGTAAAACCTCTGAAATGCATAGAATCATAGAATCGTTAGGGTTGGAAGTGACCTTAAAAATCATCTAGTTCCAACCCTCCTGCCATGGGCAGGGACATACCACTAATTCAGGCTGCCGAAGGCCCCATCTAACCTGGCCTAGAACACCTCTAAGGATAGGGCAGCCACAACCTCTCTTGGCAACCTGTTCCAGTGTCTCAGCATCCTTGTGGTGAAGAAATTCTTCCTAGTGTCTAGTCTAAATCTGCCCCTCTCCAGTTTATACCCATTTCCCCTCGTCCTGTCCCCACATGCCTTTATGAATTACCCCTCTCCACCTTTCCTGTAGGCCCCCTTCAGGTACTGGAAGGTCGCTGTAAGATCTCCTCTGAGCCTTCTTTCTCTTCTCCAGGCTGAGCAACTCCAACTCTCTCAGCTTGTCCTCGTAGGGAAGGTGCTCCAGGCCTCCAATCATCTTTGTAGCCCTCTTCTGGACCTGTTCTAACAGCTCCATATCTTTCTTACGCTGAGGATCCTAGAACTAGACACAGTACTCCAGATGAGGTCTTACAAGAGAGGAATAGAGGGGCAGAGTCACCTCCCTCGACCTGCTGGTCACACTTCTTTTGATGCGGCTCAGGATACAGTTGGCCTTCTGGGCTGCAAGCGCACATTGCTAGCTCATGTCGAGCTTCTCATCAACCAGCACCCCCAAGTCCTTCTCTGCAGGACTGCTCTCAATCATATCATGTCCCATTATGTACTGAAAACAGGGGTTGCCCCGACCCAGGTGTCGGACCTTACACTTGGCCTTGTTGAAATTCATGAGGTTCTCACAGGTCCACTTCTCTGGTCTGTCCAGGTCCCTCTGGATGACATGCCATCCTTCCAGTGTGGCAATTACACCACTCAGCTCGGTGTCATCTGCAAACTTGCTGAGGGTGCACTCTATCTTGCTGTCAATATCATCGATAAAGATATTAAACAGCACCGGTCCTAGAACAGACCTCTGTGGGACATCACTTATCATGGATTTCCGTCTGGACTTTGAGCCATTGACCATTATTCTCTGAATACAACCATCCAACCAGTTTCTTATCCACCGTACCATCCACCCATCAAATCCATCTCTCTCCAATATAGAGAGAAGGACGTTGTGGGGGACCATGTCAAAGGGTTTACAGAAGTCCAGAGAGATCACATCTGTTGGTTTTCCTGTGTCCACTGCTGCAGTTACTCCATCATAGAAAGCCACCAAGTTGGTCATACAGGATTTGCCCCTGGTGAAGCCATGCTGGCTGCCGTTAATCGCCTCCGTGTCCTCCACGTGCTTTAGCGCAGCTTCTAGGAGGATCTGTTCCACGATCTTCCCAGGCACAGAGGTGAGGCTGACAGATCAGTAGTTCTCAGCATCGTCTTTTCTACCCTTTTTAAAAATGGGCATAATGTTACCCTTCTTCCGGTTACCAGAGACTTCTCCTGGCTGCCATGACTTTTCAAATATCATGGAGAGTGGCTTGGCAACCACATCTGCCAATTCCCTCTGGACTCTGGGATGCATCTCATCAGGTCCTATAGACATATATGTTCAGGTTCCTGAATAATGTGGGAAGCGAGCTACTCATACTAGGTGGAATGCACTGCTTGCTAATGTAGACACAGTATTTTCTATATCTATGGAAATCCTTCATACGTGTGAAGGTCTATGGCTGCCCATGCCTGTCGTATTCTGCCAGTGATCAAGGCAACAAGTATTGAATTCTAACTGTAAATCAACTGTGACTTTCTTGTAATGGATGTCAGTATTCACAGCTCCTTCATTGATAGCTTTTGTCCACCACCAATGGGTACTTGGAAAGGGAGACTGATGTACAATTGCTGTGTTTCTGACATTTACTCACCAAGACGCAAACTCCAAATACATCATTTGTTTGGTTTTGTTTCCAAACGGTGACTTCCTGAAACCCCCCATTATTTTAAGCTGGCATCTGTTCATTCACTGGATCGCATTACACGAAATGCCTGTGTATTTACCAATTACTCACACACACACAGTTCGAAGTTTTCCATGCAGAAGACAGAGGCTTTGAAAATAAAATAAATTGGGAAGTAGTATAGTGGTATTTCCAACACAGATTACTTTCCTCTCTTTTCTTTTTCTCCCCATAAATTTTCACCTGCAGTATGTTCAGATCATAACTATGACAGAAGTTTCTTATTGCTTCTTGGTTTGGCCCCTAAACAACTGTATTTCCTGTTAGAGTATGCCTCAATACAAGAAATCAGTTGTTCTACTTATTCTTTCATTTTTAATACCATTGGTCATAGAAAGATTGCTTTTATGCTAGTGATAACCAGTCCAGTAAGTTTACTCTATTATAAAAAATCAAAACCAAACCAAATTATTTTGACCATAATTTCTCCTTCAAAATAATTTATGAAGCAGTACCTCTTGGTCTTTTATTTGTATAAATTAAACAACAACTATAGTCTTTTTTAGACAATGAGATGCGTCTGTATTTAGTACTTCAATCATTGTCCTCAGGGTTGGAAAAGTCTCCGATACTGATGGCAGGCTCTTGTAAGAAGGTGAAATACTGAAAAAAAACCAGAAAAAAAAGATTATCTTTTGCTGAGTTTTACGATTTACCTGGAAGTTAACACATCAGCTTATACTTCTCTTCATCTCCTTCTCCAATACATTTAGGAATTGAAGTCAAGACTAGCTCTTGCCACAACTAGCTCTTGCCTCTCATAACTCCTCGCTCACTATATAGAATGAAAATAATTACTATGTAAAAGAGTACTCAAAAGTGGCAAAAGTTAAGGCAAAATTTTATTGCTTTAAGTCTTCAAGCCTTATTTACCTTACCCACTATTATTCTTCTACCACAGAAATTAGCCACTCAAGTTAATTACCTTCATACTACTACTTCAAGTCCTTTGGGTTATGGTTCTACAACTTTTTTTCCTCAGGACGAATCAAATCCAGCTTTAGCATTTTCTCCATTCTGGCTCATTCCTTGCCCATTACACATCTCTCATTTGAGCCAGCAATATTATTGGTGGGACTATGCTACAAAATGGTCTCGGTTAAAAACAAATTTTGGCTCTGGCAAGGTTATTTTTAACACAAATCAGTACCCTGATCTGGTTTGCTCTCAATTCCCACCAATTTCAACAGTACAACTAAGAGAGTCAGAAACATATAAGCAGAACTTAGTCTGACTTTGCTCCCAAGGGAGAAGTTCCCCTTTCAAAACTGTATGTCTTTTAAAAAAGACAGGAACAGAGGATTAAGAAAGGAGTACATAAATTGGAAGACTACAGTAAAAATTTGTGGGAACCATAAGTACTTTCTATTTCCAGGACAACCAAGTCACAATATTTGTGCAGACTACTTTTAATAAAAACCACAACTTGCTACTCTGTAGTTGAAAAACATCTCTCCCAGCATGGCGAATTTGACTGCATTTACATGTAGATTTTTTGCCTGAGTCTGACAAAGATGTCCTTGAGTCTTCTTAATAGCCTTCAGATTAGGAAGAGATTTTATAGTCTAGTAAAATTCAACAGGCTGAGAACCACTGATAATAAAGTTATACAACACTATGAGATACTTGGCACTAACAGCAGCTGCGGAGTTCCTCAGACTCTCAGAATAACTCAGGTGGACCAGACCCCAGGAGCTCTGTGATCTGGCATCCTGCTCAAAGCGAAGTCAACTGCAAAGTCAGACCAGGGAGTCAGGGCTCTATCCTGTCAGGTCTTGAAAATCTCCGGAGATGGAGATGGCACAGCCTCTTTGGGCAGCCTGCTCCACTGCTTGACCAACCTCTGGGTGAAAAGATTACGCTCAGTCTGAACCTTGTTTCAATTCATGTATGTTGCCTCTTGTCCTTCCACCAAGCATTTGCCTGGCTCCATTTTCTCAATACCCATAGGTCCTGCAAAGCTGCTGATAGGTCAAAGCCTTCTCTTCTCCTGGCTGAATAAGTTAAGGCATGTGCGCCAGCACACCCTTGACCATCTTGGTGGCTCTCTACTGAATTTGCTCGTTTGCCATATTCTTCACTGCAGTTGCCCCCAAAGTGGATGCAGTATTCTAGGTGTGGGCCAAAGTACTGAGTACCCCCTCTAAATCCTGCTATCCAAACAGCTTTTTACCCATCTAGCTGTCCATTTGTCCAGACCATAACTGTCCCGTTACCTTCTTCATTTACCCTGAAATGCTTTTTTAGAGGACCCACTTCACGACTTTTCCAGGGACAGAAGCCAGGCTGAGCAGCCTACAGTTTCCCTCCGGTCAGCAAGAATGTCCTTTGATACGTACAATCTCTCAGATGTTATAGATGGCCCCGCAAGGACATCACTCTGTTCGCTCAGCACCCTTAAACTGTCTCGGCCCCAATGTGAAGCATACTAAAACTGCTTTTGTCTCTGGTCCAATCTTTGGATTTTGTATGGGGAATAATCACTAAGGGACAAGTCACATGCACCAGATTCATAATATTGACAAGGAATTAATGTGTTCAGTATTGAAAAAATCAATTCATATGAAAATAAAAATTTTAAAGCATTAGTATAAATGCATGACTTTTGTATAAGTTTTGCAGTTCTGTATATTCCGAATTTCCATCCACTTTGAAAATACTTATTCTCCAAATTAAAATAGTACTAAAGGATAAGAAAA
Source organism: Cuculus canorus (assembly GCF_017976375.1). Lineage (NCBI taxonomy): Eukaryota > Metazoa > Chordata > Aves > Cuculiformes > Cuculidae > Cuculus > Cuculus canorus. The sequence goes on along the minus strand of NC_071403.1, from coordinate 60,141,357 downwards.
TTACTATTCATATGTAGTTTGAAGAGACCCATAAGAAAGGAAAAAAACACCAAGTTAAAATTTTCCCCTGCCTTGTTTCCTCAGTTGCCAGATTTACTAATGATAAAAAAAAAAGATGCAAATTTGACCACAAGAAAAAAAATGAAGAAAATATTAACTCAAATAATTTTCTTAGAGGATAACGCATAACATCTAGACCCCTACTACTAAACTAGAAATAAATTACTGTGTTTCTAAGTTTAAATCTTCTCTTATGAAATTCTAAACAGTATTAAAAAATACATTAAATCACTTACTAAATGCATAATTTCTAAGTAACAGGTTTTAGTACAGGTTTAAGTTTATAGATAGTCTTTCATATTTTATTTCCCCACCCTCGATCTGAAAAAATATTTACCTTTTTAGATTCATCCAGCTCCTTGCTATTTTGCTAAAAGCTTCAGACCCTGGTGCCGTCATTGCTTCAAAATCAACCAGCTGAAAATGCAAAAAAAAAAAAAATTAAGAAATTAGAGTATTTTAAGTTCTCTAATTTCAAGAAGTTAATCCTCAAATATTCCTACAACATAAATTCAACTTTAAAAATATATCCTTCCTTTTGTGACAAAATCCAGTTATTTGTTTATCTCCTAACATGATGTTTATACTAATAGGTCAATATATCAACTGTCTTCAGCCCTTTATTACAACATCCAAATAAAATGGGGATATTTTTCATTTCTACATACTGTATTTTGAAAAATATTGTATCACAGTTGGTAGATCTATACCAGATTTTCCAGGCATTCTTTACTAATTCTTTCCACAGTGGGTTTTTAGACAGTGTTTGACTACATATAGCCAAGAACTTTGCTTCATTATCTACAGCTGAAAATACATTTTCAGCAAAACAATGTTCAGTCCATTGGTTCACTAGTACAGAAACATTTAAGCTGACACATTTGTGGTTCAGAGAACTTTGGCTGAATTCAAGAAAAGGGTTCTGAAAGCATGTTAGCTATATTCTTGGTAATACAGGAGTAAGCTTACTAATTAGTCTCACCATCAGTCTGGAAGTCAGCATGCATGCCAGGCACTGAAACTCTGTGGGTTTGCACCACATCTAATACTGGAATCTACACTGGCCATGGCTGCTGACAGACCTGCCAGGAAATAACAGCACTCTTCACTACCTGGCATCTCTGTCTTCAGAATGGTATGATAATGTATGCTGTAATAAGCTTGGGACCAGAAACGCCCCTCTAAGGAATATGGCAAAGAAAATAATAAATTCCCAACTTCATTAAACTGGTGAAAACAATTTCTTCCGGCTGGTGAAAACTTTTCTAGAAAATGGTTTTGTTCCAGTTCAGGCATTCTATTTCAGGAAAATCCCTCACACGTAAAAATGACCCCAAATCTTCTTGTAAGTCAGAAATCTTGGCTTCTAGTAACCCCAAAACTCTGCTTGCCTGCATAAAATCAGTTAGTAAAATGCACCTTCCTATTAAGTCCTAAGAATCTGCATAAGGAAGCACACAAATATTTTATCTTAGCTTGAACTCCCACAGCAAAATAAAGATACCAGCTTAATGGTGTATTTCCTACTAAGCAAGTGCTGTTTGCTCTTAAAAGCTACTAGGAGTTCCCTGTACAGAAAAGACAAATTTTATTGTTTTCAGGGCTTTCTATAACAAAAGGGAAAGTCACTCTTTCTTCAGTTATTCACTCAGGATATTTTCTTCGACAATTTTGATTCTCACGTGACTTTCACTAATTCCTTTGACAACACATTAAAGCTCCTTTGATGATGAAAAGATAACAGAGCTACCAGACTGATAGCTGAATAAAGAAAGGGAAACCCTTTATTGAGCAAGGTGGTATAATATTTAAATGCAGCCACTGAAAAACTAGGACTTATTTTAAATTAAGCAGAATAAGGAAGGGAAGGAGAAGTCAAGAGAAGTTGCAAATACATTTCTACTTACCCAGCACTACATGCTTTGGAATACATTGCAAGCAAAGAGAAAATTTCTGCTGTGTCCCAAAGAGTCATTAATTCTGCCCAAGGATTCTCAGAACCCTTCTCAAATGAAACTTCAAAGAGCAGCTCAGCACACTAGAAATACTTCAGTTACAAATGAGTAATTACTGCAGGACACAAACTGCTACAATTTGACTAACGAGAATTATGGCAGACTATCTCTAAATCTCACCTGCTGTCAAAACAGCAATGAAATTTTCAAAATTCTCTCAGGTTGCAAGACAGTAACGCAGCTAACCAATCTTCAGTAAAAAACAGTGCAACCTCTCTTAACTGTGACAGCGCCTTACTCACACTTACAAGTATTACTTCCTCTATCAAGGCTGAACCAGGATATTTTGATACTTGCCTTTCCTTTAGGGATTTTTCCTGATACTTCTTTTCCACTTGCCATTAGTGCTCCCATGATGACTGAATAAGCTATCACACTAAAAAAAAAAAAAAAAAGAACAAATCAAAACCAAACTCAAAGTCTTTCCATAACATTATTTTTGACTACAAAAAGAAGTAGAATATAGTACTGTTCCACATTAGGCTAGTAAAAATTACTGTGCTAGTTGCTTTGTTTTAGAAGTAAAAACAAGCATCAAACACTTCAAAAGTGAAATCACTAGTACTTTCCCACACCACTGGAATGAAGTTACAATGCTATGGAGTTTAACTACTGCAGAGCACCATTTCTATAGTAGTCAGAATCATAATTTCAGACTTATGAGTCCTTAAGATTTCATAGAGTTGAAAACAAAGCAAACTCCTGTTCCCAAGAAGCTTAGCTGTAGCCCAGAAGAGGTTATGACCTCTACTGCAACGGAGCCTCAGTAAAGCTGTTCAGTTACTTAACTAATTTTTTAATTTAATTTTGTTTTAACTGTGAAACTCAGAACTTCGTTAATTTGGATATTTTGTAAGATAAAGGCAAAGTCTGATTATAAAAATGAAGTCTCAGGATTTTTAAATGTTATTTTCTACTGAACTGTGTTTAATAGTAAGATAAAAGATCTTAAGTGCTTTGTGGAACACAGATTCATAATAGTCTTAGATGTAGCTAGGTTTGAATTAAACTAGAATTTCAGTTGAGGAGATCTGCAACATATGGGATTTATCCAACGGTTTCATCTGGTAACCCTTAGAGTTGCAATAAATTTCTAAAATACTATTTTAATGTATTTTATTTTAATAGGTTATCTCAAAGTATATCTCATTTTAAATACATTCTTCTGTAAAGCTTCTTGAGTGAAATTACAGAGGTGTAAGATAATATGGACTAGGAACTTAAGCATTACAATTTAAAAATGACACTTTTCAATCTGTGAGCTGAAGTCTCCAGATACAGACTACTCACCATTTTAAATATACATGCAGCTGCAAATTACCATCAGCAATTAGAAACTAGCTTTTAAAACAGTACTAAGTCAGCACCCACTGTCAGGGCAGCACAAACGAAAGACTGTGCAGGACACAGCTCAACCTAGAGCTTTTTCAGCTTTTTTTAGTATTAAAAATATGTTAAGATACTGCAACACATGGACTTTTTACAGCATGAATCCAACATAATAGACATGATAATGACAATCACTGACCTAGATCCTCTTGAAAGTGGCATTAAATTATAGAAGTAGTAAACTAATGACAGGATCAAGTTGCAAACAGCATCTACTTCCTAAGCAAGGGAAAAAAATAAAGTGAATTAAAGACAATTTAATAGCCAGGTAATACCATACAAGGGAGTACATATTGGAAAGTCTTACAGTACTGTTAATTTTTTTAAAGAACTATTTAAAATGTGAGAAACATCAAGCTAAGTAAAAATCTGATTAACAGATGTTTAAAGTAAATTATTTTGTTACAAAATAAAACTTAGGTGAAACATCTATGGAAAGCACAAGCTCAAATGTAGTCAGATTCTCATCACAATCCAAATCAACACAAACACACTTCTAGTGCTTCTCATGAATTTGTGTTACTTATCTCCTCTGTAGCCACCGTAAGCCAAATTCTAAGGAGGGTTTATAAGGATGATGAAATAGTGAACCACAGAATCATGAGAAAAATAAAGAAAATGAGGAGGAGAAAAAAAAAAGGGACACACTGACATTTAGACCTTGCCTGGATACTCACTACTACTGCAGCAAAGCATAGCAAATTTTGAAGTAACAGATAAGAATTGTGGCCACTTCTAAACAGCATTTGTCATAACTGGGGTTAAACAAGAAGCCGATTTTATTACTTAAGATCTCTGTCAAAAATTATTAGAACAGTGACTGTTAAACAGAAGGTATAAAAAAGTAATAGACTTTTATCATGGAATTCACCATTTCCATTAAAACAGCCTTACCGCTAGCTCTGCGGACAGAATTAGAACTTTTCCTTTAGCTGTTAGGTCCTTATATAGGGCATCTATTTCTGCGTGATACAGCTGTGTTCTCTCTTCTGTTGTCTGAGTTTCTACTGAAAACAGTATGTTCCCCACTCTATGAAGCAGATGAAACAAAAAAGGAGCTAAGAAAGTTTCTGAACAGAACTGCATGAAGTTTGAACAGAACTTTTTCCTATCGCTTTTCCTTAAGCGGATTATATGCATTGCCCCTCTTTCAGTAAAACAAACAAAAACCACCTTCCACTGAATTAAAAACGTTTTATCACATTGTAAGTCTGTCTGAAAGAGTACATAAAGATTGCTGTCTAATCACAGATGAAGTATTCCCATCGAAGAACATCCAACAAACACCAGTGTTTTAATAAAAAATATTAAATTTTAAAATATCTTCATGGGCTTGGGATTCTTCTACAGTATGTGAAGTATAGTTTTGTTAACCTTTAAACTACCAAAGTAGAAATGTTTTAGTATAAAGGCATAGTTACAATCTGCTCATCGAAAGAGACTGACCAACACAGAACAAAGCTTGTGCAGAACGAAGACCATATATTTAATGCCATTTCACTGTAGATAGGCATATGATTTAGGATTTAAATTAAAACCCAAGAGACATGTTAACATTTTAGAAGATAATTTTGTCTTCCATGCCACTCATTGAAAGTACTCAAGTTCTGGAAAGCATACCAAGGCACAGAATTTCAAATCCCGTAAGTCAAAGTTTTTAGTTAGTAGTGGGACATAGCTTCTGAGCTTCAGATTAATGTGCTTTCTTCAGGAGGCCAAGAAGCCAGTATCCACAGAGTGAGAAATTTTCTACCTCAGCCAAAGAGTGGCCCAAAGCCTCCTGTGATTGTATCCTCATATATTCAGGTATTACCTAATTTGGCATGCGCAGATAAGGTGTGTCAACAGCTCAAAAATAAACATAAAAAAGGCAAAAAATCCAATCAGAAGACAATCTCTTTTCATTCTTAGATCACAGAAATTTCCATCCAGGATTTTCCAGTTACCACAACAGACAAGGTGTCACAACAAAAAATATATTTTGATATGAATAAAGGCTGAGATTTTTTGTATTCCCCCCCCCCCCCTTAAAGCATTTTATAGCCTAAGATAAATAACAAGGTCTCTCTTCACTTTTGTGCTATATGGTGTGTGGCAAAGAAGTGCAGAGCACGTTAGTGTAACAGGGCAGCTTGAGCGGAAGTTCGAACGAGCAGGGAGGGCGCAAAGAGGGGCTGGAGGCCAACCATAAGGGACCGTGGACTATGGTGGCAACCTGGCAGAAGATTACAACCGCTTCAAATGCTGCAATGAGCAGGACAGATGTTGCCACCCAGACAGAGCCTCAGTGGGTCCATGCAGCCACCCAGCCCCTGGGCTGTAGGCAGTACCCCCTCCTACACCAGCCCACGCCTCTGGCACTGGCTCCACTTGTGGAAGCTGGGCTCGCATAAGGGAACTTCTTTGCATGGTGACAGAGCTGAGGGAGGAGGTGAATAGACTAAGGACTATCAGGGAATGTGAGAGGGAGATAGATCACTGGAGCAGCGCCCTCTCACAAAATCAGTAGGCTGCTGGAGTTAGTGTGGCTGAGCTAGTCCCACCTGCAAACTGCAAGACTGGAGGAACAAGAGATGAGGAATGGCAGCAAGTTCCTGCCTAGCGCAGGAAACCTGCTCCCCCCACCCAGACAACAACCCCCCAGATCCCGCTGAGGAACAAATATGAAGCGCTGCAGGTGGAACCCATCCCTAAGGATGAAGAAGATGGCTCCCACAGCCTAGAAACATTCCCTAGGTTGCACCATCCTCAGATGACCATAAAAAAATCCTCATTAAATAAGAAGAGGATAGTGATCGTCTTCCGGAATTCCCCTCTAAAAGGAACAGAGGGACCCATCTGCAGACCAGACCTGCTCCACAGGGAGGTCTGCTGCTTACCGGGGGCATCAGTGAAGGATGTTACTAGAAAACTTCTTTCCTTGGTGAAAGAGACAGATTACTACCCTCTAATAGTATTTCAAATAGGCAATGATGACTTACAGCGCAGAAAGCTGAAAGTCATCAAGAGAGACTTCAGAACTCTAGGGAGAACGTTGGAGGGCTCAGGGGCACAAGTAGTGTCTATCTCCATTCCAATGCTAAGGAATAAGAAGCAGGAGGTAAAAGAGAAACAGCTGATTAATGCCTGGCTCCGAGCCTGGTGTGAGGAGAAAGGCTTTGGGTTCTTTGATCATGGGGTGACCCACCCACCCCCAGGCTTTCTTACTAGGGATGGGACATGCTTGTCTCCTAGGGGGACTAAAGTCCTTACTAAAAATCTAGCTCGGCTCTTAACTAGAGCTTTAAACTAGATGTGAAGGGGGAGGGGGGTGAGACCAGGCTAGTTGGGAGTGAGCCTGGAAGTGGGACTCCAGTAACTGAGAGACGGTGTGCTGGAGAGGACCACCAGTACATCACCTCAGAGCAAGTGGGGGCAATTATACCTGGGGACAGTAAGGATGAAACTGACACTGTGGAGTTAGTTATTCCAAGGACCAGTCAATTGGGAATGAACTCTATTCCCTTTATGAGGGCTGAAGGTTCGCCAGCTCAGCTGAAGTGCATTTACACCAATGCACGCAGCATGGGCAATAAGAAGGAGTTGAAAGCTGTGTAGGGCAAGGTGACTATGGAAACGTGATGGGATGACTCTTATAACTGGAATGCAGCCATGGGGGGGGGTATAAACTCTTCAGGTGGGACAGGAAGGGCAGGAGAGGAGATGGTGTAGCCCTCTATATTAGAGAGTGCTTTGATACCCTTGAGCTCAATTATGGTGAGGAAGGGACTGAGTGCCTGTGGGTTAAAATCAGAGGAGCCCACAAGAAGGCAGATATTGCAATGGGAGTCTGCTACAGACCACCCAGCCAAAAAGAAGCAGCCGATGAGCTCTTCTATAAACAGCTGGGGATAGTCTCTAGATCACTACCTCTTGTCCTTGTGGGAGACTGCAATCTTCCTGATATCTGCTGGAAGTACAATACAGCAGAAAGGAAGCAGTCTAGGAGGCTCCTAGAGTGTGTGGAAGACAACTTCCTCATACAACTGGTGAGCAAGCCAACAAGGGAGGGTTCCCTCCCGGACCTGCTGTTTGAGAACAGAGAAGGCCTTGTGGGGGATGTGATGATTTGAGGATGCCTGGGACAAAGTGATCATGAGATGATAGGCTTTTCAGTTCTAGGTGAGATGAAGAAGGGGATTAGCAAAATTCCATGGGAGACGGTCCTTAAGGGCAAGGGAGCCCACAAGGGCTGGGCGCTCTTAAAAAATGAAATCCTAGAAGCTCAGGAGCAAGCCATCCCCATGTTCCAGAAAAGGAGCTGGCGGGGGAAAAAACAGCTTGGTTGAGTAGGGAGATCTTGAGAGGCATCAAAAAGAAGAGGAATGTCTATGAGCTCTGGAAGAAGGGACAGGTGTCTTGGGTGGACTACAGGGAGGAAGTGAGATCGTGCACGGAAAATATCAGGAGGGCTAAGGCCCAACTAGAAATCAAACTGGCTAAGTCTGTGAAAGATAATAAAAAATCTTTCTACAAATACATTAACATGAAAAAGAGGACGAGGGAGAATATTCAGTCCCTATTGGATGCAGAAGGAACAACAGTGACAAGGGATGAGGACAAGGCTGAGGTACTTAATGCCTTCTTTGCCTCAGTCTTTAATAGTAAAGGAAGTTGTTCCCTCCGTGTACAAACCCAGGAGTTAGAGGAGCAGAATGAGGCTCCCATGATCCAAGAGGAGGTGGTTAGAGACTTGCTTGCCCAGCTAGACACCTGCAAGTCTATGGGGCCGGATGGGATCCACCCAAGAGTATTAAAGGAGTTGGCAAGAAGTCCTTTCCAAACCCCTTTCCATCATCTTCCAGCGGTCCTGGCTGACTGAGGAAGTTTCACTGGACTGGAGGCTGGCTAATGTTGTGCCCATCTACAAGAAGAGTTGCAGGGAGGATCTGGGGAACTACAGGCCTGTCAGTCTGACCTCAGTGCCGGGGAAAGTCACGGAACAGGTGATCTTGAGTGCTATCATGAAGCATATGCAAGAGAACCGGGTGATCAGGCCCAGTCAACATGGGTTCATGAAAGGCAGGTCTTCCCAAACTAACCTGATCACCTTCTATGACAAAGTGACTCGACTACTGGATGAGGGAAAGGCTGTGGATGTAGTCCTCTTGGACTTCAGTAAAGCCTTTGACACAGTTTCTCGCAGCATTCTGCTTCAGAAACCGTCAGCCTCTGGTCTTGACAGGTGCACACTCTCCTGGGTTGAAAACTGGTTAAGGGACAGGTGGATGAGGTGCTGAGGGGCACAGTTTAGGGAGTGTTAGGAATGGCTGGACTCGATGACCCAGTGGGTCTCTTTCAATTTAGTGATTCTATGATTCTATGTTAGAGAATAATCTCAACTGGGCAAACTCCATCAATGTTATCCATATTCCCTCTTTGTTACGGAACACAACAGGAATCAGAAGTCCTGAAACAAACACACTTTTCAGTTATTTACAAAAACACCACTAGTGAAAAACAAACCCACTTTATGCAAGCAGAATTGCACTTTGAGAAGACTGGTCGAAAATACTTCTTCATTACCTAATGTACCTGAATCTCTGAAAAAAGGGAACATACTTATCTCCTGTTATTGTAATGGTGAATCCATCATATTCTTTCCCTTGATCCTTGAGGCTGGGGACTTTTGTGTTCACGGTAAACCCATCTCTTGTTTTACTGTTAAAATGCTTTCAAAATAACAATGAAAAAGCAATATTAGAGTGAACAGTGCCAAGACTGCCCAGCTAATGTTTTGAAACATCTAAAATATATGGAATAGAAAAACGGACAAACAGAGGGAACAGGACAGAGTTATTATCAACTACATTATTTCATTTATCCTAGATTTCCTACTGAATGGAAATCACAAATATTGAATGAGGCATACTGACATTCAACTTCAAAACTATATGGTGAGTACAAAGCAGCACTGTTTATGAAAAGCAACTGTACAAAGCAGTTTGAGTTATATAGATTTCTCCCGAAGTTACATGTTGACAGTAACATTTTGGTGTAATAATGTAAATGCAAAAGCAAGAAGTTGAGAGCCTGCTCTTATGTTTACACTAAGAAGTAGCCTCATTAGTCTAAGTGCGGATTCCAGAATACACATCACAGCAACAATTTCTTAACTGTGATCAAATTTCAATTAATGTTTATCCTTACCAGAAGAAAAAATATCACAAAGTTTAAGAATTTTATAAAGCTACATTATCTAAGCACAATACTGTAGCCAGAGAGTTGTATAAGCTAGGCAAAACTGTATATAAGTAAAGCCAAAAGCCCAGCTTTTGACATACAACATTCTCCAGCTACCCAAAGAACCAAACTACATCAATGTTAGCAGACATTCATTTGAAACAGGCACTATTAATGAGTATTATGCAGAAGTGTTGAATGAATTATTTATTTGGTGATCCACAATGTTTTGTTAGAGAGAATCTGCATTTGTTTTAAAGAAACAGATCTAAATGCCTCTAAGGAGACACAGCATTCCACTTCGCTACATTTGTAATGGGATGCAGGAAAATCAAGCCAGAGCAAAACATAGACATTATGAAAACCAGACAGAGTATTTGCTGCCAGTTGAGACATTCATCTTGAAGCAAGTCATGTATAGTCCACTATGTGTATATCATTTTCATGATCCTCTCTGGCAACCTATATTTTAACTCCACTAATAGCATTTTTTCTGGCCTACAATTCAACAGTAGCCATATTAGGCACTGTACAGGGCCCTATTTGCACATTCGTGTATCAGCAATACACGATCCTTATGTTGGATCTGACCATAAAGCCTTCCAGCTGATAAATTGAATTACATGCAACATTTTGTTTTCCTGTCATTTCTTTACCAATTCAGTTAGACCAAGCCTTTCAAATACATACCATACACCTGCATATATCAAAGGGAAGATCATAACCTACAAATGCAGATTTGAAGTAACCCGATTTAGTGTTTCCACTTACTAATTTTAAGCTTACACATTATTGTTATATTTTGAGGAAATGGATATCTCCCATGATACATTTTCTTATTTTTATCATATTTTGAAGTCTTTCTTTAATTTACCTTCATTATGGGAAGAAGATCCTCTACTTTATGTACCTTTTCCAAAGCTTCTCGAACCTCTAATAGCCCTTTTGGATTATTGGCACTGGAAAAAAAGTTAAATCCAGAATCACAATAGTTGAACATACGTAGCATTTCTGGAAATCCATCTAGCTTAAACCTCATTGGCCATAGTGGAATAAGCTATTGAAAGTTATTTAATTACTTCCTTTCTGAAAATTAATTCCTTCATACCTGGCCACAACCTGTAGCTTTAGTTTCCAACCTGCAAGTCTCTTTCCTCTCATTTTCCTTTCCCCTTTCCCTGGAATGTGGGAGAAGGGAACTGAGAGTCCAATTGCGTGGTTTTAGCTGTCGAATCTAGCCAAGTCGGGCCAAAACTGTGACACTGGGTTAAGATCAAATGCTGCTGTCTCCCTCTGAACAAACTTACTGCTAACAAAGGACAGGCTTCTCAGTTACTACAGAACACACATATCTTCAGAAATCTTAAAAATCTTAAATTTTATAAAGCTTAAATGTTTTCAACTGCTGTAAGGATTTTCTGTGCTTTAGTTTTTTTATATTTAAGTAGCATAATGAGATGGAAAAAGAGCCCAATATTTAATGTAAGTTACCAGGCCTAAGAAAAATTAGAGGGTTTAAAGCTAAAAGAATTTCCTAATTTAACACTGGGGAAGACATCTTGTTCATAAAAAACTGACCAGAGTTTGAAATAGATGTCAACATTAATTTTCAGATTACCTTTAGTCACATTCTTCCATTCAAGATTCTACAACTGTCTTCTTTTCCAGAACATCATCTACCACCCCACCTACGTAATAGGTAGCTAAGATTCTCTGCTCCTTTAAAACTACTTGTTAGACAGCACTTTCAGTTAAAATTACCTTCCATATCTTCTTTTTTCCTTTTCTTCCTCACTCCTACTATTTAATATATTAATCTCAGTATTCAGAGAAACTGTACTACCTTTTATCGGGGGAAACCCAACACATCTTTACTAAATTTTATTTTTAGAAAGAATTGAGACCCATTCATGCCAAAACTGTGGGTTCAAATTCAACACTATTATTAATTTTTAGGTACACTGTAATTCACAATTTTTTTTTCTTATTAAAGTTTCTTTACATTGCAATGAATAGGATTTTGCACTTCCAATAGGAAATAAGACAATCATAAATACTAAGAAAACTAGAACTTACTAGAATTTAAGAAATATCCCTCAGATTTACCCAAATGAATATTATGTTAATTCTAAATCAGTATTACCAGGGGAGTGAAGCAGGAAAAAAAAATATCAGTAATTTACCCATGGTAAACAAGGATCCTATCTTTGATAAAATGAAGAATTTTCTCAAAATATTCCAGGTACCGCATGTTAATGACCTGTCCCCTACGAAGAAAATAAAAGGATTTTTAAAGTCTTGTTTTTCAAGCCAACATTCCAGTGCTAAGACACGAGTATTACTCACTAATATTTGATAGAATTCCACAGATATTTTGTAAATCAAAGGAAAGAACTAGAGGACTGTCTGAAGTGGTGAACTGGCCATCCCCCATTTTGAATACAAATTCCACACTGAACATGCAAAAGCTCACGTATCATTAGTGGTGTGGTTCTATAACGAACTAGATTTCATGCGTACTTCCCAATTCTCAGTGTGCCCATGTCCAGTAAATCTTATCTATATGATAATTATCAATTTGTACAAGGACATAATCTTTCTTAGACAGTTATTCACACCTGTTGATATTGCAGAACTAGGAGGCAATTCTCGATCTGCACACTGACTTTAAGAACCAACGCTTCAGTTTACATATTTGCCTATATATATATATTTTTATGCTGCTCTGCTCTGATAGTCCACATATATTTTTCTTTATTCATCTACATTCCTCTATATTAAAGCAATTTTGCTTTGACTCCTAACAGTTCCAAGTAGTAACTGTTAAAAAAAAAAAACATCAGAAGTCTGTTTTTTCCCCTTGAACTACTGAGGAAAAAATATACATTGGAAACTTGGTAGAAACCTACTAGGACTACAACCACTCTGAGAGGAAAAATTACATACCATTATTGCATTTGTAGGAGTCCTTCCTCTTCTCCCAGTCTACAAAACAAGATTTTATAAAGCAAACGTTATCGCTCTCTGAGGAAGCAAAACCACTGTCAATCACAGGAAGGTGTGTACACCTAGCTTTTTTTCCACTCTAAACCATTTTTGGCAGCTTAAGTCCCTGTCTAACTGTGTCTCGCTTGACAGTCTCACACTTTAGTAGGCCTAGTCTCAAAATAACAGCAGAATCATTCTTTAAAAGCCGAAGAGTATTAGAACACATACACATATCTGCACACAGGAAAAGGAGGTAGGGAAAGTGCAAGGATGAAGACAATTCTATATACATAATTTGCTCTTGTTGTACGTCCCATCATTTTCCATCTGTATTAAAAAAATAACTGTACAACAGGCAGAAGCGTGTCAGTATGAGGAACTGGATTTTGCTTTAGTGGCATTTCAGGAAATTCATCCAAATCAGACCTATCATTCTGTGAGGCCATCTAGAAGCAGTAGTACCAAAAATATACTTCTGGCGAGTGGTCAGAAGTGCTCTGTGTTTATTCTTCCACTTTCTCCTTGTTTAATAAACACTACCACCAAGAACTCAAAAAGTAGCAGTGTTCCAGCGGGTGTCTTTATTTTTTTATAAGAATACTCAATATATCATTAATGTTTATTTGATCCCAAATCCTTGTTTTGCCTATGAAAATAACTTACGCTTTCAAAAACATTTTCTCTACTTTAAATGAAATTCGGTGGCTGTGATCACTTAAGCCATAAAGGAGATAAGCCCAAGTCGTACTATCTATAGACCCATGAAGAAAAACACAGCCAATACACTTGCATCTTGAGAATGTTAAGATCTGGAAGCCCAGTGCAAGATGTTTCTTATACATCTTTAATAAAAGGCCTCCAAATTGACTCTAAGCAAAACTCAAAAACAGGCTTCGTTTCCTGACACTCTCTGAACATTTTCCACTCTGGAAAAGAATCTTTAACTCAGCAGTTTCTGAATGCTAGTGCCTCCATGCCAAGAATCATTTGATGGGAATCACTGAACAATAACGGACTTTAAACGTAAAGAATTCCAAGTAGAAAAAAGAGTTACGTTAACAGATATCTAATCAAAATGTTTCTGCACACAGAAATTACCAGTGTACAATTTGGATCAAACAAAACCTAGGGACAGCTTAAGCTCAGCATCACTAGATCTGTTATAAATACTAGAAGAATACCCAACTGCTATTGTTACACTTCTTACTCGAAGAAACAGTTTCTATCTTTGTATATTTAATGACCATGAAGGCTGCCATTTGTCAGCCTAAATAATTTGACGTTACACCTGTTTTTCAGGTAGCCATACTATAAAAAGAATTCAGGATTAGTGATACAGTTATGAGAATAACAAATCATAAGACAAATATAAAGCAGTGTATGTCTTCCTGAAAATCAGTCAAAAGACCGCAAAGTGATCTTGCTTATCAAAAAAAGGTGTTACCTCTGGCCTACACATAGCAGCCACTTTACAGTTCAGTAATACAAGAAGATTACACCGTTCTGTATAATCCATTAAGAGTAAAATGTCATTTAGAAATCATAATAGACCAGAACACGCTTAAAATAAATTAAAAATAAAACTATTGCCACTTTATATTCATTTCTTTTCTTCCTTACTCATGTGAAATCATTGGAATGGAATCTAAAAGCAGAAACAAATCACTACAGAAAGCTGGCCAAAAGCAGCTATTACTGGGATGCAGAACAAGTAAACAAGGTTTCCAGAATCAAAAAGAATGCAACCACCATCCAGTAATAAATTATGACTGATGCCTAAGGCAGCAATATTTAGGCTGCTTCAAATCTACTGTTCCTTCCAAAAGTGCCAAATCAATAATTTTCAGGGAACCTCTACCTAGCTATCAAAAAAGCACAATGAAAACGCTGATGAAACCTTCAAAAGTCAAGGCTTTTCAAAGATTTTTGAGCCAAAACAAGAAGGTTAGAATTTGATTCACTGTGAGCCTACCACTCTGAATGTTCATGAAGGTTATTTCCTATTTCTACAAAATCACCAAAATAACTGGAACAGTAACTCACGCTTTCTGCCAGCACTGCCTGATCAGAGGAAAACAAGTAAAGTACTTTGGCCAGTGCAAACCAGTTGCTGACACAGAGATCTGATCCTGTACAGGGACATGTTTCCCCAGATTAAATGTTCAATGTTATTTTCAGCATGGTAATCAAGGGTCATTACATGCTTGCCCTTCTGCCAGCACAGATCACCTAGAAATTAAGCTTTTACTACTCTTATTCAAAATAAAAACAGGAAGAAACATATGAAATATGGAACACATCCTTGTCTCGAAGTACAGATGGTTGCGGTTCCTACATGCAATAAGACAGAAATGTAGCAACAGCAAAGCTGAAAAGAGCTTGGAGCCCAAATGTAACACTTGGCTCGAGGGAAGACAGAAGCCTGAGCATAAGGCTATCCAAGAAACAGCACATCCAGTAAGGCAACTAATGATCTGCATTGGAATTTAACACTACATTATAACGACTCCCTAAAGTGAAGTGGATGATGCTGGAGTCCATTCAGTAGAGTGGAAGGAAGAGCATGGATAAATTCTCATTAGCCTCTGTATGTGAGCATTATGAACATTAGAATATCACTGTTTTTCTCTGCCTGAAATAATTTTTTGAGAAGATTTTGCTTCCTTTTCTATTTTTGAGAAGTTGTGTGGAAAATAGATACAAAAGCAGAATGACAGATCAAAGGCTCAATAATTCCAACAGCAGGGCAGGCAGGAAAATAAGATAAAACCTGGCTACATATTTATTTACACAAACACACTCTGCTCCTGTGATTGACAGTGATGTTGCCACTTTGAGTCTCTCGCACTTCTACCACTTCATCAGAGGTAATACTGTCACAACTACAATAACAAGTCTTGCAGCATGGGAGAAGATGGAACGTACAACAGCAGTTAAATCTTTTGAATTTTACCTTTGTTTGAAATTGCAGTTGTTACCTTTCACAGGTTACTTATTTTTCCATTTTTGCTTTACTTAGGCTGGCTTTGAAAACAACTAAAAGAACTATTGGTTTCCTTTCTATTGTAAGCTGGTATTAAAGCTAGTAAAACAGCATTGTTTCATCACTGTTGCCACTGTCTTTAAGAAGCAGCATTTGCAAAAATTACAACTGTGATGAACTTAGCCTTAAATGTAAAAATAAGATTTGGGAATTATAAACAGCACATAAAAATACGCATGTTCTAGATCCTACTTAAATCTTGCTATAATTCAATTGTACAATTGAAATCCAGGAAAAAGAAGCAATGTCATGAGGGAAAACGTGAGGTGAACAAACCCCAAATGTTCCATTAGAAATTATAAAATCAATGCTAAATCAAAACAATAAGTACATATACATTCAATACTGCAATATACTGTTTCATAAACAGCCAATAAATTTTGGTACAATCCCTTAGTGTGTGGGGAAAGGCTGTTTGGTAAAACTCTCATACCTGATGAGGTTAATGTGGTTATTGAAACCTCTGCTAAGGCTTCGGGCAGGCATTTGGTCCAACCAAAGCACAGGCTGATCAGGGTCAGCTATCCTATAAAGACAAAGGGCATTAATATTGGCAGACATTTCACTGTATGTATTATTTTTAAGTGACCTTTATTCACAGAAAAGTTTTAGGCAAAAGCCAGAATTCAGAGATCACAAAAATGAACTTTTAATTTAAATGCATGTATGATTTTCATAACAAAAATAAACCCAACTCATAAGCATTTTATGTTGCTGGAGTTTGAAACTGTTAGTATTTGTTGGCTTAAGCTGCAATGTATCCCATGGTCTTTCATAGCTTTGCCTCAACCAGAAAATGCTATTCTGAACTTGTTCTCTCTTTCAAAAAAGAAAAAAGGGTATTTTCAGAAGTGCGCTCCTTGTACTTAAACCATCCTCCTATTTTATCAGGGCATTTCCTAGTCACAGAGTAGTGGTAAGCATTCATTTTCTTCCCTGTGACTTCAGCCCTTTGGTTAACTGAAGTATGCATCACTATTATAACTGACAGAAGTCTTGTTCCCTCTTTTCTTTTACCATTACCTTCGCCACTTCACAGCAATATCAAACATATCTCTCCACTGCATCAGTCTGGTTTTCCCATTCATCCGAACTTTTGAGTTTGTCCAAGTCCGCTGCACAGCTTGCATTACTTCTAGAGTGGCCAATCCCATTGCTGAGGATGGCCGGAGAGGAGAGAGGGACAAACAACAGCAGAAAGAGAAAACTGATTAGAGCCAGTCATTTTTGTATAAGACAGGAAAACTGAAGCAGGAACATGATGTATTTACAGGAAAAGAACTGCCAACTTCAATGAAATCTGGGAGATCATGATTTCTAGCCCTCAATTAGTCAAGAAACTGCTGACATAATTGTTTTAATTTTAAACTTCTAATCTGATTTCATAGGAACAGAGCATAAAACTAATTTGCAGATATCAAAGGTATAGCATCAAATTATCAGTGCACTGATTTTTTTTCCACTCAAATTCACAGAGCATTTTCAGTATACCTCTGTGTATTCTTTTATTTGGAAGAAATCCTGGTGTCTCATACTGCATCATGGAACCCAGATGATCGGCTACACATACGAGTTCTTGCACATCAGGCTTATAGCTTTCAAAATTCTGAAATAACACATCTCTTAGAGAGGAGAAAAACACACATCAGACAACTTGGCAATAAAAGTCCTAAAAGTTAAAAAAGTTAAAAAACAGTTAAGGGTTTTTTATTCTGATTATCAACATCGTTTGTGTGACAAATACTTAGAAGCAGTATAAAGAACAATCATTCCTCCACTGAACACAAACAGCACACGGCTCAGTATCCCAAATGAAATCCTGATCTTAAGATTTACCATTGAATTCAGTATTACTGTTGCAACCAGTATTTTGCCTTCAGAGTTGCTCGTAGTTAGTGATACTAAATAAAATTCAAACATAATATATTCCCCTTCAATGTTACTTAGTGTTGAAGTTCCTCAGAGTGAATGTAAGAAAAGAATATGTATAGAGACTGGAAAGCCTCATTCCATATCTTCTCCCTCAATTATGTAAAAGCTTCTTGTGCTAAAAAGGTGGATTCTGTTCCATATACACAAAAGCCATTAATTTTTAACACACCATTTTTTTACATAGATAAAGTTAATACAAGAAAATATACCTACAAATTAGTTTACAGCAGGAGAAATCACTCTCTTTCCTACAGCTAGATATTTCTGAAGCCAATTCCAATAAATCCCCTGCTTTGTTGACTGAAATCACCCCCTTGTAAAATACTGGTTATTTAAATTATTCTGGAGAGTATTTTTTACCAGTGAAACACAGATGCCACTAAAAATCTATTAAGTATCTAGGAAGTTACACTTATAATAAAACAAAAACTTAACATACAAGAAAGCTTAATAAGGGTGCTACACAGCGCTACACTCGGCATCTCAAGCTTAACTCCTTAACATTAATTGCAAGAAAAAAGAAACAGAACAGTTAAATCAGTAAGGCCACAGAATATGAAGCAATATTATATGAATATTATTAACTATGTGAAGACAGAAGTGAAGAAAATCACTGGGTTTCATTCTTTCTGTTTTATGAGCTAAACCAACTTCAACCCCTGTGATTTTGAAAGAGATTTACTTACTCCTTTACATTACTTACTTTATATGTGGCTGTAACCCTGGCTGTTCTTCATAATTTTCTATAAGAAAAGGAAGATTTTTGGCCCAGTGGTCCTTGAAATTTCCAGGAAGATCTACATCAATATTATACTCTGTAAGAGGGGTATCCAAATGTGCATGCAAGTATCTAGAGTATTCTGGAGGAAAGAAATAAAATTAAATACTGTTTTCATACTCAATTACTACATAATTACATAAAACCAAGAAACACATTATACGATTGTCAGTTTTCCAGCATGACTTTAATAATTCATGATTCTTAGATAATTTAATTTTGCTGTGAGACAATTTCCAAGACAGAAATAAGTCTATTTCAACAAACTGTCACAACACTCTTTATCATTATAAAGAAATGTATATTTCATTTGTGGTGCTAGTTTTTAACTGCATGAATACGTTTTTCTTAAACAGACACACTAAGCAGTGCTTACGAGAGCATATGATGGCTTCTTTAAAACTGCCATAACTACAAGCATGCTTACATTTTTGGGGTTCATTTAAGAAAATTTAAAATAAGAAAGACAATTGCAACTTACCTCGGAGGTATTTCACTTTCAAATATTCCGGGCTGGCCTTCTGACCTGGTAGTGGATCGTTTAACATAACTTTAGTTTGAGCTTTTATGCCTTCATAAAACTGTCCCATTGCAACATGGCTGAGACCTTTCATGTACTGGCATACTTCGTTGTACGGTTCTAACTGTAGACATCTCTAAGAGATTGAAAGAACAAAGCACATACAAATCAAAAAAGACAATGACTATCTTCAAATAAATTAACTTATTTGGTCAGAAGATCTGCAGGAAAAGTTTTACTGATTATTAAGATCCACTTCCATTGCAATTTTCTTTCGAGTGATGAGGACCACTTAAGCTGGTAGCAAATGTAAGAAAAATATTTTCAGCTACAGAAGTTTCAACAGCAGCTGAATAAAATTAGACAAAACATTCCTGACAATAATAATAACAAGTCAATTTTGGCTGGTTAAACACATATTTTGCCATTTCTTCCATCCATATCTTCACTAGTTCACTTATTAGTACACTTTATTATGTTAGTCAACTAATTACTATATGTTAAATGCATAGCATATTCATATTTATCATTGAAAATTAAATGCTCTGATTTTTCTACCAATTATATGTCTTTAGGAGAACAATCTTAAAAATTGAAATATCTTTTCAATTACACCACTACCTACAAACGGTGTTACAGAAGGTGAAGACAAAGATGCACATAAAGTTATTACTCATTCAGAAAGGGATGTAATCACTTTCACACCTTATTTAAATCCTTGGTTTAAGTATATGGACATATGATTAACATATGCCTTTGTTCTGTCTACAAAATGAGGCCATCATTTAATGGCCATGGAGACAAGCAACACTTTGCTTATCTATGGAAACATGCACATTTTTACAAGTTCAATGAATCACAACATACTCTGAGATTTATAAAACAAATAAAACACTTCAGAAAAACAAGATAAATACAGAACTTTGTATTCTCAATTTAAGCTTAAAATTACAAAGAAGACTACATTTCTTTTTCCATCAGATATGAAAAATAACTTTAGATCTAAACCCGAACTAAAATAGTAGAAACAACACAATCACCACTTCAAAAAACCCTAATAAACATCAGGTAAAACATTTCTACCAGAGCTTGGTTTTCGAAATTCATAAAAGTTAGAGGAAGTATCTTAGTTTTATCAAAACTCATTTTTTAATTAAAAACTTTGAAGTGTTATACATCTTTGAAGACAGACTTCACAAAAAATATTTTTAGTTCAATACACCTACACTTCAGAATTAAAAACTTTGACATTTGCCTATTTTATAGCACTTGTCGAACTCTAGTCCTTGTTAAAACATTTTACTCTTGTATTTACTTAGGGTCTGCTTACCTTAAAATTCTTTAGTGCTTCATCTAAGCTACCGTGATGATAAAGCATCATTCCTTTGAGCTGTAATGTCTGAACATGGTTTTGATTTAAGAGCAAAGCCTTCTGGAAGTTCTCTGTAGCAGCATCAAAGTTGCCAAGTTCTCTAGGTGATTTCACAAAGTAGAAAGTGAAGAGTACAGAAGGCAAAAGTGACAACGAAATTACTTGTTAAAAGTTGTTTTAACACATCCAAAGCAGATATCATTAAAGAGAAACACAGCACTAATGGAAAATTTCTTTACCAAAAGCGGCAATTCTGCAACTGTTCTTCAGTGCTAATAACAGAACAGCTGCACAGAGTTTTTCACTCCCAGAAATGCACACTCCAAAATAGAAACCCACAGGACCACAAATCTTCATGATCCTCAATGGACATAAAGCATAAACACCCATAGCTACGGTATTTCTTCAGAAACTAAACGAAAAAACTTTCAGAGAAAGCATGCTTGGAAAACAAACACTATGACAGGTCTTTTTATCTTCTAAATATAAACAGTTTTTTAAAAATACACAAACTACTTAATTACTGAATAAGAAATAAGCATATGGTGTTTGAAAGCAGTAGCTAAACTGAAAATGTATTGACTGGAATTATTCTACCTGCAGGACAGCTTTTTGTAAAAATAGCTACAGAGAAACTATCATGGAAAATATTAATATAGAAAGAGTACACAACTCAAATTTTTCTTCATGTTTTTATCCAGTATACTGATTTTTTAAGTTTAAGATCATTAAGCTCTTCTTTACCTAACCTTTGAGTCTGAAGACTCAGACTGCCACTGGGGCCTGAATTAAAAATATAAAGCAAACCTAGAAATTATTTATATTGAACATAGTGTGATATAGTCATACTGGCTGTAAGAGCTACCAAATACACATATGATTCTGCACAGTTTTGTAACAAACGTGTAAAACTTGGAATGCATTTTAAAGAACAATCAGATAGAAACAGATTTCAAAACTATTTCTGAATGCAACTACCTGTAGGCTTGTCCCAGACTTTTATATGCATCAATGAAGTCTGCTTTCTGCTTCAGAGCTTCTTTGAAAGATTCAATGGCTTCCTACAGAAAGACACCAACAGAAAAATTTTTCACGCTGCATTTGTATAATTTTAGCATCCTAAGTAGTCACTAGCCATGGATTAACAGTTATTCATCAAAACCTTTGGAAGGAACAAATAAGGTATGAATTTATTACAAAATCTATAGACTAATAATCATCATATAACAACTTAAATACTGCAATGTTATTTACAGTAATGACAGACTTGCTGGAGTTCCTTTGTCTGATATGCCATGAGAATGAGTAATTCTCACAGCTTTTTAATAGAATTCAGAGATGAAATCCCTTCAGAGTTTGCTTTCAAAGTTCAGTCTCGTTCCTAAGGCAAAACAGTCTCTCCTTACAGTCTTCCTTCTTCATTCATAATACAGCTCAATTTTCGCAGTCCAAAAGACTCCTTCAAACCTGTACTCTGCCCTTCATTATTCTTATTACATTCTGCATTAGTTGCAGTTAGCAAACACTCTCTTGAGGGATTATAGAGTAAGTGATCATCTTCACACAAGAACACATACTGCTGCTGTGAGGACTACAATGCAATAAAAATAAAATAGCTAAAAATAGGCATATGCATATGTTCAAACAAATCTTCAAATAATTTAAGAACTCAGGTTTTTAAACTGGACCGGCTACGCAAACTGGCAAACAGTATTAAGACTTAGAATTAAAGGATGGAATAATCAACAGCAAAAGGTGCAGTGACTGCCTACAAAAGATAGCGAGCTGAAACTCAGGAGGTTTAAAAAAAAAAAAACAAACTAAAAACAACAAACACCTTCCACTCTGTTGGAATTCAGGAGTCACACAGTTGCATCCTCATTTTTCAAACCAAGGATTTCAGACTTGTCTAATTACTCTCACCCTCAGAAAAACTGCAGCAGTATCTCTAAATATCTTACAAGCAAGAAACAGGTGTACTATTACTACACCAAAAATACCAAGAAGTTTTGAGTCAGGAAACAGCGAAACATTAAAAAAGTACAGGAAGAACTTACTTCCCTGCTGATTTTAGAATCTGAGGGAGTAGCTATGTTCCCTCATTTTAGATACGACCAGTTCGGAATCAACATATAACTGAAATGCACATGTACAGATGCAGGGCTTTCTATCACCAGTTTCCTTGATTACCTCCTAGCTCATCTGAAGAAGAATTTAAAATTGTTTTCCTTTCTCCCTCTCCCCTTCACAGAAGATAGGGAGTCTCCCTTTCATACAAAGAAATTTTGAATATAACCATGCAGATATTAGCAGAGGTTCCAAATATAAACAGCTTTCAAAATACTTGATATCAACACAGTTATCACCAATTTACCAAGATCCAGCAAGACCAACAGTATTTACATGTCCTACCATAAAGTACTACAATCAGCAATGATACCTTTTAATTTTGCTTGTACTCCTTCGCCTTAAAAAGTCTTCCTTATGTGAGAGAAGACACGTTTATCAACACCTATGATAGTTTAACTATTTTATAGAAGTAACTTGAAATGGAGTGTGTTGTTCTACATGAAATATTATTTAACACAGCTTTACCTTCAAAAGTCCTCTGTGAAAAAAGGTTAAGCCTTTATAAAGCATAGCTATAGGCTGATTTTTGTTCAGTTCCAATGAGCGCTGAAAATCTTCATGGGCTGTTGCATAATCCTGTGATAAAGTAGATTTTAGATGACAGAGGGAACAAAGAGAAATACATACTTCTATTTTCATAAAAGTGAAGTACAGAATTTTGTTAAATATATGAAGTGAGTCTGAGGGCTAAGCAGCGACGACTGTCAACTGTCAGTTAGACTGTCAAAGAATAAGGAATGCACAATACACTTCTGACTTCTACAGCAAGTGCTATATAAAACGTCCTAAAGTAAGTGGAAAAAAAGCTGGAATCAGAGTGAAATCCGAACAATAAAAGTGGGAAATCAGTTATTTAGCATTCACACAACCATTGAAGGCAAAGTTACTTGTTTTACATTAAAGTGTAAGAAAACACACAGATCACAAAGCAAAATAGGATGTTAGCATTTCTGTAGGGTTTTTTTGTTTGTGTGGTGTGGGTTTTGCTTAAATATATAAGGCAGTTACTGCCTTGACCAAAACTATTTTCCTTTTTATACTGGCATTTAACCATACTACTTAAATGCAGCTGTAAATTATAAATCAAGTCAAATTCTTTATCCTACTCCTCAAACACACAAACCAATGTGACATGTATGTAAGGTACTCTGGCTCTCTGCATTAAATAGGCATGCAGATAAAATACCTAAAGAATACCTCTGAACTGCCATAAAGTCATAGGTTTTGTTATTTTGTGTTTTAATTTAAATAGGAAAGAAGTTCTCAAACAAAAGTAACCCAAAACAGCAACAATGAGATAAAGTACATCCACACAACCAAAACCAAACAGAATCCCCTAATATCCACTAACCTCGGATATGAAGTAAAGGGTACCTCTGTGCCTGTAGAGCCGTGCTGATGGCTGTAGCTGAATAGCTTTGGTGAGATCAGATAACGCTTCACTGATTCGTCCTAGTGGGGACAATATCTAAGAGTACAAAGGAAAAAAAAAGCTTAGGGAAAACACACTGAATAGACTTGTTATAGCTATATGAAGATTATTCTTTTTCATGTTCAGCTGTAACACAGTAACTGTACTTGCTGTAACAGACTGGAAAGTCCTACTCTAAGTTTCAGTACTTGTTGCTTTTAAATCCCTATCAAAGGGAAAACCTGGAAGCATTTTTCTCCAAAAAAATCAGTGTGCATGAACATCACTGATAACATTTGCAGAAACCTAGTATTCCAAGTAAAAACAAATCACCCAAAGCAAAATTCTTTAATTCAAGTTATTTCAACACATTCAACTGAAAATGTAATAAAGTAATCTCATAAACCTGCACATTTTGACAAAATATTCCCTCGAATAGAAAATGGTCTGTTTCCAATTATCTGAATGCCTTTCACATTTTTATATCAAGTTCTTAACAAATGCATTAACAAATCATTAAAAACATGAAAACTGTGAATTACAATTTAATATTATGGCATTTATCATTACACAGTATGCTGGCTTTAATAAATATTTTGGCTTTTGATTTATCTACAAAGCTGCTCTTGAAATCCATTTTCTGTAACTGAATTGGCAAAACAAAACATGATTACCAATAAGAAAAATATCTGTATATCTGAATGATATTTAACCTATATGCACAAGCATAAAACCAAAACATTAGATTAAAAACTCATTCTTTAAAAGTTCGGCATTTTACTAACTAGTCCCAACAATAAACACAATAAGGTGACACTAAGTGCAAACAGTAAGGTTCAAATGATATTTTGATTCATATTAAAAAAAAAAAAAATCCCATACATGATCTTCCTATATATCAAACCCTAAACACTTAGACATAATATATGCTATTCTATTGGCTATAGTGACTCCATATGGTGTATGTTTCATTTTAAAAATAAACATTCCAGAAATTACATTGTTTGAAAGCAAATATGTGTATTTTAAAAGAAAAGATAAATGTTCACAGAAAAACATAGATAAGAGCTTTAGTCATTATATCAATTAAGAAACACTTTAAAACACTGTATAATTGCAACTTCTTAAAAAATTCTGAAGAGAGACAAAAAATGCTCACTTCTGCTCTCTGTTCAAATACTTCAGGATGATCTGGTTCCAGACTAATCACCCTACTGAGCTCAAACAGAGCAAGCTCAGCATTTTTCATATCCTGAAAAGAAGAAAAATAAACAAGGTAAACAATTGCATATACTTACAGTAATACACTCTAAAGACTGAAGGACAACTAGATTGGTTAAGTTTCTGAAAGTGTATCAGTTTACATTAAAAGCCCTTTGCACCTTTGCTAAGATGCAGTATTCTACAAATAGCTTAAAAGAACACCCTATCTGCTTTAAATAAGAAAAATAAACATTGCTTGTATACATCATCTTTGTGCTGTACCTCTAAAAATTAATCAATATAACCGTGTGAATAAACATTAGGTTTACATCTCCATAGGTATCTTTCTTGGTAACAAAGCTGACTCAAGCTCTCATGTCAACTTCCACACACATCCTCACACACCAGCTTTTTCATCAGTACTGTCTGTTATGTAATCCAGGCAGTACTAGTGAATGGGTTGATGCCGTCAGCATCTCTCCTATCTAATTTTTACACTGTCCTGAATAAATTGTTGGATGGAAGCAGTTATTTAATTGGTAAAAAAAGTCCAAACCAGTTATACAGCAAATTCTCTGTTAAAGTTCATTGACATTTTTCTTGGCAAAGAAGTTTTGCACATGCTTAAGATCATCTTTGCATCTTAAAAGTGTTGCTCACAGAAACTTTTATAATGTGAAGCTGTCTCAACATCTAGACAAACTGAGAAAAACTCATGCTGGTGCTAAAAACATGCAAATACGAGAGACTTCAAGCTCCTGTCAGCATCACTACAGAATTACATACTCTGCACAAAGGAAATGTTCAAATATTCAAATATTCTTTCTTCTAGAATTCCAGCAAACGTTCAGTCACGATTCAAAAGGCCACAGACTCAAACTACAAGGACCACAGTCTGCTTTCAAACTTATATTTGCTCAGGAAATTGTTTGCACAGTCAGCTGTAACTGTAAGTAACTTAACTTTGATTTTTTTGAACGAACTCAAGATGGGATACGCATCAAGAGGCACAGGCACTCAAGAAGCAATGTAAGGCCTACTGGACAGCAAGAGTTGACAACGCTTCCAAGTCACAATAAAAGACTTTTTTGTTTCCAAACACAGAGTAGATGCGGAGAAAAATTCAGCACGATTTCATGAACCTGCCTCTCAGAGGCAAGATAGTACCTCCTGTCTTTCTAGATGACTCTAGTAGTGGTTGTGACTCCGAGCCTTACTAATCATCACTCACAACTGCACCTATATTCTCTAGCACCCTTGCTCCATGCTGCTTTACTTCCACGGTCTGACAAAGCAAATGCACTAACAGCTTTCACAGTATGATCCAAGATCCATATGTTACAGAGCACCCACCAAGGGATGGACACATCATTACAGCATGAAGTCTTTGGGATGTACCTATGAAGTTCCAACCAGTTTAGCTCCTCCTGTAACAGCTCATCTTATAGTTTGGATTCAAATAATTCAGTCAGATGTTAATTTTAAATAATTATCTACTTACGTGTAGTCCTTTTTTTCCATATGCTATCCCTCGTCCATAAATTGCACTAACCAGCTCTGGCTCTTCCTGTTGAGATAAAAAAATGAATAAAATGAATAATCAGTTGTACATCTTTGGTTTGTTGCCTGTTGTATTTTAAAGAAGGTATATTTCTTCAATATGTATTTAATTTTTGCTAATGTTAAGTAGCAAGCAATGAACAACCACAAAAAGAAACTGATTGTATTACAGACCTTACTTTCACACACTCACAACTTCCAATCTAATTTAGTGGAATTGTTCTGAAACTTTTGTTTGGAAATGAGCTGAACACAACAACAGTGTCAATGACCACCTATCAGAGGCTCTGTACATATATAGCCTGTTTTCCATATTTCATTACTCATAACCTTATTGGTAATTATATTAATACAATATATAAAATACATAGAAATATTAATAAATACACATTATATATAAATATAATAAATAAACATTATATATAAATATAATAATATACAATATAAAAATATATAACTTCTTTGCCTAATGTCACTGAAGTGATAAACAAATACATTCAGCCATTCAGAGCTTATATTTAAATGACGAATAAAACAAGTTTTAAAGTCTGGAAATTGTGACACCCTCATGAAATCTGTATTTGGTCAGCAACTAAAACAAGAGATATTCTGCCAAAATAGTTGGACAAAATTCAAGCAAACCTTCCCTGGGTTAGATTTAAGTTCACGGCCTTCCATTCAGGCACTTAAGGGCATGCATCATACATAGTGAATCTACTTCTTGTTCAATGTTATTTACTCCAGAGATTGTTTCCCATCCAAATTTCAAGATCTACAACAGCAAAACTGGTTTTCTTGCCACAATGCTTATGCAGTCAGTTTCCCTGAAAACCAGTCAAAAATCACACCATTGTCATGCCTGCAACTAATACAGCTGTGCAACAAAAGTCTGTAGCATGGACCTGGTCTCATTTAACTGGGACAACTGCCAAGAAACAAATTCTTCCTTTGACAAAACAATAGATAACACAGCATTCCAATCCTGGCAGCTTCCCAGATGTGAGCTGATTTCAAGTGTACACTTGCCAAGGCCAACTTCAGGTAACTTCCCTAATGAATACAGTGGCTAAACAAGGCTGTTTTCTTCTGTTAAATGTTTTAATACTCACTTTATATGTATTTTAAATTGCCTTATGGAAGACAGAGTGAACGATTATAACCACTGGACAGGCTTTCAGGCACACAATAAGCATGATATTAATTTCAACCAAGATGTATGCAT
Source organism: Cuculus canorus (assembly GCF_017976375.1). Lineage (NCBI taxonomy): Eukaryota > Metazoa > Chordata > Aves > Cuculiformes > Cuculidae > Cuculus > Cuculus canorus. Next base: position 60,113,512 of record NC_071403.1, on the reverse strand, counting down.
TGCAAAGGTACGCTATTATATACACACTCCTCACAGTATCTTTCTACAGTTGCTGTTTCTTGATTATCTTTAGTTTTCTTCTCAACAAAGAGAAGGCAGGAAACATACAAGTCCAGTGGCTTCTAAAGCAGGATTTCTCATTAGGCTAAAAAAACCAAACCAAATACAACGTTCCTCACATTAAAAACAAATCTAAGACAGAGTTCACTAAACACCTGAAAAAAACAACCAACAACAACTGAAAAGCCACAACAATGAACATGCTGGTCCTCTGATAAACTCCCTGGGATAATTCCATTACATTGCCATTCTTTCACTCAATTTATGCACAAGTCATATGACATCCGAATTAAAAAAATACATGCTAGTAGTACTTTCAGCTTGCATCTATGTACTACAACCAGTTTAGACCAAAGTGCAAGTCCACACTTCTAGTTCTTAGCCACAGAAATACAGTATTTTGAAATCAGCTTTCGTTGAAGCTTCTAAACTGCTGGCGTTGGTTTTGTCTTAAAAGTATCCACCTTTTACTTCATAGAAGATTACTCAGAATTCTTTACCTTGGTCAGTAAAAAAAAATATAAATGTTGAAGTATTATGTTTTATTTATATATTAAACTCGGCAAATGCTTACCACTGAAGAAGGATAAACCCAGCATACAAAATCATTTGTCATCCTGAAAGCAATGCAGTACTTGCCAGTAGTAATAAGTGATCACTATCAGATTTTTCTCTAATGTACAGGCAACATGCTGTCCCCCAAAAAAGTCCACATTAAAATATACCAGCCTAAGAGGCATTAAGAGGGCAATTAAATGAACTTCAATTTTGCACAGGCCACGTTTCTGAAGACGGTCTTTTTGTTTAGTTGCTTTTTCGGTCAAAGTGCCATAAAAAGTTTATTCCTACAGACAAGAAAAATACTCAAAAAAACCAAGCTACTACATCACCTGGTTTTAAGAATACGCTTATGTTTGGATGGAAAAAAGATGAACAAATACTAGAATAATTACTCTCATAGATTACTCTAATTTTAAAACCTTCAAGTAAATCTTTGTTTTAGTAAAAGCTATATGCCTTAATGGATTTCATAAAGTGATTTTTTAGGGGTCCGAACAGAAAACTTACCTGCAGCATCGTTGAAAAATGTTGTATGGCTTCATCATACAAGCCGTTGCCAATTAACACATAAGCAATTGCTGAGAAAAAAAATTACAAAGGTAAATAAAACAGAAAACAACATCTGATTTTTTTAAAAATACATTTTACAATTTGGTTGTATTTAATATAAATTCCTATGCCGCACTGAAATAATCAAATGATTTCTGAACTACCACTGAAATGACTTCCCTCAACCATTACGTAGCATTCATTAATTACTCAATTCATACTGTGCTCATCAGAATTGCTTTTGGGTTGTGTGGTTTGTTTGGGGTTCTTCCTCTCCTTTTAGAAGTTGTTCAGAAATGGTCCACGTCTGCTTCTAAAGTACTTAGGACCAGGAAAGGTACCGTGATCCCAACACTGGATAGCTTTTTTGGATAATTCCATTACAGAACACCTGACGGCACTTGTTCATACACATTTCACAAAAAAGAAGTCTTTTTTTTAATTTGAATTATCTAGAAAAAACTCAATTTAAGTGACTCCATTATTTATAAAAATGAGATTGAAAAACTACAGAATCTTTACTCACATTACAATTACAAAAAGCTTTAAAGTTCTTGCATATCCCCCAACTCTGGAGTAGAAGCCAAGTGTTTGAAAAATAAACAGACCGCTGTTTTAGAAACAACCTTCCTGTAACCTCCACAACGTACAAAAAACCAGTCAAGTCACAAGACTGGAAAGCTGTGGTTGTGCTTGCATGACTGAAGTTCAGTTCTAACAGCTGAATATCTCAAGACTGTATCATTTCATGTGTTTTAATCTCTCAGCATTCTTAACTCTGGACTAAGCTCCGTCTACACTGCCCACAAAAAAACCACAAACAAGTATCTTGCAGACCAGAGCTATGAAAGTTAAAGTACAACTTTTGCCCAGATAGCTCATGCAAACGGCTGATAGCGGAACTAAAAGTGGGAAGTCACCTTTCCCCATACTTCTAATGGGTTTTAGCACTCATCCAAAGAAAACAAAAGAGGCACCTATCAGCTTAATTATTTACTCAAAAATGAGAAGAAACAAATAAACCAGATAGAACAAAGGTATTTTTAATAGGACACAGACATCTTTCACGCAGGCAGAGCCACACTGTTTTGGCAGTACAACTACACACTGTTCGTTAAAGGAGGAAAAAAGTTAAATGGAAAATAAATAAGAAATGCATTTAATCTAAAGCTTGCCACTTTCTTGGAGCATTTCTATTACGCAGAAGGAAGTATTTCTGTGCGATGTAAGCTTTTTCCTCCATACATAAAAAGCTTCATTTGGTTCAGATACATAGAATTGCCATAAAAAAAAGGAAAGAAAATTGGCAGAGTGACAGGTTGACAGGTTGAAGAGGTCTTAAACTTTCCTCATTTCATTCTCCTCCAAGACTGCACAGTTCTTAGCATCACCTTTTTGGTTCCAATCCCAGAACACAGGTCATGTGGTACATAAACTAAAATCAACTCAACCATGCCACTACTAAGGAAAAACGGAGAGGAAGCAAAATAATGAAGACTCATTGTCTTACTGATAATGAGTTTGTTTATCCAAGACTCTTGGCAAAACGCAGGAGGTCATAGACTGTGTCTGTAAAACTATGGAAGTGATTGCCAGCTTGTAGCTGACACAGTACAAGCTTTTCTGGATTAATCTCCGATTAATCTTTTCATCTTTAATTAAATACTACAAAAATACAAGCAAGTACTTTATTACGAAAAATCTAAGGGTTAACATTGTCCCATTAGCTCAAGTATCTGGGTGCTAACATTGCTTCAGAATGCCTTGCTCATTTCACATTATTTTTCCTCAGAACAGTTAGAAGTAACATGCACAAACAAGAAGGACCCAGGCTCCTCACATCATGACATACTTGAAATAAAGTGGGGAGGTAGATGTCAGCCTACAGGACAAACATGAGGATAGGGATCTTCTGGCGTAGTCTTCCAAGTCTACAGAGCAGATACTAAAAGCATCAAATATTTTCTGCTGGACGCAAGTTCAGTATTCCCTTCAGGATTCCATGAACATAGTTAGATATGCTAGGAATATGAAAAAAGACTAAGCCCACAATTTTTTCCTGATAGATCTGTGAAGGCAAAAACTACGTCCATTAAAAAACTACTCAATTGTTTTAATTTCACTAGACAACTTATGAGTAAATTCTCCCTTTAGTATGCTGCCTTCCTTGACATACATTCTCAACCTCTCTGCTGCCTCATAGTATCTCTGCTTCCTGAAGAGGATACCACTAGAGAAGCAGTGAAAGTAATTCCTCCCTCGAGTCCTTTGAGATAGGTATTTCCTGTTGCTTTACCTGAAAAACCTCCACTATCATGCTCACACGAGCATGCTTTGAAAAAACACCAAGAAGCAGCCTGTACAAGGACATAACTCAAAAAGCATTCCTGCTGCCTATAAGTGTTGATGGGAAGAGTGTGTGAAGAGGGGAAGATAGATCCCAGATCTATGCTTAATAGAAAGTATATTACATTCATAACATTTTCTGGATGCTTGACAGTTTTAGTCATCAATCAAGAGAAAGGAAAGCAGGAAGGAGCTGAAACTGTTTAACAGGACTTTGACAAATTGGTTTTTGAATATCTGCTTAAGAAGAATGGTGAAAAAATTTTAGTGAGCAAAGCAGAAAAGAATTTTAGGAAGAGAGATATATATTTTCTTTGTATGATCAGAAAAACGCACTGTATTTTCAGGCTTACTTGGATCACTAAGTTTAACACACCACTAAGGAATCCTCAGATTAGTTTCAAAACATTCAGTGCTAATAATTCACACATAATTCACTCACACAAACCTTACATAAGGCATCTTACCCAGTTCTTCATTTGTGCTGTCATTATCAGTAGCAAATGGAAATCGTTTTTGCTCTGCAAGTAACTTCGCTTGACCCTGCAAAACATGATTTTTTTGAAGTGTTCAGCAAACAACAGTAAACGATTTAATAGAAAACCCATGTTTTAAGACAATGCCTTAAATAAAAAAGTTAAGACTAATGTGATTGCTTTAAGGTAACTGAAAACAAATTCATTCCTGCTCTTCCACAGGGAGAAAAATGACTCTTCAGTCAGGTGCTGCTGTTATTGTCTCTAACACAAGGCTAACCAAACTCTTCAGATGAAAGAACGTTGTCAGCATTTTAACAGTGGTTGATGTTTCTATATTAGATCTTTTTAACATAAAGTTTTGTAAGCCTTTCTAAGGCACATGCTTCTTCACAGGAAAGTTTATAATCTTTATGCCATTCATTATTCTCTTGTTTCCTGTTGCCTTCTGTGGAGTAAAGAAGCTCCAGAAGAGTAAAACACTGAAAATGAAACCCTGAAAAGAACATCGCTCTAGTAATAAAGACAAGTTTAAATTAACAGTGCCATAGTAGAGTAAAAAGGCTGTTCCTTTACAATAACTTCTATGAGCTACAGACTTTTTCTGCCGATCGTAACCTCATCTAAGATTTCTGTTAACCAAATAATGTGCCGAAAGAAACTAGTACTATCAAAGACAACCCCTCTGAAATAAAGAAATAATCTGCTCTGTTCATTTTCATAAGTATGTTCCATAGACAGCTGTAAGCCTACCAGAGCAGTTTATGTTAGAAAAATACAAAACGGTCATTTAAATAACAGGCCATCCAAACTGCTTTAAGAAGCAAGAAGAGGAAAAAATAACTTCTCTCACTGCTCAGGTATCTTTAGCTTCAGCTAAACAACACATAGGTACATTTTAACTTCAGAGAAGACAGTTAAACACCTTCAAACTTTGGAGAACACATTTAACTCATCATTTCTTCTACTGAGAGGACTGCACTGTGTCCTCTTCCACTTGTTTTGACTTGTTCAATCAAATGTAGCTTTGTTACTTGTGTCCATGACACAGACATTTCAATCACCCACAAAGCAGAAAAGTAACTGGCCAAAACCCATTGCATAGTTTCTGCCCTGTTCATCTAATAACCTCAGTAAAGAGAAGAAGTTTGGTCTGCTCTAAAACCTTGAGTATTTTGGAGGGTATGAATGATCTGGATTTTACAAGCCTTATTCTTACTAAAATTAGAGATTATGTACAAGTGCTGCATCCTTACAGGAAAAAAAAAGCCATTAAAAAAAGAGCACAAGAATGAGCAGGGTTCAACAGGTAAACCAATTAGAAAACTAAATCTACACTGCAAACCATGTATACCTACAAATCACACACCTCCAAAACCAACCTCCTTATATCACCAGTGGCCTTCAGGTGATTTCCAGAAAATCTGGTTGAGAAAGTGATCTTCAATACTTAACTCTGCAAAACATTACTCTCCTATAAGGGCCCTGCAGAGAAGGACTTGAAGGTGCTGGTCAATGAGAAGCTCGACATGACCTGGCAATGCATGCTCACAGCCCAGAAGGCCAACCGTATCCTGGGCTGCATCAAAAGAAGTATGACCAGCAGGTCGAGGGAGGTGATTCTGCCCCTCTGTTCCTCTCTTGTGAGACGTCCCTTGGAGTATTGTGTCTAGTTCTGCAATCCTCAACATAAGAAGGATATGGAACTGTTGGAATGGGTCCAGAGCAGGGCTACAAAGATGATCAGAGGGCTGGAGCACTTCCCATACAAGGACAGGCTGAAAGAGTTAGGGTTGTTCAGCCTGGAGAAGAGAAGGCTCCGAGGAGACCTTAGAGTGACCTTCCAGTACCTGAAAGCTGGAGAGAGACTGTTCACAAAGGCTTGTAGTGATAGGACTAGGGGCAATGGGTATAAACCAGAGAGGGGGAGATTTAGACTAGATGTAAGGAAGAATTTCTTTACTATGAGAGTGGTGAGACACTGGCACAGGTTGCCCAGGGAAGTTGTGGATGCCCCATCCCTGGAGGTGTTAAAGGGCAGGTTGGGTGGGTCCTTGAGAAGCCTGATCTAGTGGGACTTGTCCCTGCCCATGGCAGGGGGATTGGAACTAGATGATTTTTAAGGTCCCTTCCAACCCAAACTATTCTATGACTCTACAATTGTCTTAATGTTAGAAAAAAATTCATTTTTACTAAAGTACATACTCTTCCTTGGTAGATTTACAAAAAAGGCCTACACATCTTTGTCTGTGGACAAAAGATAAGATGCATCAACATTTCACATTGGGTATTAGAAAATAAGCTACAATCAAAAGTATCTGGCATTAATCCCATGAATTACAGAGCTGCATGTGATACTCGACAAGAGACGTACCAGTTTCCCCTAACCTCGTCTACCGTGCCTGTTTTGTTATCACAGAAAAACAGAATAGTGCTTGATTCTTGAAGTGGGAGACAAAGGGGGCTCATACTTTTAAAAATTTTGAATACAGTTATAGGTTAGACATCCTGCAGCTCTACATGCAAAAACTGTGAGTCATTCTGCCTTAAGGAAACGACAGATTTTTCACCACAGTACCAACTCCCAACAGGCTGAATTGTTGCTCTCTCCAAAACAATTTTTTTTTTTTTAACAGGGAAATTTCTAACAAACTAATACATATTTCCTTCCTTTGAAAGAATTGCTAGCACTGCTAGAAATAGACTAGACAGAAGATCTGACCAATATCTGATGGAGTAACGTCTAAGGAAAATCTTCAAGTTAAATAACTGGCTTGGTGGATTTGCAGTAGTTTTATTTCCAAATGTCACCTTTGGAGAAGTTGCTTCAAATTAGAATACCGTTTTCACGCTCCTCCATAGCAAATAACTTCTACAAATATGCCAAGGCTTCTTTGTATACTCACATGCGTTATTTGAAGATTTTCAATATCTGTCACTCTACTAGACTGAGGAAGTAACATCAAACCAAGGTTCTGATGTAGACCGAAAATTATATTCCTTCAAGATCAACAGGTTAACAGTAGTGTGGCAAGAAAGCCCACATTTCAAAATAATCCTTAATTGAAGCTTCTCTACCAAGAAATACACCTCTTCTGCTAGAATATTCTCCACATACCACGTCTGTACTACGTTTAGAGAAATATAGTCTGAAGTCTCCAACTCCATCATCTCTGCACAATGGTATTTCTGTAGCAACTGCAAATCATCACTTCTACTCTCACATGAATTTTGTGGTAAACCTCCTCAGTTAATTCATTTGGGTAAAAACTAACACACTCTTCCCTTTTACAGCAACAGACCCTACACCCCTAAAAATAAAGTATCAAATGTCAGACTAATCCAGGTGAAGTGCAGCCTTCAGTGGAGACATCAGCTTCAATGAGTTGAAATTGCTGACAGCCCTAGAGATTCCTGATGGAGTACTACAAAAGCATACTTCCATGAGCAACTTCAGTTCATTCATACCTAAGCCTTTTGAGGACCTACGCCTACTGATTAATAGATTCCATTTGTAGTTATTTGCCTGAACTTTGTTCTAACTGGTTATGCAGGTAAAGTGATCCGCAACTTCAACGATCTCTTAAAAAGTGTTTTGTACATTAGATACTTGACACCATACCAGAATTTTTTCTGTGTTGAGAGAAAGCACAGATTCACAAGATGAAGACCCTCCTATGTCACAATCCGGTTCATGGAAGTGCAAAAATGATGAATCTGGGAGAAAAACAGAGAAAATATCATTAAGAACTCAAAGCATTACATGTGTTACATGTTCTATTATCATATCTCACATTTCCTCATGTGCATGTGAACAACTTTCCTGCTGAGCAGTCCACAGGCCAGAACTTTCATGAGTGTTTTCTGCACACAGCACCACATCCACACAGCCAGGGAAGCAAGAGTTGACATGAGTGCTTTTATATAGTTAGTTTTATCACTTAGTTATACAGTTAGTTTTATCACTACTTCTGCTCATGGTTTTGGCTAAAAATACACGAAAGAAAAAAAAAGGGAAGAAGCAGATAAAAAGGTAGGAAGCAGGAAGCAAAGAAGTAAAGTCTGGGGTAGACATGTCCCTTTTTGCATTATCATTTCTTTCTCTGGCCCAGGAAATTAAAGACAAAATTATCATTCCAATCCCACCAATCCCAGAAAGGAAAACAAATGGCATCGACCATACAGAGGTAGGGAAAGAGCTGCTGCTGAAGTCCAGGAAACAGCAATATAAGACTGTAAAAAGCAGACAGAACAACAAACAGTAATTGACTGAACACATACAAAGGTTCTCACAGGTAGAGGACTAGGAAGATCATTACAAAAATTCTAAGATCGATTCAAATCTATGCAAAGTCAAACATAGCTTGTTAGCATAGCAGAGAAAAAGTCTAACAAAGGAAACAAAGAAGTAACAACAATCAACAAAACCCTGCAGATTGATAGACTACAGAAGCCATCACTACACCTACATGGTGTTTTAACTGCTAATCCAACAGAACTGTTAGCTTTTAAATCTTCAGATTCTATTAACTTAAACATATCAAGCACAAACAAGGAAAAGTAAATAAACAATATTATCTCTTTGATTCCATGGCACAAATACCACTTTTTATCATCTCCCCTAATGTGTGTAAATATAAGCTTGATGCTAAGTTTGAAAGGCTGTGAAGCAGTGTATGTTTCCAATATATATGCACAGGCAGTGCTATTCTTACATTTTTATTACATAAGGCTTGCAGTCAGCTAACTCACCATTTGTCACAAGTAGAGCCCTAGTCAAGAAAAAGAAACAGCCTTCTTATAAAGAGAAGTCAAAACAGTACCTAAAATCATTCCATGTAAACAGAAACGTGGAATCAAGTTTAGCCATAAACATTAACTAGGAGAAGCTTTACAACAGAAGTAAGAGCAGTGAAAAGCAGAAGGTCAGAGTTTAAAGTCAGAAAGTCCTGTAAGAACAGTGGCTCACCAACCCATAGTTTCCAGTAAGGGGGTTCAACGGTACCCTTTGCTCTTCACATTAGCCAAACACTCCTGTGCTATGGCAGCATTAACAACATATTATGCGTTCTGTGTTGGTGCTTGTAAGTCAGTGAGAGTTAAGAGCCACGGCTGTGGACTCGCTAAGCAATTTTCACTTCACAAACCAAAACAAAGTGGTGCAGGCACAGCCCACCTCCAGAATAATTCTCTGCATAACAGCAAGAATTTAGTGAAGGAATTTTTTTAATAAGCTGGCAGTGAATAATGACAGCTTATGTGTTATAAGCTACAGAGGGAAAATGATCCTTCAAATCTTGCAGTTCTTGGGGCAACAAACTACTTTATAGAAAGGGAAGAATGGATCTGCCTTTGTCTGCAACTTGGGTACAGTCAAACCTGTACCACGCTGCCTCATTAACAACTTCATCAAAAAGCAGAAACACGAGCCAGAGAAATTACCCTGGGCTTGTAATAAGCTACAAGAGTAACACTTTGAGATAAAACTTTATTTTCAGCTTCCAGGAAAGTTGTACTAAAACAAAGACTGAGAGTGTAAAGGAATTTTTCAACTGGCAATTTATTTAGCCACAGGACTTAAATAGCAAGGAATGAACTAGTAGGCAGCTATTTCAGGGTAAGCATGCTGCTCTGTAACTAAGGGCTACCTTTATATCAGTGTATGGAAAGTACCTGACATACACAATGATTTAACAGGAATTCCTTATACTAATCTCAATTACACTGGTCTCTTTAAAATACCACCCACCAATATATCAAAATCTAGTCTTCCAAACACACCTCTGAAGGAGTATCCTGAGTCAATCATGCACATCTCAGTAACAGAAGAGCTGTAATCAAATGCTTTGCCATTTATTAACTTGCATGGCATAAAGATTTTATCTCAACACTGGGTGGTTTTATACTTACGCCTGAGCGATTTGGAGCAATGGTCACCTGAGATAACCTTCACAATCTGATTTAGTGTTAATGTACTGTGGCTCTCAGCCATTATAGCCACCTCCAAAAAAAAAAAAAAAAAAAAAAAAAAAAAGCACCTAATGTAACACAAATTATAAAGATACAAACTTACCAAAGAACTTTAAGCTGTGAAGACAAAAACCCACATCAGCAGGGAAAAAAAAAGACCAAGACCTACTCATAACAAGGTATTTCTAGGAAGTTTGCTAAATTTGACTGGATTATACCAGCTGTGTATTGTCCTTACAAACCACAGTAATTGTTGATACCAGTAGAGACTTTATGAAATTAGGAAGAAAATAAAACCCTGCAGACAGCTAAGCAGTCATGACACACATGACATCACTGGCTAGTCTCATGTAAATAATTAAGAATCTACATTGCAGTGACTTGATAACATCTTTGCCTTTATCTGTATTACAAGTGCATTGTGACTCTGAAGGACGCTTTTGTATAGCACATTCACTAGCTTTAACTCTGCCTGTATTACAAGCCAAAATTACTTCGAAAACCAAAAAAGTCTGCTACCTGAACGAGGTGCTCCTAAAGAAAACCATCCAGTTCACCAGCAATACATATATAGAACCGTGGCTGAAAATGAATAGAGCCATATTCAGCTCTGAAACGAGCACGGGGCGGGTGGCAGCTCGGTGTGCTACGGAGTGCGAGGGTGAAAAAGCACATGGAGCCCAGCAGCTAGACTTGGCAGGCTGGTGAATGGGACAACAGGAATCCTCCCGGGTGCCACTCCAGACCCTAAAGTTTCCCCGTGCCATGGATGAGGGCTTTTCCCCGCTCAGCTCCACAGCACAGACGGTGCCTCGGTGCGAGTCCGCTGAGCAGCGGCACCACTGAGCCAGAAAAAAGGTGGAAAAGAGGGGGGGCGAGGGATAAAAAAGGGGAAAGGGGGCGGCGAGGGAAAAGAGGGGGCCGGGGTGGGGCCGAGGGGAAAAGAGGGGCAAAGGGAGGAGCGCGGGAAAAAAGGGAGGGCGAGGGGAAAAAAGGAGGGACGGGGAGGGGGGGAGCAGGAAAGCGGGGGCAGGGAAAAAGAGAGGGCAAGGGGACCACAGGAATACGGGAAGAAAAGAGGAAAAAGGGGGTCTCAAGGGAAAAGGGGAGGGTTGGGGGGAAAAAGGGAGGGCGGAGAAAAGAGGAAGGGGCGAGGAGAGGAGAACCCGCCCCGCCGGGCACGGAGACGCCCCCGACTCACCGCCCTCGGCCGAGAACTGCTCTGCCCACTCCCCCGCCGAGGCGCATCCCCCCGGCGGCCCCTGGTGTTGCCGGTGCAGCTCCTGCTGCAGCAGGGACAGGGCCGGGTACTGCTCAGTCAGGGCGAGAGCGACGCGAGCCAAGGCCAAGGCCAGTAGGGCCAGCGGCACCCCCAGCCCCGCGGCGCCGCCGGCAGGTGCCATTGCCACAGCGCGCGTGCGCGGCGCTTCCGCCCAGGCCGGACACAGCAGGCGCGCACTCTCTCCGGGGTGTGGAGGGCGCCGCCGCGCTGCCCTCTGGGACATGTAGTTCTACGTCGGCGGGATGCGGCCTAAAGGCTCAAGAAAAAACTACAACTCCCGGGATGCACCGCGGCTCGGCCCCCTCAAACGCGGAAGCGAGGCGCGTGGGAGCGGTGACAGCCCGGGGCGTGCCATGGCGGCGGCTGGCGCCTACCGCTGCGTGGAGTGCCACGCGGAGGCGGCGGAGCTGTACAGGGACTACCGGCGCGGGGTACTCCGTATCTCCATCTGCGTGAGTTGGGGGATGCGAGAAGCGGTCGCTCTAGCAAAGAGTGGAATCTTTGATTTAAGCTAGAGTTAAGTTTCATCTAAGCAATCGTGTTCTTTGGAAGTCAGGCTGAATATCCCTCTGAGAGCGTGTTTCCTTTCCAACGGTATTTTTCCAAGCACTGTTCATTCTTTCGAGATGACAACCCTTTGTGTGCATCGTGATCTGTGCTGAACACGTGTCTGCTGTGACCACCTCTTTTTGGTGTCTCTCCCCATCTCTAATAAAGGTCAGGTAGGGCTGGCTCCAAAGCTCCAAAATGGCGAGAGATTTGGCTGCTACGAAGTTCATAATGTAAAAATCATACCTTGTAAAGTAATAGATTACTGGGAAAATTGATGCATATGCATGTAACTGGGAAATACATCCCGTCCCAGCTCTTGTCTGGCTGCAGACGATGGATGGAGATGGCTCGCTCGTGTTGCCGTGCCTAATAAAGGATGCTTGATTTCTGAAACACCAAAACGACCCGTAGAGAGTTTATTTGCGGCGTTTTCAGTGTCGGGGGGCGGCCGAGCATGGGAGAGGGAGGACGGGGTGATGGAGGGAGGCGGGATGGAGGGAGGGAGAGGCAGAGTGGTAGGATGGACGGAAGCTACGAATTGGCGGGCGGTGGCGTCCCGGTCTTGGAGCGGGGACTGCTCCAGCTGCCGGGCTCGGCACCTCGCCCGCTTCCCCTGGGTGCGGGTGCAGGTTTTTCGCTTGTCCCGGTTGCGCGAGGGCTCCCGCCCGGTGCTGCTGTCTTGGTTCCCGCGGGAAGGCGGGAGTTGGCGCGGCTCCGTGGCAGAAAGGCCGAGGCTGAGAGTCAGGGTTGGAACCGGGATGGTTGGGAGTCCGTGCCAGGCTACGCTTTCCCGGGTGGTACCAGCACCTCCTGGGCAGTTCACTGCTCTCCTTTTCCACTCTGCCGCTCTCAAAGTTGATGTTTTTTTCTTCTGTAGTGTTTTCATAGTTGTGGGAATATAGAATCATAGAATGTCTTGAGTTGGAAGAGACTTTAAAGATTATCCAGTTCCTGTCATGGGCAGGGACACCTGCCACTAGATCAGGCTGCCCAAGGCCCCATTCAGCCTGGCCTTGAACACCTCTGGGGATGGGGCATCCACAGCTTCCCTGGGCAACCTGTGCCAGCGCCTCACCACCTTCATTGTGAAGAATTTCTTCCTCATGTCTAGTCTAAATCTGCCCCTCTCCAGTTTATACCCATTGCCCCTCGTCCTATCATTACAAGCCTTTGTGAACAGGCCCTCTCCAGCTTTTTTGTAGCCCTTTCAGGTACTGGAAGTCGCTCTAAGGTCTCCTCAGAGTCTTCTCTTCTCCAGGCAGAACAACCCCAACTCTCTCAGCCTGTCTTCATATAGGAGGTGCTCCAGTCCTCAAATCATCTTTGAAGCCATCTTCATATAACAGAAGATTGATGAGGAGGAATTGTAAAACACTCTGAAGTGACCTTGCAGCTGGGATGTAGAAAACCACATGAATTATGCTAATCTTTGCATAATGTTGTGTCCCTGACAAGTAGAACCTTTGTGTTTAGGTAACATAGGCCTGTGGTAAACTCAGGGCCATCTTTGAAAACATGCTTGAAATTCCTTCCAATACTTAAAGGGGGCTACAGGAAAGCTGGAGGGGGGCTCTTTATCAGGGAGTGCAGTGTTAGGACAAAGCAAAATTGTTTTAAGCTGAAAGAGGGGAGATTTAGGCTAGGTATTAGGAAGACATCTTTTACTGTGAGGGTAGTGAGGCACTGGCACAGGTTGCCCAGGGAAGCGTGGCTACCCCATTCCTGGAGGTGTTCAAGGTCAGGTTGGATAAGGCTTTGAGCAGCCTGGTCTGGTGGGAGGTGTCCGTGCCCACAGCATGGGGATTGGAACTAGGTTATCTTTAAGGTCCCTTCTGACCCAAACCATTCTATGATTCCTGCCCCAGTGTGAGAAAGATGAAAGCACAAGTGGAAAAATACTTTGCCATTCTCTAATATATACAGGCAAAGCAGCAGGTTTGGCATTCACACTTTATAGCAAGGACTGAACTCTGCGGTACCTACATTTCCACTTCTCTTTCTTCTGCAAGGGTGTTATTTCATAGATCTCCCAGTTTGTGAGGTAATAGAAATAAGTTTACTCTTTACATTTCATCCATGGCTTTGCGGTTGTTCCTGCATCCTGCCTGTGTTTGGGTCACACAATAATGTTAAAATAACTTTCTTCACTTTTGGAGTCTCCTTTGTTTTCTCAGTGATTTCACAGCCGCAGCAGAAAAACATTTCTCTTTTTAAGCAGTGTTTTCAACTATTTCTAAATTACTGTTTTCAGTTTTGATAGGGTTTATGCAGATTCGTCTCCAGTAGTTAGTTTTGACTTTTCCATTTTCAGTGTGTAAAATATTGGATTACCTAGTACCCTGTATTTCCCTGTGGGGGAAAAAATTATTTTGGAGTGGGGGGTCTGCCAATACATCTTGACTAAGATTTTGATTTTATCTGTGACTGTTTCACAATATCCTGTCTGCTCCTTATAAAATTGGGAAACTTTGTACCTGAACCAGTTGCTGAATATTTGTTGAGGAATTGAGGAATTAGTTGTATGTCATTCAAGCTTCCTTTGCAGTTGTTTCCCCCAGTTTTGTAGCCGTTGGCATTTTAGGCATAACTATAGAAGATGGATTAATTTAGTAAACATGAAGACATGAATGTAACAGATGACCACAAAGCTTTCTATGAAACCTGTGATAAGTTCCTTTACAACTTTGCAACTTGAAGTCATTCAAGCATTTCTTAGATCAAAAGTAGAGACTGTAGGCAGCCAGAGGTCTGTGGCCAGTTTATATTTGGGATGATAGTGGTTAGCTCAAGCTGAAAGATGTACGTTAGATCTCAGCTTCTCTTGTCAACAAGAGGCCATAAAAACAAGTTATGTACAAATTACTGATGAGTCATACCATTCTCTTTTCTCAGCCCAACAGTCAGTTAAAATGGCTTGTTGCTATTAGAGCATAAACCAGCTGAAAATATACACAAAAATCTCTGCAGACACTTAAAAAAAAAAACCAGAGAGATCAGCAGTTTTCTTAGGTAAAAGACAAGCAAAGTGATAGCAATTGATCCTCTGCTGGCTTTACACATGCATACTGCAAAGAAAAATTTATTTTCGGTTCCTTTTTTGTGTTAGTGTAATGTATCATGTTCAGTAGTGGATATGAACTACGTCAAATTATTGGTAGTCAAATCATGTAGTCAAAATCTGTCATTGGTACATGATAATACTGTCAGTGATTTGCTTTGGAGCTCTTCCACATGAAGCTTCAGACTCGTCTTTGAAATCAATGACAGGTTGGATACAAATGCACAAGTATAAGGCTTATGCCTGCAGCCATATCACATAAGATTTAGAACATCTTGTAAAGCCAGGTCATCAGTTATGGTTATTAATTTGGCTATGATTATTTCTAAGGGAAACTGGAAGCCAGTAGATGGCACTCGTTCGTCTCAACATTTAACCCTTTGAGGACTGAAGATCCTGGTCTTCTGCAGCTGGGGTATCCCATGTAGAAGGATTAAGTCCTAGTTGCTGTGTTCATCACAAATGCCAAGGTCTTACCAAAAAAAAGTAAAGAACAGAGTAAAAAATAGAGCAAATAATCACATCTTCCTAGCAAATTGGAATTCTCTCCACCTTTCTTCATGCAGGTCCAGATCAGTACCATTTTTCACTTACTCCTGTTGGTCTATTTCCTCCGTCTGTGTTGTCGGTCATCGTGGTTCAGTGTCAGTCTTAGTTATTCTTATGTGGCATCTGTCATATGATCTACTACGCCCTTCTCTCCTTTTCTCACAACCCGTGAATACTGAGAGTAGGATTGGTCCCCACGAGAAATTAGCAATACAAAGCATGTTAGTAAGAAACACATTGGCTTGTGGTTTATAAAGGGGAGATGAAAATGTTAGAAGATTGACAAGATAAAAAGATTCCTTCAATTGAACTGGTCTGAATTCAGCTTTATCTCTGTGTTGCAGGAAAGCACTGTTGTTCTCTCCAGCTACTATGAGCTCGTGGTTTCTAACAGGGCAATTCTTGTTTACTTGTTCCTTTTAATCTGGAAGAGTTGTTTTGTAATTGCACTAACCTTCTGCAGGTATTGTGTTCCACGCAGGCAATGTTGTGCTCCAACCAGAGACCTGCAAAGCTGGTTAGCATCACGCTACTGACAACAGAAAAATAGTCAAGTTTTTGACACCCTTCAAAAACTTCCATGAGCCATATTATGAGTGTCAGTATTATGAATCATCTCAACCTGAAAATAATGATAGAAGTTTTCTCTCCTTTAGAAAATACAAAGATCCCATGTATCAGTGTGAAACATCATTTATATCAGGTATTTATAAAACTTAATAGTGTAGGCCTCTAAAAACTTAAAAAAAGCTGAAGATATTTTACAAAAAATGGAGGTCTGAGGTGAGATGACAAGGTGTGACCACTCAGCCTGAGAACAGTTTACATCTGTTGTTGTGGAATTAGAGCATTGAGTACTGCTACTGCGTTGTACCTTAAGGGAGAAAAAGTGAAAAGTACACAGAAAAATTGTACAGTTATATTCCCTTTCAAAGAGAGGTCAATGGACACCCTCTAGGTGCTTTTTATTGTTAAAAAGCTTTGGGGTACTTGGGTTTCATTCCCTGTCAAGTAGTACCTGAAAAAAAATGACATCATCACTGTTTTTTACTGACCTACAGACTTGCCTCAATCCTAGTTTAAAGTTATCCTTGATAAATTAATAAATCTGCATCTGAAAGGTCTTTGCCGTTCCTGGCATTCAACACCTTTCTGAACATCACCTTGAGGTTGGGGAGCTAATTTCTCTTGACAGCATCTTCCATCTGGTCTTACATTTGTTGTTAGGATGTAATGTTTTTTAAATATGTTTTGTTTAGTCAAGGCCAGTTCCAGCAGAATCCTAGCCCAGGCCTTTAGTGTTCTGCAGTTCTTCTTGCTTGAGATTTGCATTTAGTAAGGGATCTTTTTTCTCATCCTGCATGTATTTTGCTGTGGAAACACCGTTAAAGGACACAGGTGGACTATTGCACCTTAAAAGTACTTAAAGATACTTAAAAACAGATAATACAATTCTGAGGAAGTTCACCTCCTCGGAGAGACCAGTTTGATATGTTTTTTTCACCTGTGTGATATCTGGAGAGTGGCAAGGTCTGTGGGGGTGGGTCTGCATGTTAGGATTGCCTTCAACAAAAGTGATTTCTGATGTTTGCTTTTCAGCTCAGGGGTTAGGTTCTAGTCCTGTGCTGTGAATGTGCTGACCTTTTTCCCTATTACAAATCAGAAGTGATGGTGAAAGTAAGCCTAAATATTTCTTTATAGAGGAGTTTTTGGCGTTGCTTAAAACTTAAATGGTCTATAAGTAACAGAGGAAATTTTCACTGAATATTTTAAGACACAGCTGTTAACGACAATAACATAAAGTACTGTTCAGATAATATTGCCACTACAGTATTAATGCTTTAAGGGAACACACACACAGAGCTAACCTGGAATAAATTTTGCGGTCAACATCCAATTAAAATGAAAGGAAATTAGCAAACGACTTATTAAAAATTAGGAGGAAAAATATGCATTTTTTTAATTTGTTTTTAAATTACATACATGTTGTTGTGTTTAAAAGTAAAGTTTCAGAAAGGTTAATCATTCCATACCCTAACAAAGGGAAGGAATTTATTCATTGCAATATGTTAAGCTCGGTCAGGATCCCCCTTGTGTTTTGTAATAAGAAAGCCAAATTGCCTGAGCAGTGCACAATTCATTTAGCTTTTCTGCAATTAAAAGATAATTGAAAAGCTCTTTTATTGCTGCAAGGCAGGGAGAGTGTAAATGCTTTGAATGCAAAGCATTTCTGTGGTGAGGTAAAGAATCTGTCAAGAGTACAAAGATTGACCTGGAAAATAAAGTATGTTATTGTTCTTCTTTACATAACTCAATCTGCAAACTAACTCACCAGTGGAATACCTATCACATAGGAGAAATTATATGCAAATATTTTTAATTTCATTTTTCTGAAATTGAGTGCATCTGAAACTGGACTGGTTTGGGTTTTAGCTTATTGTGACACTTAGCTGCATCCCTAGTAAACAACCCATTCCTGAAAGCACAGCTAATTACATTTTATTGTTCAATGATGCACCTGGGATTAAGGGCATTCTTTCAAGATGATGGGTCCATATTAGTTTGCCTTATGAACCCATGTAAATGGATCTATGTTCATGCTGAAGCTATGTAAATACTGTTAAAATTTGCTGTATATGTAGTCTAGCAAAAAATTGTAGTTTATGCCAAACTCCAAACTGTGGAGAAAGGACTTTTAAAGGGAGACTGTTTCACTGGTGTTTCTAAATGTCTATAGGTTTGTGTTTGTATGCATATTCTCAGTGTGGGTTTCATGCTAGTTTTAGTTCAGGATGAATCCTGATTATTCATTATGTATTTTTATTTTCTGTAATGTCTTATGACTTCCTTTTCATTAACATTTTTCCCTTTACCACTTCCATCCTAGAATACTTTTACTTAAAAATTCAGTTATGTTTTAATATTGGAGGGAGCCTAAATGTTCATATACTTTAGGAACTTTGCCCTTCAGTGACAGTAGGTATTTCCTCAAATATTTGTACATTGTATAGCATTTGGCATACGTTTGTGTACTGTGTTCTCAGTTAAGTGTCTTTGATGAACGAAGAAAAGTTGTCTTTTGAGTAGTTTTATAAAAGGCTGATAAACATGCAGTCAAAGTTAATATTTCAGTACTTCTTTTGTCTTTTTTATTACAACTGAGATGTCAAAACATAAGTTACTTTCCTTGACTGTTTTGGATTTCTTTGATTAGGAAGAATATGATGTGCTATACTGTGAAGAACATGGTTATGATAGCTTATGAAGTTTTCTTTTCCTTAAAGCTGCCTTTTCTCATTTTTTAAAATATTTTTTTAAAGAGAACTAAGCAAATTTCTGTGTTAAGAGAAGAGAAGCTTTTCCTTGAAACAACAATCAAAGTGAACTATTCCTAAATATTTAACTAGTCAAACAATTCCTAAACTAATATTAATTTAAATTCATTAGAACATTGAAACACATTCAACATCCTTTTTTTAGGGGAGCACAGTATCTATTGGATTTCTGTGTGTCACTATCGAACATCCATAGTTCTCCACAAAATTACCAATTTAGAAGAAGATGTGTAAATAGAATTTATGCTGTGAAGCTTGACCGTTCTCTTCTACAACATAATCTGAATATACCTTTTAATCAAAAGTAATGTCTATTTTTTCAAGGGAAGATACCAGATATTTCCTATTTCTGGTGTCAGTTGCATATTTAAGGAAGAAATTAAAAACTGGTTAAAAACAGAGAAATCCAGTTAGTTCTTTCTGTCATTTTAGAACTGGTTATGATAACTGAGGCATTTCTTCAAGAAAGCCCAAGGAAGATTGAAAAAGCTTAATTTTGTTAAAGATGTACCCCCTTCAAAGGGGCACTGACTACAGCTGTGCAGAACTGCAGTGGGGAATGAGACCTGAGGCAGGTATTTCAGTTCACTCTTAACTGCCTGAAGTGTGCCGGCAGTTCTGCATAGCTGAGCCGCTTATACAGATTTTCTCTGAAAGTATTAGTGATTATCAATGTCCATAAAGTTACATGACTTTAACTAGGTAAAGCTGTCTAGTTAAACCTGTGTTGCATTCATTTTGTGGAACTCGGGCTCCAGTCATAAGTTTGCTTCGTAGGTCTTTAAGGTTAGTGGCAGATGTTTTAGTAGTACAGCTGGAAAAAATAACAAATAAGCCAGGTATGGACAGAATTTCATCCTATAGGGTCTATTGATTCTGCAGCATTCTCATGGTGCAACAACTATCATCTTCATTTGTCCAATTATCCTATGGCCGTGCACACACAAATGTTTTGCAATAAGGCAGTTTGTATGTCCTACAAGTCCTTGAATGAACTCACACTGGCTAGGTCACTGGCTGGATAAGCACAAAGGACTTCTCCTTAATGCAATTAAGACTGAACTAGAAATAAAGTATATTAAGAATAGGGCCGTCATCTAGCTCTGTAAGACAGGCAGACATGAATGTGTGTGTGTATGTCTGTGCGAGAAAAGTCCTTAAAGATGGCTGCTTCTTTGGGGTATGACAGATTTTCTTTTGTAACACAAGAGAAATTGGATTCTTAAATGTTTGGTGGTGGTATGCTGAAATACTGAATTAAACATCATCCTCACAGCTGCAGAATATTTGGTTGTAGCTGCCAGAAGCTGTGAAGCAGAAGACCCATTCTTATGGATAGCACCACTATTTGTGTATTCGTTTGTAGCAATCTCCTTATATATCTGCAGCAGAATTGCTGTACTGTTGGTTTTGCCTAGAGAGTTGATCTGATATATATGGGAGGTTTAAGCTGGATATTAGGAGGAGTTTCTTTACTGAAAGGGTTGTCAAGCATTGCAACAGGCTACCCAGGGTGGCGTCACCATCCCTGGAGGTGTTTACAAGATGAGTAGATGTCCAACTTGGGGGACATGGTCTAGTGGTGGACTTAGCAGGGCTGGATTGATGGTTGGACTCAATGATTTTAAAGGTCTTTTGCAACCAAAGGCTTTCTGTGATTATATACTTTAATTGTCTGAAATTCATTTCGGCTGTCAGTGAAAATTTTTCAGTACCTCTTAACTGCAAGTTTTTGATCAGTGTTTGTTTGCGACCCTCCACTTGAATAGATGATTCTTTGTTTTACCCTGGTAAAAAAATGTTCTGTCATAGGAAAATCTGAGAGCATAATAAATTCAGGGTATGTAAGATATCCTTCATCTAATCAGAGATTTGGCATATGTAAATTACCACCCATAAGAATATCTGTTCATGATTTCCCTCTTGAAAGAAATGAAGCAAGACACTGCCTTTAATTATAGTTGCAATTTCTTTTTCACCCTAATAAACCGTGTAGTTGTGGTCTTCTGTTAATTATGTCCTTTCTTCTATCTCACTCACTTTAATTTTAGACCTACTTAAGCTTTGGTTAACTGAGTCAATTTTTTAATTCTATTGCCTCTAACTTCGGTACTGTCATACACAGTATTTTCTAATCCAAATGACGTTGTTGAGATTTTTTTTCTTGAACAGGACCAAGAAACACTGTCAGTATTAGCAACTTTCCTTAGACACTCTATTCAAACATGCATTTGTTTAGATGTTTTTATTGATATCGGTGTTGGACTTTGGAGTCAATTTGCAAGTGAAATTTTGCATTCTCAAATTGTCCAGTGGTAATTCTGGTAGATAGCTAGGTAGAGTTAACTTTGGACATATGGAATCCCTATAAAATTGAAAAAACCTTCTTGTTCTTTCCTGGGAGTTTGTCAGTAGGTGCGTGTTACCTGATGCTGCATTTTTGATTGCTAAAGCATTTCAGAAAGCACTGTGTGTAGATTTCTTTCCTGTCGGTGCACAGCTGTGCACTTATTAAAATGGAAATAGAGAACATTTCTCTGACTGTTGTATTCTAGCATGGCAGCTAATGTGGAGGCCCAGGGGAGCCAGATTAGCTGAGGACAAGTTGGAGGAACCTAGTAGCTTGAACTGGAGGATTGGCAGCAGGAGAAAGTTCACCTGCTGGTGAGCGTATTTCTGGAAATGCACTTGTTTAAGCTGAAGTGGTTGCGGTGATAAAGTGCTGCTGCTCCTCAGCCCTCTGCTAGGAGTTATTTCCCCCTCAGGTCTGGCAGATGAGCCTTTCGCAAGACTGTTGTTTAACCATCCTATTCATATTCAGTGTAATGGCCCTTTGTTAGCTCTTCTCCGGTCAAGGAGTGATCACCCATGCAGGTTAGGTCAATAAATCTGAAGGGGGTTGATGACAAGCAGTTGCCTGTGCTCTGGGTGAAATAACCTCTCTAGACGGGGGAGAAGCAATTTTTCTGTGTGGGTTAAAAACCTATTGAAAATTAATATATTAAGGAAAGACTAATGAGAATTTAATAGCTAATTTGAATTTATGCACTTGTGCTAAGTGTTGAGCAACATTTAATAAACACTTTATTTTCATTTTTTTTCCCTAATTCTTGTTATTTTGTGACTTTCAGAAATCCTGCCAGAAGCCTGTGGACAAATACATTGAATATGATCCTGTTATCATCTTGATTAATGCTATTTTATGTAAAGCACAAGCATACAGGCACATTATTTTCAATACAAAGATAAACGTAAGTTGCTATGCCCCTACCCTGTGAGGGTTTTTTTAGGTTTGGTAAATTGATTGTAAGAGTTGTAAAATTTTTAGCGACTGCTGTCCTTCCACAAGTTCCAGCAAGCAAAACTATACATATACACAAAACTAAAAGCACGGTTTTGTTTATATATTTCTAACTGAAATAGCCTTCCTTATTTTAAAAAAGTGTAGAGCAAGCTTTAGAAATCACAGTTATACAGCTTCTTTTCCATGGAGCTGTTCATGCAGTTTTCTAAACCCTCTAATTTGCCTATCATTTTAATTGATGTTAAAAAGATGATGTGCTAAACTATTGGCTCAACATGTGTAATTTTCTTGTATTTCTAGACAAAAGTAATAAACCTACAGAGTTTGTTTGTAGACATGTTGAAATGTATGTTAAATACCAATTTCATACTAATGCTTTAATTTATGCTGATTTAATACTAATGCTTTTATTATTCTTTCATTTGCCAGATTCATGGGAAGCTCTGCATATTTTGCTTGCTCTGTGAAGCTTATCTCAGGTGGTTGCAGCTACAGGATTCAAGCCAAAATATAGACCCTGATGACTTAATCAGATATGCCAAGGAATGGGATTTTTATAGAATGTTTGGTATAGCTTCTTTAGGTAATATCAATGATTAGTTCATGTAACTGTCTACTGTTTAAGCACTGAATAACTTCATGAGTCTTTCAACAAGCCTGTATTGCAAAAATTGATACAGAATGGATGTCTTGTTCAACCTGATATGGTGAAGTTATTATAAACACTCCCTAATTTGCATTCATATAATACAAATGCATATTTTGATCCAGATTACAGTTCAGACTGATATGATCCACAGTAGATATCAAAACATTGAAAAGTGGCAATATTCAGAAATCTTTGTATGAATTCATTTGCATAGTTTAAAGACCAGTGTAGATCTCAGCCTTATTCCATATTTCATGCTTATTTCAGACTTATTATTCATTAAGGCAAGACAACATTAAGGATGCACCTTGCAGAAATAAACACTAATGGCGATAAACTGTTGGGTTTTCTTTAAATGAATAGACAAATATGCAGAGCAGTGTCATCACTGTAAGGAGTAATTACTTCTGTGCTCTAAGACTACATTTGTAGGCAGGGAATGGTTTTTGTTTAATTGTCGTTAATATACTTTTTCTGGTAATAATGTTTCAATCAAGCCCACAGACTAAAACCAGTATTTCCGTTAGACAGGCAGAGTTTAACTTCAGTCCTTTATTGTCTAATGTTGCTCTAAGTAGGTTTTTACAACATATCAGTAGAACTGTTTGAGCTCATTTTTCAGTAGTAATTCATCTATTACAGTTGTCATAAGGTTTGCTTTGACATCTGCATTAATTCCAGTGTTAGGCAGGCATGCAGTGTCAAAAAAAGCTCAAGGAAATTTTCACTTTAGTGTTCTTTCTCTTGCTGGATGGAAAGGGTTTGTTGCTGGTGACCTTTTCAACAAAGACAAGTATTGAGTTTGTGTAAGAGGCTAACAGACAGTTGAAAAAAAAACCCTCTCCTTTTGTTCAAAATGAAAGGTAAAGAGGTTCTTATGCTAAAATTCCTGTGCTGCGTGGTGTCAGAAATTACAAGTATGACAATCCTAAAGATAAAATTCTGTGATAGAATTATTTTGAATATCATGATACTGAGTTAGTTTAAGTAATAGTAATATTTGCCTATTAACATAGGAGATGGAGGACACGTTGGTATTTGCGTATGTTTTTTAAGTAGCAGTGGTTCAATTGCAATTGGTACATGTCATTTCACTGAAATTCATCCAAAAAATGACTTGATTTTGGTGTGTCATTCTCTCTTTCCAACTCCTCTTATTTCCTCTTAGAACAAACTTCATTTTTGCTTGGCATTTTTATTACCTTACGGTGGATGAGGCCCAAGATGCTGAAAACAAAGTCTGACTTCATTTTACTTCTCAAAGCACTGCTGCTGTCCAGCTATGGAAAGCTCTTGCTAATTCCAGCTGTTATTTGGGAACATGACTACACACCTTTGTGCCTTGCATTTATAAAAGTATTTGTCTTGATATCCAACTCTCAGGCAATTAGAGGTACGTTTTTGCTTTTTTATTACTATATTTTTTTATAGTATGTGCATGAGAGAATGCAGCTATTACAGAAGTCGTTATTGTTGTTATATTTTTTAATCAGATATGTGACTGAAATACCTCTAGCTTAAAACTGTTGTTCAGAGTTTACTGTAAAGTGAATGGTACAAAACACTTTCTAAAAGGAAGAAAAAGGACCTCTTATTTCACCATTGTATCTTTGTATATGCTGTATTATATCCATCAGATCCATCAGTTAGAATTTGAGACAATGCATCATAGGTTATTGAAACATAAAGGAGAATTTGTTGTGTGTCTGGAAGATGAAAAATTCATATTAATTTTATGCATGGCTTTGGAATGCAGACTTTTAACAGATTTTTGTGATTTCTTATACATACAAATTAATGTGAATTCTCATGTGGGTTTCTGTGGTCTTTTTAAATGGTAAGTGATAAAATTGTTCTGTTTTCTTTTGCAGTTACATTGAACTTGAACCGATTACTTCCTTGGTTGGCCATCTTCATTGGATTAATTTTGGAAAATGGTGTGGTCTGCTTATTCCAGAAAATGGGATGGGATGTTTGATATGTCAGCCCAGATCTGAAGAAATGCCAACAACACAAAGGTCATTTTCTAAGAATGATCTCTTCCAGCAGGCTCCAAAGATACCATTTTCATAGTAGTAAAGAAGGTGATAGATAACAAAAACTTGCAGTAGTGGTGAGTGTAGACAGTTTTAGGATGAGTTAAAATTAGAAACCTCAGAAGTTTGGCTATTTAATGTGGTGGTCAATGAAACTTCAGCCTTAGTTTGTTTATTTTCCTACTAAAAAATATGCCTATGTCTCTATCTCAATAGCTTTATAAATCTGGCTGCACAGCTATAGCTGTAGCAAAAAAGGTACACTGAAAAATTAAGCAATGCTACCAATCACTGCATTTTGACAGAATGAGGATGATGAGTTTTTCCCTTCAGAGGAGGGGAGTCAGTGGAAAAATGTAAAAGCCGAAATTGATATTTCTGCAAAAACAGATGTTGAAAGAGAGAAGTGAGTGTGTGCAAACGGATTATAAGAGAAAAGGCAAGCATTGCAGAGTAAAACTACAGTGGGTAAACAAAGTTATATTCTCTGGAATGTTTATGTAACAATCCGAAATAATAACATAACTACTTCTAGAGTAATCTCTAGTGTCTATAGTTTTAACTGGCTTGAAATTTTATGTGCTTTCATAAATGTTGCTGCTTTGTTTGAGCTGAAAAGAGAGTAGAAGGATTCTTATCCGCAGCATACAAAGTTGTTTGGCATACCACTAATTATGCATTTATTATTAAGCCACACCCCTGCACTCAGCCTTCATCTGACAGCAGGTTTAGTGGGAGCAAAAAGTGAAGCATCAGGCTGCTGAGCAATAGAGTAGCATTTGTTAAAAATTAAACCCCAAAACAAAATAAATAAAGTCCACCACGTGTTTAGGCCTAAATTAGTGAAGAAACATTTATAGAAGTTCTGCACCTTTTTTCCCAGCAAGCAAAGAAAGGGCTAGATGTCCCGCAAAGGAACTGGCAGAATTGGTTCCTGCTAGACAGTAATTAGGACACAAACCTATTTATTTTGTGCAGAACACTTCCCATTACATCCCATCCAGTGTTAGTTTTCCTACTTTAGTTCTGTAAGGCCCTACCTCATCCTCCCAGGTTCCCTTGCACAATAGATACGAAGCTCTGCAAGTGGAACAGGAAATAAATACCTGGCTCTGAATATGGTGTGAGGAGCAAAACTTTGGGTTTATTGACCATGGATTGGCCTGCACAACACTTGTCCCCAAGGGGCAAAAGGACGCTTACCAAGAAGCTAGGAGGACTCATCAATAGAGCTTTAAACTAGATGTGAACGGGAAGGGGGGACAAAACCAGGCTTGATAGATAAAAGCCTGGCAATGGCACTTCAGTGTCTGGGGAATGGTGTGTCAGCAAGGCCCATTTGTCTGCCACCTCAGGGGAAGTGGGAGATAGCAGTCCAAGTGGCAGCAAAGACGCAAAGGTTATTGGTGGGTTAGAAAGTGCAGCAAGTAGTCACTTAGGAATTAAGACTATTCCCCTCAGGAGCATAGCAGGATCAATAGCCCAACTGAAGTGCATCTACACCAATGTATGCAGCATGGGCAACAAACAGGAGGAGCTGGAAGTCATTGGATGGCAAAAAAAACTATGATATAATTGCTGTCGCAGAAACATGGTGGTTCAACTTGCATAAGTGGAGTGCTGCCATGGTTGGCTATAAACTCTTCAGGTAGGATAGGTGAGGAAGGAGAGGCAGTGAGGTATCCGTCTGTGTTAGAGAGTGTTTTGATTGCCTTGAGATCAATGATGGTGATGATAGGATTGAGTGTCTATGGGTAAAAATCAGCGGAGCACCTAACGAGGCAGATATTGTAATGGGATTCTGCTGTAGACCACCCAGCCAGGACAAAGAGGCTGAGGAGATATTCTGCAAGCAACTGGCAGAAGTGTCACAATTGCTACCCTTGTCCTTGTGGGAGACTTCAATGTCCCAGATGTGTGCTGGAAGCATAATACAGCAGAGAGGAAACAGTCTAAGAGGTTCCTGGAGTGTGTGGAAGACAACTTCCTGATGCAACTGGTAGATGAGACAATTGGGGAAAGTGCCCAGCTGGGCCTGTTGTTTGTGAGTAGAGAAGGCCTCGTGGGAGATGTGATGGCTGGAGGATGCCTGGGGCACAGCAGTCTCGAGATGATAGAATTCTCAGTTCTAGGAGTAGTAAGGGGAGGGGTCAGCAGAATGGCCACCTTGGACTTCTGAAGGGCAGACTTTGGACTGTTCAGAAGGCTGGTTGATAAAGTTCTTTGGGAAACAGTCCTAAAAAGCAGAGTTGCCCAAGGGGACTGGATGCTCTTCAAGAAGAAAATCCTGGCACAAGAACAAGGCATCCCTATGTGCTGAAAAACAAGCCAGCCGGGAAGAAAACGAGCTTGACTTAACAGAGGACTTTGGGTAGATCTTAGAAAAAAGAGGAAAGTATATGAGCTTTGGAAGAAGGGGCAGGCATCTCAGGAGGACTACGGGGATGAAGTGAGGTCATGCAGAGGGAAAATCACAAGGGCTAGAGCCCAACTAGAACTTAGGTTGGAGGATTCTGTGAAAGGTAATAAAAATGTTTCTACAAATATATAAACAACAAAAGGAGGACCAAGGAGAATCTGCATCCTTTACTCAATGCAGTGACAAAGGATGATAAGGCTGGGGTACTTAATGCCTTCTTTGAGTGACCAGCAGGACCAAGGAAGTGATTGTGCCCCTGTGCTCAGCATTGGTGAGGCCGCATCTTGAATCCTGTGTTGGAACAGAGGCTGCAGGTTAGAGGATGCAAAGGGAAGGAGCAGTAGATTGGGAGATTTTTTGAAAAGATTGGGAGACATCTGGCCTGCTTTCATTTTCCTCCTTCGCCTTCTGCCTTATGTTTAAGAAGGAATGAAGTTGTGCTGCAGCAGAGAGGGTAGAAGAATATGCGCTAGGAAAATGCTGGTGCCTGCTGAACCAAACCCAGTTTGTTATTGTAGCTGTCATCTGGCTTTTATTCGGCTTTCTGTCCATCTTAGTATGACTTAAGCATTGCAGCTGATACAAATTTCTTACCACTCTGTACATCTGGTTTCAGTCTGAAGTCTGAATGGAGCACACCTAAGTGTGACTAATGCAAGGGAAATATTTTGCATTACACATAATGTAAATATTAGCTAGTCAGAGGCAAAATTGTAAATATGATGTATATAAATTCTGTTTTCAAACATTTTTTTAAAGTTTAATTTAAAAAATTATTTCAGGATATTTTCTGAGTTTTATTCAGAAGACCTAGAATGGACAAGAACACATTTTGAAATAAATGCTTACCTGTTGTGTCACATATACCAATAACATATATCAGTTATGCTCTCTGTGATGCTGTCGGGAGCTACCACTGTCCTTATGCAACTTTGAGGATGGAGAAGAAAATTAATAGCTGCAGAGCTGTGGAAGGAAAGCAGATGTTACACTGGTTTTCAGTCTTCAGAGGCATTATTGTCTAGTAATGTAGGACATTTTGCCTTGAGTGGTTTTCTGGCTATTCATTTACCAGAGCTAACTTAAATACAGTAATATTTCATAGATTGGGCAACTTATTCCTTTTTGTCTTTTGAGCTCCTCTCCTTTCATAAACTCTTTGTAATGAAACAGGCACCTGTGCTGGAAGATGTATGTATGTAAATAGCCTGCCCTTTCTATGTGTCTTCAATTGCTTCCTTAACTTATGGGAAAGTATTTACTTGGTTTAAAAATATAGCAGTCTGCAAATGAACCCATGTAAATTGTCTGAGTTTTGCTTGGAATCAAAAGAGTTATCGTGGCCTGTGGGAAATTCGTGGACCTATGGAGCAAATTCCAGAATTCTGTTAGATGAAACACACAGAAAGAACCCGTGACAGTATAAAAATTTGGATGGAGCAACAGTTTAGTGATTGTGCATTGGGAGCTGGGAACTTTAACTGGGTCTATAGGTCAGGTAACAAGTGTTTAGAAATTACTCTATACGTAATTGGAGAGTTAGACTACAAGCTAGAAAGGGCTAAAGGAATGTAGGTGTCAGGCGGACTTCACAAAATTAAAGAATTGGAAAGACTAATAAATAAGAGGATAGAATCTCAAGAAAAATTGTGTAAGAAAAGATGCAGTATAGATGAGTGTATGACTAAGGAGACATATGAACAACCTACTCCTAAATTTCAAAGGATGAACAAGACGAATTATTTATTGTAGAAATTTTTGTAATAGTCTAAGTGATAATATGAAATGGCAAAGAATGTCTTCCAGTCTTCCAAAGAGTAAGGTCTATGGGTTTCCCTAGAAAAGTTACTGGGAACGTCATTATTCCAGTGGTTTGCTCTCCATCCTTGAAAATACACTTTTATGAGCAGAATTACTAATTGTGCAGAGATAGAATTAATCACTGTGAATAGAACGAGCTGTGCAACAGCACAGCTTCTCCCTTCATCCTGCAGTGGTGTTTATTGGATTAGGTTTTGCTGGGGGAGGCAAGGGCTACTAACCTCGTGACCTCATGCGAGTATAGACAAGTGAGCCTGTTCTTCCACAACAAGTCGTATTTGAGACATATAAGCTGCCATTTGTTAGCCTAGTCTTCACCGAACTGAAAGTAAAATAGGACATCTGCACTGGAAAACTATTAGCAGCTGATATCTCAGAAAACAAGAAAGCCATTGTTTTGCCAGAGTTGGTATGATTTTGCAATCCATCAGCTCTCCCCCAACTGGGCAGTTAAGTACCACAGTGCCATCTGGAGTCGAGAAGTAAAGGACTGTTGTTTCCGAAACTGGAAGGAATGGAGAAGCACTACAAGTATGTATTCGTGGATTAGTTTTTGTTTTGTAAAATCACAAATTCAAGTTTTTCAAATTAAAATTAATTTTCAGTTTGGAGAAGTATTAGAGTGAAGTTAGTGACGAAAAACAGGTCATGAAAGTTTTGGTGACTTGATGTGAAGGTCAGTTCACCAGTAAAATAGTGCACCAGGGAAGCTACAAAATGCAAATTATTTTAGCAAAGCATCTGTTTGTTTAAAACATACATGGTCCCGCAAGCTGGGACTACTCTGAGTAGCTCCACTGAGATCAGAGAAAATACACATGGCAAAAGACATGCATTCCTCCACTGCTAAAAATCAATAGGAATTTTGTTGCTGAATTCATTTGAAACCCAGTTTGCTGCAGTTAGAATTTGCAGGAAGGTGTATACAAGATTTGTATTTTCTCTTCTGCATCTTATAGTGCTGCTCGGACTTTGGTCTTTCCAGTACCGCTTAGCATATTACTGAGGTGGCTAGAAAGAAGATCTGAACATGAGGAGCTTTGTAAAATCTTTTTCCTAAATATGATCTGCTGTCCTAAATTTGTAAAGCTCTTTTGAGCCCAGTATAAATAAATGTCAGGTCTACAAAGCAGCTAAGAAATACTGCCAGTGATGTTTTAATTGCTATTCATTAGCATAATAGATATTGTTTGGGTTTGTTTGGGTTCATTTCCCTGGGTAAAAATGTGGTTTAAATTCCTTTACATAGCAGTATAAGAGTGTGAGCTTAGATAGTGTGTACATGGCTGGCTGCTGCACAGAGAAATCCAGATGACCCCCATAATTTCTTATAATGTCTAACTGTGATTCTAAGTACATTTTTAGGCAAAAGAACTATTGTTCATAAGCTGCACAAAAGTGCTGCCATAGCTGCGTGAGTAGAAGAGTGGGGACCTGAATTACAACCTGAATCCTAATCCTGGCTATAAAACTGACTACTGCTGTGACCTTGAGCAAGTCATATACGTGGTTCCATAAAATGATTGTACCTCCACCGTCACAGGAATTGAGGGAGGATTAATTTGTTCATGATTGCTTAAAAAGATGGAAAGCATTAAGTCCTCTTAGCTGCAGGTTGTTGGGAGTCAGTCAACACCATGAATATCAGATACTGAACCAGAATTGCCAGGAGCCAGAGAATATGAATATTGGAGGTGACATGTTTAAAGAAGTCTCCTTTATGATGTTAAGTGAAGCTTTAATTCTGAGTGTTGATAGCATACAGTTCTATAACACACATATCTGAAGACTTTTAGAGGTATATATGGCAAATCGTGAATTCCTTGTTGTGAATTTTAAGTTACTGCAGCTGTTGTGTGCCAAAATAAACCTGAAATTAGTTTTAAAAAACTTGGAAGGCACAGACCTAGCATGTGAACTGATCTTACTTTCAGCTATCTGAAAGGAGAATTACTGTATTTTATTTGACAGTTTTGAGGCTTTGAGGTAGAAAGCACAGGTGGGTCTTCAGTAAAAATTATTTTTTTTAAAAAAGCATTACAAACCACTGGTATCTTTTCAGTGAATTAATCCAGTAACTGTGAAATTTAAACAAAACAAAGTCTCAATACAAGTGCATCTACTCATCTTGTATTCTCTTCTCAGAACTGCTAACCCTCTGTAAGCAACTGTTTATAGTGGTTCCCTGCCATACATTCCGTAGCCCATGTGATGCTGTAGTACATGCATCGTTCCTGAACTTTGATCCCTTCTTTAGTCTCTCACTTCACTTCCAGTATAAAGCTTTGGCTCTAATCTTCAAAGCCACTGATGTATCATGTCTTGGCTACAGCAGCGATAGCATCTCTTTCTCTCGGTAAGACTACAGCATTCTTTTGATCACCATAAATCAAAAAGCCAACAAAAGTATAATAATAACTAGGAAGGAAACATTCTCCAGTGAGAGCATCCACTGTGTAATAAAATGCCATATACCACCACCAGGAAGTATGGCTGGGACTTTACAGGATATGGAGCAAAAGTGAATGTATCACTCTGCGCATAGTCCTTATGAATTATTTCAACAACAGGACTTTGTTTTCCTATGAGGACATTTCTCCTACTTAGTAGTGTGGAAATGGCAGGTGGATTGCACAGCAAGGAAAACACAGTCCACCTTTCTTACTCATTCTGTCCTGGGAGAGAGCAAAATCAAAATAAGATGGTGCTGATTAGTGAAGAGTTTTTTTCAGCAAGGGTGGACAGGTTATTCAAAACTTTCCTTTGGAAAAGCATGCTGTGGATGAACACAAAGGTAGGTATACATTTATTTGCATAACCATGTGACAAGACTTAGTTTCATCTTTTCAAACTTTATTTTACACTTCCTTTCATTTTAAGTGGATTTTTCCCAAAAAAAGTTTCTTGCTTAATTGAATTGTGAAGTTTATATGAATGATGCATGTGTGTGTGTACATGGAGAGAGAGAAAAGGTGAGTCCTAGGTTTGCAGCTTGTGCATTTTCTGCCTTATCTATGTATGAAATCATGCAGCTTCTGACCATAGACATAGACAGGACCATTCTGCCCTACACTGAAAGAAAAGACTGCCTGGGAGAAAAGCACCTTAGTGTGACTGTTGTGCAACGGGACAGATTGTATCAGTGTAAAAAAAAAATAAATCATGTCCCTGATAAAACAGCATCAGAAACGTGTGCAGATAGTGTCTCCCTTCCCTCATTGTTCCTCATCTGCTTTCATTTTAAAAAAATGACGCCATGGTGATGCTAATCTAATTCAGCTGCAGCAGTGCTTTGATAGGGAGTTCAGAGAGGTGGTTTTAATTCTCCACAATACGTCCTGGTAGGGGACAGCAGAACAGGAAGCCCTTGTGTGCAGATCCTTCCTTGCTCTAATGGCAGGGGGGGAGAAGCCATCTGTAATTTCATGCCATTATACCAAAAAGTGCTGGCTCCTCTAAACTCCCTACAGCAGCTGCTCCTGAAAGCTCAGCTCTTTGTCCTGAGCTGGCAGCTGCCTCTGCTGATGAGAACTGTTTTGTTTTCACAGAATCAGATGGGGCTAGAAGTGAACTCAGAGGTCACCTAGTCCTTCCTCCAGCCGTGAGGCTGGACGGGCACTCCTGACAGATATTCTCACTGGCAGCCAGAGATCCTGGCTCTGAGAGACCAAAGCTAAGCCACCTTTCCTGAACTAGGGGACCTGTCAGCTCTAACTGCATACAGCAGTGGTTTGATGACCAGTTGTTTTTCAACTTTTCAACTATGACTATTTATTCAAGCAATATGATTTTGTGAAAACAGAAGATTTTACTCAAGGAATCCCTTCTGGAGATGGTGGCTTGATCTTTTAGTAAGTTCATGTCCTCTCCAGGGTGCATGCTTCAAATTCTCTGCTACCTGTTGTAACAGCCTTGCTAAACCAGGAGCATGAAAATCCACTGGTGGGGTTCCTTGGCTGTAGGACTGCAAAGGATTTAGGACTTTTACGTAAATGAGGCAGCCAGTGCCTCTTCAAATCTACTACAAGTTTCTTGTAAGGACTTATATGTTGGGTTACACAACGTTAAGTTGAAACAAAAATACAATCACTGCCTACAAAATAAAGCATTTAATTCAGAATGGAATGAGAGAATGGGCATGGTGAATTGAGGTCTCTGTTCTTGGAGAATAAATGCATCTGTACAAACTCCCTTCTAATTTGCAAAAGAGATTGCAGTGTAAATTTCCACAGTCAGCACACTTTTAAGCAGATGCTCTTATAATTTAATGTCTGTGATAACAGTGAGATATGCTTGGCTTCTCTAATATTGATTGATGTATTCTGTCTATATGCACCTGTGTTTGAAGGCATAGAAAAGAGTTTTATTCTCTGTGAGAGGTAACACTGAAAGCCTAGAAGTCCTGCATTTGCAACAGAAATAGAAAGGACTTGTTGAATGACTGACTAGTGATGTGGTACATGGGGAAAAATGTCCTATTGTGTGATCACATAAAGCACTGGAGGCAAGACATTTATTTACATATGAAAACTCAGACCTCAAGCAAATCCTATGGGAAAGGACATGAGACAAGATAAAAAGAAATGCATAAAACACAATTCCTTCTTCCCCACAGAGATTACCACAAATTTCTCCCTCTCTTGTTTATCATTAAATATTAATCATTTATGGAAGCACAATGACTGTCCCCAAAATACACCAAAGCTTTGTTCATAAATGTCTCATCTTCTGAAAATGTACATTAAGAGAGGTATAAATGATATAGTGAAAAGGTGCTACATATTCTGTTTCTTACTACAGGTTATATTGCATGATGCAATGCATTCAAGGAAAAGCTGCTCCAATTTGAGCTACACTATTAAGTATCAGCAGAAAGAGCAAGGGTAATTCAAAGACACTAGACAAGATGCTGTGTGACTTGTACAATAATAGAAGAAAAAGTAATAAAGACTCAAAGAATACAGAAATTCTGTGTTTAGACAACAAAAAGGATAAAAAACAAATGGTGGCAGGGCTTTGATATTGTAGTGCTGTGAGAAATAATTTTTCACCCTAATTTCATGTATTCTTTCTTTCAGCTAATTCTGATAAAATGCTCCTCCCCTATACCAAACGACTATTTAAATAGTGAAGTAATTTACTTTTCATATAGTACAACCAAAACGAAAATATTGCATGCTACCAAGAGCCTATGGTGTTATTCAATAGTAATGGAACAAGTTAGAAATGTGGTCCTATTTGAGCTTGAAGTTTACCTGTTCATAACTTTGTGTCACTCCTTCCTAATCCTCCACTGCATTCCTTGCTTGAACTTTCCAATATGTGAAGCAACTCTAACAAAACTGTATGCTTTGAGGCCTCCCCATACCCGTAATTAGTGCTACAGTTTTTTGTTAAGTTCCAGATTCAGTTAAACCAAAGACACTGTAAAGGGTTGAGAGGAAAAATAACTGAATGTACAGCCCCTATTGTCCAGATGGTTTTATAACTGAAGTAACAACCTTATTATGTTGCCTGTTTGTAAATGATTTAAAAGCTTCTGCTGTTTGCCGAGTCAGAAGAGTTTAAGCAAGAGCTGGTATGGCTTAGGCAGCTTCATTGTTTGTGACAGTGGCTTGTATCGTGAGCCAAAAAGAGCTCTAAAACTCTTACTCATGTGTCTAGTTAGATAATCACAGGAATATTTCTGACCCATGGAAGAAATGCTTGTGATTTCTGAAGGCCAGTACATAGCAATGCAAGGAGGATTGAACTACTTCTGCTAACATGAACTTAAGGCAGTGGTTTGACACATGGTTGAACTCTATTTGCTAACAATTCTCAACAGTCTGTTTCGATCACATTTTTTAAATTCCAATAATCCATGATTTGCATGGAACTTCTCCTCTCATTTTAAATTGAGGAATTCTCAAAAATTATGCTCTCTTGAAGACAGTATCTCAATAATGGCTTAGCTTTAATGCATTTAAAACCCATGGCAAAAGTTCAGTGAAGAGCTGAAATAGTCACAATTCTGTGTATTTCAATAGCAAATAGATTTTTCTCCCTAAATTGCATACCAACCTTATCTAAAAAATGAAAATTCTACTGCTATAAGCACATTCCTCTGAAATCAGATGTTGGCTTCATTACTCAGGGTTGGTTGTTTCCGCATTCGTCTAACAAATTTTCCTGAATACAGAGGATGAAAGGGAGTAAAAAAAAAGTAAGAGAAACAGACTTCTGCAAGTGAATATCCTTCCCCTCCAAAGTTTCTCTGTCATTTAAAAACAAATAGCCAACTCACTGCTGGTCATCTGGAGTGAGAACTCCTTGCTAATACTACTGCTTTCTTACAAGGCGTAATTGCCCCGCGAGCTGCAGGCACCAGTCTAGCACACATAGAGCTTCCTGTAAGGTTTAATCCAACACATCTGGGTTCTGTGGGACCATCACCACTCTTCCAGACAATTTCAGCTTGGGAGAGTTCGTCACTGTGCACAGACTGTGTCCACACCGATACCCCAGGTTCTTTAAGCCACAGCAGAAGCCAGTCCTCACAGTAGACCCTGAATGTTTGCTAAGCTCATTGTGAAGTTCGAGTCACCAGAATCATAGAACAGAACTTCAGAAGCTTTTGCGTGTACTTTAGGGAGCTTTGACAGTGCCAGAAAATGCTAAAATCAATATAAGTTGACTTTGCAAATAAGACAGAGCTAGTTTGCTAAGTAAACAAGCGAGTTATTTCCTAAGGTCATGCAGTGTTTTCTAGAGTTAAATTTAGAAGTTTCAAATAAAACAAAGATAACAATGGATGGAAAAATATACTTCTATGGACCTGTCTTCTGAGAAAATTCATGTAGTATATGAAAAGGAATATGAACCTCAAACTGCTGTGGTAATGTATCTTCTATAGGCAGGCACCATGAAAACAGGAGTAAATTTTTTCAAAGTGGTTGAAGGACAGAAGGCTGCACATTGGAGAAGAAAAGACCTGTTGATAGGGTTCCCTTTGGCATGCACCCAATTAATCTTCCCATTTCACATTCCTCCCCTGTGGTCAGCTGAATTTCTGAGCAGGGGAATTAGTTCACCATGTCCTCAGAGCAATCTAATTCCTCAAGCAAAATGAATGGCTTTAGCTAGGCAGCAAGGCAAATAAAACACTTCTTTTTTTAGCGTAACTGCAACATAAAAAATACGTGACAAGTAGCATATACCCAGATCCTAAAAGAGGTTGAAAAAGGACATGAAAAATCCCCCAAGCTGTCAGCAGCAGAACTAATGAACCATGGCATCTTAAAGTTGTGTCCCGGGATCTTAAAATTGTCTCAGGATCTCAGCATCTCCTTCCAAAATGCACAAAGCTCCAGCCTCCAGCAAGGGTAACATTCCTCGCCACATACAACACTCATCCCTTCCAGCATCCCTTTTAGTCCTGAAGGCAACTCCTGGGGTCTTCCCTAGGCCCCTTGCTGTACCCCTGTTTTTCACCCTCACTTGCTAGAAGTCATACGGAAGGCTCTCAGCTCCTTTCCGCACCACCCACTGGCACACAGCACCCTGGAAGATCCAGCCCATGCCCTGGCTGCTGCAGGGCTGCCAGAAGCTGAGTGACTAACTGGGCTTTTGGTTTCTGGCTGCTGGGTGGCCAAACAGAAATCGAAAGATGAGTTTTAGCAGCGATCATGTCTGTGGGAGCAGCTATTTCTCTCCTCCTTCAGCTGCTAATTTTTACAAGGTTTGTAAAAACTGAGCAACTTTCCACCTTGTATCCTGCCAGATGTGGTTTATAGCAAACAGACTGACAGAAAATGCATGGACAGAGTCATTGCGTAAGGTTTGTTTCCTTAGGAACTAGACTAAATATAAGGCAAAACCTCAGGTCTGTAAAGAAGTACTAAGTGGATCAACTTTTTAATAAAGATTCTGACGTCTATGCTACTGTCTTCATTGCATTTAAAATTTTGTAAACAGTATTATTCACAGGAAAATGTGAACATAATTAAAAAAATAAACTTATTTTAGAAGGCATTACTTTTTTACCTACAATTAGGAACTATATTAATTACAAATATTATAATTTTTTTTGCATAATTCTTTTCCTAGTCTTCTAATTTCACATGACTTCACAAAATTTTGTATTAAAAACTCAACTTCAGTGAGCATCCAAGTTCAGACCACCCATAAACAGAGTATAACTTTGTCCCACCTCTACTGGAAAACTCTTCCTTTGAAGCAACACTTAGTATTTTTACAAGTTATTCAGATAATCACCTACTACGTTTCACTGCATTACAAAGTAGTACCTTTGAAAACATTTGCAGCGTGTATTTGAATACCTCTTGTACCTTGGTATAGATACCATGCAGCTCTTCCATAGTCTTGGAAATAAAGAGACCAAGCAGCAGTTCTGATTTCCCCACTTTGAAGTCCATCCCCAGTCAAATCAAAAGGGCTGACAGTGAATTGATTAGCAGATGCAGATGAACCTAAACGCTCATCTGTTACAGCTGTCAGGGGGTCAGCTACCCATTTTGTATGACACCCACTTTCTCTGGAGTGGAGCACTTCTTCCAGAATCTTCTTTTTTGTAGATTAAGAACATTTCCAAGGGACTTACACTGTAATGTAATTGTGACTGTATGGCTCTGCAGTTGTCACAGCAACAAAATGAGTGTTATGTTGTTTAAAAAAAAATATGGCTAGCACAGACTTAATAATTCCTTATTTCTAACTGCTTTGCCACATTCGTAGGTCCTTTGGAGTAAGGTCAGTGATGGGTCACCCATAGTAGATTGCCTTCTGAACTGCTGTACTCAATTCTCCATTTCTGAGCAGGAAGAGCCCGACTGTCCATGTTTTATTGTAAACTTGTCTTTTCCAGCACCCGCTCAGTACCGGCTAAGCTGTGAGGGACAGAGTTGTGTGGTATTCACTGGGCAGGGAAGTTTTCAAGTTCCTTTCATTATACCCATAAAAGGTTACGTGTAATCCAAACTGAGGTTATCGAGTAAAAATCAGAAAGGGATTGTTGGTATGTGGTTTGGACCAAGGGTAGCAAGCTTTTGTAGTAACACAACTTGTTCTGTCATGTATGAAACCAAACTCCGACTTGAAGCCGTGTGTAACCATTACTTAGTATTTAAGCTATACGTTCCTACCAAGCGCCTCTCTTTCACAGCAATTCCCCTACGCCATGCTGTTGTAATGCAGTGAAGAGCTACAGCTCACAATTGAAACAGCAGGAACAGAAATCTGGCTCTGGAACAACTCCTTATGGACTTCGGTTTACTGTTTTTAAAGGCTTTGTCTAGCTGGCCAGCCTTCCCAGCATTTGAATTTGCCCTAGGAATACAGACTTCAACTTCTCCCCCACGCAAAAAGGTGTTATGTAAAGGAACAGGGTGGTAAAAACTTATCAAGTCCTAATAATCCATCCTTTTTCCAGAGCAGATGATGTTGTGGAGTGATGCCTTGAGACTTTTATGCTTTTCTTGGTACAGTGAATACCAGCAAACATTCCACGTACCCCAACAAGTATGCTGCATTAAAATTAGAAACTTAATTTTGCTTTTAAACTTTTAAGAGAAAGTATTGTGAATTTTGCATAAGTCCATTCTCATCAGTGGGGCTATTAATGAGTGCCACAGTGTAAGGATTTGTAAAACAGAATCTTTAATTCTATTAGACAGGATTTTCTCTGTTGAATTCAAAACCAGCTAAAATCCAATTAAGACAGAGAAGCAGGAAACTCCCATTCCAAATACAGGCAGGTAAAACCTTTTCCACTGTAATGTAAAAAGTGGCTTGCTTCAATCTAGGAGTGATGACTAGTCCTGTTTTTTTTTATGGGAAGGCTGGGAAGGGAGAAGGGTTTCGATTCACTGAAACGGTAAATGAAAACACACATGATATCAAAAAGTTTTGCTAAACATGCTTTTTATTTTCTGGGGAAGAGCAAGAAAAGAGCAGTATTTCAACAGACTAGAAAAAGCCTCATCTAAAACTAAAAGCACAGCAAATCATATTCAAAGTTGATACATTCTTAAGTCAAAGCACAGAGTTGTATGTACATATGCATGTATATATACTCATACACATATACAAACATACGCACACAACTTAAAATATAAATGTAGCCATTTGGGTTATCTGTGTTTGCCTTATCATTCATTTTAGTTTTGGGTGAATGAAGTAATTAGACTAGAATTAACACTAAAGGAAATCCAACCATTGCCACAGACTAGATTAAGAACTTATGCACATACATAATTACAGCACAGTCTTCATTCCTGTGGCCTTTACACTCCACCAAGATAAGCCAGTTTTAGAGGGAATGCACAAAAAGTCCACCCTGGACGTCTCTTGGCTTTTATCACTGCACCATCCCAGCCTTTGCTAAAAACCAAGAGAGGAGCTACCCCAGAATGTGATTTCCAATTTTGTCTGTAAACTCTACGCACACCAGACATGAACCATGCAAAAACCCTTTGAGATTTAAGCCCTTAGTTATTAGCTTGTGTCAAGATTCAGGCACTGTGCTTTACAACAATCTTTAGAATTAAAGTCGAGAAATGAAAATTATTTTGGAAGCTGAGCTTACTTAAAATTGAGAAGGGTGAAGTCTGAGATAGTTGGCAACTCATTTTCCAAGCTGATTAAGCATTACATGTACACACCATGAAATAATAAAAACTTAACTGAGTGCTTTAGTAAGTTCTGAAAACAAAAATAAGTTATACTTCAAAGAACAAGTTAGTATAAAAAGTTTTAACATATGCAAAGTATGTGCTCAAAATACTTATTTTGCATTTTTAAAAAGAGCTGTAGTCTACCTTACAGAAACAAAGTTCACCCAGTATAAAATATTGCAGTTTGTCCCATTTTGTCATATGAGAGGTTTCCTTATTCTTCATATGATCGAGAACACTTGCACAAGAGTTCATGGTATTCCAAGCCACACAGTGGCAGACAGCCTGTGTTTGAATCTGTGCTTTTACTATGTAGTATAGTAAAAGCCAAGCAAATCACTTCAGAACAGAGTTTAGCAGGTCAAAGAGCTATGTTGATGTGAGAAATCCAGACAATAGTATAAAAGTTAATGCCAAGTGGCAGTACCAAGAAGTGAATTAGATCAACAGAAAAAAACCTGCTGATAACATTCACATGTACAGCTTGTAAGCTAGCAATAAGGAAAAGTCAAAATTAGCTCAAGAAGAACAAAAATTTAAACAGTGTAAACAATCCACCCAGTACAAAACTGGGTGAAGCTGATAAGAGCAGAACTAGCTTAGTAGAGATGAGGATGTGCGTGCATCCATATGCCTGTTCAAAATGCATTTATCGGTACTACTGACCAAAATAAACAAACAAACAAAAATCACCTATAGCAGAGGCTTCCCTTCCCCTCCCCTTACAAAGTTATTACAACTCAGGAAGTCGCTGCTGTCTTCTACAATTAAAATTCCAGTTATAAGCTAGCAATGCTTGTAAGTTGAAAACACCCACCTTCCAAATTAAATTGAAAACTCTTGTCAAGCATGTCTGAGGACTCTTCAAAAAGTTAGAGTACAGCACTTTCCTCAAGTGGTATTTGCACAAGTAACTTGTACTGACAGCCTGTTAAAATAAGTGAATTTAACACAACTCGGGGTAGCTGGGTGTTCCTCTTCAGGAAGAGGTATCCAAGCAGACTCCAGTCGTTCTTGCTGAGGTGTGTTGCAGGAAGAGAAAGACAAAGGAACCTCGGTCAGTCTGGAGACGAATCTTCCCGATTTTAGAAGTATTCCTCCTCTTCATCAAAAAAACCATTTTCCAGAGCATACGTGCAGTCTGCATTAGAGTCAGCTTGGCAGGCACCTTTATATTCTTGAATCGATTCATACAGGGAGTACAGCTGACACAGCAATGACATATCTAGCTGCCGAAGGCCTACCTGAGGGGAGGGGAAGAATTAAACAAACAAACAAACAAACTGTATTACAATTGTGATTTTACTGGCAGTATAAGGCTATGTATCTTTTGCTGCTGAACAAGAGGATCAAGTTTCTTTCTGCCTTGAAGAGTTATGAAATATGGAAGTATAATTCATTTTCTAAGGTGACAGGTTCCCTATGGGATAAACTGGATAAAAGAACAAGAACAAAGCAATGTGATACAGCAGAACAAAAGCGAAGTGTTCTCCAAGATTTTGGCATATCACAAGACCCTGCTTAACTTACAATAAGCCGTTCACTCCAATCCACAGCATTACAGAAAAATCCATAAACTCTATATTGCTCATTATGCAAGAGTCATACTTTCCCAGTATCACTGTATGTATCTTTATCACACAGCATCACAGGCTCTCTGTTTTTGTTTAAAGCAGCCTGGATCAAAAGCTACAAATGGAGGTCTGGCTTCTTTTCTCCTTCACAGCTAAGTATCTTCTACCATAATTTTCTTTTCTTTATTGACACACGTAAGCATCCAACAAGGTTAGGAATGTCTAGCACAATAAAGCACAACACTTCAAGGCAGCAAAACTAAAGCAGAAGTGAGATAAGGGCATACATTGTAGCCTAGGAATCTTCTGATTATTTTCAAGTGCTACTCAATTATAAATCACGTCTAAGCTTAAGCATCTAATATTGTGATCCTCAAACTTCTAAAATATTAGTTCCAGAGCTAATTACAGATTTGGAGCGATGTTAAAAGAAAGGTTACTTTGCATGTTGCACCACCAAGCAAAATGAAGCTAGGCCTTTAGCTCAAAGCAGTTTCCCTCTCTGGCAACAAAACAGAGATAATTTGATATTGTCACCTACCCAACGAAGATTAATTAAATTGAGGTTTTGTCTTGCAGTAAATTAAAATCACTACCCAATTAAAAAATTTCAAGAAGCAGCCATTTCTGCCTATATTTTCAAGTAAGTGTTAAGCTAGGAGGCTGCTCCTAGTGAGCCTCAGTTTCATCAAATAAGTTTTTGCTACAACTCATATTCAGAGGAAAAAGGAAAAAAAAAAAGTTAGTAGCCTTTACTCTGCAGCCTGAACACCAGGCTACATTTCACACAGAATGAGAACTCTTACCTCAAAAATCTCTCCTAATATGTCTACATTCTAAGGACAGATACACTCAGCACATGAGAAAACCACAATAAGCAAGCATGAAGATCTTCCTTTGGCATTGCTGAACTATCCTACCAGCTCCCTTTTCCACAGATGGAAGGAGGAGGGGAAGGAAAAAAAACCAAAACCACAAGTATCATATACCACTATGTCATTCCAACTCAGAAAACTGGGACTTGGGACCTTTCAGGACTAACACACACTACTTGGTAAGGTCATGAAGCTGACACATGATGCCTTATACAGACTGAACATGAGGACTTTAGGACTTCTCCATTTTCCTCTGTAACAAACACAACAACTTTCTCTCCTTTTACTGCTTAAGCACACACTCTACAGGAAGCATATGCTACTCTTCCTTGCTCTCTATTCTGAAAGAGGAAACAAGCACTTGCGCAAATCTCCTTCTGCAGATATTTGTAGAACACAACTCAAACAACCAAACAAGACTGTGGGAAGGAAGATAAAAGAGAGGTATTTGTACCATACCCCAACTCCTCCATCCAGCCCTGCTGAAGTAATTTCTTTAGACTTGTTAAGCTAATGACTGTTTACCTACCCAAGAACAAAGCTTGAACCTCAGCCTTTGGAGGTGTCGGACGATGACTTTTGGCTTGCCCCACCTAAACAAATTGCTCACCTCAGGTAAGAAAGGATGCTGCAAAGCTGGACTTAATACTATGACACAGAAGCATGAGACCCACTAGGCAAAGTTGCATCACAGCTAAACGTTTGGAAGAGAAGACTGGGGTGAAAAACTGTTCAATGAGCAATGAGGAGTGAGTTTATCCAGAAACTCAGCCTGGAGACAGACAACCAGGAGACAACCTTCTTTGTTTCCCAAGGAAAGCAGAAGCGTTTTCACCAGCAGCTCTCCTGTTTGAGCTCCATGAAGCACTTCAGGGTTTTCTGTGAAGATCAGTTCTATGCCAAGTACAATCTCCAAGATAGAAACTGCTCAGCAGATCTTAACACCAAATAGTTAATTTAACATCTTATTTTTCTGTAGCTGCCACTGCTGTCAAACAATCAAACAATAACTCTATAGAGTAAAATGCAGCCGTTAGCTCTTCACAGCCTTCAAGTACGATCCCCCAAGGTAGAAAACGCCTGAAGATATGTCCAAGCCTACTAGCACAAGCAGTTTTTAATCACAGCCAATCTGCATTTGACTCTCAAGTTTTATCATAGCACCTACAAGAAAACCTATAATGCACAGCCCCACGCCAATGGCTCTGTTCCTCAGGATCAGAGTTCTAATGTAACCTCTCCTTTCCTTCCTCCCCCTCCAAAGCATCTAAATCCATGGCTTTCTCATTTTTAAAAACTTAGGTGCATAGTACCTTGCTTGATCATGAAGGGAAAGATGCAATTATGCATTTGTTCCTCATTCACTATCAAAATGTAAAGCAAGCTTGTTACTCAACATAAATGCTATCTTCGACTGCTGCAAGAAAGAGTTCAATATAAATAATAAAGTGCTATTATCTGCTTGATGAAAGGCAGCCTATAGGTATGCGAGAGTCTAATTTGTATGGGCCACAAAAAAGCACACCTGGAGCCAAGGAGACTGTTGCTTGAAAGTCTTTGATGCGTTTTGATGTAAAGCATTTTTTTCTTCAGAAGTGTTTTATCAAATTATGATCAAGGTTAAC
Organism: Cuculus canorus; assembly: GCF_017976375.1. NCBI lineage: Eukaryota > Metazoa > Chordata > Aves > Cuculiformes > Cuculidae > Cuculus > Cuculus canorus. The sequence continues at coordinate 60,069,798 of NC_071403.1, read as the reverse complement.
AGAGTATCAAAGGGGAAGTCTATTTGTTGAATTACTTTTAACAAGCATCTCATTTGATTTTCCATTAGGAAAAAATAAATTAGACTTCTAGAAGGAGTTTGCTTTTTTGGAAAGGATTAAGAGCACTAAGATCATATCCTTGTTTCTCCTTAGAGCATTGTAGAAAAAAGCCCCCATGGTCGATACCCACCTGCACTTCCTGTGCTTCAATACAAACTGGCAACTCATAATACACAGCTTTAAGAATATCTCAAACTGTCTCTGAACTACTTGCTTAAGCACTGGTGGCAGACTATGATTTCAGCACGCTACACTGTCTTCTGAATCCACAGAAAGGTCTTTCAACATAGCTTCTTCTGCTCAAACACCTTTTTACCACGAGAAAAAGGCCTTAAAATGGGCAGATTTTCAGCATGATCACATTTTATGTGTTTCAGAAGACCAAGCGCACAACGCTTGCTTTATTGTTAGTCATTACAACTGCAGCTGGCACCAACACAGCACTAACACCCAGGGCAGCGTTCAACCAGAAGGTGCGCCAGGTCGCTCGGAGGAATTTCACAAAGCCGCGCTACAGAATCAAAACAAAGTCCCGAAGAAAAGGACGTTGAATCGCACTTGCGCTGAATGAATCAGGGCTGAATGACTGAATGACACAGGGATGGAGGGAGAGGGAGGGATGGGCTGGATGGAGGGAGAGGGATGGAGGGATGGGATGGGGGGAGAGGGAGGGATGGGATGGGGGGAGAGGGAGGGATGGGATGGGGGGAGAGGGAGGGATGGGATGGGGGGAGAGGGAGGGATGGAAGGAGGGAGAGATGAACGGGAAGGGAAGGATGGGAGGGGATGCACCCGCGACCGGGAGGGGGGAGAAGGAGGGGAGGGGGATGCACCCGCGGGGGAGGAAGAAGAGAAGGGAGAGGGGGAGGAGAAGGGAGAGGGAGAAGGGAGGGGATGCACCCGCGATCGGGGTGGGGCGGAAGGGACGCCCCGGGGCCGGGTCCGCTCTCGTAGCATTGCTCCCTTCCCGCTCACCATCTCCTTGCGGAGCAGCGCCAGCGCCGCGTCCAGGTTGGGAGGCTTGGGCGGTCGCGGGGAGCCCCGGCCGCCACCGCTGAGCTCGTCCTGGATGCGGGATTTCTGCGCGTAGAGGCGCTCCAGGTCCCGCCAGCGCCCGCCGGGGCCGCCGCCGCCGCCGCCAGACGAGGAGGAGTTGAGCAGCCCGCTCAGGCTCTTGGGCAGCGGCGGCAGCCCCGCGCCCACACCGGGGCCCGGCGGCCCCGCTCCGCTCATGCTGCGGCGGCGGCGGCGCTCCCGACCCGGCCCTCCCGCAGCAGCCCCGCCCACGCCGGGGGAAGGAGGGGGGGGGGGGGCGGTGGGCGGTGCGGGGGCGCGCGGGCGCGGGGGGGGGGCGCGCGGAGTTGGGGGCGCGCGCGGGGAGGGGCGGAGTCGGGGGGGGGGAGCGCGGGCGGGGTTGGCGGGGTGCGCGAGGGGGGAGCGGCTCTGTGTGCGCGTCGCTGCGCGTGTCTGGACTGTGCCCCGCAGAAACAGCTCCAACCCCCCCCCCTCCTCCCCGGGGCGGGGCAGAGGCTCCGGGAGAGGCGCGGGGGTGAGGCGCGGCGGGGAGGAGGCGTGAATGGCAGTGAAAGCGGGCGTGGGAGCTGATTAAAAGCGACGGGCGAGGGTGAGCGGGTCTCGTGCGGCCGTGGTGGCGTTTCAGCCACCTGGCGAGGCGAAAGCCGTTCCCCGCTTCTCCTCCCTTCGCATCCTGACAGCCGGGTTCTCTGTTAAAATCTGCAACTCCACGCGCTGGAACCCGCCGAACCTGCCATCCAGAGGGACCTTGACAGGCTCCAGAGCTGGTCCTGTGCGAACCTCGTGAGGTTGGACAGGTCTTACTCCTGGATTGGGGCAATCGCAAACAGGCTGCGTGGAGAACAGATTAAGAACAGCTCTGAGGAGAAGAACCTTGGACGCTGGTGGGTGAGAAGCTCAAGATGGAGAAGCGTGGCCAGCAGGGCGAGGGAGGTGATTGTGCCCCTCTATTCCTCTTTTGTGAGACCTCATCTAGGGTAGTGTGTCCAGTTCTGGAATCCTCAACATAAGATGGATATGGACCTGTTGGAACAGGTCCAGAAGAGGGCTGCAAAGATGATGAGAGGGCTGGAGCACCTGCCATACAAGGACAGGCGGAGAGAGTTGGGGTAGTTCAGCCTGGAGAAGAGAAGGTTCCGAGAAGACCTTATAGTGACCTTCCAGTACCTGAAACGGGCTACAAGAAAGCTGGGGAGGGAATGTTCACAAAGGCTTGTAGTGATAGGGTTAGGGGTAATAGGTATAAACTGGAGAGGGGCAGATTTAGACTAGACATAAGGAAGAAATTCTTCGCTATGGGAGTCGTGAGGCACTGGAACAGGTTGCCCAGGGAAGCTGTGGCTGCCCCATCCCTGGAGGTGTTCTAGGCCAGGTTGGATGGGGCCTTGGGCAGCCTGATCTAGTGGAGGTGCCCCTGCCCATGGCAGGGAGATTGGAACTGGATGACGTTTAAAGGTCCCTTCCAACCCAAATGATTCATGATTCTATGATTCTGTGAGCCAGATTGAGTGCTTGGAACCCAGAAAGCCAACCAGATCCTGGGCTGCATCCAGAGGAGTGTGACTAGCAGGTCAATGGAGGTGATTCTGCCTCTGTACTCCGCTCTTGTGAGACCTCTCCCTGGAGAACTGCATTCAGTTCTAGATTCCTTAACGCAGGATGGGCATGGATCTGTTGGAGGGGGTCCAGAAGAAGGCCATGAAGAAGATCAGGGGGCTGGAGCCCCTCCCATATGAGGACAGGCTGAGAGAGTTGGGGTTGTTGAGCCTAGAGGAGAGAAGGCTCTGGGGAGGCCTTCTAGCTGCATTCCAGTACTTAAAGGGGACTACAGGAAAGCTGAGGAGGGAGTACAGTGATAAGTGGAGGGGTAATGGTTTTAAGGTAAAGGGGAGATGTAGATTAGCTATTAGGAAGGCATTTTTTACTGTGAGGGTGGTGAGGCACTGGAACAGATTACCTAGGGAAGTTGTGGATGCCCCATCCCTGGAGGTGTTCAAGGCCAGGTTGGATGAGACACTGAGGAACCTGGTGTAGCAGAAGGTGTCCCTGCCTATGGGGTCGTGACTAAATTATCTTTAAGGTCCCCTCTGACCCAAAACATTCTGTGGTTCTATGAAACTTCAGTGTATCTGCTCTGTGAATCAGATCTCCTCATCTGAGAGTGAGCTCTCTGGTTTTATTCTAGGTTATTGCTCTAGTTTACAGAAATACGGACATGCTTCTGTGGGAAGGGTGCCACACTGCAGGAGGACAAGGGCTTCTTTGGGCAGGAGCAATGTGGCAAGGGGATCTCTGAAACTGCTAGTGGCCACAATTCTAATATCACAGGAACACAGACCTTAGTGTGCCAACTCTTGAGTGGTCTTTCTCCACCTTTTATTTCCCCTCCTTGGCCTGTTTGTATCTCTGGAGTTTCTTAAATAAATTACACCACTTTGGGATCATTAACCTGACCTCACATCTTCAAGGCTCAGCAGATGGCAAGGCAAGTGGGTTTTTGAAAACGGAGATAAGTTAAACATTAAACAGTAAAAAGCTTCTTGACTTTAAAGATAGCAGACACTTCCTTGTACTATGCATATACCCCACCTTAACTTTTATGGCTTCTATTGCTCACTAAGTCTGACAGAAAAATCCTGAGGGTTTTTCCATATTATTACAGTAGCTCAGAGCTTGAGACTGAAAAATCCAAACTGGAACAGCATAAAAATTGGAACACGCTGCCACTGCAAAGCCAGATTGTTCAAAGGTGAGGTCCTGCTATTACAACCCTGCTTTGTTTGTGTCATTTTCTCTTGAAGAAACAGCCAGCTATAGGGATTTTGAGTTAAGCCTCTGCATTATTTTCAGTTTTGTTTCCAGACTCACGTGGGTTTTTCACGGTTTAAATGTCATCAGACTTTGTGACAATTGTTTTAAAACCGCTTACACTGGAGGAAGCTTTTATCAACCTTTATTCATGTTTACACGCTATTTAGGGATTTGATTTTTTCAGACAACCCGATGTGCTATTTAACGCTTTGTGCATTGGAGTCAAGAAGATATTTTTTCCGCTTTTTGATATCACTTCTGCCCAGGTTGATTGTGAAAAGTAGAGCTGATAGCTTTTATGAAACTAAAGGGATTTTAAGCCATCCCTATTGTACATTACAATCATCAATAAATCCCTTGTCCTTCTAGGTCAAGGGTGCCTGACAGCAAAAATATTGGTTTGGTTTGCTGAGGATGTAGGCACTGTATTATCTTCCTGCATATTAGTGAACACATTTATTTGTTCTCTTTCCACCCCCTATTTCCTCCCCCCAGGTGACAGATATTTGGAAAAGCTTGTGAATATTCTTATTTTATCTAGACCAGCTTGTCTTAATTATTTCTTTCAGCTTGCCCGATTTCAGGAGATTTTAAGTGCATTTTCTTCATATTCAGGTCCTTTAGGAACCTTGTTGCCCCATCTTTATTATTGAAAAAAACCTTCATGCTGGCTTACTGCTCAACTTGTCGTCTGAAAAATAAAAAAAAAAAAAAATTTGGGGTTCTTAATGACCCTTCCCTCAGTTGGCAACCTTATCTAGCCTTCATTCATATTAAATTTATAATCGTCCTTTAAAATTTGAATCTACTGCTTTATTTAGTCTGACCTAGTTATAATGCGGTGATAATGGAAGCTGGAGTCTTTTGCAGTTATGTCTTTTGGTTACAGAGTAAGCTTTTGTCAGCTATATAAACCTCTCAGTCAGTTCCTAGAACTGAACTACAGATACGTGTTACTTGTCTAAACTGTCCTTTGTTAAGGATGTTACCCCCCAAAAAACCCTTTAAAAATACATGTAGTTTATGTCATAAAGAATTAAGTAGTGCGAGAAGAGAAGTGTCCATACAATTTCCTTATGCAAATGCACTATGGTATATTTTTAATTTAGACATTTATATGTAAGTGTGATTTTTTTTTTCCTTTCCTCATTCATCACTAGGCTATGCAATGCCTGTCATTCACTAACATCACTCCTTCCAATATGGTGATCTGTTTGCATTATAGTGTATCTTGAATCGTTAAGACTGTTTCCTACGGCCTTTTTTATGATGCTTTCCCCTCTAATAAGTGACTTATCTACAAATGTTAATGAATTCTTCTTTATGACAGCCTTGTGGTAGAAGGTGGTTTTATTATCCACACTGGAATCGGGACACAGGGAGCTGAAGGTAGGTCGTGGTGGAAAACATCTGCTAATGTTAAGTGCCCGGTTTGTGATTCCCAGGGATGATTTTCTGCCTGACAGAACTGACAGAAGGATGTGTGCCTCTGCTTCAAGCTACCCTGTGAAGAGCAGCACCTTTGCTTAAAGCTGCCTTCATTAGAATTTTAAAGTAAGACTCCACGTTTTGCAGTGATGTGGCCAATGTCACGTTTTGTCCTCTGTGTGGCAGGGATATCTTAAAACGTGCCAAACAAGATACAGCAGAACTCATTTGTCACTGCCACTGGCCTTTTTAAGTCCTTTTTGTGTTTGAGAGATGTCTCTGTATTGGGTTTTCGTGGCAAGGTTTTGGTAGCAGGGGATTCAGGGATGGTTTCCATGAGAAACTGCTAGAAGGTTCCCTTATGTCCAACACAGTCAATGCCAGCTGGCTCCAAGACGGACCGACTACTGGTGAAGGCCAAGCCCATCAGCCATGGTGGTAGCACCTCTGGGATAACATAGTTAAGAAGGAGGGGGAGAAAAAACAAATGTGCAAGAGCAACTGGAGCCAGAGAGAGTGAGAATACGTGAAACAACTCTGCAGACACCAAGGTCAGTGAAGAAGGAGAGTGAAGAGGTGCTCCAGGCACTGGAATCCTCTGCAACCCATGGTGAAGAGCACGATGAATCATGGAATTATAGAATCACCAGGTTGGAAAAGACCTCTTGGATCATCGAGTCCAACCATTCCTGTCTGCCACTAAAACATGTCCCTGAGCACCTCATCTACCTGTCTTTTAAATACCTCCAGGGATGGTGACTCAAACACCTCCCTTGGCAGCCTCTGCCAGTGCCCAATTACCCTTTCTGTGAAAAATTTTTTCCTGATGTCCAGCCTGAACCTCCTCTGGTGCAGCTTGAGGCCATTCCCCCTCATCCTATCACCTGTCACTTGGGAGAAGAGGCCAGCACCCTCCTCTATACAACCTCCTTTCAGGTAGTTGTAGAGAACAATAAGGTCTCCACTCAGCCTCCTTTTCTCAAGGCTAAACAACTCCAGGTTGAGGCAGGTTGTCCCCCTGCAGCCCATGGAGGACCCCACGCCGGAGCAGGTGGATGCCTGAAAGAGACTGTGACCCCATGGGAAGCCTGCGCTGGAGCACGCTCTTGGCAGGACCTGTGACACCATGCTTTAGTCTTCTGTTTGCTTCTGTAGTCAGAGTGCCTGAACATACTCTATTTCTCATGAAGCCTACAATTTTCCTCACTGAAGTAGAGAAACTGAGATCACATTGTTCTTTGATGTCCTGGGAATGACATAAGATATGGTCCTTTGGCAAAGGATAATTTAGGGTATAATTGGCTGGGCATAATTGGCACCCAATATGGGACTCCATGTAGTGACATATCCAAACAGAAATTAGATTTCCAGCTAAAGATCATTCAATTCTTTGGCATAATTTTTCACCAGAGAAGTGATTTTAAATAAAAATGGTCAAGTCCTAATTTTTATTCTTTTCTTCCCCCCCCCAGATATATTTCCATATCTATGCCTAAAAGGTGAAAGCCCAAGTATATTCTAACACACAGAATATCACAGTGGTTTCCGGATAGGACCCTAGGAAAGTGCTATCCTTAGATCCAAAGCAGAGATCTCTCCTATTTAAGCTACCTGAGTAAACAGGAGCAATAAGAGGTTGTTATCTTTTTTATGAGTCTGCTACCACATAGATACTCAAGAACAACACCTCTGCTTTTGTCCATGAGGTTCAGAACTAACTGCTACAAACACAGAAATATGGAGATTTGGAGACTCAGGCTTCAGTTTAAAGTTCTTAATGAAATATATTCTTGTGGTTATAAACCCTTGTGCATGCCTCTTGCTCTTCCAGCCTGTTTCTCTTGTCCTTGTTGCTGATTTTTCATCAGTTCCTATCCTTATCCTTGCATGAACCCTATTCCAAAGCAATGCCCCTTAGTTGTGGTCTCTGATGCTTTAATTCCTATCCCTGCGTTTTGCTTTGTCCATCTTGTTTCAGCTGCCACATGTGCAGTCTCTGTGCTGCCTTCTTCAGCTTCTTTTTGGTATCAAATGCTGCCCCTTAGTCCTCTGCAATGAAGTCAGACTGCTAAGTCTTCCTTTTTCATGGAGAACCAGAACCCCCAAAATTCTGACAACAGGAGAGAAGGAATGTGTCTAGGGCATGGGGGGCAGGTGTGACAGAAAGGCATTTAGGACTGGGCAGAGCAAAAGCACTATATTCTGAAGGAAGCACGAATCAGAGGTTACACAAAGGGACTGATTTGTGGAGACCTGTAAGCATATGTGAGTAACAGTTTCACCACTGACGGCGTCTTCCAGCCGCAATAATGTGCATGTAGGGCCATTTTTTCCCCCCTTTTTGTTTGCAAGTGGCAGCTACTCAAAGCAAAGCTGTTTCCTCACAATGAAGGTGATATGGATTTTTGAACTAATTTATGCCCAACATAAAGCAGTGAGAAGCAGTATGGAAATCTAAAGAGCACATGCATGTAGCAAATAGGCACTTACATCTCTGCCGTGATGAGGGACCTGATTCCTCTCTCTTACTATTTTCTTTTTTTACAGTGTAATCAGTTATCAAGTGCTGCTGGTTTGCGTTGAGACATGGGGGGGAGAGAATCAAACTCTCTACTTTCATATCAGAAATTTTGATCCAGGATTACAGAAAGGATCATGCTCAGGAGAAATAAGGATTTGATCTAATAGTAAAGTTGATGGGACTTACTGTTAAAGTAACAAACCATTTATTTTCCTTATCATGCCGATATCAGACTAGTACACATCTCTGTTTAACCTTAGATAAAACTATAAATCTTCTCCGTGGTGCATCACTCAGTGCTCTACAACATTGGTTTTAAAATGTCCTCACCATGTCCCCTCACTTTATCAAATTAGATGTAGCAGTGTGAGTCCTTTTTTTCCTATTTCTCCAGTCTCATAGATTCTGCCCCATTAGATGAACTATAGCAGAAAAAAAGAGTTAGCATTTAGACCCCACCAAATTTATATTCCTGCAATGTGTTCTTGTCATCAGGATTTCTTTTGTAATTAAGAAAGCAAGCTCTTTTAATATCTCATATCAGCTGCTAAAAAGCAAATCTGCCAAAATGAAATGAAAAGCAATGATAGGCTGTAGAAATTAATAATTTCACTATTATGTCGAAATTCATAGCCATGAAAGAACTCAACAGAGTTTTGTAAGATAATTATGTAATAAACTAGCCTCATGCCCACAGCTCTTAATGGCTTTGAACATCTTCCCTTTGTCTCCTCTTCCTGCGTCAAAAATATAAAAGAAAAGAAGGACTTCAAAGTGCCTTTTGATATCTCCCCCACTCTTTCCTAGAAGTTCTATATAGCTCTGATAGGCATTTGCCTCTTAAAAAAGATGGCTTGAGGGGACATTTATTACCACTGCTCTGCCATTAGTTAAGTTTGTTAGCCTCACAGCACCGTGTTTCTTACTCTTAATAGTGCCAACTTCACTTACTGTAACAGCTTTCCAGAATCTGATTACTGAAAGCAGATAGCCAGGGGATCAGTGCTATAGGCTTTAAGGGTATTTGTCTTATTATCCTAGTGACACTGAACAGACCCTTTCCTTTTGTGAGATCTGCATTGAGGTCAAATCTGGAGGATGCCATCTAAGCTGGGCTGAGGTCATTTGAGGTAAAAGTGATGGGAGTTCTAAATCTGCAGGCAAAACTGCAAGGCAGAAAGAAAGTGCTGCTGAACAGGGATGGCTGCGGGTGTGCAGAAGTAAGAAGGATTTGTTCTCGCAGTGTATTGCAGATTATCTAGCAATTTGATATTTTCCTTGAAGCATTTTTGAGTGAGGAGTACTAGTTAATCTTTTTTTTTAAAGAATTATTTATTTCACTGGAAAATGGCCAGTTGTAAGCAAACATGGATGTTTCTACATACTATTATGTTCAGCTAATGTCAATAAAGAGATTATATTTCTTGCTTCATTATTCTGTGTCCTCTCTCAGTAAATGTATATATAAGAATTTTTTCCAAGCTGAATACAAAAATCTGTAAGATGCCATATCTCCATAAGACAGATATAGATTACACTGCCCATGAGATAAACACTTCTCTTCAGCTGCAAATGGCTATAATGTTTGCTGGGGAGGGGAGCATAATTCAGATGTACCTGCGTTCTTGAAAACTGACCTTCCTCTCCCACAAATGCAAGTAGATTTGTGCCTGAATTGAATTGCTGAATAATCAAATGCAATCCTGAGGACGTAAAACACCCCAAGTCATACCCTTCAGTTCAGCTGGGCCAAATGCCATTATCCCATACTGCCCTCTGCCTGCACTGGGGTACTACCTGGTGCAAACAGCCTGCACTCCTCTGTGAGGTCTCAGATGTGGAAAGTGATGGGCAGACTTCAGTAAGGCCTCTTCCTTCCAGCAGCTGGGATCGCACAGTATGGATGAGGCTACAGCAATGCCTGAGAGCACAGCATCCAGAACCTAAATCAAGGCCTGGCTGAAGCTTGCGTGGAGCATCCTTGTAGGGACCTGGGTCTCTTTGTCTAGTGCTGAAATTGAGCTGCCTCTGAAATGGGACAAGGGCAATAAGGTAACGGTGCATAGCATTATTTCTAAACAGTTTAAAGGAGAAAAGTACTCTCTGTAATTGAAAGTTCATTTAGGTAGAGAGAATGTAATTACCTGGCACAGTTAGAGGAGCAAAGCTATTGTGAGTCTCTGATGAGAGCTGTCATCAGTTATTTAATAGCCAACAAGTGATTAGAATTTTTGTTTCATATTTCACACAAGAACAGCACATTCAGCACCCTGGTGACCCCTAAATTCAGTGCAGGGGCACCTGGTAATTACTGACTCAGAGGCAGATGTTCTACTAGCTGAACTGTCATCACTGCTTCTTGCAGCATTTTAGTATGTGGCACCCAAACAGCAATAAGGCTGAGCCTTATTTAGTATGAGCAATACATTTTTTTAATTGCATAGGCAAAGGAATAACTTTAAAATACCGTCAGTATTTTAACTTAAAATATATTCCATGCAGCAAACATAACACTTGAAATACTTCTTGGTTTAAGTACTTAGGATATCAGATTTTTACCTGAACTGAATCTGTCAGAGAAATACATCAGAACAGTTCAAATTTCCACTCTTTTCCCTCCTTTTCTATTAGAAATGCCCCTTTCAGGCCCTGCAAACTATGTGGTTGCTTCTCTGACACCTACTCAAGTGCTTGCCAAGAGGGAGGATGCTCCCTCTCATCATGTGCTGAGCTCTTGTGTGCTTCACAACAGTCACCCTTCTCAGTTTATTGCAGCCAGACGTCATTGTCCCGGACCGATATCTAGACTGAGAAACACATCCAGAGCACTGAGGCTCATTCCATCTTCCCTCCCTGAAGTCCCTCCAGCTTTTCAGAGGTGTTCTTCCTTGGCAGAGCTGTTGGGGAAGAGCTATAATGCCAACAGCCATCGCTGCCAAGTAGGAATTGTGCTGAAGGGCAGTGATTCCTGTGCACACCTTAGGCACCTGTTGTATTGTTGCAGGCACTCACACATGTGGCAGGATCAAACCAAATGATAATCTGTTCATTTCTTTGCCATTTTAGAACTTGGTGCTGTCTGGAGCATCGCATGGGCAGAGCCTAAACCAAAAAAAGCAATCTGCGATATCTGTTAAGGCTGCAAAAGGAAACAAAAAACCAAAGCCAAACAAAAAAACTAGAAAGCAAAGCAAAACAAAAGACTAAAACTCCTGCAGGGGGAAATGCGATAACAAATATCTGCAAAGAGGGGAAGCTGCAAAAAGCAAACATCTGTGCTGGAAATTAGATGAGATCAAGTGGATCACATAATCAGTCACTAACAGGAACAAACAGGTATACAAATGTCTTAGAAGAAAAGAACAAGGATTTCTGAAGTATTTTTCTGGCAGGTCTGGAAAAATAAGAATCATTCTGCCTGGGCATATGCAAGAGTATTTTTTTTCTATCTTTGCTAAATAGGCTGAGGAAGATGGAAGCCTAAAGAAAATGCCTGAACAGGAACCATCAGAATTATGATTACTAACAAGTCTAATGCTTATCATGAAAATGGATCTTTGATAATGTGACATTGTACAAATTCATTTTTTCCCAATGTATAATTATACAAGGCCACAAAGCCCCTACAGTGTAAGAAGTAAGATTTGGAGTACAAGGTATACATGCCTTAGCATTTTTACGTGGTCACTTTTTGCAGTACAATTGCTTTTTAATTAATCATGAGTTTTCTGGACTTTTGGAATATCAGTGACCCAAAATAACTTTAAGTTATCTCACAATTCTTGTCAGTTTTCTACTGTAAGCAAAAAATAACAAGAACCAAGTCTTTTATGTTTCAAAGATTACAAAATTTTTAGAATAGGATCAACATAATTCTGTCAGTGCTCTGAAAGTGGGTTACTTGCATCTTGTGGCAGTCGCTATTTCGATGAAGCCATTTATATTTACCAGCTTCATTCTTGCCGAGTCATTCTTTGCTCTGAGGCAGAGAGGGAAAAGATGATAATTTTCTGTCACTTTGGCGAACTGTCACAAATTGGGAACTAAACAAGTAACAACCTAAAATACCATTATTTGTTTATCAGTTCAGAACTTAAACACTTTGCTGTCTCTGCTCTAGACCCAATTCTGAAAATGCATTACTTTTAATTCTTACTTCATTTAACGAACTATCAGCAAAGCCCTAGCTGGTTAAAACTGCAAGAAGCATGCAATTTAAGGTAGCTTCCAAGGTTTTTGTAGGAAGATGCTTCATAGTATGTTCTGGATACCTCTGGCATTCCTAAGACAAGGCCAAACAAAGCATGATCCAAATCTCATAAAAGTCAATAACAGTCTGTCCACTGACTTCAGCTGTAGAGGGCATTGGGTCTGATCCTAGGTCTGAAACATGCTCTGTATTGATACCTGTGCAGGTCCTTCTCATTGAGTAAGTGATACTCAACCTCAAAGACAAGCTTATGTCAGTTTTTATTGGAGGCAGCAGCCTGGCTGTCAAATCCATCCCAACAGCAGTAGTGATGTCCTACAGCTGTTCATATTGCATAAACACAGCACAGTGTAGATCCAAATCAATGCATTATGGGGATTTTTGAAGCCAGCAGCAGATGCAACTGCATTGTCAAGGGTGGTATGGCCTCTTTAGCATTTTGTCCTCTAAGTCCACACCTTCCTGAACTACAACTCAGCCTGTTCTTGGGGAAAACGGGCTTTTTGGGACTAGGGCAAACCTGTGACGTAGCAACCTGAGAAAGATTCATATAGCCCTGCTGGATCAGTGCAGTGATGGCATTTGGTGCTCCAGAAGAAACAAGGATAGATTGAGATGGAAACGGTTGATCACATCCACCATTGTGACCAACCACTTCTCCCTGCTCTTAAAAAGTAACTGGATGCATGTGGTACCTGAATGTTGAATGTCTCAGAAAAGAGCCCATGAAAAAATTTGTTTACACTCTTTTACCTAGGGAAGCCAGGTCCTTAAAGCAACACTGATTTACCAAATAGAGCTGAGAGGTACGCAATATTCACATAATCATAGAATCATAGAATCATCATAGAATCATAGAATAGTTTGGGTTGGAAGGGACCTTAATGATCATCTAGTTCCAAGCCCCCTGCCATGGGCAGGGACACCTCCCACTAGATCAGGCTGCCCAAGGCCCCATCCAGCCTGGCCTTGAACACCTCCAGGGATGGGGCAGCTGCGGCTTCCCTGGGCAACCTGTGCCAGCGCCTCACCACTCTCATAGTGAAGAAATTCTTCCTTATGTCTAGTCTAAATCTACCCCTCTCCAGTTTATACCCATTGCCCCTTGTCCTATCACTACAAGCCATTGTGAACAGTCCCTCTCCAGCTTTCCTGTAGCCCCTTTGAGCCTTCTCTTCTCCAGGCTGAACAACCCCAATTCTCTCAGCCTGTCTTTATATGGAGGTGCTCCAGCCCTCTGATCAGTTTTGTAGCCCTTCTCTGGACCCGTTCCAACAGTTCCATATCCTTCTTCTGTTGAAGATTCCAGAACTGGACGCAATACTTCAGATGAGGTCTCACAAGAGAGGATCGAGGATCAAGAAAGACGGTGTCGTTTGTAATACTAGCCTGTATACAGGTCACCACCAGACAATTTTATCACAGAAAATCTAGGATATGAAGAAGATTTGAAGAAGGATTTCATTAAACTAAATATTAATAGGGATGTTTTATCACATTTCAGATAGCCACTAAAATGTTTATTTTTTTAGTTGAGGGCAAGCACTTAACATGGGTGATTTACAAGTGTTACTTTCCATACTGGCAGTGATATGAGACAATCTGAAGGACTGCAGGTAACCATGCCCTGGATTGTTGGTGTACGATAACATCACTCTTTCGCTGCCAAACACCCAAGCTGTGCAGATAATGTGTCGCTAGTCTTGTCCTGATTGGTTTTCACAGTATTACTCCTTCTTGCTGATACAGTTGAGTGTATTTCAGCCTTCCTCAGTTTTAATTTTCATCTTTCCTCAGATATTTTCTTTTTTTTTGTTGTTGTTGGTTGTTACGTTTGAGGTTTTTTTAATAGCTATATAGGAATGCCTTTACCATTGCAGACTGAAAAGCCTGATTTGATATAATCAGTACTTTTCCTCAAAACTTCCCCTAGAATTGCAAAGTGCATTGCCACATCCATTTGAACCTCAACATAGCAGGACTACAGCAGGGAAGTTAGGTTGCGTAATGCACTTCTCTAAATAAATTGAGCAGATGGGCAAGAAAATAGCTTGAGCTAGCAAAGCACAGCTCCCCTTGGGCACTTTTCAGATGGCAGTGGAAGTGCAATGCCCTACTGTCTGAATTTTTGTCCTCTCAGATGACAGAAGCAGCCTAGCCTGAACAAGGGATTATACCACTCTGGCTCTTCTTCGCCTCCCAGTTTACAGAGCTGTACAACTACACACTTTTAAACATTGCTCATATGGTAATTTTTCTCAATCATCACACATTTCTGCTGGTACTCGGGGAAAAAAAAAAACCAACAACCCTCAAGTGAAATATAAACAAGCACATAGTAGGTTAAAAGATTACTGTAAACAGTGGTATTAGTAAGTCTTGTTTTATGTTTATCAGGTAGGGACCTCACAGCCATAAAAAGAAATTAGACCTTGGCATTTTATTAAAAATCTATGATCACAACTGTTAATTTATCGAACAGAAGGAAAGGAACACTACCAAGCAAGCTAAACACATCACTTAGTTCAACTACACTAAAGTAATTAAATCCATACTGGCATAAATTTGTGTTTAGCTGGCATCATCTGTTTTCTGGTGTAGAAGCAAATGGCTATATAAAAACAGTGGAAAAAACAAGCTAAAGCTGAGTGTTGCAATGGACCTTTAGAGAAAACAAGCTACATTTTAAGACAGACGCCACTGGTTTTGAACAAAAGCTTCACCTGCAGAATTTGTTAATGCAAAATGAATTACACACATGAATGTCAGTGGTGGTGTCATGAGTTTTAAAGTTATGGGTCAGGCAGTCAGCAAGGGATGGACACATCCACGATCTGGCTGAAGGTGCTGCTTGTTCAGTCTGCCTTGTGCTGAAAGGAGGAAGAGCTAAAGTCTGTGTAGCATCCTTGCCCCAGAGTGAGCCACGGCTGTACCTAAGAACCAATGGCTATGAGAAGACCACAGACTGTTCTCCTGCCCTTGCTCTGGTAAGACAGCGGCATTGCCTGCTCTGTTTTCTTTTTTGTACTTCACCCAAAGATTCAGTTCCTTTCCAGCCCACTTTCCTTACATAATTTATTTATGTCAGTGGTTGGGAAATTGCTAACTACTTTAAGTTTTTATGATTTTCAAAAAGACTACAGCCCTGCATGCAAGGATATTCCCTTATGTGTGTCTTCTGCAATTTAAATTATGCTAGACCTAGTTTAGGATGACGGCAGTATAAGCCAAAGAACTACTAAAGCTACAGAAAGTTTAGGGTGTCAGATACTTCATAGTCTATCGACAAACATTAACTGTTAGAGAGCCTGGGACAGCAAGGTGCTGAGTTAGATTTAAGCCTTTTGAATCCGACTTGGTCCTGATTGCTTATATATGCAACAGTTGGGTTAACTTAACTTTGAGTTTCTAGGCTCTAATTCTTCCCTATCTCCTTTTTTTTCCTATGAAGTTTTTAAGTATTATGCCACTGCTCTGTATCACCCTTGCCTTTTAACCCAGTGCTGTGTATTTCCTTCACATTTCTGAAATTCCTCTAAATGAATCATTCTGCAACATTTTGCTGTGCTTCCTTGTCTTGAAAACATTCAATATATTTATCCCTAGCTTTTTGAAGCTTCTGTGTAATGTGAAGCATCAAGGGAGCCCTTCCGGCTTTTATTTTCTCTGCGGGAGTCCATGCTTACTTTATCGTCTTCGCAGGATGCTGTGTGAACAGCAGAGTTCATGATTGACATGGGAGGCTCAAAAGGGCTATTGCTGTTAGCACAGGTAGAGCCAATGCATATTTCATCACTTTGGCAGGGGGTTCTACAGGTCTTGTGATCTTTGCAGGGATCCTTATGGGAAATTCAATGAGGAAAGTCTCAGGAGAGGCAGGAAGATGAGAATCATAGGAGCAACTTTGAGGTGGTTGTGTTGGTGGTGGAAAAGAGAGATAATGACATTGAGAAAGAAGCAGTGAAATAAGAAAAAGGCAAGGAGAGAAGAAGAGCCTCTTGTGAGGTTAAGACCCTCACAGGGAAGAAAGAACAGAGGTCAAAGATCACAGAGGCTTTGGCTGGAACGAAGACAACAGGGAGGAATAAGCAAATTTGAAGTGCACGTTTGGGGGTGTTGTCACAGCAGCAGGGTGAGGTGTGCAACCAGTGAGATAATAAAGAAAGAAATAAAAACAAAGATGTGACAAGGGGAAAGAAATGTTTTTTGGAAACAGTGCCAAGAAAATAGCACTCTTAAAACAGTTATTTAAATGGTCAGCAAGACATAAGGGAGAAGCCAAAAGACAGAGGAAAAGTGGAAAACAAGAATAGCTAAACTGAAATGGATGCAGGGGAGAGGACACTCCGATTCCTCTATTTCTGCTCACATTTCTGCTACTGTATGTAGTGAGGATCTCTTTTTTTTTTTTCCATTCATATTTCTTGTTTGCACCTTTACATGTAGGTTTCTTATAGTTACACATATATATGTTACTTAAGGATGGGGATACCCCATTTTGCACTACCCCTCAGAGTTTCCACAGAGGTTACAGCCACAGCAGAATACAGCTGTCAAAACCATCTGATTATTTGCAGTGTGAATAATCTGATGGGCAATAACTGATGGACATTTCTGATGCCCTGATTCTCAACGGTTGGAGGGGTTTATTTTTTACATCTGAATATTCCTCAAGATTTGATTTTTGACTGCTACAGAGTCAATTGTTTCATTAAGAACTGTTCGGGGCTTACAGGCCATGTGCCTAAGTCTAGTGTGCCATGGCTCTGCAACATTCCCAGTGAAGACCTCTGCTGTGCCATGTCCTAGTCAAGCAAGGGCAGTGGAGCAGGTTTCAGGGAAAGATTACAATTTCTTATCTTTCCTCAGGTCTTTGTCTGCAGGAATATGGGAGGATAAAATAGATGGGGGATGTATTTATTTAGGGAAATACTCTCTCATCTTCTGCCTCTGAGAGGAAACACATTTGGCAACGTGTTATTGTTAAAGTATATATGTGCTCTTTGAAGAGACTTGTACACAATGTACCATGTCTGTAAGAGGAATAAACTGGTATATGCTGGTAAAAAGACAGATTCTGTAACAAGACCTCAGCTCCTTCATTAACAAGGAAAGTGCAGGCGACATCTGCTCAGGACTTTGCAGCAGCTTCTCACACAATGATACACAGACTGAGAAAAAAACAGATGAAGAAACAGATGAAGATGCATTCCTTAGGGATTTCTGTGTGTTAAGTCTTCAGGAGCTGTGTGCAGCATTGGTAGCCAGCATCCAGTCCTCTTGCCCAAGGCATTGCAGTCACAAACGGGCAGCCTGACTCTATAAAACTAAGGGAGAGAGGGGGAGAGTTAAAGGCAAACCTTGACATTTGGAAACTAGTCAGCCACCATGTCTCTCTCCTGCTTGCCTGCCTGTTTGACAGCATAGCAGACTGGTGAAAATGTTCCTCTGATCACAGACGGTTTGGAAGCAAACTGGCAGATCTACAACTGGAGCATGTGTCAGCATTACCTTCAATCAAAATGCTTCACAAAAGGATTCACTTTGGCATAAGAAAAAGAAAGGCTTGTCTTAACATTTTGCCTCTCTTGTCCTTGTCTTGCTCCTTCCCCTAGAGCAACCTCGCACCCACCCCTGTGAGGGGTAGGCAGTTTCAAATAAGCTTCTCACAATGGAGCCACGCTCCCCTCCCAGTACTTCCACCTGCCTCCTACCAATGCAGTTCCATCCCACAGTTCTCTAAGGCACCCATGTGACGTTCAGGACCAAACAATTCCAACACCAAAATCTATTTTATGTTCTTAATATAGCCCAAACACAAAACTGAGGTTCTTTCTTCTCCAAGTTGTTGCCCATTTCTATGTCAAATGCTGCCTTTGCAGAAATTCTCACTCCAGTTAAACACTTTTCCCTTCTTCCTTCCTGTGCCACTGTTTTCCCTCTGCCATACCACATGTGGCTCAGGCTCTTATCATCAGCTCAGCCTCCTTCCCCATGGAGGTCACAAGTCCTCAGGATGGAGGAAGCTGCTGAGAGATGAAGAATTACCGAGAAGCCCTTGCAAATATGAGATGGAGAGGGGTCTTCTCAGCATTCTTGTACTTCTTGTCAATCTTGCAGCTCTTGGGAGAATTTGGCAGAAGGCCTTTTTTTTGTCTCAGTTTGGTAGGCAATCAGTCAGGTAGGGCAGAGGGGTGCATAGTTGCAGATTAAGAAACAAATAAATAACTGAAGTCAGTGGAATAAAGTTGCACAAAGCCAGAGAGTGATTCTGAGAGACAGGGACATTGGACAGCTTTTCTCTATGGTAACCTTCACTGTGTTGGAAATTAGTTTCTTGCCATTGTTGTAATAGAAATGTTGGGCTTTGACAAATACGTCTTTCAATTGCTTTTTTCTTCCTCTGACAGAGCTGTCTTTCAATAATTCAAATAAATTCTCCTTAGGAACTGCTTTTCTGTACTGGAATAATTAAGATCTGGATTATTCCCCTAAACTGTTAGACAGTGTGGCATCAGTCACGTCTGTCAGCAAGACTTACCTCTGCTGTAGCAGCAGGAGTATTAGCTCAGCAGTGGTCTGTGAACACAAGAGAAGCAACATACACAACACTTTTTATTAGACCAAATGATAGACCTGAAGAAAGGCTTTTGTACCAAAAGTTGCCCATTTTCTCCAATAGTGTGTGCTGGTCTAATAAAAGACACAATTTCTTCCTACTAGCCATGTGTTGCTTACATTACCTGTGCGTTTGATGAGGGCCTGCAGTTTGCTTCAAATGCTTCCCCAGGACATTTGCTTATTTTAATCACTGCTGGCTGCCTCTTTTGCTATCAAAGGAGCTCCTTTTCATATGGGGAATGCATCACCGTAATCAAAGTTATGTTTAACTCATCCCTGAGCATCTAGAAAGAAACCTTGAACAGCAGTTACTGGCTAAATGTAAAATACATATTTGTTAACAATATGTATTATTATACATATTACATATTTGTAAAATATGTAATATGTATAATTTAACAAATTGTTAATTGTAATATGTATAATATTTAACAAATACATATTTGTTAACAATATATTTGTTAACAGCTGTGCAGGCTGAGGTTGCGTATATGTCTATGTCTATGTCTATGTCTATGTCTATGTCTATGTCTATGTCTAGTTTGTCATGCTGTATTTGTATTGCTGGAAAATGAAGGCAACTGCTTTTTTATATTATAGATTCAAGGCATGCTATCCTTACTTTTTAGAGAAATGTTAAATGTTAAAAAAATGCACAGGAAAAATAGTTTGAATTTCTTGTTATATAATACCATTCAGTCAAGTGTCTTAGAACATCACAAAAACACACTTTAATACTCACATGTTCTTGTGATTATCATTGTAATTATTAGTAACAGTCTGACAAATGACTCAGTAAAAATATTTGAAATTTTAAACTCTGAAAGAGCAAGAAGCAAATGGAACGTGAGTGTCTTTCTGGTGTCTGGGGTCACCTTAGCAGCCTCTTCAAGAATTGCTGCAAATATCATTTTCCCCTAATTCCCACCCATCTTCTCTGGGTTGTGATGGAGCTACAGAAAAGCAGTCTGAAATTACTCAGAGATGATCAATAGGTATGTCTTATGTATATATACTCATGCAGAACAGGCTTACATGCACGAAAAAAAAATCTACTACTATTTTGAGACCTCTGTTGTCTCAAATAATGACTTCAGTGATGACATCACTACATGTGGGTAGTAATACCGTCTAATCTGTATATCACCCAAGTGTTAGCTTAGTATGTCCCATCTCTTCACCTGAGCAGGGGATGTTTGTCAGTGGCAGTTGCCCCTTATATTGAAACATTGGTAATTATGGCTTCTGCTGAAAAAATGACACTTTGTCCTACCTAGCAAGCCACAAACTGAGCCATCTAGGATTAGTAACAGTTTCCGAGAAGATAAGGAAGACCAGAGGAATGCCCTTCCACACGCAAGAGGTAACAGAGGGTGGGACAGGCACCACAGAGAACCTACAGTCTCATTGAACCCCCAGGCAAGACGGTGACAGGAGAGATGAAGGGCTCTCTTGACAAGGATGCATGGCCTACTTCAGTGTATTTATAGCGTAGCTTTTCTTTGTTCTGTATCCTTGAGGGATGAGGGTCAATTAAGTCTGAATGTCAGAGCTGGCATTACTACCGACAGTCATGGTATAAACAGACACGGCTGTCAGTAAGGCCAGAGATCTTCCATAAGGTATTCTGTTCTAAACAATCTGATGCCTAGAAGCAGGCAGGACAGTGAGTAGAGTGGGGATCTGTTGTACAGACTGCTGTTTTGCCAAAAGACTGATGCCCCCATCTCTTCTGAGATTCAGAGTTTGTGCCTGCAGTACCTCTCCAGCCCCTAGCTGGAGGTGCTGCTGTCACTTTAGCAGACAAAGACCCCGAGACAGCATTTCCCTCATCCAACTTGACTCACCTGATGGGTGAGTGTCAGATCTAACTTCGCCAGCTGCCCGGAGTGGCACAGCCAGGGTGATGGACAGCTGGTCCCTGTGGCCGGAGGTGCCTGTCCCACAGTAGGATGAGCCATACTCTAAGGGTGAAATGAATCCCACTATCCACCTCTTGCTTGCAGGCCCGTGCTGTGCACATATCACAAATGGTGACTCAGTTTCACCAAATCAGAACCACCTTCCCGCAACCCAGCTGTGTTCAAACTGAAGACACTCCAGTTATTAGGAACAAGTACAAATCACCACACTCACCCTGTGCAAAACATTTTCATGCTGCTCAATGAGCCGTTACAAACATTGTAATGCTTCACTGATTTTTTTGCTACACAGGTGCTACAGAGGTGGTCTAGCAGTGAATAGGATGAACTGTGTTTTTCTAGCAGAAAGATAATGAAAGAAAATGGAAAGATCTGGATGCAGAAAGGGATTGGTGACACTGTCGGCACAGCAGGAGGGAAATGAGGAGCAAATGAAAGTTCGGCAGTCTAGAAAGGTTAGGTTGCAGGCAGAGCTCCTGGAAAGGGATCAGGGGGTCACCATCCTATTAGGACATCAAGGGAAGGCAAGTGTGAGGCCAAGTGGAATAATTTAAAACAAGGCTAGTGAGAGGGAGAGATGAGGACAGCACAGCATACTATATGGGCAGAGATCTGCCTGATTTGGGACGAAGGAGTTTGGTAGAACTGTTATAATCCTCCCATTAACTGAACAATTACAGAAGATGCCAACACATTGAAGATACACAATTTTTCCTTTTGGTTAAAACTGGTTGAATCTTGAGGGTGATATCACAAGTTAAAAGAGAAAATAAAAAAGAATGATTGGCCAAATCCGCACTGCTCTGCCTCTGCAGGCAGGAGAGCTGATCTCCATTCACTGCCATCAGGCAAGGGAGCACTCATGCACAGACAAGAGAGCTGCTCCCTGCGAGCACCACTTCTGCTTGGAGCTGCCTTTGTAGAAATCCATGTGCACTCATCCATGGGAATAAAGCCTTGTGTGCTCTGTTATGTTGCATATACAGCTGTCTACAGAACTAAGGGGATTATTTTAGTTCCTACACCTGCCTTAACCTATTTTGCCTTTTCCTCAAATTCTCCTCGGCACTTTTTTCCCATCTGTTTTGTTGCATTCCTATTTTGTAGTCTTCCCTCAGAATGCGTTCCTGGTTGTGGTCAAAGACAAAGTGGACAGGGTTCATCACTAGGCTGATATGGCCTTTTTTTATGTTCTTCCTTGGGTAATGGCTTGCTAAAAATTAAATCATTTAGTAAAAGGAGAATTTAAACAATCAGATGAAGTTCTTTTCTCCTCGGCTAACATAAAAGCATGTATGCTACATTTCTTTTGAATTAAGGCTATAATCATATACACATTGTTGAAACTTTTATGTTTCATAAATTTGCCTTATTATTTTCTGCGTATTTTTCTTTTGTGTGTGGAGCTTTTTCTTTCTATTAAATTGCATATCCATGGAGAGTTTGGGGGCACTCAGCCAGTCAATCCAATTTGGAGTTGGGTGGTGCTTGTAGTGGGCTAAGTCCCTTATCTGTCCCCTTCAGCTGTTTTACTTCTCTGCTATTGATGGAAACATAAAATTAAAAGTGGAATCAACTCAGAGGCAAGAGCACAGCAAGAGACTTAAGAGGGAAGAGTTGAGCGGGGAGATTCTGACTAATCTTTCTGCAGCTGGGGTAATGTGCTGACAGATTTGGTCTTAAATATGCATGCAGTAGATTGGATATTTGACAAATAATGCCGTTTCATTTATCTTTGTGAATATCAAAGCAAGTATAAGAAGAGAATTGAAATCAGATTGGTAATGGTTGGGGTTTTTTTGAGAAGTGGAATTTATGGAATTCTAATTTCGAAAGTGCTGTGTACTGGGAAATAATGAAGCTAAAGGAATGAATAGGAGTCCCAAAAGTGGATTAGCCATTCCTGCAGGATGGTAGCAGAAGCATAAAGAGGAAATAGCTACTGTATATACTTGATTCTGTGCATTCTTTGTGTTATGTACATGCAATGGTGAAAAAAGCAGCTCAGGCTATTGAAAACAGTCGTTACAATGGTGCAAGGTCAACATAGATTAAGAACTTGAATCTGATGAACCAGATTGTCTGTTGTTCTCTATAGGATTTATAGTTGTGTTAGTACCTTCTGATTCTGGAACAAAAAGGGCCTTGCATTTCTGCCGGGTTAGTAATTTGCAGTACGCTAAATGGTGACACTCCCGATGTCCCTCAATCACTTAGACTGCTAGGAGTGCCAGGATTCCAGTGATGCTGCTTTCTTCATGCAAACATCTGTGTTGTTATTCTGTTCAGGGCTAGCATTAGGAAATGCACACTGACGCATAAGGTCTCTTTATGTGAGGGGTTTTGCCCAGGGATGAACCTATGCCTCTTATATCATAGCAAAGTGAAAAAGAAAACCTCATAGTCATCATTGTACCCCTTCACTGGCTGCTCCTTCCTCTGCAGTGAAGGTAGGAAAAGGGCCATCCTTTAGTGCCTGAGGGACAGGCAAGCAAATCTTCCTTCTCTTCAACGATGGTTTCTTACCATAGCCAGTACAGACATTGATGGGATAACCCCTACCTCTTTGTGTAGGAATCGCGTTCTCCAGATTATTTCCCTCTTGTCCATGGGGGAGACAAAGGTGCAGCTGGGGCTAGGCTTGGTGTGGGGTGGGGAACAAGAAGCGTCTTGGAAGGAGGTGTCTGTCAGTGCGATGAGCGATAGGAGAAGGGCAGAAAGGCTGCGATACTTGTCAGAAGGGGAGGGTCTTCATCTGCAACAAGGATGGAGTGAGGTAACAAGGGAAAGCAGCATAAGGAAGAGGGAAGCAACATCTCCGTTCTTATTTAACAGTATTAACAGATGCTATCGTAGATGAAAGGAAAATGTAGAAAAAGGAAAGAGAGAATAAAGGCATGAATAAGTTGTTTTTCAAATCAGAAAATGTAATGCTAAACAAAGCAATACAAAATATTGCTGGTGCAGGTGTGATTGATTGGGCTGACATCTGTTTCCTCCCTCCTCCTGGGCAGCTCAATAGGCCGCTGAAGAGAGTGGTGTATAGAACACAGGCAAGTGAGGTGTTGTATTGATGGCAAAAGTATATAAAGCCTGGCATCTTGTGGACTTGCCTCCCCAGCTGATTGGTGCTGACATCTCAGGCCATGGACGCTGCTCTTAGGATTTGGTACAAATTGTTAGTGGTGCTGCAAAGGTCAACTCCTTCCCAACCCTATCCTCATGCAGGCATGAACATCTCTGAATTGAAATGCTAATGCTGGAAATGGACCATTCTGGGCTGGATTAATTCTTGTGGCCGTGCGAAAGCTACCATGAGCACAGAAGAGGTGATGAGAATGGGTGTCGAGGCGTGGTGGCAGAAAGGACCTTCCTTTACATTGGTGACAGGGATTTAGGCCAGATTACAGTGCTTGTCTAATTGCGAACTGGCACTACACAAGTCTCCTTTTTCATAAAAGGCCTCTCCTGCCTTGATCCTCTGGTGTGTAACAACGTAGGAGTTCTTGTTTACTTAACAGAAATAACGCTGAAAAGAGAAAGGGAAGCCCATAGCAGCCCTCATTTCTGCAGCCCATCAATCTGCGTCTTACTTGCAATTATCATCTCCTACATTTCTTCTCAATGTTTTCTCAGCTTCTACTCCTTTTTTCTCCATGCAGCTTTCAAGTTTCTCACTGATTTTCAATACTCCTGGATGACATTGCAATAAATAGAGGAGGCTTTGGTCATACCCTCTACAACTCCAAGTAAATTTTGTCCCAGTAGCTACAGTCAAGGCAGGTTTCACAGGCATCTTAGTCTTTTGAATATGCATTCAGGGCACGGTTTCTGGAGACCTTGTGGGAGGATCTGATCTTGAGCTACCTACAGAATAGAATGGCAAAGCCCATCTCTCCGGGTATTTATAGATCCTTTATGGGTTCGGGAAATTTCCTCACCAGCTGTCTTTTGCTAAGCAATGACAGCACTTTTTATCTTTTCTTATGTATAGCAAAGCTGCAGAAAAGCTACTTGGGTCTTCCTTCTAGATAAAAACCCTTTCTCACTCAGTCACAAATGGATCAGCTCCCTAGTCCAGTTCATAGAATGTTTCCTGCCCTTTCAGGAACAAAAATTCACTACCTCCTTTATGAAAAGTATTTTCCTTCACATGTGGACAGATTGCCACATGGTGGCAATTTACCTCCACTTTACAATTCTATATACAAGTACCTAGCCCAGCCTAGTTGCTTCTTTCAGGCAGCCTGTGCTCTTAGGAAATGCTGGCACCTTAAATGTTAAGATTACTTGCTCTTTCTCTGTTTGTCAGGGGTGTTTGTCCCTCTTCTGTAGTCCCTCTCTGCCTTCAGTGTTTAGGATGCCAGTACTTTTTCCTACCTCCTTCCAGTCTTACTGCAAAAGGGAACATTGGGACAAGTTTGGATTTTATATAATCCTTGGCTTGTGTCTTAAAAAGCCAGATAAGCTTCTTACCCTTATAGGCATGAGCGGGATGACCATGGGAGAGAAAGGAACCAAGGCAGGATGGGAATAGAGGGTTAAGGCAGACTGCAAGTCTGTGCTCAGGACAGCTTCCAACAATCCTCTCCTCAAGAGGGCATGGGGAATAAAATGAGGAGCCGTAACCTGATCTGTGCCATAATACCTATTGAAATCAAGTCAAGTGTGTGAGAAGTTTACACACTAACTTTAAAAAAAGGCAGCAAGTGTGACAAGAGCTCTCTACAATAATTGTATTGTGAAGATGCTGACCGTGATCCAATTGTCAATGATATTCTGAAATGTGTCCAAAGCAGGGCACAATTTGCTGCTCTCCTTTACATGCAGCTGCTCAAGGTCCAGTGCTCTCATCTTCTCACCTTCAAAAGAACAAGCACCCTTCTGACAACACTGCCTGCAAGTTGAACTGTAGCAGTGAAGTAAAGATATCACTGCACTGCAGGAAGAGGAACAAAGAGAGGGCTCCTTGCACAGCAGAAAAGCCAAGATGTCTCTAGAGTAACTCCAGAGACTTGCAGTCCGAGGTATTTTTAGACATCACAGAAATACGAGATCCTATTTTTCAAGAGTCCTCATAGTAGGTTAGTGCCTTTTGTGTTTTCTTTGTGCTTTCTTTTCAGTACAAATATGTTAAGAAGTATTGAAACCAACGTCTTTGGTGTAAACTTACCACTTTTGTTGGCATATATGTTTAAAGTAGTATTTTCCTCTGAATCAAATGTCATTCTTAGATTGCTGGAGTAGATTTAGAAGTATGAGTATTCATCAAGCAATGTTTAGGGTGAAGCATTATTTTTTGCTGTTTAACCATCCTAACAAGCACATACTCAGCAGACAGTCTGACTAAAATCCCATTGTTTAGAATTGTCCTCAGCTGTAAATTATATTTTTTTTTACAGCAGATTTACTCCTCTGACGGAAAAAATTCAATCTGTAGCTGCATTTCTATTACAGATAGAGTCTTCTGCTAGTCAACAGATAAGCTTTTTATCAGCAGCCATGCTTCTGGGGTACTCTTCTGGGCTCCTGCCTAATTCTGCCTGAGTTCCTTTCATGAAGAGATCAATGTGCAAACATTTGAAAACCCTAAATAACATAATAGCTACTTGAATGCATGCTCAAAAGAAACCCCAGAACCAAACAGATTTGGAAACTGTTACACCTGCATAATGTATCCAATGCAAACCTACAAAACTAAGGAAAGAAGGGAAAAAGATAGCACACAGCTTCCATTTGCAAAGCCGCCCTGCCCCACAGACCAGGAGTTTTTCCTGTAAGCCACAGTGGAAGCCTACCCTCCCATGTGTCTTTGTCACATCACCCCTCAAACAGAACTTGTAACACCAGCATCAAATGGAGCTGGGAAAGCTGGGAAGAAGAGTCTAGGTAAAGAACTTGATGAAGAGGCGAGATTACGCTGTGATGTGTTGTTTCTTATGCATAAGAGCAATGCCAAGGTGATGTAGGAGATGTGTATCAAAACACACAACCACTGGTTAGTACTCCCGCTTAAAAGTTAGAGATGACCAGCAGCTGTAGATGCATTGTCCATGGTGTTTGCTGAGGACATCCAAAACCATGCTGTCCTGGTTTTGACCAGGGTAGAGTTAATTTTCTTCCCAGTAGCTGCTGCATTTTGGATTTAGTGTGAGAGCAATGCTGATAACACATGTTGTTGTTAGTTAATGTTTATATTCAGCTGTGATAGAATTAATTTCTTTCCCAGCATCTGCTGTTTCTCTAGATTTTAGTATGAGAAGAATGCTGAAAAATACCTATGTTTATAGCTGTTGCGAAGAGATCAAGGACCTTTTCAGCTTCCTATGTTTTGCAGGAGCAGGTGTGCCAAGAAGCTGTGAGGGAACACAGACAGGACAGCTGACCTAAACTGACCAAAGAAAGCATTCAACACCATAAACGTCACACTCAGTATAAAGTGACAATTCTTCCAAGGCAGCAATCTCTTCTGCATGCTCTCAGTGGTCCCTTCCTCTCAGCCCCCCTGCTCTGTATGTCCTGCTTTCAGTGCTCTGCGTTTGGTTCCAGGTCTGGAGATCTCTGTACCTGCTGTGATCTTTGCATTTGCTGGAACTGCAGTGATTACTGTGTTTGCTATCCAGTGTTTCCTGCTGGAAGCGTGGGTGCTGCAATCGCTGCGGAATGGGCTGAGCATCGTTTTGTATATTTTATTACATTAGTAGTAGTAGCAGCATCATTTTTCTTTCTTTTTTATTGTTTTATTAAAACTGTCTTTTATTTCAACCCATGACTTTTCCTTTCCTTTTCTGATTTTCGCTCCGTCCCACTGGGTGGGTGGAGTGATAGAGTTGCTGTACACTGCTTAGCTGCTGGCCAAGGGCTAAACTGTGACACATGCATTTATAACTAGGCAGCAGGACCCTTCACTTTACACTGCCACACAAGCTGCTGGCATTAGCCCAGGTGCTTCTCTGCTCTCATGAACTCTCTCTCTGTCCTCTTTTTTTCGCAATGGAATAAGCACTTGTGGAGATAAGATCTTTTTTTTTTCTGTTGACCTTCAAACAGAAGGATGTGTGCTTGCAGTGATGCCCATTTGTAGGAGTGATGCTGGAATACTGAAATCAAAATGTTCCCCATGGGGAAACAGCAGCGGTAAAAGAAGAAAACCGAAGAAAGTGAAGTAACCTTGGTGGACAGCTAGTGCAGGAAAAAAAACAAGAAAACTAATTGGAAAGGGTCTAATATGTGAGGTCAATATAAAATATAAAAAGATATATGGAAAGGAATGGGAAAACAACAACAAAAAAAGAACAACAAACAGAAGGAGAAGACAGAAGCAAGAAAACAAGAGAGGCAAAAAGATGAATCAAACCTCTCTGCTTACTGAGGGGTGGTACTGCAATCTGCCTTATCTTTTTTTAATATGAATTTATAAATAAACCTCATTAGCGTTTTTTCCTGTCGGGGGATATAAAAGATGATAACAAGTTCTTACAGAGGGTAAATAGTTTAAGGGGATGATACTAGTGATACTGAAGTATTAAAATAAAGATCAAAGCCAGGACTGCCAGAATAGGGTTTCTAGGTTATCCATACACCGTTACAGCTCTAACAGATAAAAGACTCATAAAGAACATAAAGATGAGAAATCATAGGGTTCATCTCTATTATAAAAGTGGTTTGATTACAAAACATAGTAAAGGCCCAATTCTTTCAGGCTCAGACCAAACAGCGCTTTATGAATAACTCCATTAGTGGGATTGACTCAGTATGATCTGTCCTTTAGCAAGAGTAAGGGTGTCCAAAGTCAGTCTGGGGGATTTACAGGGATCACTCGAGCTCAGCGGCATTTTTCAGTGCTTAATTAGTTTCCTTTCTGCCCTCTGGAGCAGTAAGGATGACAGCAGTGTTTCATCTGTTCACCTCCCTCATCAATAGTTCACTTACAGTTATGTAGATAAACATTTGTCATAAGGGGGAAAATCTGTGCTGTGCAACCTAAACCCATCAGAACACTGAGTGTTGTTACACTAGGTGATAGTTCCACTAGCAGTTGCTGGTGTCAAAGGGAGGAAGGTTTCTGCATTCAAACTCTACTATTTCTTGGAAATAAGAGCTGTTCTGGGATCAAAAGGATAGGTAAATGGGTGCACTAGACCATCTAGCTTTCACAGAACCGTAGACTCATAGAATCACCAGGTTGGAAAAGACCTCTTGGATCATTGAGTCCAACCATTCCTATCTGCCACTAAAATCATGTCCCTGAGCACCTTGTCTACCCGTGTTTTGAATACCTCCAGGGATGGTGACTCAAACACCTCCCTGGGCAGCCTCTGCCAGTGCCCAATGACCCCTTCTGTGAATTTTTTTCCTGATATCCAGCCTGAACCTCCCCTGGTGGAGCTCTAGGCCATTCCCCCTTGTCCTGTCCCCTGTCACTTGGGAGAAGAGGCCAGCACCCACCTCTCCACAACCTCCTTTCAGGCAGTTGTCGAGTGCAATAATGTCTCCCCTCAGCCTCCTCTTCTCAAGGCTAAACCACCTCAGTTCCCCCAGACGCTCCTCGTAAGACTTGTTCTCCAGCCCCTTCACCAGTTTTGTTGCTCTTCTCTGGACACGCTCCAGAGCCTCAACATCCTTCTTGTAGCAAGGGCCCAGAAATGAACACTGTACTCGAGGTGTGGTCTCACCAACACTGAGCACAGGGGCAGAATAACACCCCTGGACCTGCTGGTCACACCATTTCTGATACAAGCCAAGATGCCATTGGCCTTCTGGACCACCTGGGCATACTGCTGGCTCATGTCCAGTCAGCTGTCAACCAAGACTCCCCAGGTCCTTCTCTGTGCAGCTTTCTAGCCACTTTTCCCACTCTTTATCTATAAATAAAGATATTGAACAGGACTGGACCCTGCACTAAACCCTGGGGGACATCACTTGTGAAAAGTGTTCTCTAAAAGCTATAGCTCTCCTGGGTATAAACATTTGAGTCAAACTTATAAAGTAGATAACAAAGGACTCTAAATGAAGTAAAAGTCACAACACACTACAGAGAAGACCAGGTCTCCATTTCAAATGTCACCTGTTACGGAAATATGCTCTCAGGGCAAATCAGGTTTGTGGAGAGAAGTAAAGTTCAGTTTGAAAGAGAGTGATTGTACTTCAGATATGGTTTCTTTCTTGACATTTCCCTCTGTAATTAAGCACGAACAATTCTAGGATTTTACATAAACTCTAAGTGGTGTTCAAAATGAAAATGGAAAATTCAGTGTATTAGAATCCTGGAAGTTGTAAGCCCTGACTAAAAAGCAGCTATAAAAGGCAGCTGGTCAGGTTTGGTCTTCATACCTTTGCATTTGTACTGCTTCCTGGCTGATGCTTCTAGTTTTGCTCAGACGTCTCAGGCCTGATGCTACCAATACACACATGATGATCACTGGCACCTTATGCACAAGACGGGTAAAGAAAGAAGGCACAAGTCCAGGAAAAAGCTACTGTGCCTCCCTAATTGCCCTCAGGATTATAGCTTCCTACACAGACTTGAAATTTGTGACTTGGATTCACCTCTAAGTCTGCAAGAAATCTTTAGCATACATCCACTCCCACTGCTGACAGACGGCAGAAGAGAGAACAGACACTATGAAGATAACAGCATTTCACCCACAGCTTTTTCTTGAGATGTAGTAGCATAATGTAGCTGTGAAATCAATGGTGTTTCAGAATGTTCATTGCACTGCTGAGGTTTCTGACTGGAGGTAGCCCAAACACAGTGTAAAAACTCTCAATCTTGGCATAGAGGTCAAATAAAAGAAAAAGGTACCTAGCCAGAAGACAGACAGGTTTATGTGGGCCAGGGCTGTTTCTTCTATGTGCCAGGGGACAAATGTGCCACTTTCCACCTTGAACTGGGGACCTACAAAGCTTTAAATTCCTTTGCAGCTCCACCCCTCTTAGCTTGTCATGACAGTGGCTAGGCAAGATACAAGAAGGAAAACTGCAGAGAGGGAAGACTGAAAAAACTGGAAGCTTTAATATATTTCTATTATCTGTTCCCATTTCTTCTTTTCCATGCATGAACGGTTTTAATAATGTGGCAAAAGCAAAACCTGAAACTAGAAAATCCTTTCCTACCCAGTGTCACAAATGCTTATCATGCAATAGGAAACATTATCATGAGAGGGGATGCATGTAATATGTTCTCTCTCTTCATTTCTCTATTTGACACCAGTTAGTTCTACATTTTTTAAACAGTTGCTCTGACACAACCAGCTTGCATTTTAAAGTAAACAAAAATTAGGATGTGCTTACGGAACTGAAGTTATAATACAGAAGTGGCTTTTAAACAAGATAGATGAATGAAAAAAAAAAAAGCCAGTGATATCACTCTTATATATCTCTTCACTATCAAAATAAGCCACTATTACATCCACACTAAGCATATGTAGAGTAAACAAAACAGATGGGGGATTTCCCACTGCTGGTTTCTTTCTTCTAAGGATGGTTATTTTCAGTTCATAAACTCTGAGCTGTCATCCTTGATTTATCTTCACAGCGAATTTTTGTTGGGCTTACACAGCTACGAGCTCGAGCGATGCGGCACGTCTCCCTGCTTGCTACACTTCCCTCCCTTCCAGCCACAGCATTTCTAAACGGGATCCCAGCTTCTGTCTTTTAACCCCTTTTTCATTCTTCCTCTAACAGCACCTGACATTTTGTGCATCTCGGTTATGCCGCTGGGGCCCTGAGCAACCTGATCTAGTTGAAGATGTCCCTGATCACTGCAGGGGGGGCTAGACTAGATGACCCGTAAAGGTTCCTTCCAACCCAAACCATTCTATGATTCTATGATCACAGAATCACAGAATCGCTAGGTTGGAAGAGACCTTTGAGATCACCAAACCCAACCGTACCTGCCCACTACTAAATCATATCCCTAAGCACTTCATCTACACATCTTTTACATCCTCCCAGGAATGGTGACTCAACAGCCTCGCTGGGCAGCCTGTTCCCGTGCCCGACAACTCTTTTGGTAAAGAATTTTTTCCTAATGTCCAATCTGATCCTATGCTCCAGCGCGGTGAGATTCATATGAAGGAGAAGCAGGCTCTTAGCTTGTGGGCCAGCGTCCTCCTTTCTCCTTTCCTCTGGGAGGGGAGAAAGGGCTACTAGAGACAACGAACCCCCTCCTGCCTTCCATCCGCTACCCAAACAATGGCTTTATTTAAACATATAAAGACGCCGCTGTACAGAGTGCCTTTAACAAATGTTTTCGCCGCTCCCAGCCGTAGGAGAGAGCGATCACTTATTTGCTGGAAAGGGCTGCTCCCGCCTCCTCCCCCGCCTCCCTCCCCATATATGATTCCTCTATGCCATCAGCCCCCCAGCGGCCCCGCCGCGCTCCCGGCCCGCGCGCTCGCCCCGCGCCGTGGAGCTGTCCGCCCGCGGGGGTGCTGAACGCAAGGCGCCGCGCGGGGATGGGGGCGGCGGGCGACCCCGCCTGATCCCGCCCGCGCCCCGCACACAAAGCCGCGGCCATGGAAGAGGAGCTGAAGTGCCCGGTGTGCGGCTCGCTCTTCCGGGAGCCCATCATCCTGCCCTGCTCGCACAACGTCTGCCTGCCCTGCGCCCGCACCATCGCCGTGCAGACCCCGGAGAGCGAGCAGCACCTCCCGCCCGGGCTCCCCCAGCGGGGCTCCGCCGCCTGCCCGGACTCGGAGTGCGCGGCGGGGGGAGGCGGCGGGGACCACGCCGACAAGCTCAGCCTGCACAGCGAGACCGACAGCGGCTACGGCTCCTACGCGCCCAGCCTCAAGTCCCCCAACGGCGTGCGGGTGCTGCCGCTGGCGCCGCCGGGAGCGGCTCCGCGGGCACCCGCCGGCTCCTCCCTCACCTGCCCGCAGTGCCACCGGAGCGCCTCCCTGGACCAGCGCGGGCTCCGCGGCTTCCAGCGCAACCGGCTGCTGGAAACCATCGTGCAGCGCTACCGGCAGGGCCGCGCCGCCGCCGCCGCCGCCAAGTGCCAGCTGTGCGACCGCAGCCCCGCCGAGCCGGCCGCCGTGCTGTGCGAGCAGTGCGAGGTGCTGTACTGCGCCTCCTGCCAGCTCCGCTGCCACCCGGCCCGCGGGCCCTTCGCCAAGCACCGCCTGCTGCCGCCGCCCGGGGCCCCCGCCGCCGAGGGGAAGGGGGCGGGCGGCGGCCGCAGGGCGCCCACGTGCGCCGAGCACGACCCGGAGAGCTACAGCATGTACTGCGGGAGCTGCCGCACCCCCGTCTGCTGCCGCTGCCTGGAGGAGGGCAAGCACAGCCAGCACGACGTCAAGGCTCTGGGCGCCGTATGGAAGCAGCACAAGGTGAGTCCCGTCGGCGCTCGAGTGATGCTCGGCGCCAGGGTGATGCTTGACGCTCAGATGATGCTCAGCACTCAGGTGATGCTCAGGTGATGCGCGGCGCTCACTCAGGCGATGCTTGGCATTGGGGCGATACTGAGCACTCAGATGATGCTCAGTGCTCAGGTGATGCCTGGCACTCAGGTGATGCTCGATATTGGGGCAATGCTTGGCACTGAGGTGATGCTCAGCACTGGTGCAATGCTCGGCACTGGGACAATGCTTGGCACTCGGACAATGCTTGGCACTCAGGCAATGCTCGGCGCTGGCGATGCTCAGCCCTGGAGCGATGCTCGGCACTTGGGTGATGCTCAGCACTTGGGCAATGCTCGGTGCTCAGGTGATGCTTGGCGTTGTGGTGATGCTCGGCACTCAGATGATGCTTGGCACTTGGATGACGCTCGGCACTCAGGTGATGCTTGGGGCTAGGGCAATACTCCATGCTGGGGCAATGCTTGGCGCTGGGGTGATGCTCATGCTTAGGCAATGCTCGGCACTGGGGCCGTGCTCAGCGCTCAGGTGATGCTCAGTGCTCATGCGATGCTTGGTGCTGGGATTTGTTCATCCCAACGCACTGAGCTCGGGCTGGAGTTTGTGGGACATGAGGCAACTTGACATTCATTCCTCCTCCCAGACTTTTTCTCCCTTGGCAAGGTGCTCTTGGGTCTCCAGTCCTTCCTGACTGCTCAGCGACCTCTCAGCCTCTGCTCAGTTTTAGAAAACCCACAGACTCTGTCCCATCTTGGCCCCACCTATCTCAGCCAGCAAATCTCAGTCTCAAACAGGTGTAATGCAGACACCTGGCTTTAAATTGGAAGGAGGGAGATTTAAACTAGACATTGGGAAGAATTTCTTCACCGTGAGACTGGTGAGGCAGTGGCACAGGTTGGCCAAGGAAGTTGTGGATGCCCCATCCCTGGAAGTGTTCAAGGCCAGGTTGGATGGGGCCTTTGGCAGCCTGGTCTGGTGGGAAGTGTCTCTGCTCATGGTGGGGGGGGGGTTGGAACTGGGTGATCTTTAAGGTCCCTTCCAACACAAACCATTCCATGATTCCATGATTCTATGATTCTATGATTCCTGAGTCTATCTCACTAACTTGCTTGCCTTCCATGTGGTCCTTGGCCATCCTGTTTTCTTGCGGGTGGCAGCAGCTGCCTGTAAGGAGTCAGGATGGTCATCCCTTCCTTCTGCTGTCTCCCTTTCACCTGGGATTCAATGGAACTATTACAGCTGTTTCCCACCCTGTGTTGATGAAGGAGAGTGGCTTAGAGCCACATGAGTATTTTAGACTGGGAAGCATGTTCAGGAGAATCACAGGACATCGTGTTTTCTCCTGGGTGTCAAAGAGTTCTCCCCTCCCACTCAGATCCCAAATAGACCAGGAGGAATGTCTGGAGGGAACTTCATGACACAAAGATGAGTAAGGAGTTGTAGGATGGATACGGTCTGGGGACAAGTAAAGCTTTTTCTGATTCATATGATGTTGCAGTCTGATTCATGCTTCCCTGCAAGCGATACTCCTTAGCCCTCCCTAGAACCCCCATGGGAAGACCAGAGCAAGCCACTTTCAGCACAGGTGGTTTGTTGAGTTCTAGTAGAGTTGATGGGTTGTTTGGCTGCACTATCCTTCTTAAAATAAGACTTTGCAACTATCTAAAGAGCAAGACATGACCTTAGAAGTTGAAAAAGTGCTTGAAGTCAGTTCATTTTTGCCAGGAACAGTGAACCCTGGGAAAATGATTAGTTAGAACACATGAATATACTGAAGGGACTTAAATACTTGAGCGCTGGGAGTAGTCCTTTGGAGCTTCCTGAAGTACTGAGGGGAAAGGCTTTGCCCCATAGCTGTGCAAAGAGTACTTGGCCAGCTCTCCAGGATTCCCTGTTTCTCACTCTCTGTTACAAAGAGATCCTTTCAGACACTGCAGGAGGACAAAGTCAAGTCTGGTCTTTACGTCCATGCTGTGGGTGAGCACAAGCTAGGCTTAGACATTTGTCAGGGAAAAAAAAATCACTTTCAATTTTAAGACTCAGAAAAGATGACCCTTGGGGTGTTCTACATATTTTGTCTATCTGAGGAAGACAAACTTTGATACATGTCTCAGTTTGAAGACTTCCTGCCACAGGCTCAGCCATCTCCTCCTTAATGTGACAGGTGTTTGTGCAGAGGAGATGTCCTCTTGGCTAAGAAGGAGCAGATTAGAGATTTGCAGCTATTGCTACTCATGCTAGTGGCAGGATCCACTTCTGAGTGGAACTTTATTTTTATGAGCAGGTACTGAGTTCACTGTGCAAGTGTGGTTGATGTCTTGGAATGTGAGAGGCCAGCTCGTGCTGTATTATGGTTCTCCTTGATTTAAAACTGTTTGGTGCATTTTGAACAATGTGATAAACTCTGGTGTAACACAAGGTGCACAGTCAGTCATCTTTTTTCTTGCCTACTGTCAAATATTGTCAAAAGAAAGAACAATACCTTGGTGGGCTGTATTTTTACGGCATTTTTTTTTCTGGGAATGAGGTATCACAGAATGTGATTTTCTTTTGATTTACAGATTCAATCAATGTGAAAATTATGAAAGAAAAAATATTCAAAATCAACTAATTTGTGGACTCTAAAATTGTGCCCTTGGGAGTACTATTTTTCGCAGAGCAATGTGCTTTGCAGAAAATACATGTAATAGAACCATACAGCCAGACAGCATAAATCACCAGCTCAAATTCATTCAAATAGATTGTTTTGGGATTAGATATTCTGCTTAGAAATAGTTCACAGATACAGCAGTAGCTACAAGTTTATTACCTGTAGTTGCTTTGGCCAAACCATAAATTACTTATATTGAGTGGGATGCCAAATATAATTCAAGTTGTATGTGTTCTCTCCAGATGCTCCAGGCATGGCTGGTGGAGGCAGGTGGAAGGGATGCCTGTAAGCATTCTTAGCCCAGTAAATTTGCATACTGACAGTTGTTTACCATCAGTTGATAAGCATCGTCTTATCTCCTTCTAAAGCCAGTGGTTGATATTCTTCACCTAAGAAAGGCTGTCAGAGCCATTTCCCCACCTCTCACAATTTCATCCCACACCAGCAAACTTGAACTAGTTTTTGTACTGATTTCTAGAAGTGGTTTTCCAGAGGTCAGTGGTTTTCCTGCCTTCAGCTTCAGAATCCATTCCCCTTCCGAATCCATTCCCCTTCCACTTCTGTATCCACATTCTATTCAACCTGTTTGACTACTTCTTTGCCTGGGCCATATATAGTGATGTAGTGGCAAATAGAGTGTATAACCTTGTCCATACAGTGCTTCAGGTTGTGCAATGAAATTTGTATTTACCCTCAGCTGAACTGCTGGTGTGGTGGTTGGCCCCTGTTAATGGTGCAGGTTTCCCCTGTATGCTGCTGTATGCAACTTCTGCAATTAAAAATTGCGTGCAATAAAACCAGAGGCCCAATGGCATAAACCAGTGTAACTCCACCAACTGGACTTTATTATATTCACTTGCGTGAATTGTGCATCTAGACCAATAGTTTATGAAGTTAAACTGTGTAAGTCTACTGCCAAAGTTAAGTCCTTTTAGGTCTTCGTAACAAGAAAAGTGACACTTAAATCTGGTGACAGATATAAGTTAGTAGGCTTTTTGACCTACTACGAGGAATGATGGCAGATGCATTTAAGCTCTGCCCATACTGAATTATTTTGCGTATATATATATATATACACATATACATGCAAACAAACAACCCAAAATGCCAATAAAAAGGGACAGCTGGGTAGGTCTGTGACAGGCAAGCAGGCAGGTGGCTGAAGGCAAGTATCAGAGCCCGAATGCCTGCTTTTATTTGCCAGCCTAGAGAGTTGCGTTCTCAAAAAATGAGGGCTGTTTCAGAATTCAGCACTAGTGTAAGCTTATCTAATCAATAGTTAATCTGCTGCTAAAGAGAGA
Organism: Cuculus canorus; assembly: GCF_017976375.1. Taxonomy (NCBI): domain Eukaryota; kingdom Metazoa; phylum Chordata; class Aves; order Cuculiformes; family Cuculidae; genus Cuculus; species Cuculus canorus. Next base: position 60,032,877 of record NC_071403.1, on the reverse strand, counting down.
TAGAGGGAAAACAAATTTAACGAGCATGAACTGTTTGGTTGAAAAAAGGATGTTGGCATTATCTGGTTCGTTTTCTAAAATCAAAGGAAGCATCAGTCTTCCATACTCATCTGTGTTTAATTACTCGCCCTCATTATTTCTCTGTTCCTGTAGTTGATAGACGTAGAAACTTGGTATCCATCTCTAGCATCCACATTTTTGGTTGCAAGACCAGGTATTGAAGTAAAGATAACAGCAGGTAGAATACCATTTGTCAGGAGTTATTAATTGTCACGGTTAGTGGAGCTTGTCACATTTCAGTTTGGCTTTCAGTAAATATTTCTGCATCATGAAAGATTGCTCTGAGTGTACAGGGCATTTTTTATGGCCTGGTTGGTTTACTGAGGGCTTAGTCATATAGCTCCATTTGATTTTAATAGGAAATACATGACTGGATTCAACTGATTTGGAAGGTATCTTTTACAAATGCTTGGAAAAACAAGGCTATTATCTCTAAGTGGGTTTCACAAATGGAGATCTGTTCTCTTTGGCTTCATGCTGCAGTTGTGTTAATGCAACCACAGGTTTTAATGAACATGGCAATTTGCTTACGAGCCCTTTGGACAATGACGTCGTTGAGTTTCTATTGCAGCTCTTTGCAATGGGATCTGGGAGCCAGGCGTGACTGTGCTAATTGCCACCGTACATATGCCAGTTACAATTCGACTGCAGTGATTAAGTTTTCTATGGCTGCTGTGATGGCTGCATATAGCTTTTGGCTTTTCTTGACTAGTGAAATGCACTTAGAGATGATTTGGGAGCTCGGGAAGATATCGGTAAAGTGGAATTTTTACTTTTGTTGGGACCAACCATTGGATTTGATTTGAAAGAGTGGAGTCCTTGCCTCCCCAGGACAGATTGCTGGGCCAGTCAAAGGCAGTGTGTACCATGCTTTTGCCACCAATTTCTTTCTTGCTTCCTCCCCAGCCACTTGGTCATATGCTGCTTCCACCTTGTCCTGCCTCAGCTTGACTAACCAAAGGCTCGAATGTGCCTTGTGGATAGAGCACAAAATGCAATCAAAAAGGATAGGCTTTAAACTCTGGCAACCATGATCAGCCCGTGGAGAGCTGATCTGGAAACCTGGTTATCTGATCTGTCAGAAAACGGGGACCCTTTCGAGGATTTAGAGTTTGGTTCTGTGACCTCAGGTACTGTTCATATTGATCATCATCACTTTAAGTTTTTGTGAAGTGACAGAAGTTTGCATAAAAGAATATTAAATATTCAAATACTGAGAAACCTGCACAGTAATGTGTCTTCCCATTACATTGGCTACGAATGAGTTGTAATAAAGCATATTTCATTTTCAAATTTGTCACTAATGTAATACCTACAGCTGGGCTAAAAGGAAGAAGTTTGTGTGAGTATGAGGAAAAATCTCTAGGATAGCTTCTTTATTATTCAGTCCCACCTCCCAGTGAGGGTTTATATTCACTTCCCACAGAGCCATGTGTGTCTAGGCAGGTGCCCCTGCCTGTGTAAGGCTGCCTGCCTTGGAGCTGGGCTGTGCAGTGCCAAGAAGGAGCTGCCAGGGACCGCTCTTTGCTGTCCTGTGCAGATGAGTGAGCACAAGGGGAGGATGGGTAGGAGGCATTCAGGCGGGAGGTAAGCTCAAAACTTTGGCAGCCTGAAGAAGTGAGCTTTGCAGGCATGGAGTAATTTTCTTCCCTCCAGGAGCAAAAGGGAAGCAGAGAACGAGTGGTGACTTACTGAATTTCAATTATCTCTCCTCCTAGAGGCTCATAACCATTGTGCCTTCCTACATACAAGGTTCTGTCTCAAGACACACTCTGGTCCTGAGGAATCAAGAAAAGGAATTAGCCTTCTGAAAGCCCGACATTAGGAAAGATACTTCATTTTCCATTTCCTCATGTCAGTTGTCACCTCCATTTGGCAAGGATAATTAACTGGGCATTGGCAATCTGGTGGCTGCCAAGTCTACCTGAGGGGTAGACCCACAAAAAGTGTTTAAACTGCAGGACCCTCATGATGGGACCTGTCTGGTCACTCTGTGTTATATCTACACGGAAGTAAAGATGTATCTAAGCTTGTTATGGGCTGACAAGTGGAGCAATATGGTTTCTGTAATGGCAGCTGGGCTTCCAGGGAAGCTGCACCAACAGACCACAGCAGTTCTGGGTCTGCCTGCAGGCAGAACCCCCATCTCCTTCCTGTCTTGGAAGTCTATCAAGAAGCTGCTTGCTTGTTTTAGAGATCTCAGGTACCAGCTGAGCAAAGAGGATGCTGGGTCTTCAGTGTGGACTTGAAGTAGATATAGTCGTTATTTCTCACAAGTCAAAAGTTAGAGGAATGGGTTTTTTCCCCAACTTTTCCAGAAATATTCACCCTTCTGTTGAGTGGAGCATGGGAAACTGGAGCCCCAAAGGGACATTACTGTGAAGTCTGAAAATACAGCTTTGTCTTTGAAGGCCTAGTGTATCTCAAGTTTAGTAGAATCAGTCACATTTGTAAAAAAATCAGACTTCGGTGAAAAAAGTGTCCTTTGGGAAAGCACTGGGGGATTTTTCAGCACAACAGATGATACTGTGTAAGTGTAAGACTATTATTTCATTTTATATGTGGGTAGCTGTCTAATAAAAAGGTATTTTGACTTACCAAGTCACTGCAATAAAGTGGAATGCACAGACACAATACTTGATTGCCCCCACATGCATATTTCACCTCTATTAAATCTTATTACAATTAAAATCTTAACAATTCTTTTCTAGCATAAACACTCTGTGCGTGTAAGAATGCATGTGACAGTAAGTAGCCTTTTAGCACATTATTAATCATCAAACCCAAGGATTAGTAAGAAACACATTTGCATTTTATCTGTAATATTTTTATTTCTCCCCTTTTTTTTCTTGCAGGCACAACTGTCTCAGGCTTTAAATGGTGTTTCAGATAAAGCAAAGGAAGCTAAAGAATTTCTGGTTCAGCTGAAAAATTTACTGCAGCAGATCCAGGTAACTGTAGAATATTAGCTGTTTTGATAATACAGTAATCAATAGAACTGAGTGAATAATTTATTTGATTACTTTCTCTCCTGTGCTGTTCTCATCTTTCCTGGAAACATCTAACCTTTCTTAAATGGATTTACTAGGCAAAATTATTCATCAAATAATGCCTGCAAGCCCCTCTTAGCTTCTAGATTGTTTGTTGTTTATTGCAAGAAGCTGATACTCAATACAGGACATCTGAGCTGTGTCGATTAGTGTTTGACTGAATCCATTGGTCATGCTTCTGGGCTCCTTCCTGACTGCAATTGCTTCATTTGGGCATTTAGGATAAGTTCTTGATTTAACATATTCAGAAATTGCTACTTGCTTATCATCTTATGTTTTCTAAAAATGTGCTCATTTCCAGACAAAATCCCGTCAACCTGTTTATTAGAATATTTGTAGGAAGTCAAAACAAAGAAGAAGAAACAAATCCTGCAAAGTGTAATTTATTGAAGCAGAAGATATTTTTATGCCTATTATTGCTCAGCTTTAATAGTCAGGGGAGGGCTCAGGGTGAGCGTAGTAATTGAGGGCACAAACCCAAAATTAAACAAGTCTCATTTTCAACCCAATTTAGACTCATCAGTGCTGGAGGTCAGATGATCTTCAGGGTCCTTCTCACCTTGCAGAGTGTGGTTGGAAATCTGCTCCTGTAGTTTGAGCTTCACAGTGCCCAGGAGGGGATCTTTGTATCCACAGCAGTGGTGCTCTGCAGCAGTGGGTTTTCTGTTGGATGGATGTCAGATGCTCTGTCATATGCTCGCTCTTCTGCTTGCTCATCTTTGAGCCACAAGCAAGCCCTGTGTCTGTAATTAAAAGAAAGCCAAAGCAGAAATTAAAATAATCTGTATTTAGTTTAGAATTTTGTAATTAAAGTATTAATACTTAATACTCCACTTAGTACTCCAAATGATGAATTCCTGCTACAAATGCTGCCCAGGCTCTCAGGTTTTCACAGGACGGTGTAGCTACCCACATTCACAGTTTTCTGCAGCCATGTGGGAGAGGGAAGGAACCAAAACTGGGGAACTGGTATAAAACAAACACATCTAACTGAAAGAAACCAGCACGGAGCCAGCGGCTGGAACCTGTCACACACCACATTTTGGTCACAGCGTTGAGTTACTCTCAGCTGACTTTACCTATCTAAAACTTAAGTAGCTCATCTAACCTACTCATTAGGGCTTCTTTCATTGTCCTAGGGGAATGACAGGCACCTCTACAGGTCATTTCTTTCTACAGGTAGGAAAAGCTATTTTAGGAAGCTCATCCATAACACTAGCCTATCAACAGTCTTTTCTTGAGTCATGTATTTCCATTAGAAATGTATTTTTCCCTCCTGAAACCTAAAGGTCGTCTATTACAACCATTTATGACTATGCTGTAAAATGTTTTAATGTGTTTCAATAAAATCACTGCCAAATTGCTCCGCATAAGGGAGCTGCTACAATTAGATTAAAAGGCCAGGCCATTTCTTTGATGTTGCTCATTGCTTAAAATGGGAGCAGAGAACTCAGAAGAAGAAATTGCTTCCAGTGATCAGCCTCTAACATTTAGGCATGTCTGGGCACAAAACTGCATCTAAACCTCACATATTGAGCCAGTTTCCAACACGAGCCTGAGTGAGGACATCAAATTTCAGCAAACCAAAACAGCAAGGCTAATCAGCTGCATATGTATTCATAAGTAAAACAAGACTAGGGCATAACTCTGAGTGCTAAAAGGTGATCACCCACAGTTTTATCTTTAATGAGCTCTCTGGCATGGTTTTGTCCCATGACAAATTGCAGTCTTTCCAGGTGATGCCTGAGCAGGATTTGATGATGACACATACCAGGGTATGCTTGTGGTAGGCAGGTTTGGTACAGGCATGCTATCTTAGTGGAAAGAGTTTAGATGTGTCGTGAGCTGATCTGTGTCTTTTGGCATCTGGACCGAAAAAAAACCCAAACAGTTATTAGACTGTTACAGGCAGCAGAGATACATGTAGCCTTTGTGTGTAGATTTATACCCAGAATCATCTTAAAGCAGGTTATTTCTGATAGAAATTTTATGATGATTGCCACACACATATACAGACATATACCCCTCAGCAACAACATCTTTAAAATGTATGTTTACACAAAGGAGTGAGCAATATGTACATTTTATCATCCTTTCTCAGTGCACAGCAGACCAGACAGCCATCTGCACTCTTTATTTCCCCTCTGAGTCCGCCAGAACTACCAGGAGCTGTGCTTTTATCTTGCCTGGGGCAAATTCGTAATCTACTTTTCTTTTCCCTGCTTTTCAGATGTCGTTTCCTCCTCTTTTTTCCTTCCTTCCTCCTTTCGGAGGTCACTTTCAAATCTTTTGGTCTCTTCTTTTCAGAAACTGCCTGTTCCTCATTGCCCCTGTTGATTCCTTGCTCTTGGTTGTTGCTGTCATTATCTAATTTTCACGTTTTCCTATCTGCTGTAACAATTTCATCCTTTCTCACTTGAAAGAGGCACAGCACCAAACACCCCATTTAATGTGCGAACAGAAAACAAGGAAAGAAATTATGCAGTACAGCCATTGACTTTGTAGGCAAATCAGAACATCAAGAGTAGCCGATGGAAATTGGTTTGTGGGGAAGTCAGGTGTGATATAAGCTGAAGGGGGAGAGAGGCAAACAGGAAGAGCCTAAGACAAACCTGTGAACAGTAACTGAGCTGTCTGGTGTCTTTCCTCCCACCGATCTTGCTGGCAGGTCTAGGACTGCAGCTGGGACTTCTCAGGGAAGAGTGACTCTGCATCCCTCAGGTGGAGAATGGGATGCATGGATCACAGCAAAGGGAAGTTGCTGAATATTTTACTCTCAAAAGAATGAAGACAAAGCAATGAACAGAAAAGAAGATAAATGCTTCAGAAAAAGAGCTATGGACAGTAATGCATTAGGCGTATGTGATGGCTTTCCATGGAGATGCTTCTCCTTCAGCATGTTTAGTCTTTTCACATTTAATGCTTCCTGTTCTTTTTGATGTTTTTTTGTAACTTGGGGTATATGGAGGAAAGCTGATAGAAAAACTGAACACCTACAGGAAAAAAAAGGGCTTGAAAGCTTTCTCCTTCTACTCTGACAAGCAGGGGAAGCGAGGGAGAGCCTCCCTTTGAATGGGTGCTACAACATCAGTTCCACGCCCAGCAAAAGCCATCCCTAGGAGGAGGGGCAGCTCAGGACCTTGTAGTACCATCCACTCCAATTTCTACAGCTGCCGTGGGATTCTGTGATAGCAGGGTTTGTTCCCCGTCAATAGGACAGGAGGTTATGTAAGTCTAAGTAATACACGAAATCTCAGCGATTTCTACCTGATTAATTTCCTTCCAATAAGCCTGTAGAGCAAATTCGTGTCCATAATTCTCCTCTAATTGCCATGATCTGGAGCCAGTGATTTCATAGTTGCTACAGTGGGATAATTAAAACAGAATGAGACAGAACTTTCTTATGTATATGTATGCACTGCGTGTGTTAGATTTAGCTTTTACATTATGCTGTACTACATCTGTTGTCCACAAGATGCAGTAAATCAGGGTTTTAAATAAGCCTGTTTTGTGGCATAGCATCTTGCTTTTTCATTTTATAGCATGCAGCTATTACTGGTACAGAAAAGCAACAGGAATGCCAGTCTTGAAAGGAAATCTTTTCTGAGTGGAAACCCAGGTAAGAATGAACAATAGCTTAAGGCGTAAAATATGGTTTCTTTCATGGGTATGACTCTTGCCCTCTTCCAGGAGAACGGGTTGGATTATGAAGCCTGTCTTGTCGCTCAGTGTGATGCCTTGGTTGATGCGTTGACACGACAAAAGGCAAAACTGCTCACAAAGGTGACCAAAGAACGTGAGCACAAGCTGAAGGTAAGTTAAGCACAACTTTCATCAGCTGAGCACAGCTGCTGATACCTGGCATTACAGTGCATTTTGTTAAGTCCCCAGTCCTTTACACCATGAAAACTCCAAACGACCAAATCCTAAAGTCCTTCAGCAGGTTCCAGTTCAGTGGTTTGGTGGGACTGTGGTTATACATTTAAAATGAGGCATATACTTCAGCAGTTTGTTGAACCAGGTCATCAATCTTTATTTATCTGGTGGCTTGGGACTATCTTTTGAAAGGTGCTTGCCAGTGAAACCTGTGTGGTTGGATTCTGCTACCTTCCAAATGCAAGAAAGCTCTTTTGCTCAAGTAAAATGTTGGGACGTCGGTGCCTTTTCAAACCTTTGAAATTCAGGCAAGCTATCCCTAGAAATCCATGTGCTTACTCAAAATATTAATGCAGCAAGGTGAAGTAGGAGAAGATAGCTATAAATGGTTAAATAAGTGGCAGTCAAGAAATGTTTAAATGGACACATTTCTTGAAATGCTGAAATGCATATGTGATTTTGAGGTATTATGTTGCCAGTAACATTAATAGAATCTAAAACAGAAGGAAAAATTGCGGTAAAAAAATCTAACATGGCAAACAATGAATAAAATCTACCTGAAATCAGCATTTAACCCCCCCATGCTTAACAAGAACCAGCATTTAGTACATAACTACTAACAGCGCGGTTAATCCTGCAGTTTATTCCTGTTAGGCTGTTGTACCTCAGGACTTGTGCTACCAAACACAGTGCTGTTTGGCCTAGTCTACTGCCACGTAGCAGCAGAATCAAGTTCAAAATCCAGAAAAATGATATGCAGCTTTTTTTTTCCTTAATCCCAGCAATGCATTCATAAGCAGATCAGAATCAATGGCAAATTGTGAAGAGAATGGTAGAGTATAAGCTCCGAGAAAACACTCCTGCAGTTATCCTTTATAATATTTCCCTTTTAAGTGAAGGATTTTTTTAAAAGCTCAAGTTTTTGTGAAAGTGTGATTTGAATGCGAATACTGCAAATGCAGAAACATGTTCTGTGCTCTTTCTGCCCCGAGCAAGTCTGATCTTTGAGCAGTTAATCTGCTCTGAAAATTGAGATTCCCTGTGCACAACATTTTGCCGAGCTAATTATCGATATTTATGATACAGAGCAAGCGAGCGTAGCTGATGGAGATATGGCAATGGCCATATGGCATCTAAATTAAGCATAGCTTTAACACACTCTTGCATTCATTGTCTCTTCTGAAATAATCTTACTCAAGTCACTGTAAGCTGAGGCAGTCATCAGATCTGTACTGATACTTGTTTTCCAGGTTGTTTGGGACCAGATAAATCACTGTACACTGAAGCTACGCCAGTCAACAGGGCTTATGGAGTACTGCCTGGAAGTTATCAAAGAAAATGATCCCTCTGGGTTTTTACAGGTATCTTTCTTTCCAATGTTGTGGGGGAAAAAAAGAAAAGACGCTAAAGTTAAATCTAAAAATGGACAGCTTTGCTCGTTAGCCTCTCCCACCTCCAAGGCAGGTACAACTTAACTACCATTAGTGCTGTCGAAAAGCTCAGATAGTCTGGTGACTACATCAATGTGCCAGCAAAGGGATGGATTTGAACAGCCGCTCTCTGACTGAGATGTAGTTAGCAGTCACACCACTTCCTTGACTGCTGATGCCTTCCTCTTGCCAGCCTTTCCTTCTGGCCTGAAAGAGAGATGCTATGCAGTTAATGATAACTTTCTGCAGAATATTATTTTATTCTTATCTGAGAAACCCAACATAGGGCCTCACAGAGCGCTCTGATCAATTTGGAAAGGTCTGTGTTTCTGCAGAGTAGTGCCTCTCCCTTTTTTGCTTCTCTCCTTTGCATTACTCTTTCCCGTGTGAAAGAGTTCTCTCATCATCTGCCCTGTGAGGAAATCCAACCTTAAGGGACTGCATGTAGCTTTGCTTCATTGGGATTGTTGCACCTTGCAAGGCTACAAGACCTGTCTTGTAGATGAAGGATCCAGCTACCCCCTCTTTGCAAATTACGGCCTAGCCAACAATTGCCTTATTTTGCAGGGTATTGTTTCTTAGGGGCACGTAGTGAAAGTATCTGTTGATGAGATAAATCAATTGTTGCCTTATGAATTGCCTAAGAAGAAAGGCACATCAAACAAAATGATCAGCGCGTGGCTGTCAGCTGAACAAGGCACGCTGCACACATGAATGCATGGACATCATGGGGCTGTCACAGCATCCCTAAACACCAGGATGAGAATTAGCCAACTTAAACTTATTAGCACTGCAGATTGATTGTTACTTTCGTGTCTGGTCTCAAGAAAGGGTGAGGAATGTGCGGTGTATATTAATCTCAAGATTACACAGATTTTATCAGGCTGTCAGTTGGATACTGCAGGACGAATGAAACCTTTAGGTCTTATCTGCATGATAGCTAGATACATGCTTTGGTTTTATTTCAGCTTACTTTTCCTCTAACCTTTGTGGCTTCATTCTTTGCAGTCACCTTTTAGAAAAAAAAATATGCTTTTGTTTTTACCTTTTCCTAGTTTATCTAATGATGCTTTCAAGGCAACCAGCAATCACTGGGACACTGCATGACTTGGGGCAACCGCTTCTGCAGACGGGACATTGAAACGCAGCCAAGGGATCCAGCATCCCAGGAAGTGACTCCAAGGTTGTAGGAAGGGTATAAGATGCTTCTCCACCTACTGCACAGAGTGATTAGGAGCTGTTGATGCAAAAGCGTTGATACAGGAGTGTCATCTAGTAAGAGTAATGAGGAAATGTATCCGAACACCTGCAAGAAAGAAAAACCCTCTGACTTATCTGGAAGAAAATTCTGTTCCCTGTGGTTTACAGGAAGCTTACTGGGAGAGATTCCAGACATCCAAATGGCAGCTTTACTGAACTCAAGGACAGTTGAGTCATTGATTTCTGCAGAGATGGGATTTCACTTCCAGATGAGTCCATTGCAGTCATCTTTGTCTGGCTTTTGGCTGTGGGTTGAGCTAGAGCAAAGCTTTAAAACTGCGATTCAGTTTTGATGTAATGATAGAAAATTCATCAAATTCTTCTGAAATCTATCTGACAACTTATCACCCTCACTGTGAGAAATACACACTTTCTTTCCCATTTGATTTTTTTATTCCTTTCAGCTTGCATTCTCTGAATCACCTCTGCTGAATGGAGAGATCCTGCAACATTTGAACCTGTCTTTGTGCAACTGCTTTTTGAACAGGAGAGCAAAACTCAGCTGTGCATATCAGAGAACAGAGAGCAGAAGTATATGTGGTATTCAGAGGCATAACTTGTAACATAATCTTAACAGGCTTTATAACTGCAATTTTTACTTTCCTATCCTGAGTTTTGTTTTGAAAAGACGAGACGAAAGGATGCATCATAAATGGAGCTCACCCCAAAATGACCAGATCCTGTCTCAGCTGTTGTATTCCTGGTTTCATTTTGCTGTATTTATCTCACAGTCACTTTTGATGTGTGTACCTGCCATTTCATTATAAGCCTGATACTCTCTTTCAGATTTCGGATGCTTTAATCAAGCGTGTTCAGGTATCTCAGGAACAGTGGGTCAAAGGAGCCTTGGAGCCAAAAGTGTCTGCTGAGTTTGACTTGACTCTGGATAGTGAACCTTTACTGCAGTCAATTCACCAGCTGGATTTTATTCAGATGAAATGTAGGGGTGAGCTTTTATGATTTTCTTTTTTTTTTTCTGTTTTTTCATGCATGTGTTGAAACAGTGGTGGGAAGAAACAGGACATGGAGGGAGGAGAGAGGAGTGACTTGGAATTGCTGGATGGTTTTAAAACATTTTCAAGCGTATTCAGATTACTGGGTGTTTCCTGGATAGGTGTGCTCACCTCACGTGCAGTGACCTGAACAAGCTCAGACAGTGATACCACATTCAGTTAAAGATTTGGAAAGATATATTCTTCAGATTCAGGCTGTCTGTCAGCTTTGAAGATTAAAAATACATTAGCTGCATGAAACTTTATTCCATTTTACAGCTTTCCCATATTTAACATGGTTAATACAAAATACCAGTTATCCCTACCTTGTCAGGAACAGCTGAGTAGTAATTAAATCCACATACACACACACACAAACATGCTTGAATAGGGGAAAAAAGCCACCTTTGACTTATATCTGGACTGTGTTGTGAACAGTGCTCAGGTTTAAAAAATATCATGAAGCAGAGAGTCAGGGGTAAAGGAGCTCCATGGCTATACCCTTCCTTGATGCCAGGTATCTCAATGATTCTGAGAGACACATTAAAGGGAGAGGAGGTTAAAAAAAGTATTTAAAAGCAGAAGCTGATGAATAGTGGACGCTATTGGCAAAAAAAAAAAAAAATTAACATCATGTGCTTGTAATGAGTTTGTTTTATATGGAGCAGGACGAGAACTGCATCAGAATTAGATAGATCCATAGACCAGCTAGATTTGAAGGCCATTGTTGTCCCTGGGAGCCATGCCATTAGATTCCCTCAGTGGTCATTCAAGCCTTAATTATACATGTGGGTTGCAGAGTAGAGGCTGCCAGAGGTCAGCGAATGAGTTAAGGATAATCATGTCATGATGCCGGATGTGCTTTTTTTTTGACTTCAAGCAAGCAGAAAGATTTCTGTTTGGTTTATCTGTCCTCTCTGGGCCAAATTCGGAGCCTCAGAGACCCAAGATGAAGTAATTAGGGTGATAAATATGCAGAGAAACAAGGATTAAAATTTAGAGGCTTACCAAGAGTATTTTACATCTTGGCAGAAATGAGCTGCATTAAAATAACTCAAAAAAATACCTGTGAATTGCTTATTTGAAATGTTATCGGCCAGGAAAGTGGAGTGAAGACAGAAAGAATATCACTGGTAAAACTCTGAATGCTGCCTGCACTTGTGTGTTTAAATAAGTTTATATTTAATCCTGGGTATACTTCTTGTTAAATATATTTAATATTAATCTTCCTCCAGTCTCCTTCCCAAACATATCGAGAATTTAGTTAAACTATCCACTGAGATATTGCTAATTAACCACAGGTCACTCGAGGTCAGAGGAGCTTAGGTATTTGGCTTCTGGACATTCAGCTGGCTTTAAGCTTGAAGACTTAGTGACTTTAATTGAGCCAGATTCACTGGAGCTTTATGAAAGAGTACTGTCTTCTGATGCTCTCATTTGTCATATAACTGCAGTGAGGCTCTGGTACTCAGCTAGACACGGTTTAAGGAGCACAGAAGAGGACAAGACTGTTTCTGCCCAAACCTGCACAGACCTTACCAACACCCTTGAGCTTTGGTCTCCAGGTGCATCTTAACAGTTAGACCTCAGGAAGGGCTTTTCCTTGAGCTGTCGTGACCTTGCTCAGGGAGTACCTGCTGCATATCTCATCAGGTTGGTTAGAATAACTAGCATGACAACGTATGCATCATGCAGAGAATGGTGAAAATACCATTTATCCTGGCCACCACTCGTTCATAGGGGAATGCATTATTCCTCCTCACACCCCTCTGTGCCCAAGTGGCACAAGCCGCCAAGTGGTCCCCAGATAACATTCATAGGTATTGGGGATTGTTTATGTATACAGGTGTATTTTTATTTTTCAGCTAATGACTACAAATCTTTTTGCATTTGAACTGCTCAGTCTGACACTTTAGCATTTTCTTTCTGAAATTTACCTTCACGACCTCAAACAGCTCTGCATTATCTTCTGAGACGCTGTGGTCTTACGTCTAGAAATAGGGGTACAGAAAGTAAGAAACTCAGTGTTTCCCAGACTTACTGGGAACATCACTTTGCTTTCTGTGAGGAAAAGCTGATGTTACAGGATGATGTTTTGCTAATTATCACCATAAGGACATATTTCTGAGCCTCCAGTTTTGCAAAGAAAAATCTACATGTCTCCTCACATCTGATTCTTTTTCTCCAATCCTACCTATCCCGGCACACCAAGAAGTCATCAGTCTTTGCCAGCTGTTAGTGTTGAGGGGACTGGGATTAAGACACTATACTGGTTGATCTGACTGGAGTAGATGCATTAGAGACATCAGAGATGATCTGTAAATGGAGTTTTGGGGAAACCTAGGGGAATAGGGCCAGTGTGGCTTTTCCAGTTGCAAGCTGTTTTGTTCCAAAAGCTTTGCAATGTAAGGTCTGTACTATTGTTATCGATGCTTAGTGCATGACTGGATTTCTATTTTTTTTTTCAAACTCTGGCCTCATTCAACTTCAGTGAGCTTTCAAGGGTCATTTAGAGTGAAAGCATGCTTGTAAGTAAACATTGATTCACTCTGTTAGACAAAGAAGAATGAAAATAAGAACAAATCACATTACATTTGCTTTGATGACTTGTTCATGAACCTCACCAGTGAATTCTGTATAAGCCCATATCTAAAGCTAATCTCAATACATAAAGATCGGGGGGTGGATTTTTCTTTTTTACAGAAAGAAAAAGCAATTTAGTAACAAATTAAATGTGCAGAAATGTGATAGGTGCAGAAGTAATGCTTAAGTGGTCATGTTGACCAAAGGGTCTCGCTGATATTCCTTTGGCAAGAGTCCCACGCTCCCCAGGCTAACTGAACAACGGAGCACACACGCAGCTCTAGTAATTGCTGGTATTTTGAACTTTCCCAGATCCCGTTCTTCTGTCCATGTTTTCTTCTTTCTATTGCTGTTTCCAAGTGCCTTAACATAAAATTCCTGTCCTCTTTGACAATTGGCTTAATGTGTACATCACATTTTCTCAGTTCAAGCTATGGGCATAGGCAAATGTGTGTTCCAGATTTGTTTTGTTCAGGCAGCTAGAACTGTCATGAAATCTTGGTTTGCTGTAAAATGGAGACTAGGTAGAGAATGGGAAAAAATAGAGCTACTCTCTACTTTTCTGTTCCACTTCTGTTCCACTTCCACTTCTGTTCCACTCACTCATACGGCCCTTCTCCTTGTCAGGAGTGACTCCTTCCCTCTTCTGCAGACCAGTCCAGGAAGATTCCCCAGATTCATTTCCTGCTACAAATCTTGCTGCTTTTCCAGCTATGAGCTGTACAGCCCTGATAATGAAATAGTAACTGTTTCATCATAGGCTTTATCCCTGGTTCTGTAGCTCCGCATCATGGACCCAGTCTTTGTCTGTGGTCTTTCCTTCTCTTTTGATAAAAATGTTTGTAGAGCTTTCATTACAGCAGTGACTAAGCCTATTAGAGGGCCATACTGCAGTGCTGGAGGAGGTTGAAATTTTCATATTTCTGAAGGTCCTGTTCATTTACTGCTGTTAGTCCTTTAAAACTCAGTCTGGGAAGGTGGAGAGCATCATTGCACAACTTGCTTTTCAAGGGGAAAAATAACAGATAGCATCTTAGAGCAGCCCTCCTCTAGCCTGAGAGCAGATCAGCTGTGAGAGGCATTAAGCAATGTGTTTTTGAAACTCTTGAGTTGACATGAGACATCAGTATCACATTTTTTAGCTAAGTGTGACCCCCATAAAGCACTTTTAAAATAGCAGGACATCACTCAGACTCATTAATAGGTCTTGCTGTGCTGATGCAGTGTCACTTCTCCCTTTATATTTTTAAACTTTTTCCTTCAAAAACTCTCTAGAGGACTTTAAGTTGAATGAAAATTGGGACGGCACTGTAATTTAACATCTGAGTCTTTTTTTTTCCTGACAGTTAGCCTATATTTTTCTTTTCTTAGTCCTGTCCCATCGCTCTTCACTACGAAGTATATCCTGCTATTCTGATTATTCAACTTGCTTTGCATTTTCCTATGACTTTTACAACAAGTATTCACCTTTTCTCCTCCTAGAGGGAATCTGAGGTCAAGGCAAATCTCTGCCTACCCGTGTCCAGGGAAGGAGGCAGGAGGGCAGGCACAGAGAGTGTCATCTAGCAAAGATGCACAGCTTCTTGGTGAGACCATCTAACCCTTCCATCAGCTACTGTAGGTCGCGCAGTTCAGGCCACAGGCTGGTCTGAAGGCAGTAGGAGGCTGATCAGGATTACTCACAAAAATTTAAATGTTCAGTGACACATTTAAAAGTAAAGAAGACCAGGCACTCCATCATGGAATGCGTGACTCTGATATGTAGGGCCAAAATTCGCACTGCTGCTGGGAAATGGGAACAACAGCATTTTACCATATGAATGCATATTCTAATCCTAGATGGCATTCCTATTTCTGTAATTAAAAGGAACTCATAAAACACTTACCCTGCCCCAAAAATTCTGTTTGTTTTTTTTTTTTTTGGTGTTATGCATTACCTAAACAGTCCCTGAAATCCTCCCATTAATGTTCCTAGAAGATTTTTGCAGGGAGATGAAGAGGTTAGCCATTCAATTCAGAATTGAATGGCTACTGTCTATTTTGCACATTATAAAGTTCAGGAATTAGGTTTTCATCCAGTTTTGCAAAGGGGAGTCTCAGAAGTGGGAAGGATCCAGCAAATGCCTTCTGAGAGGGTTAACCAGTTAGCTAAAGTGGCAGGAGTGTAGATGGATGATACAGTCCTACAGCCCTTCTCCTGGGCTCATCATCACTAGAAATAGACAGACTAGCAAACACAAACAAAACCCCAAACTTGAAATAGTTCACTTAGAAAATCCCACTACCTCTGAATTCCTTGTTTTTTGACTTTTATAATGTCACATTTCTGTTACTTCTCCAGTGTCTCCTTAGAGAAAACGCTGAACTTTCCACGTGAAAAAAACAAGCAGATTTTTATTTATGACACCCTCTGAATCATCCTTAAATATCGAGGAAGAAGAACAAGGCTTTTCTTTTTTCTCTTGTCACAGAATAACCCTCAAGAACTGATTTATAAAGTTCTTTTGTTTCAAACCACAGTCATTCTGGGCTACCGACCATCTGCATTCACTGTGGTGATGGGTAATGCCAGTGGAAAGCCGTTATAGCTTCTGCACTGTTTATCACAAGTGTAATGTTGAGTTTTGTGTCACGTCTCCAGTGGGAGTGAAGCCTTAGCCTCATCACAGGTAGCATCCATTTTCCTACAGACTGCTTGTTACAAGAAACTTGAACAGTCATCTTTTGTCTGGAGAGGTAAAATAGGACAAAAGGAGCAGCTCAAGGGCTTAGCTCTCAGGCAGACGGAGGAAAAAAGCTAGATGCTCAAAGTGGACTAGATAAAAGAAGAGCAAACTGACAATGTTAAGAGCTAAGTCAATGAACGCTCAGAGCACTCAGCTTCTTGCAAAACTCAGTCGAGCTCTGCAGAAATGATCCTGAACAGTGAAATTCAGCCTTGGGCAGAAGACCAGGCAAGGTCTATGCATCACTTATATCCCATTTAACCTGTGCAATTTCGATGGTGTGTAAGATACATGTCAGATCTCTCCAGAAGACTGAATTTTCACTTTATAATTTCCAGCAGAGGGTGAATGGTGAGAGTTTAGTTGCATTTAGCAGAGAAGGTGTGATGAAGGCTACTTTCCCACAAAGGCATGGCTGAATGTTTTACTCTGTTTACTTTTATTTTTAAGATGCTGGTCTGGTCAACAGCCTCTTCATGTTTCTGCTGAGCAAGTCACTAAAAAGGCATGTTGGTAGATAACTTTGCAGTCATAATTTCTGAGAAGAGAGAGACACAGGCTCTCTCCTGTGGTGCAGAAGTTCCTTTTCCTACCTGAACCAATGGATTGAGATAAAATTTGCAAATGGAACAGCTTTCCTCAAGAGTTTCTTTTAAGTGCAGCTGCCATAAAGATAAAATATCCAAGATGGTTTTGCAAAAGAAAAATTGAGGGGACTCAGGTTAGATTTATTAAAAAAAATATTGTGAAGAATTGTTTTGCTGCTGTCAGTGGAGTTCAGGCTCTATCTCACCACTGTGCTGGGAGAAGTGGCTGCTTTGCTGGTTAATAATTCTTCATTCATGTGCATCTCCCATGCCACCCTGTGGCCCATGACACCTCCTGCCATTGCTACTCGCTCTCTCCTTTTGGGGACAGTGGGGACAAAGTGCTCTGTTGTGAGAAAAAAACTCTTCCAGCCAGTGACCCCTGTGAAGGAAACCAGACAGGAGTAGTTCTTACAAGGCACCAGAAACACGTCCAGATATGTTTCTGTGTCAAATGATTTGTCTTACTGAGTAATGACATTTTGTTATATTGCTGTTACTTCATTTTATTTCAAGGAAGGGAATGGACTCACTTCCTAACAAATATTGACTCCTCCGCAAGAGGAGGGAGGTGAGCAGTTGTCACACTGCTCATAGCACAGACTAACGGGGTAGGGCAGAGTTACACTAATCTGTACCCAGTTCCTGTTACAGTGCCACCCGTCCCATTACTGCAGCTGGAGAAGTGTTGCACCAGGAACAACAGTGTGACATTGGCCTGGAGGATGCCACCTTTGAGCCACAACCCGGTGGAGGGTTATATCTTGGAACTTGATGATGGAGATGGTGGCCAATTCCGAGTGAGAATTTCATTCAGCATTTATTTGTGTTTCTTTGTATATGAGTTTCCTCAGGATATGGATTTGTGTCTCTCTGAGGGTGGGGAGAGGGAAGATATGGGTTGTCAAAATATCCCTGCTTTCATCATGCAGATGTGGAAAGCCCCAGGTGCAGATATTGTTTCATAGAAGGACCCCCAGCTTGGGCAGGAAGTTTAGTTGAGGTTATTCTTGGGAATTTGGCAAAGAGGGCAAAGAGGTGAAGGGTAGAATTTCAAGTTACTACCACATCTACTGTGTGGTCCTCCTGGAGCATACCACAGCAGAAAATCCCATACTAGCCTACAGGAGCTGCAAGTGGTTCTTTTCACAAACCTGAGAATTCTTTGAAGTCCCCACTCTCATCTGTCCATAGCACCCTGTTTCAACAGATGAGAGTCTCAGTCCAGAGATGCAACACAATTTTTCCTGTTTTTTGAATACAAATGAGATCTCACATAAAAATTCAGGATTTCTAAGTCTTTTCTCTGGGTGTGGATGAGACCAGACTGGTGGAAGCTTTCTGCAGACATGCTGTGAAGGTGTTGGTACATACAGAAAGGCATCCCAAGTGCTGTTCTTCCAGACCTTCGAGGTGAGGCCACAACTGCTTGCTCCTGCCAGCAGGTGCAGGGTACTTCTAGTTTCCCATCCCCTCCCACCACATCCCAATAAACAAACTACAGAAATAATTCAATCAGCTTTCTGCCAGCCACGTCCTGCTGGAAGCTGTGACCCTTCCTCCTGAGACAGGCTTCATGCTCCTGTTGCTCCAGGACCAGGCTGGCCCAGCTCATTGCCTAAGGGCTAGTGCCTTGAAACCATCTGGAGACCATTGTGGAGTACAGCTGCTCTTTTCACAAATGGGAAATTCTGCCAAAAATATGTGACAGCATTTCTTTGGGAGCTGCAAAATGGCTTCCCACTGGAAATCTAAAAGTTTCTCAAGCTCAAATTGGCCTGGCAAGGGTCCACCTAAGGAAGTGTCTCCCTGCGCCAAACAGCTATACCCATAGCTGGCAAAGGCACCTGATCTGAATTCCCCTCATTAGAAGAGACAGCAATATTAGCAGGGCATTTTGAAGAGGGCACTGTGTTTCTGGAAGGTCTCCTCAGTTCCTTGGTCCTGGTATCATTTCTTATGGGTTTGAAGAGACAGATTGGAGTGGTCTCCACTACTTGAAAGTGTGAAAAGGTACATTTGTGAATGGCTGCTGGGAGCTGCCGATATAGTTAATATTAGTAGGTCAGAGTGTTGTCAGTGCGTGATGAAGAATTAGAAACAAGTTGTTATGAATTCCAGTGTGTTGGATAAACCTTTTCAAGTGATATTCACATCTAAATAAATATTTGTGAATAAACAAGATTTTAGGCTGGTGCATATCCAAGTCCATTTGTGTTGGGGGGTATTGTAACCGGCAAAAGTTTTGGGATTGTCAGCAATGCCATGTCAGGATCTTGGACTGAAAAAGATACAAAACCATCTCAGTCCTTAACACTCTAGGGTGACAGTTTCTCAAGGGAACGCTTTTCCTGCTGTGATAGAAACACCATCAGTTTTACCCATTGAAAGATAAACAGCAAGCTGCTCAGCAATGCCATTTCAGTAAGAGTTTGCTGACCCTTTCCATGAAGGATTATATATATGAAATCAGTGACACTGACTGCACTTTATCAGTATTTGATGGGTGGATTTAAAGAATGGGTTTTGTCTCTCATTGTAGCAAAGAGCATCAATCTGCATTAACACAAGCAGTGAACAGTGGTAAAAATATGAAATGGATTAGAAAATGTGAGAGTTGTCCTACAAATACAAATTTTTGTTATAGCGTATGCTATAACATGGAGATAAATTAAGCTACTTTATTAAAACTCTTCTTTATGCCCACGAAAGATCATCAGCTAACTCAGGACCCAAAAGATTTTGTTACTTGTAGCAGCTGCATGGTAGCAAAGTGGACAAACACATAGCCCACTCTGAACTTAAGTAATCTCTTCCTTATTCATCGCATACTTAATTAACTTTAGGTTCATATCAGAGAGTCTTAATCAACAGGACTACTCGTAAGCATATACTTAAATGTCTTAACTGACCTGGCACCCAAGTGGCCTGCTTAGTCAGAGCCGTAAGCTCTTTAAGGCCTTTGCTACCATAAATCTATGGATTTCCTAGAACTGAAGAAATCATAGGTGGAAAGGAATTGTGGCTTTCAACCCACTGCCAAGACAGGATTTTTCAGTTTCTGTCATTTTCTGTTTTCCAACAAACTTGAGGTTTCTTGGCTTCTTTCAGTTCGTCATAAACTGTATCATCTGACTGATCCTCTTCATTAGTCTGCCCAGATGTTTCGTTTCCTGAAATATTTCACATTATACAAGTTCTTGTTGTTTAATAAATCTTTCCAGACTTTTATGATGTCTCTCTTGTCTAGTTGCTGTTCCATCATGTGGTGCATGTGATCCTAATCTTGGTGATATCAGTTCTTTGATATCAGACTTTGTGTTTGCAAGTTATAAAGTTATATTTTGACACAGGTGTATGTTAAAATGTTAACACATTTCCCTTTTTTGGTCCTACGTAAATATAAGAATGGTCACGGTGGGTCAGATGCTGGGACTACTATCCAAAATAGTGGTTTGGAGTAGATGTTAAAGCAAAGAGGATAAAAATTAAGATCTTCCTGTGTTGCCCTTCATTAGTGTGCCCTTCCAGCTCCATCTTCACCTTAGCGTCTCCACCGCTAACCATCCTTGATGTCTCCACTGCTGTGGCTGTCCATGTTATAACAGCATAACTTCTGCATCCTGGAAAGCAATGAGAAGCTGTTCACTTGTGGCTTGTATTTAGAAGTGTTACCGTGTGATGACAAGGCACAAAGAAACAGTTAAATATATGTCTCTCTTTTTCTTGGACTGATTAGGAAGTATATGTTGGCAAGGAAACTCTCTGCACCATTGATGGCCTTCATTTCAACAGTACCTATAATGCAAGAGTCAAAGCTTTCAACTCGTCAGGAGTTGGCCCTTACAGCAAGACAGTTATTTTACAGACGTCGGATGGTGAGTTGGGTTTCTGCCAGTTTCTAAGTGAAAAACTGCAGGTCTCAGTGGTAGGACACTTGTGTCCTTTTGTATCTAATATCTTCATCAATTAATGGCACAAAGGTTTTGGATCATCTGAGCAGAGAGGCCAGGAGCTGAGCATGCACAGGGACTGTGCTGGCTTCCTAGCACTTTTGGGGATTTTCCATTATCAGTAGCACTTCAGGTTTCAAATCATGGAATTTTATTCGGCTGTAGAAGTCTGGGGTCTGGATTCTTATTTGATTTAGCATACAGAAGCAATTATGCAGCACATGGGATATTTTTGTGTTGCTCTGTCTCCACTTCTCCATATATATTTGGAATTTGCCTTTTTCTTCTGTACTGCTTTGATTTCACAGCAAGGTTTGATACTACAGAGATGGGAATTCATGCTTGTTCCTTTGTAATTATACTTGACATCCATACGGGCATTACAAGAAGTTCATCTCTGTTAATGATATTGTAATGAATCAGGAAGCGCATGCTATTATCACTTCCAGTTTTATGCTGTGTTGCCAAAATAGGCCAGTATAAAATATTTATACTTTAAAAGCTTTTTCTGTTTGCCTTTTTTTTGAAATTTATTTTCCCCCTTTGATAAAGTAGTGAAATCTGTCTTAACCAGCATGGACACAGTGGAACTCCATTTCCATTAAAGGTCATCCTGAACCAATTCACCTATGTGATCAGTTTCCTTATCATGGAGAAGCCTTTGTCTCCTCAATGGCTTTCTTGTTACTGTGTGAGAACAGAAAGTCATTGCCCTTAGCAGCTTATGTTCAGAAGAACAGGCACAGATAATATAAGGCACTTCTGAGCTGAAAAGCAGCAAGGTACCAGCACAAAGCAATCTTGTGTAGCTGCCTACAGTAACGAGGAAAGATTGTCTTTATTATCTGCAAGTGCAGTGGGGTCTTTAGGAAGGCAGAATCTCATTGTCCTAATTGAAGTAAAGCAGATGGCACTTGAACACAGTCTCTTCTGCCGTAATCCAGCTTTTCCTTTTTCCCTTCCACAGTGGCATGGTTCACCTTTGACCCCTCCTCAGCTCACAGAGACATAGTGCTGTCAAATGACAACCAGACTGCTACATGCAACAGTTATGATGACCGTGTTGTTCTTGGCACAGCAGCCTTCTCCAAGGGTGTGCATTACTGGGAACTGCATGTGGACCGGTACGACAACCATCCAGATCCAGCCTTTGGCATCGCCAGGATTAATGTTGTGAAGGACATGATGCTAGGCAAGGATGACAAGGCATGGGCCATGTACGTTGACAACAACCGCAGCTGGTTCATGCATTGCAATTCTCACACCAATCGGTAAGGATCTCCTGCATTCTATTCTCATTACTGATCATTTTTCTGCTTTGTGTGAGAGGAAGGGGTATCAGCAAGCCATCTAGTCCATCTGTCTGCTGAATGTAGTTGTTTTATTCCTTCTAAAGAATCACTAGTGAAAGTGACTGAACCTTGGCAGTCTACGTTGGTGTTTGTTATATTCACTGCTACCAGTTTTTCCCCTGAGATCTAGCCTAAGTTCCCCGTGCTGTGATTTAAGCCCATTATTGCACATCCCACCCACAACATCAGCAGGCAGGAGTGCGACACACTGGGATGTGTGATTTCTCTCTCATTGCTGGAGGAGCACAGGAAGAAAGCTGGTTGATTCTATTCTTCAGGAAGAATCTTGGCCACAGGGTTGCACAATAATTAGGCAAAGCACTGCTGATCGCCTGTCCAAAAGGCAGGTGCTTATTGTGAGCCCTGAAAGCTGATTAAAAGCAATGCTGTAGGTCACACCTGGGGTGATCTGGACACAAGGGACTGTTTGGCAGTGAGGGCTAAGTCACAGCTTCCGTCCAACTGAGCCAGTGTACTGACAAGCTTTGGAAAGTGTCTTTCTCAGTACAACCAACTTACACGAAGGAGGATTTCAGAATGCCTCTGAGCCATCATTACCAAAGCTCTCTTTCTCCCACCACTCAGAGGTTCTGTGTGCTCTCTGCAACAGAGTGGTTGGGAGATGTCTTCTAACTGAAGCTACTTCCGGGAATGGATCACGCAGACACGTACTATATGAGCATAGATCCATTATTGTGTCAACATGATTGCATGGCTTTAAGCACTCATGGCAGTTACCTCTGCCTATTGCTGGCTGTATTTCCTTGATGTGATGCTGGACTGTGTAGAGGAGACATGGTCAGCTTCACTTGAAGTTCCCTGGAATATCACTAGAGCAGGACTGCACTGCTCTCCCTATGTGTCCCATGAGAGGGTCAGCTCTCTCTGAAGGTCAGGGGTGTACTACAGGAGCTGAGACCCTTAAGAAGATCTCCACTGAAGACTATGATTCAGGATCCTAAGTCTCTGGCTTATTTTGGAAAATGGTGTGTTTGTATAGGTGCTCTATCATGATGGGACATTGACGTACAAATAAAGTGACTGGCTAAGGATATGCAGCAGGTTCTGTGGCAGGGGGAATCACTTTCGCTTTAGTTTTCTACTGACAGTCCCAGCAGGTCTTCTGCACTCACTAGCTCAACTGTTGTTTCTGTTATACCAAATGATAAAAACAAAGGCTTACAGTGATTTTTAAAATGCTCAAATGCTGATGTTATCTCCTTAAAGAGGTAAGTTCATGCCAACATTCACTGTATCTTACAGCAGGTTGTAATGTTTCCTGTTTAATAGTCATTTATACACTGAAGCATACTTATATTTTAAGTAAGTATACTGCAGTTGCTGGGGTTTTTTTTTGTTTGAAATGGTAGTTTGATTTTGCAGTTCATTACAGACAGGTGGAAGAACCTTGTAGGTGGGTCCAAAGCTATCTGAAGTCAACTGGAATATTTTCATTGGTTCAAAAGGCCTTAAAAGATGTTCTAAATCAATATAAATTAACACCACTATAATAAATACATCAAAAGGTTCACTGTCCCTTTAATATCCTGATTCAGTTTAGGGCAGAAGTAATATTAAGCTGTATTAATTGTAACGTTCTGTGAAACAGCTTATGTTTTCTGGGGAAAAGCTGGCAACCATTCTGTGTGCTACTGTCCCAGAAACCTATTTTATGGATTTGGTCCTCGGCATCTTCCTCCTGGCAAGCGACAGACAAGTGAAGCAAAATCTGGGTTTTTTTCTGGGAAGCACAATGGAAAACACTTCATATTTCCACTCATCCTACTTTAAAAGGAGAACAAAGTGCTTTCTGTTGATGAGACATTCCTGGGTTTTACTAGATAGAGCACAAAGGTTTTGCAAGCACATTCGAGGCATGGATAGACCCACGGAATAGCTGTTCAAGGGAAGTACACTCGCAGAGGGCATGTAGCGTTATGAAATCACATGCGCTTCAATGAAATTAGGTCTAGGCATTATATTTTTAACTGTGACAGTCAAGTAGGTCAGTTTTTTAACTCATTAGCTGTAATAGTCTTGTGGAAACAGGTTATTACTGCCTACTTGTTTTTCCCCACAGGAGACGTGGGCATGAGAACACAGTGTCACAGTTCAAAGGAAATTTATTGTCAGCTTTTAGCCTCTCGGATTTTATTATGATGGAGGCTATGTCTTAGTAACCATTTCATTCTTCCTAATCTTCATAAGAAGAAATTAGGGCAATAAATAAATGACTAGCTTCAAGGGTAAGCTGAGGTGGAGCTTGAAAGACCTATTCATGGGACCTGACGCGTTTAGAGTCCTTTCCTGTCCTTTTCATTCACAACATGCAAAATTGGATCTGTCTACATCCTTAAAAACTAGCATGTCTTCTGTAATGCTGGAAGAAGAGGCAGGAACGGAAGACTCTCATACTATCAGAGAGGACCTTTGAGAATAGTTTGAAAAAACATTGGTTAAGAAAACACTTTAGAGCAGGGATATAGCTTTGTGAGGTACCTTTCAGCCTTGTTGTTCCTTGAAATAATCAGCGCACACCAGAGATGATGTATGCCTGTTGCTAAGAGGCACTGGCATACATTGCAATAGATCCATCCATTCCTTGGCAAAGTTCCCAAGAGCAGGAGCACCTGGTGCTGTAGGCTGTGCTCTAGCCACTACATGTAAAGAAAGAGACAGAAATCACACTGTAATGTTTTATGCTGAAGGGCAATGGGAAGTCAAAGTCTAGAGAATTTGGATTGTAGTCTTAAAGCTCCCTGTGATCAGGAGAGTTACTTCACTGACTTCAGAGATATCAACATCAGATTTTCATCACACAAAAATGTTCTAATTGCCCAAAAAATACTGTCTGACAATAAACTTGTTAAAGGTGTTAACTTACTGTAAAGCTCATGATTAAATACTGTTAAGGGAACATTAAAATAATGATATAGTGTATTAAAGTGTTCATAAATTGATAAGCTTTATTTTTCAATAATACTGAAACTTATTGCTGTTCTTAATTCCTCATGCCAGTCTATGCAGCCCTGTTCTGCACATTGTCCAAGACGCTGCTGAAAGCAGAATAACTGCCTCCACTGCCACAGGCAATGGCATTTTTTATGGTAGGAAAATTCCCGTATCTGTACTCTGACCTTCCAGGCTTCTGAACAGCATTTCCACACTCAGGACTTATTGTTCCACCCAGAAAAAAAAACCCCAAAAAAACACGTGCAGGATTTGGGTTTACTTGAAATAATGAGAGTGGTGCATAGCTTCAAAAATGGGTTATCATTTAATGAATGCTAAGTATATATTGAAGAAATATCGCTAGAAACAGTGGTATTTTTCTTTTACGTAGCCTGCACATTATTAGAGGCTTATGGTATAACTGTCATTAAGTAGTTTAGAAAATGCACTAGAGTAAAGCAGCAGCTTTTTTACATGCCACCACAGAAGCGTAGCAAGAGACAGCAACGTGCGCTTGAGTTTCTTCAGCTAGCTGGCTTTTTTTTTATTGCAGATAAGGCTTTTATTAGAAAAATTGTCTTGTGATGCTGTCCCAATTATGTACAGAACAGTAAGGAACTACCTTTCATAAGTTTGCTCATGAAACTTTGACTCTCCCACCTCTCCTCCTAAAGGAAGTGACCATGACAACAGTTCATAAAGCACTGGATTCCTCAAAGTATGGTTCCCAAGGAAATGATAGGATGCTCAGTAAGAACAGCTGTTCTCACAAGAAGTCCAGTCTCCTTAGCACCACGGCAAAGTTTCCCCTGCTTGCCTTTGCCCTGGCTTTGTCTTGAGAGAGATGGTTGATCACTGTGGGGAGGTGGTGGCTGAGGAACCAGGGCAATCTACCTGCTGAAGTCCTGCAAGACTTGGGGCAGCAAGGAAGGGAGAGGTTCCCCAGCCTTCTGCTCTGCTATTACACCTGTGTGACTGCTAGAGGGGCCTCAGCTGGGTCCTGCACTCACCTCAGCTGGACTTTGCAGGCAGCATCTATCTCCTCCTCAGGTGGGCTGTCTGCAGGAGCTGCAGACAAGTCACTCAATGTCACTGTGCAGTCCACAGCTAATTAGCCTGCAAGAAGCAAACTAGCTTATCATATAGGAAAGAGCATAATAATCTCAAAAAGGCAAAGTTGCTGTTTCCGTTTCCCTGAGAGAATCAATGTCATTTAAAAGCATGTCATAAAACCTATTTTCAAACACTGCAGGATATAAAATGTAGCGCCCTACGATCAAAGCTGTTCCTAAATAGAGAGAAAAAATGTAATATATTTGTAAATAGCTCTAGATCATACTAGTGCTGCTTCCCACAATCTCATCATGGGTGTTATGATTGAATGTTTTTAATAAAACCAGTCTAGATACTGAGGATAAGTAAGCATCTTAACTTTTGTTGGAAAATGATGTACTTCATGATTTTGGAGAACAGCTCAGAGAAACCTATTAATGCTTCTAGAACCAGAAAGCAAATAAAAGGCAGCTGAGAACAGTAAAGTGTGAAATCTAACACATCTCAGAGCCAATTTGTGATTCTCAGCTGTACTATTATTGTTTGAAAAGCTTTAAACGGAGGAGTCAGAATTGTATTTTATACTATTATGCTACAGATAAAACTCCCTTGACCTTCAGAGGAAATGCCATGTGCCACATTTATTCAAAAGGAAAGCAGTTTGTGACACCTAGTGGACAAGATGAAAATTTCTTACCAAGCACCTAACCGCACTTTGATCCCCACCCCCTCCCTTTTTTTTTTATGTTTTGCCTACCTATTGTGATAAATTTTATGTTAAAATTACATCAATCTGACTGTTGTGTGCCTGAGGGGAGTGTGTGGGACAAAAGACAGCTGCTTCCTTTCCTACTGCAAATTATTTGAAATCTGATTTACCCTGAACAAATTGTCAGGCTGTAAATCCTTTGCAGAGCCCCCGTGATATTAGCAGAGTAGCAGTGCCTGTGGCCAATCTGCATATCTAGTAGATTTCTTTTGCTTAGTGCTCTTTAAAGTAATACTGCATTTGACTAACGCCCAAATCAAAGTGCATTAACGTCAAATTGCTCAAGCGTGTAATGGCTGGCTGACTCTATCCTGGCAAGCTCTGACACCACAGTAGCTCTCAGCAGCTGCTCCTGACACAACCAATTATCACTGGTATTAATAACCGTGCCTGCACACTTGAAATAGCTCCCAGTCCTATAGCCGAGCACCTTGTCTGTCAGGGAGCTATGCTTATCCCTAACCAGCCCACCTTCCCTTCCTCCCCCAAACAATGATCTGTTGTATCTATGCTGAATCCCTGGTCTCTGGAAAGCTGGGTCTCCTTTGGGGATGCCAAATGGAAAGTCCAAGTCTCAAGCCGTTAGCAAGCATAATGATTAGAAATGAATGCCTAAGAATCCAGCTTTCTGCTTTTTTGTTCTCTGCTATGATCACTTCAGTGTAGCAGGGATGCTCTGAGGAGCCTTGTTGCCAGGACTCCTGTCCCACATGCACAGTACTAACCTGACCTGCTCACCTCACTGTCTCTCAGCAGCTGAGGGGACCTCTTAGCTCTGGACACCATTTTTCGCTTTTAGATTGCGGTTGGAGAAGAGATGGGACTAATTTCTCTTTAGGCTCCCCGATTAATCTCCCATGAATGCGGTACATATGCTTCAGGTGAAAGCGTGGATCAGTCATTGCTAAATGTCACAGGGATAATCATTTTACCATACTGTTCCACTGCCCCTTTGCTTAGTAAGCCTGTGTTGTGCTAGAGAGAGCAGCGGTGGTGTAGCACTCTGCCTTCACCAACAGTCTGGTCCTTTTATACCATAGGACTGAAGGAGGAGTTTCTAAAGGTGCCACCGTTGGTGTTCTCCTGGATCTGAACAAGCACAACCTGACCTTTTACATAAATGGGCAGCAGCAAGGGCCTCCAGCGTTTGAAAACATCGAGGGTGTCTTCATGCCTGCATTGAGCCTCAATCGAAATGTCCAGGCAAGTCTTCTGCAGTTTAGTCCCCTTTTCCCTTCTCACCTAAAGGAGAATGTATGCTACCGAACGCTGTTGCTTAGGCTGATAATGTCATCTGTAGGTAATCAGTATGGGTTGGGGCTCTTTCCTTCTCAGACTGGCAGCTGGGCTGCTAACACTTTTTGGAAAACTGCATTTGACCTTTTACCTCGCTTCACAGATGTGAGGAGTAATGCTGTAAAAATAAGTAGAAGTACCTGCACACACCGATTCCTATACTTATTTTGCTGCAATGACCCAGCTGGAAAGCAGTGGTGCTAAGGCTTCCTCTGCCAGTTTGACTAAAAACCATGAGTATCCAAATTCCTCTTAGGTCATGTATTTGGAGGTTAATAACATTGGCAAGAAACAGAAATGTGAACAGCACGGTGGTAAGGAGAGCAAAGACAACATAGGTCAGAGAATTAGTATAACAGAGAAGACCCAGTCAGTACATCATTCTTTTGGAAACTGCTCTGCATTCTCAAGAGCATCCCCTCTTGGAGGAACTCTCTTTAAAGAGAATGCACTTTTACTTCAAGACCACTGCATACTGCTAGAAACAGGATGTAGCGTAAGGGAGTGCTTGAGGAAACTCAGGAGCCTGAGGACTTGAAGGAGGGTTGGCTTAATTCAGGCAGGGCTGATGCAGCCAGGGTGGAGCACACAACATTTAAAACACCCAAACTGACACCAGAAACCTCACATGGCCTTATTAGTAAATGAACACTTAGCAGTCATTACTGGTGGCATACAAATCTTTCAAGAAGGTTTCATAGCTTTATTGTGTCAGATGCACCACTGTGGAAGACGCAGGCACTTCTCCAGGCACCTCACTGCTATATTCAAAAGCTTTTTACTCACAGCCTACCTTCAGTTTTATCTACCTACATCCTTCAAGTACCTGGCTTATATTTCTTACTACAACTCTGTTAAGACAGAGCATGGCTGATAAGGGATCAGAGGGAAACCCTGAGACTAAGCTTGTGTTTACTGTTGAATGTTGCTCTGGTAGGTCTGTGTGGGAACCCTGGTCCTTGTAGAGATGTCAGTTTAATAGAAGCAGCACTAAAAGTCCTGTGCTCTGTCCTGCCACAACAACAAAGTCAAAAGGATTTTCTTGTATTTAGTACATGGGCTCCACTCTGCGATGCCTGTCCTGAAGTACTCACACAAAGACACCATCCACCTTATGTCCAGCAGGCAGTGCTGTTGGTGAGCTACAACTGGTGTCCGGATATGGACAACTGTCTTCTAGAACCCAAGGTGTTCAGGAGGGAAGGGGGAAGGAGACTTTTTATTTCAGGGGCTCAATATCATCTCCATTGTTGTTCTTGATGACTTAAACCTGGACCTGAAGTCCCACAGCCTTTCCCCTGTCATTTACTTGCTCTTGGCCTCATGAATCCTTTCTGTTGAGGATGTTCCAGTTTTGAATCTACGTGTTCTTTCTTTTTTGTGCAGGTGACCCTGCATACAGGACTGGAGGTGCCACAATGTGTAAAACAGCCCAAGCTGCCCAACAACTAGTGAAGCCACTGCCCAACCTTATGCTGGATTCTGTAAGCTTTCTCCGTGTGATTTGGCACTTTTCAGTAAGTCAGTAAAAAGGCATTCTCTTCCCGGACTTAAAGCATCATATGGTATGTTGCTCACCAAATTATTCGCTGGTTACAGCTAGCCCACTCCGTTTTTAACAGCCATAGCAAGCTTATCCACTGAACTGGCCCTCAACTGCAGATGGGTACCTGAACATATCTACACTGCATTGCACATATATGTACACAAACGTGCGCATGCACACACACACATATTTGTAAAGCGAAAGGTTAAATGACTGTATTTTCTCTCTCATGGCTGGATTTGTGTTTAAAAGATACTAGGGATGCCAGAAAACAAATGAGTAAGAATAAGACTAAGGGACAACAGTTGATGGAGCAGTTTACCAGTAAGTGAACTGCATTCCCTTGCCACTTGAAGTCCTTAAATCAAGAAAGTATACGCTTGGACAGCTGAAGTGGAGGCTGAGTGCTCAAAAACTCCTGTTTGTCCATTACATTCAGGGCCTCAAATGACTGTTAGTTATTCCTTCTGGCTCTGGACTGCAGTAAACTGTGGGATAAAGTTCCCCTAGAATTCAGTGGCAGAACTCAGCCATCTTCATCGAGAGTAAGATTGGTTTCCAAACACTGCCATATAATAATTGCACTTATTTTAGCTAACACCACGATAAATGCAGAATTCAGATATGAAAAGCAGAGAGAAAAACATTCTCAATACATTTTAGTATTTGTTCTTTATGTGTGATTGTGGAGACTATCACATATGGAAAACCTGATTGTGGTAATCAGCACAGCTCTTGAAAAAAGGCACAGTGGAGATCCCTTTGAATTGAATTGATAAGAGATTTATTTAAATATGGAACATGTGAAGTGTCCCATGTAGAGAATGCTGCTTTCCAGCCTTGATCCTGATAAGCCCTGGGCAGCTGTAGTTCCAATGTAGCTTTGAGATCAGAGGCCTTAATTTTCTATTATATTAGTGTGAGCTAATCGATGTCTGGATCCTAATGAAGCACTCGAGTGAGAGAGATTCATAGCATTATGTGAAGTCTGTCTCTATGATTTTTTTCTAGATAGAGACAAAAATCTTTTGCAAGACTCACCTGTGTCTGGCACCTCCCATGGAAACAAGCAGCAGTTTCAGGTGCTGCCTATGACAACTGGAGTCTGACCAATAGGGAACTTTTCCCACAACCGTGGCAGTGTGACCTGTGTGCTGTTGTCAGAAAACACATCGATTTGTATGTGTGCTTCTTTTCCTCTGAACCCAGTTAACATACGCAAGTGTGTGTGTGTGTATAGCAGCAATGCATAAGAACACGATGCAACAGACTGTGAGAGCCCATAACATCTCGGACTCTGTCAGTCTAATCCTATGTAAGCATGGTGCTATTAAACAAGAAAAGCATAAACTCTTAGATACCATCAATGTACTATTTCCATTTTTTAAATCCTGCTGCTGATATAAATTTTCTTCTCCGAGCATACATATACGCACATGCATATTGTTATCAGACGTAATTATTAAACCTGAGAACAAATATTCTAGCCAAAATGCATCTTACTGCCTTGCATTAAACCACAGCCACGGGACAAACAGCCCAGGTCTGCCTTTGGGCAGCCTGTCAGCTCCAAGACATCCTGCTGCAAGTCCACTTGTGGTCTCTGGCAGGAGCAAATCACTCAGGTAGTGCTGAGCAACAGCAAGGCTCCCCTGGGAGAGAGCAGCCAGGATCCTCCCTGGGGTCATCCTACCTCCCAGCCACTGTGGGGAGGGGGAGGTTAGCCCAACAAAACAGTCCCAGGCTATTGCACAGACAAAGAGCAGTCTGCCATTGTGCTACATGTAACCAACCAAGCATCCCGTAGCCCACCTCTCCTGCAGAACAGCAGTGCATCTTCAGTGATGTCAAGACTGAAGTAGGAAACAAAACCAATGATGGGAAAAAATAACATAAGCTTTTAAATGGGAAAGCAACAGTACTTTCTTCAAAGTCTGGAACGGATTGTATTAGTAAACTTGTAGACACTGGAATAACTGTGCTATGCTCATTTTGGTTTCTTAAAGAAAAGGAGAGATCAAATGTGTTATAATTTTGTTTTCATTTAATACGGCATAAACTCGTGCAGGATTTTCTAATTAGCGGGTCTGTTTTAAACTACCTCAGCTAGAATGCTAATGGACCCCGAATTTCCTCTTGAGTATGCTCTTCTATGTACCTAACAGTTATAATCATAGCAGTGGCTTTGAGTATTGCCAGAGCAGAGTATGGGAATACTGTACATAAGTTGCACATATTTTTTTATATTGGGAAACATCCCGTGATAGTTTTAATACAGAAGGCACTCCACTTCCACTTGTATTAAAAACAAAAGGGCATTGTTTATTTTGGGACTGAACCTTTGTCTTTACTCCAAACTTCTGTGAGGGAAACTCAACTGAATTTACATCTTTCCCATCTTCAACCATCGACAAATGCTTAAAATTAATTCTGAATGGGTTTTAGAAGCGTTTGCAGTAATCTGTTTTGGTTTTCTAGTTGCTTTGGTATCGGTTTCTGCTGTGTTATGTCCCAGGGATAACACAGTGATACGGGTTACTACTTTCTAATGGAGATATGGACAGCAGGTAGGGACATGCTTCAGAGCTCCAGAGAAGCTCATTTGTTATCCTCTACACATTCTAACATTCATAAAAGTAGGATATAGATTAGCTACTTTTACAGTCTCCTTTTAACCTAGAAGAAATGCAAATAAAATAAAAGGAATACAGTTAGAAGTAGGAAACCTGCATTAGTAATACTTATTTAGCAATACTAATTTAGCCTAGGTCAAAAAATAAAGTGGTTTTATGTGTTGGTTGTATACACATCCAAGGACTTGGGTCTGGCATGGCCCATAGCAATAAACCAGTTACCCCAATAAAGTGTAGTCTCATAACTTCAGCTGGATGCATTTTGTTAGTTTGATTAACAGAAATAATACTCAAGTAGTTAGAATTACACTAGGAAACTAATTACTCCATATGTGAATATGTATGCAGAGCATCCAGATGGCAGTGTCCATCTAAACACAGGCAGAGCAAAATTTTCCCTTTGCAGAACAGCATCAGGTGGGGAGAACTGGGGCATTTCCACCTCTCTGCTCAGGCTGGAGGTAGTTTGCTTCTCTGCAAGTAACTCCCCCAATGTCCATCTTGTTATAAACCCAGCATTTTGCGTGTTCTTCTTATGCCAGTTTTTGTTCCCTTCTTTAGGAGGGAGTCACCCCTTTGTACTATGATCCTTGCAGAAAATGTGATGGTGACTGTCCAGGGAGAACCCAGGAGGGCTGGTAGCATACACAGATACCCAAGGGACTACTTTGGATGCTTTCGCTTCCTTTTGATTCCTTGCGGGTATTTGTGCAGCTCCCTGGGACTCCAAGCTCCCCTGCCACCTGGACCTACAGAAAGCTGCCTTTCATGGGACTCTTCTGCTCCTAGAGGCCAGTCTGCTCCTTATAAGCAAAAAAGCAGAGCCTCTTGCACTGAACCCAGATAAGGTAGCTGTAAATTGACTTAATGTTTAAAGAAACAAACAAAAAAACCTCTCTAGAAACAAATAAGCCATCCTCAAATAAACATAAAGAAGCTTAACTTGTGCATACACCAGTTTGGAACCTCTGTGCAAAAACGTTTTCTGTCCCGCAGAGCAACAAAAGACACTTTATTTTTCATCTATCCCTGTGAACCCCAACCTCAGCCTTTGTGACCCTTCTTCCTGGCTTTATTCCTCTGCAAATTTTGCTGTTAAGTTTAGTGGGACCAAACAGAAGTGTGCCATCAGGAGCATTGTCAGACTTCCCAAGGCGTGCAGTGCTACACAATTCCACTCCCTTCTTTTCCCTCACCAACTCAAAAAAAGCTGACAAGAAGATCTTACTAAGACTTAATGTCAATATATCAGAATTCAACAGGAAAAGTATTAAATGTAATTTCTTATATGCACAATGTTCCATGGTGTTGTAAATAATGCCATTATATTGTATTGCTGTAGCTTGTTCTTGGCTGGTGATAGAGTTCTGTCGTAGTGCTGTTTAAGCTTTTATTTTCATTCTGTGTGGGTTTTTTTCTCTTCCAATGCGTAGTTAGTAAAGATGGCAGAGAACACCCAATACTCTAGTTTCTGAGTTGTTCTAGAGCAAGAAGAAATGTGAGATGCAGCTTTTTTTCTTACATAACTATGTTTCTTAAGGTAAGAAAGAGATGAGATCAAGACTAAGCTGTTACCACCAGCATATGAAAAACACGATTGCAACTGCCAACAAGAGGTGGTGCATTTTTGGACCATAATCCAAAATATATGGTTTCTAAACCATATATTATGATATAGAAAAATAAAGTTTCTAAATAAATTCTGTGAGAAGGGCTGCAAAGTACCAACAACCTGGAAAACAGCAGCTTTTGGTGCCACCTAGTACATCCATTGAACACAAACAGAAAGATAAGGAAAGAGTTGTTAGACCTAATCTCAGGCCTTACCAGCTTTGCAGCATTCTGCTTCAATAGCAAAGTCAAGAACTCAACTTTGACCCAGGCAAGATAATATGAAAACCCCAGGCATCTTTGCTAGATCAGCTTTGGAAGGGAGATTACAGTTCCAAGTCCTTCAACAGGTTACGGTAACAAATCAGCCACACTGCAAATGTAAAGGGCACTTGTCACTGAAAATTACCAAACAAAGATGATGGAGATGGAGATGGAGATGTTGGGTTTTTTTTGAACTATTATTATTTTTTTTTTAAAGTGAGCTGCTCCTAGTTTTTACTGACAACATTTCTGGTGATTCCTCTGCCCAGCACTACTGAATGCTGCACACACACACAACCGGCTGGAGCAACAGCCTGAAGCACAAATCCATCGTAAATAAGATGCACTCGGTCTTCTTACGTGCAGAAGCCCATATGCAAGCCACAGAGACTACATGTACGAGGCTCCTGCATCTTTGCACAATATGGGAGACAGGTGTGCGTTTTACTGACAGAGACACTCGGCAGCATTTTCCCCTTCTGTTAAGTGACTTTTTTGTTACATTTGTTATTGCAAAGAGATCCAAGCAGAATTAATTATAAAATTATTTTTTATGCTAATTGGAGGATTTCTGACATTTTCTTGTGAGGCAGTAGGTAGTAAAAATCCTGAATCCCAACTGCATTCCTTCATCACCCACCTCCTTTAAGTGTTGTCAATAAAAACACTAACCTTTCTAGGTAGCATGGTAAGAAGACATTATGTGATGAATATTAAAAATAAATGCATGAGGTAAATTTGCTGTTATTTCTGATCGTTATATGAAGCATGAATAACACTAATTTAAATGTTGGCAACGAAAAAAGTGCAAAGGAATAAGATAACGGTGTTCGCTTCTGGTTAAATGGAAGATGCGAAGTTATTCCTGTTTTCTTCTTAACCACAACATCTTTTTCTTTATCCGTTTCCCATAGCTTATGTGAATTTGGAGCTGGTGAAATATACATCTCTGCTGTATGTGTCTGTCACCAGATCAAGAGGAAAATACAAACTTTTTATAGTTTTGTACCTGTAGCAAATGTTTGTATTTTTTGAATTGGAAACAAAACTGCTTTTTCTCTTTCGTGTATTATTATTATTACCCTTTCAGAAAAACTGGCATATGAGTTTCTGTTATTTAACAGTTTCTAAATAAATTCTTAAAACATTGCCAACAAATCCAGCATCGGGACCCTATTTATTATTACAAACTGTTATTAAAAAGATTATGTCATAATGTAGATGAAGCATACGTGCAGGATGCATGCCCAACTAGATCTAACTATTGATACCTGATTTGTTACCACAGTCAAGCATAATTTGGTAACTGGAGAAAGCCAAGAGTCCTCCCTCAGAGCAACCATATGCCTGAACTTCAGACATACCCTGGATTCAGTGGTATGAAACACCTCGCTGTCTTGGCAGCACTCCATTAGCTCTGGCTCAGATTGGTTATAGAGTATCAGCCTGAAGAAGAGAACTCCAAGGAGACCTTATAGTGACCTTCCAGTACCTGAAGGGGCTGCAGGAAAGCTGGGGAGGGGCTGTTTACAAAGGCTTGTAGTGATAGGACTGGGGGCAATGGGTATAAACTGGAGAGGGGCAGATTTAGACTAGACATAGGGAGGAATTTCTTCACAATGACAGTGGTGAGGCACTGGCACAGGTTGCCCAGGGAAGCTGTGGATGCCTCATCCCTGGAGGTGTTCAAGGCCAGGCTGGATGGGGCCTTGGGCAGCCTGATCTAGTGGGAGGTGTTCCTGCCCATGGCAGGGGGGTTGGAACTGGATGATCTTTAAGGTCCCTTCCAACCCAAACTATTCTATGACTCTAGCTGGTGATGTTTTATTTAGCTCCAACTGCAGCACCAGGCTGAGAAACAGAAACCAGCCAAAACAACCAGAAGTACAGCCAAGAGTGTGGAGACACCATCCATCATGGCCTTTTTTTTTCCCTGCAAGAGACAACAACTTGGCGTCAACTCCTTCATGGCAAATCGGTTTGACTGGGAGAAAAGAGTTTTAGCATGTGGGGAAACAGTAATAAAGCTAACTTGCATTTCTTTTCCTGTGACAAAGACATCAGATAGGAATAAATCCTTGCATTCTTCCTTTATCCCTAATTCCTCTATTTGACTGCAAGTAGAGCGCAAAATAAGAGGGTCTCTGCTTTCCCTTGCCAATAATCAATCAGTTATTCATTCTACACTGGCTTTCATCTCTCAGTACGTGCTCCAGCAGCTTGCTGCCTGAACAGACACGTACATACTCTGTTAACTAATAACACAAGCCAGTCCAGAGAAACACTAGGTGCACAACAGGTTCTGAGCAGTTTTGTTTGCCAAATGTAATTTATTTTCATTTTTGGTAACGCATTGAGTAACAGAACAGGACTGAAGGTGCCGTGTTTACCCAAGATCTGTATCCTAAAAGGATGTAGCACAGCCAGCTCAAATCTCCTTGGGGATTAGATATAAACAAACAACCTATCACCATGTAAGAGAAACCTTTCATAATGCATACACACCAATGTTAAATGAGTGACAAAATGAAAATAAGTTTTTATTTTATTTATTTCCCCTTCTCTCCCCCCCCGACTTTCATGTCTCACTGTCAGCTTGGCATGTCAGGTTTTAACTCTCTATTTTATGAAATGTATTTTTTTCCTACTCTTATTTAACATAACTTACGAGCCTGAGACTAGGACTGCAATAATTAGACACTCCATTCTGACCAAGTTTCACTCCTAAACAGCTTTTGGGAGCTGTGGAGGTGGAAAGTGAACTCTTTAAATTACCAAAGCTGATTGAAGTCAAACTCCCTCAACACGTTATATCCAAAGTCATCTGAACAAAACTTTATCTGTAAGTGAGCAATGAAAAACTAAGCTCAAGGATTAACTAGGAATTAAAAAAAACAGATTATCTCACAACATCCAAAGCCCATCTGTTGCCTTAACAAGTCCTGATGTTCTGTACTCAATTCTGCTTAGTGATTATACCTTCACATGCAATCATGATTTGACATTTCTCTAAATCTGTAATCAGAGGAGGATTGTTAATTCTGGTCTGAATTTGCAACCAATACTGAATAAGAAGAAATTGATTTATGCAATTGTGAAATGTGATAAGAGTATTTAGCAAACTAACTCTGCACACCCCTCCTCCTCCCACATGGCTCCAGAAACACCGCTTTCTGGTTTTTACCCAGCACTTGTTCCCTCTGCACCCTCTTCATCCTCTTAGTCTTCTCTGTGGTGCAGGGCACTTCTCCAGGACCCAAAAGTAAGATGGAAGGTGTGGAGGAAGGAATGCACCAGAAAGCACCCTTTTCTGTGGTGTGGCTCTCCTTACCCCAGAACGCTTTCCTGCACTGTGACAGGACAGCCCCGATGCTGCTGCTCTTTTGCTAGCTGTAAGCTCATGCAGACCTTGCTGCTCACTCAGGGTTAGAGATCACCTTACTCAGGCTCCCAAGTGGCAGCTAGGAAGCATGCTTCCCTTCCCCAGCCTGCAGGGATATGCTGAATTTCACCAATACACCTAGAAGTTTCTCCAGTAAGGGCCGATTCCTTCTTGCATACACCTGCTTCACCAACAGAGCTGTTCAAACAAGCTGCAGATAACTATAAACAACACAGTGTGAACTATTCCCCCTGTCATTAATAGTTAACCTTATTTTTGCCTCTCTCTAAAATATTCAAGTTTTTTCAGCTTGAGGTAAAATAGAGAGGACATTTTGGAAGGTTACTAACCATTGCCATTTCTAATGGAAACACAACCTTAAAAAAAAATATTTAGCTACAGAGGACAAAACTGTTACTTCAGAAACACCAAACAGCTAAAATTCAAATAGCAATAAAACTTCCGTTTTGGTAAAGATTTGCTAGAAAAGCTGTATGAGCCACAGGAACGCTGATCAAAACAAACAAGAGTTTACCACGAACAAACAGTAGCTACTGAGTGTCCATGCTTCATTTGGCTGTCTT
Source organism: Cuculus canorus (assembly GCF_017976375.1). Taxonomy (NCBI): domain Eukaryota; kingdom Metazoa; phylum Chordata; class Aves; order Cuculiformes; family Cuculidae; genus Cuculus; species Cuculus canorus. The sequence goes on along the minus strand of NC_071403.1, from coordinate 59,994,918 downwards.
ACACGGTTTACAACCAAGCCATCAAACCACCATTTGAAACAGTGCTTATTTGGAAATCTCTGCGGAATTCAGTCTGTCTGTAACTCTTACCTGGGACAAAACTTCAGAAAATCTCATTTTCATTCCAAAGCAGGTAATTTTGAAATATTAGAAGGTCTTACTGGACAGGAAAACTGTTTTGCAGTTCCACTACCCATTAACAAGTCATAAACATACAGAAACAGACGTTTTCCTGATAAATGTCTGAGAATACCAATTTCAGGTTCAGAGTCAGTGAGGTATGGCTTCTCCATATTCCTTCCAGATGAAAGTGAAAAGTATTATTTTAATCCATTAACTACTGGATTAAACGAATTTTTACTTATAGCCAATAAGCTGATTCTAGAAAGTGAAATGCTTTCTTTACCATGTATTGTCTGATAAAAAATAGCCTATGTAACATTCTTAATAAGAAGTCTTATTTTTATTTATAAAATGGTAAATTCTCATATTCTTCCCAAGGCAGAATGGAATATAGAAAATCCTGCATCAACAGATAAAGTAAAAAATAATAAAGCATGGTGGGAAGACAAGAGGCTCTGTAAGTCTGTGTTAATAGCAACGTTAATTCTATCTTACATATCTTGTCCTTTTCACCCTATGTCATAAGTTCATTTGGTAATTTTAGAAGATTTAATTTTCTTGATGTCATAGCTTTGCAGAATCAAGGTTCCATCTCTGAATTTTCCAACTTGTCCTGCAGGCCAAATGCTAGGCACGGATTTCTTCCTTTTGGCCTTCCTGAAACAGGAAGAGAAAAAAAAATAAGAGAAAAAACAGAAACTCGTGAAAATGCTTAGTATGGTGAAAGATGCACCTATTCATGCAATCACTGTTTAGTATTATGGAATATAAAAGTCATAGCAGGTAATGACCCCAGAACTTTTCTTAGCTGCACAGCCATTGAAAATTTGCAGCACGTTACAGAATTATTTACATTTTAAAATAAAATTAGAAACACAAAGACTCTGGGATATAGAAAGAAGATAAGTAGTACATTTCAGTGAACCTGCTACACTATGACCAAGAATGCCACTTCACCTTTCAAGCCTCTGTATACTGTAGCTTGTGTTTTGCAGAAAGTATTTCTCAGGGCAAATGAGCAAGTGGCACATTCAGAGTCCACACACAGATTTCCATCCACCTCACCTCCAGCTGCAGTATTAACGTGTTGGAGCTGACATATTTTCAGTCAAGCTGCATAACTAAAGCCTCTGAAACCGCTAGACACAGAGCAACACCACCATTTTGTGACTGAGGAGTTCTGCAGTTGGAGAAGTTCCTGTCACTGTGATCTGCATGACTTCTGGAAGAAGGCTGTGCGTGGTTACACAGGGGAAATACACTGCAGAGGCTATACAAAAACAATTTTCAACCACTTTAAAAAATGGCTCACCTCTCTTTCTGTTCTTTCTTCTTCTTCTTGTGAAGAGAATCGCCTTTATGTTCCTGTTGTTAAAGATACATATTTTAAAGGAAAAGCAATATAACATCTTGGCAAAAAAAACACCTGCACACAAAACATGCAGTAGCCTTTGCTTCATGTGGCAGCAGGCACTTAAATTAGGCTGGGAGACCTTCTGATAGGCCAAGTGATGCAACATATTATGGAATGCCCAGAGCCCTTCCTGTCACCATACGGAAAGTACAGCCCACTCACGAACCACAAGCTGCCCCTGCCACGTGAGAAGGCACAAACACAGCCATATGAGGAGAGAGGCTTGCTTCTTGGGCATGTGATAGGTCCTTGGGTCTAGATGGACTTGCTATCGGCAGAAGTGCCTACTTGTCTGCCAAATAACAGGGTTCAATCATGTCTAGTCATGCACTGGATGTACTTTAAGCCACATAACAAAGGAAGAGAAGTAGGTCCCCTGGGAAAGAGGGTGGCAGGAAACAGGCTGATATAGCAATTACCTGCCCCACAGCCTGCTCCCACCTACATAAGAAGATTCCATGACGAGGCAGGGAGTAGGCTCAGAGCCAGATGGGCTGTGCTAGAGTATGGATGCAACAGAAACCTCACCCCTGCTTTAATGAGCAAGATCCTAGATGGGATTGTGCTGATAAAAAAAACAGGTGAAGATCTGGCTCTCTGCGGTTATACAACACGCAGCAAATTTTAACTGAAGGCCTTTATTTTTTTTTCTTCCCTTAAGAGGCAAGGAAAAAAAAAACCTGCTGGTTTTATGTCATCAGTCTATAAGCCTGAAAAGATGAGACAGTGAAACCCAACACAACATAAGCCTAACTCTGTGCCCTTCACACTGCACCCAAATAGCTTTTAGTGATGAGATTAGTTCTGCTGGAGTCAGTAACCTACTCCACAAGGAGCAGTGGGTGTCAAGCTCAGGCACTCCTACCATGCCTGAGGCACTGTCTGTCAGGCTCTTGGGCTAGCTCTTACATGCTGTCTTTATATAGAGAAAAATCTTACACAAACCTTGCCCTTATCATCATTCTTTGCTGCTTTTTTCTCTTTCATTTTCTCTTGGTAAGTCTTGTAGTTCATATGTTCCTTTTTGGGGGGCTGCAATGAAGATTGGGAGAGATAACACTAATGAAATTTTCAAATAGGTTCAAAAAATATTCACATGCTTGCATGGCCAATATTTTTCAGGTGGTGGTGGTGAAACATTTGAAATGGTTTGTTTCCTTTCAGGTGAGAGGAAGGGACTTAAGAGATATAAGGTAGACACACAGAGACTGTATTATTCTTGATGGAGATAGTAAAGAGGGATGTTTATGTTCTATATCAGTCCTACAAGGTTTCCACACACATGCACACAGAGCAGGAAAGACAATTCATAACCCTCCCCTCCCTGCAAAAAAGACCTACAGAATTATTTTTCTTTTTTGCAGTACTGATGATAAATAAAACTGAAAAGTCTTCTCCATCGTTAACTCACTGGGAGAATGCAGCTTTAAAATGCAAGCCCCTCCCTCCAACAATTTAGTTTTGACTGGCATGATTAAAAAGTAGTAAATGTTGTTTTCCACCCCAATCAGTCACATTTCACCTATACAACATCTCTGATAATGCAATGGTACTAGTTTTCCAGAAGTCTAAAGAAAATAGACAAGACAGAATAGAAAGTGTAAAAGTAAGGATGAAGTGGGAAAAGGGTCAGGGCATGGAATCTTGTGTTTTAAGAAGCAGAGCCAACTCCCCCTCAGTGTTTCTGACTGCTTTCTTGCAGTGTAACAGCTGGGTGATTGCCTAGCACAAACCAAAAGCAGCAATTACTTTGGCTCCCAGCATGATAGCACGCTCCTGTTCCCATTCACGTTGATCCTCCTTCTTGTAGCCAGTGATTCCAAACTTGTGCACCTCCAGACGAGCCTAGAACATTACAGAAAATTGCCTGCATTTTACAATTTGTCCAACCTGTTGCAAAATAAGACTTGACAGACTACAGCGAAGTCATATCTCCAAATAAACCTGCCTAATACCTGAAATCAAGGTGCTATAAAACAAAACTGATTTTGGAGCTATACTGCAGAACAGGTAACCACTGTCCATCTAATCTCTGGGTGGTATCGACTGCCATGGAGACAATTTTTGATTCTCCTCATTCACATGGAACGGATCTTCTCTGTATAAAAATGAATCATGCTGTGCTGCACAAAGAACAATGAAGCATGCTACCCACAGTGCCCAGTGTTCACAGAGCACCTTCATTCCTTGGCTGCAGAGTACTTAACCAGTAAGAAACACAGATGGACAGGTGGTGAAATGGTTTACATGTATGTATAGTTGACATTACACAAGAATACCCTGGCTAAACCAGTGGTGAAGTTGTAATATTTTCAAAGGCAGTGGTTAAATTCCCACTGTTCTCAGCAGTGTAGAGTTCCACACAGAATTTCCAGTGAGAGACTTCACTGGATCACACTATGTCCCTCAGCAAAGATCAGGCATACAGAACAACTTGCAGAGCTCTGTAAACAAATCAGTATCCAACAAGGCCAATGCTACTTATGTTCGCATAAGAACAGATGAGAAAAGACAAATGGAAAAAAGCCATCTGCTGTTTCCAAAATAGATGCCAACTTTTTTTTAACCCCTCCCATATGAGACCAGAAATCCAAGATTACCGCCACAGACCTGAAAGATCTATGCTATACATTACGGGTACTCACATGGCTTTACACAGGTAACATCAGACAGTGAGCCCCCCTCCTCAAATTCTCACTGAAAGATCAGAAAGAAAGGCCACAGAGTTGTAACACACCTCCCTTCACACACAGCACTTGACAACAGCCAGTACACTCCTCCTTTAGCATGGCACGCAGCCAAATTTACCTATTAGGAAATCCTCACCTACAAGGGAGAACCTTCACTGGAAGCATTTCCCATTGGTCCCACCGTAGCTTTCCCAAGGATATAAATGCACACACCTGCACACTAAAATAGTGAGATTAAGACAGATCCTTATGACTTACTTTTTCAAAGTTAAATTCTTGTTCGTTCGCATTTTTCGCTTCATCCACTATTTTGGTCTATAAACAAAACATTTCAAATTAATATAACAAGTAACACCAGTTTAAATGCTGATTGTGATGGTATTTTGGAAAGCAATGAAATGTAAAATGAGTTGTAGGGAAGAATATACAGCCTTCTAGCAGTATATTTTTCTAGCTATATTACCTGAATTTGTTAAAAGAGAGAGTTTCAGTGGCATTTTTAATACGTAGATATTACAGGGTCTTACTGGAACAACCTCGCACACTTTATAGGCTACCATTACAGCACAGTGCATATAGTTTTGTCTTGCAGTTTCTGGCCTGGATCATCTGATAACACTTACAGGGAATTTCATAATTCATTAAGATATTAATAGCTGCAATTAAATTTTATACCTTCAAGTACAAATTAAATTTTATAAGAGAAAAATTGCCACATGCAAGATACATGTCACACGCATTTCCATTTCCAAATCCATACCAAACTGCTAATGCAAGATAGAAGATTAACTTTAAGTAAATTGGTTTGAGGCAGCACAGTGATACTAGTGCTTGTACCAATAGCTGGTGGCAACACACAGAAAAAGCTTAATTCTTAACTACCTAACCCGCACCTCTCTGTTGACGCAACATGGCTACAGTTTTTGGTAGCACGTGGGTATCTAGCACCCACAAACCAAACCACAGGAGTGAGACCTAATGCTGTATGCCTTCCCCCATCGACCATCTTACACTGGTCCTCCAAGATGCATGTTGCTTGTGAACAGCCAAAAGCTGCTGTGATGACAGAGAATAAGAAGCTTGGGCACCTCACATTCACATCTATTCACAAGAACAGAGCAGCAAACAAAATGCTTCTGCAAAGAAGCAGCTAAGAGGCCTTGCTTTCTGTTTCATTAACTTCTTGCCGTATTGACAGATCAATCTCCAAATCAACTTATTTTGTTGGATACATCTATTTCAACCACAGGATATCTATCCAGAAGTATTCTGAAATTGGAAAAAAAAAAGTCTTCAAGTCCTGCCACCAGACCTGCTTCAGTCTGCACCTGACAGCAGCTCCTGTCAGGACTCAGCAGGACTGGATGCCATCAAGCCGAATATTCACATTGCCGAAGGATCTTGGATTTACAGTCAGTTGCATTAGCAAAAGCGAAGGAAATAGGCATGGGAAGTGTGGGAATTACAGAAGATATCTCACAATTTGTGGTGACAGGCTTTGGAGATGGTAATATAAACCCCAAACATGCAGAAGGTTTTGGTTGTTTTTAACTGTCACTAGAAAGGAGTATCCCAGTCCAGTACTTGCTCAGTGTAAAGTTGCTGGAGTAACTTACATAAACATCTCTGTGCTTTCATAGAATCATAGAATGGTTTGGGTTGGAAGTGATCTTAAAGATAACCCAGTTCCAACCCCCTGCCATGGGCAGGGACACCTCCCACTGGATCAGGTTGCTCATAGCCACATCCAACCTGGTCTTGAACATCTCCAGGGATGGGGCATCTACAACTTCTCCGGGCAACCTGTTCCAGTGCCTCACCACCAAGAGAGTAAAAAATTTCTTCCGAATCTAAATTTCCCCTCTTTCAGGTTAAAACCGTTCCCCTTTTGTCCTACACCCTCTGCAGCCCTTGATAAAGATCCCCTCCCCAACTTTCCTGTAGGAAAAGTACTTTAAAGTACTGGAAGGCTGCTATAGGTGCCTTCTCTTCTCCAGGCTAAACAAGCCCAAACGGCTTTCAAGAGCTGAGCTGTGCTCACCGGTAACGGTGCTGTGCCCCAGAAGTGTACCCCGTGACAAGGCAGCCCCCTTTTCTGAAAGGAAAACACTTCACATCACTCACAGGTATTATTCCCTTTGATTGATGGACTGAAGTTTTAAATCAGTTTGTCAGATTTAGCTCTGTTTAAGTTCCTTGAAATACTTTGTACTAAGCTAGGGGGAAATAAAAAAAAAAATCTAAATTAGTATTTCATAGAATCATAGAATAGTTGGGGTTGGAAGAGACCTAAAAGATCATCTAGTTCCAATCCCTCTGCGATGGGCAGGGACACCTCCCATGAGATCAGGCTGCCCAAGGCCCCACCCAGCCTGGCCTTGAACACCTCCATTTCAAACAAGAAGCAGTTACTTCTCCAAAAACACAGGGATTTTTTCTAAGAGTGGAATACTTTATCAGAAAATCTTTACTCAGAGTCTTACCCAGTTTCACTGTCTTGGTGGTACAATCAGCAAGTTGTGAGATATTTGATAAGAGAATTGTGGGTTTCTCATGCATTAAGGCAGCCACTTGTGAAAAGTATTTAGAAAACATTTCTATGTGGAATAGTATTCCTTAACAGAGCACTGAATGCTGAAGTATTTATTCTATACCCTTTCTGGAAGAGCAATTTATTTTGAATTAGGCTATGCAGCAGGACAGGGCAATTCACTACGGTCTATTTTTGTGGAACAAGGCTGCAAGCAGCACAGGGCAAGTGCGGAGCAGAGAAGCCCACCTGTTCCTACCTGGGCACGGCTGGCAGGCACTGCAGAGGGGCTAGGCTGCCCCTTCCTCTTCCTCCCATGAAACACAACCACCTCCACAGCAGGTGAGGCAGCGGGGGCTGTTGGGGCAGGGACAGGGGTGCCCAGCTCAGCTCGCAGCTCCCCGAAGAAGTCGCGGGCTGCACGCCGCCTGCCTTCCGCCCGCTGCGGCCCCTGGCTCGTCTCATCCTCCTCCTCCGCCACAATCACCTTGCTCTTCTCTGCAGTGTTCCGAGCATGGGGCTCCTCACCTGCAGGCCAGAAGCACAGAATCACACAATTGGTTGGAAACGATCTTTTGAGATCAAGTCCAACTGTACCTGTGTACTACTAAACCATGTCCCTGAGCACCTCATCTCCCCGTCTTTTAAATCCCTCCAGGGATGGGGACTCAACCTCCTCCCTTGGAAGCCTGTTCCAGTGCCAAACAGCCCTTTTGGTGAAGAAATTTTTCCTGATAGTTAATCTGTGGCCCCCAGCTCACCTCCTCCTCCTCCGCCGTGATCGCCTTGTTCTTCTCTGCAGTGGCCTGAGCTTCTCACCTGTGGTCTGCAACCATGGAATCATAGAACGGCTGGTTTGGAAAACCCCTTTGAGATCATCAAGTTCAACTGTACCTGTTCTCTGCTAAAATGTATCCCTGAGAACATCATCTGCCCATCTTTTAAACACCTCCAGGGAAGGCGACTCAACCTCCTCCCAGGCAGTCTCTGCCAGTGCCTAACAGCCCTTTCAGGGAAGAATTTTTTTCCTAATCTCCAACCTGGTGCAACTTGAGGCCATTCCGTCTTGTCCTATCACATATCACTTGGGAGAAGAGATAGACACCCACCTCTCTAAAACTTCCTTTCAGACAGTTGTAGACAGATAAGGTCTCCCCTCAGCCTCCTTTTCTCCAGACTAAACAACCCCAGTTCCTTCAGCTGCTCCTTTCAACACTTGCTCTCCAGCCCCCCTCACCAGCTTCATTGCTCTTCTCTGGACATGCTCCAGGACCTCAACGTCTTTCTTGTAGTGAGGGGCCCAGAACTGAACACAGTACTCAAGGCACGGTCTCACCAGTGCCGGAGTACAGGGGCAGAATCACCTCCCTGGACCTGCTGGTCACGCTGTTTTGATACAAGCCAAGATGCCATTGGCCTTCTTGGCCACCTGGGCCACTGCTGGCTCATGTTCAGCCGCTGTCAACCAACACCCCCAGGTCCTTCTCCTCCAGGCAGCTTTCCAGCCACTCTTAGAATCATAGAATAGTCAGGGTTGGAAGGGACCTTGAAGATCATCCAGTTCCAACCACCCTGCCACTAAATCAGGGGACTTCCCATTAAATCAGCTGCCCCAAGCGTGCAGCACTGCATGAGGTTGTGTCCCAAGTGCAGGACTCAGCACTTGGCCTTGTTAAACCTCGCTCCGCTGGTCTCAGCCCATCGATTCCGCCTGTCCAGACCCCTCTGTGGAGCCTCCCTCAATCAGATGACACTTCCTCCCAGCTTAGTGTCATCCCTGAACTGCCTAAGGGTCCATTCAACCCCTGCACCCAGGTCACCGATAAAAACATCGAGCAGACCCGAACCCAGCCCCGAGCCTCGATGCGCCCCCCGCCCCTCCGCCCCGCTCACGCACCCAGGTCGTAGAGCGCGCCCAGCACCGCCTCCAGCCGCCGCCGCGGCTCGCGCGGCCCCATGGCGGCGTGCGGGCGGAAGGGGCGCTTGTCCTCGCGCGGCTCCCGTCGCCCCCAAGATGGCGCCGCCCACTGCGCGGCGGCGCCCGCGCCCCCGCCTTCCCCCGCCCCGTGCCGGGCAGCGCCGCGCGGGGCCATGGGCGCCGCGGGAGACAGCGGCGAGCGGGCGGCGGCGGAGGTGTAGGGCGGTGGAGCGGCGCAGGGTGGGAGAGCGGCGCGGCGGAGCGAGCGGGGCCATGACGGCGGCGGCCGGGCGGGCGCGGCGAGGGACGCCCATGTACTCGGTAGGTGTGGGGGGAGAGGGGGCACGACACACCGGGGTGCGGGGGCAGGACTTGTAGCAGAGGAGGCTGCAAGGGCGATCAGGGGGCGGGAGCGCCTCCCGTACAGGGGCGGGCTGAGAGCTGGGGTTGTTCAGCCTGGAAAAGGCTCAGAGGAGACCTTATAGCGACCTTCCAGTACCTGAAGGGGCTGCAGGAAAGCTGGGGAGGGACTATTCGTAAAAGCTTGTGGGGATAGGATCGGGGGAACGGGTATAAACTGGAGAGGGGCAGATTTAGACTATTGCAGATTTAGTCATAAGGAGGTATTTCTTCACCGTGAGAGTGGTGAGGCACTGGCACAGGGGGAAGCTGTGGATGCCCCATCCCTGGAGGTGTTCAAGGCCAGGTTGGATGGGACCTTGGACAGCCTGATCTAGTGGGAGGTGTCCCTGCCCATGGCAGGGGAGGTGAACTAGATGATCTTTTACGTCCCTTCTAACCCAAATTGTTCTATGATTCTATGACCCCGCGCTCCCCACCCCGCGCTGTTCACTCTAGAGCGGAATGACGGCGCTTGGCGCAACCTCTGCACGCCTACCCCCCGCCCTCTCCCGCCCCCAACCCCAGTTCGGCGTCCCCGCTCCCTAGGGAGCTTCCCGGGGCTCCCGCGCGACGTAGAACATGCAGCCTCCCGGCGTGGGAGCTCGGGAGAGGACGGGGCCTTTCCCGGGGTCGGAGCGGGAACCGGGCGCTTCCCGTTCTGCGAGGCGCAGGAGGAGTCGGGAGGGGCCGGGGCTGCGCCCTAGGGAGGGTCTATCCGCACACCCGCGGCCGGGGCTGGGCTCTGAGCACGCAGCTGTCGAGCGGGACAGGAACCTGCCACCAACAGCGAATTTGGGGCTGGAATCGTAGGGATGGAGCGGCTGAAGCAGGTTTTCCTGTGTTACGTGGTGGAAATGACTTTGTGGACCTTATTTTTTATCTACAGCTCCTATGCCAGCCTCAGCCGTGGAGGTTTGGGGTGCTAAATCCCGCTCTGTACTTATATTTACAGCAGGAGTCTGGGGAGAGAAGGAAACAGTGCCTAGTGTCAGCAGAGATTCCGAAAATTCCGTGTTTCCTTAGCTGTGTGCTGTGAATGCTCATGCTTTATTTCCTCAGAGACCGGATGGGAGCAGAAGACTTCCAGGGCCCTGCTGTTTCATTTTTTATACTTTACCAATGTCTCAGAATCACACAGTGGTTTGGGTTAGAAGGGACCTTAAAGATAATCCAGTTGCATGGATTACCTGCCTTGGGCAGGGACACCTTCCACTAGATCAGGTTGCTCATAACCTCATCCAACCTGGTTTTGCATTCCTTCAGGGATGGGGCATCCACAACTTCTCCAGGTAACCTATTCCTGTGCCTCACTACACTCGCAGTAAAAAAATTTCTTGTTGATATCTAATTTAAATCTACCCTTTCTCAGCTTAAACCAATTTCCTCTCATCCTGTCACTGCATCCCCTTATAAAGACCCCCTCCCCAGGTTTCCCGTAGGCCCCCTTTAAGTACTGGAAGGCTGCTGTAAGGTCTCCCTGGAGCCTTCTCAGTAACCATGCACATAACTGTCTGATGTCAGGGTTTGCAACAGCATATTTCCTAAGCATGTTCTCTGCCAATTGGCAACCGAAGCTGGAACAATAGCCTGGCTGTAATGTATAAAAACAGGGTTTCTATTCTTTAGTAGTTGAAGTGTGTGTGTTTTGGCTCTCTTAGTGCTGCTGCAGGATAGGGCGTGAAAGTACCCGAGAAATCAGTGGCATATCAAATCTGGAAAGGTGAAATGAGGAGCGGTGGCAGAGGTGACTTTTCAATTGGCCGTGGCCTTTGCAAAACTCTGTTCACCAGAGCCATTTTGGTGCATGGCCACAGCAGTGCAGTGACTGCTGATGGGACTAATGATACCCAAGCGGAGTGCTGGGTTTCATTGTCTGGATTTCGTGTCATTGCACATTGCAGGATTTGGTAACTGAAATAAAGGTTTGTTAGATTTTCTGAGCAGTGACTTGTCACATACTGATCCAGGTAGGTGTGCACTTAGAGCCAACTAATATATTTTTTTGCTCTTCTAAACTATCTTTTTTGCTGTTACAGGGTATAAGGGGTTTTTTTCCTTCTGTTTTATTTTTAATCAAGGGGATTAGTATAAGGTGTCAATGACAACAGATGGCTAACACAAATATTTCCAGTTTTCTTAATAGTTCATAGTTTCCCTGGCTCTTGAAAAGCATCGACTAGTTGAAAGCTGTGGAAGAAGAAAGAGTGAAAACTGTAGTGCTAAACAGAAAAAAAAAAAAAAAAAAACCCTGAAGTTTTTAAATTAATATGGGCTGGGTTTAATAGCTTATATAGGATTCTTTTAAAAGTCCCTGGAGATTTGGTTGTGCAGTTACTGTGGGACAATTCTTTAAACTACAGTAGTGACGAGAGAAGTTAGATGATCATAGAATCATAGGTGATCTACCAAACACCACTGTAGTAGAAGGTATCCAAATTAGACTGCACTTTGGGAGGGGGGAAGAATGAGAAGGAAAAACATTTTAGTAGGATTTCTGTTCTCTGATAGAAGGAAATTGGCTTTGTTGAAAGTTGAAGATTTGGAGGAGGATTTTTTGCAGTTCTTAAGTGGAGATGCTCCTGATTTGGGCTTTTTTGTTCTGTTTTGCCAAATTATCTTGTATTGATGAATGTACATGAATTAAATGTTTGCTATCTAGTTACTTTAAATGTCATCTGTTTCTGGTAGCATTGCTGATGTGGCTATGGTCAGCTGGCAGTGAAACCAGACTCCCTCTCCCAAAGCTGAAAACCCAGCCATCACTGCTGGGCTTTGCTTGTCTATTCCTGGTGTTCTCCTGTGTTTTAGTTGGCAAGGCTTTCTTCTCAGCACCAGAAAAGGCCACTGTAAGAGCCCATGAAATGATATGCTTTATCCTTCATTGTCAAACTAGTTCTGCACAGGGGGAGGAGGCAGAATGAATGAAAGGGGTGCCTGTGCTGCCCTTCAAGTGATGCTGTAAAGGAATACATAAGCATTTTTATTTTAGCATCTTCTTTTGATATGCTGGATCATAACCAATATATTCCTGTTTCACAGAGGCTCGCTACAGTTGCCTTGCTTGACTGGTGGCTATTGCTGCTGTTTTGAAGTTTAGAGAAACACAGTTTTGGTTTTGGAAAGACTGAGATGTTATTCACGTGGACTGTGGTGTTATAGGACATAATCAGAGACATCTTTCTCCAGCACAGGGGATCCCTACTGAGTCTGGGGGAAGAGTTTGGTCACTGAGATTTCTGCAGTGGGACAGATCCGCAGTTAGTTCTAGATGTACTGTTTGCTTTCCTGCTTAGCACTGGTGTTGATTACTCGGAGGCTGTGCTGTCTTTTTACCTACTCATGCACCAAATTGCATTTTGATCTTCATGTGTCTGGTAATGCTTTTTTTTTTGGTTTGTTCCTGCCTCACTGTGTTTTATGTATCTTGTGTCCAAGCTTGGTGAAAGCCAGCACAAATCAGCAAGGTCCCAGATGCAATTTAAAGTAGCAGGGATTATATTTTTTTGTTGATAATTGTCTTTTATAATGTCATTCATGGCATTGTCTTCATGCAGCTGTAGGAGTTGAAATCAAAGGTGTTTTAGTTAATACCTATTAATCGTGAGAGGCTGAAGTGCCTCACCTCTAGCTTTCAACACTCAATTGTTCTTTCAGCTTCTTCCTGTTGGATAAAATTAAGTAATGTGTCATAAGACGATGTGGGGATCCTTGCAGATGGAAAGGGTTGAGGTCTTTTATTGGTGTTTGGGATTTTTTCTGTAGTCTTTTCTATTTGCAGCATCATTCCAAGCAAATAACACTTGTTCATGCACTCAGAATGTGGAATGCAGATACAATAGAAAGCTTAAAAAAACCTTCAAAACCACCAAATATTGCGAAAGTATCGCATGCTATTGTTTTGGTGCTGTAGCCAAACAGACCGCTGAATGGCCTGAGACAGTGTCTCATCCTTTGTTTGTATGTTCCCAGCAGAAAGAGCTTACATCAAAGAAAAGAGATGAGTTTGAGGATATCTTGGAGGAAAGACGATTGTCCAGTGACTTGAGATATGCAATGAAATGTTATACTCCTGTGATCTACAAAGGGCTTTCACCTTGCAAGCCAAATGCTATTAAAAGTGCTGTTCTGCAGTCCGAACAAGTTCAATATGTTATCAAGCAGGTGAGTCTGGAAACTGAGCTGTAAAATGAGGTAGATTGAACATAGCCAAGCTTTGTGTGACAGCAGGGGAAAAAAAATTATTGCTAATCCTTGTCAAACATGATAGCTGTAGTTTGAAAGGTGGTCCAATAAATCAGTAACTTGAGCTGTAGTTTTTTTCACAAGAAAAACAAATGCTGATAATACCCTAGCATTGCTGCTGAAGCTGTTAGATAGCTTGTTCATGAAACAGCGTTTTGATTTTGCATATACAACACTTCACCACCTAACTTATCCAGTGTCCAATGTACTTGACATATTTTTCCCCTCTTCCACTGTCCTTGCCACCGAGCAGCATTGTGAAAGACATAAGCAATCTCCTCGTTAGCAGAATTTTTTTGTGCTTTGAGGATGTCTTGCAGGAATTTTGTAGGCTAGTAATGTATTTATGAATCGATCATAAATGCTACTTTCTCTAAAATAAGAATTAAATTTCACAGAGAATTCTTAGAATTGGAAACACTAAGATGTTACCATACTTTTGCTTTAAGATAAAGAGCAGCTACTACTTTGTAATGAATAAAATATTTTATAGTCACACTGGTTCATATTTTACATTGTGTTGAAATGGCTGAAATAAAAGTGTGTGTTAGTTAGCAGAGTAACTGTTTGCAGTATTCATGAAAAATAATTCCAGGCCAGTAGAAGTATATGAGATGTTTTTGGTTAGTCCTGAGTGAGTGGCTACGATAAAATAGTCCTATTACTGTCACAAATTAAGTAGTATGGAATGAAGAAAAAAAAGATCTTTCAACTTTAGAAACACTAAAAGATTTACTGAAAGAAAATATTTGCAGAAGATTTGACTGAAAGACAACTGTGTGATGCTTTCTTCTGAAGTGCTGCTTTTCTGATGGGAAATTATTTTGATGGATATTTTCCTGGCTAGTGTCAAGTGATTGCAGTCCTGCTATTGCAACCTAGTTCTCAGCTCTTCACCAGAGATTACTGAAAGTATCTAACAGACTTGGGCAGCATGTCCAACCATATGCATCTGGCGTGCCTCCTGTCTGGGCAGAGTTTACGCAGCTTTACACAGGCATACTAGGATTTGTTCATGTGACAAATTGCTGAGGTTGCTAATGTTCAGTGTGTGAAATTAAGTGCACATGTTTGTTTTAGCTTAGGTTCAGCTGTGTAGTAAGCCTCTTTCTGGTGAATGAGAACAGTATCTCTTCTCCTAGTGAATAGCAAGAATAATTTTTGGCTTCCTAAGGGGGATTGGTTTTCTCAAGCTCAAGTGGAAGCAGCTTTTGGCTTCTTTAAGTGGTTAGAATAATTAGTTAGAGCTACATGTGGAAATATGCAGGATAACAGATAATGCATTTATTAAAACACAAATGAACCAGTAGGTATGATGGTAAAGTGGTAGGTGGAAGTAGATTGAAGGCAATAGATTTTTTTCATATGTCACAAAATAGAAATAATAGGTCAGCAGTGCTGGTCTCCTAACAGAGCTGTGCTTTTTTTGGAAGCTTTTTTTTTCCTGCTATTCCTCCTTTTTTTCTGTTCCATGTGTGGTAAAAGGCATATTCCTTGTTCCATAACAGTAAAAGACTAACATTTCCATTAAATATTTCTAGATTCAAAGTATTAAATAGGAAGGATTAAGAAAACTTCAAAAGGGAATGTGCATAGCAACAGAAAAAGGATCATTGATATGCAAAGCTGGTAGAGGCAGTGCTTTGTATGCATTTCAGCTAGTCATAGCCAAAGTAATACACTACAAAAAAATTCAAGCGTGATAGGACTGAGGTTCTTTAGCCAAGTCTTGGAATCTAACACAAATACAACTTGCAAAGATTTACATTGTGAATATCTCTGCCAGCACATTTCATTTTATTTGTCAAAGAAAATTGCATGCAGCCTTCGTCAGTCCAGTAATGCAGGAAATGTTCTTCAAACTTTAATCTCTGAAGGTACTACAGGTTAAAACATTCAGATCATGGGTTTGATGGGGAAAAATAGTTGTACACAGCTTTAACTTGGCTTTCTTTTATTGACTGATACTGAACAGATTCTGTATGGTTAGATGCATGCCCGTCACATAAAACAAAATCTTGCTGACTCTTGCAGTAGTTCTATTTAATTGTTGTGGCACATAGAATGCAGTGCATGGGCAAGGAGAAGGGAAAAACATCTGACTGCTCTTTTGTTTGTTTTGCTTCTCTTTAGTTAGCAAAAGAGATGGGAGAATCGCCTGATATAATTCAAGAAGAAGCCACGGAAATCCTGGATGAGATGGGTCACAGTATGCAATTAGGAACTGTCAGATTTTTTGCTTTTACTCTGAGCAAAATATTTAAAAGGCTTTTTCAGAGAGTTTGTGTAAATGAAGAAGGAATGCAGAGAGTAAGTACTCTGGGGGGGGAAAAAAAGTTACAATTTCGTACCAGTCATTTGAACAAAGACTCTAATCTTCACTCCAAGTAAAAATATGTAAAATACCCTTGGAAAAAAACAGAACCACTTGTGTTTATTTCTTAATATATGAGGGGAAAGAGAAATGGTGCAAGTATTTTAGAGGCATTCTGCAGAGCTTTTTGTACATTTTCCAAATGCTTTCTTTTGTAAGGAATACTTGCAGTCATGTGTCAGTGATTCCGTTAGATCAGCCACTGAGAGAGTTTTTGTATCTTATAAATCTAATAATGCATTTAGCTGAATTGGAGATGAAAACCTCGTTATGTAGCTGAGAGGGTTGACTTGGTGGAAAAACTTCATACAGGTACAAGTGGTGAGACATCGTGCACCTCTGAGGCAGGAGATGCTTTAAGTTTGCCCCAGTTCCCTGCAGAGTTGCTGTCCTCTGTTTCATTACAGGATGTCACTGTTCTGGAGTATGTAGTGCATTCACTGGAAGACACCAATATCAGCTCTGACCACCCCTATTGGGCTTCCCATCTCCATCAAAAGGGATTTGAATTAGACTGTCACGTAATGAGGTGCCCCTGGCTTTTGAGTCCTATGATACTTGTGGAAGCACAGGTTGCTAGTCTGGAAACTGTTGCTCACAATTTCTTATGGCTCCATGCTGAAAACGGTGTGGAGTACGTGAACAGAAAAAACACCCTCAGACAAATTAGGTTCTGTTTGTCTTAAGCCTTGTGAAAGCGCATATTTATTAAAAAAGTCTGTAAATAATGAAACAATATTGTATTGTTTGTGCTATTTTTCTTTAGTTGCAGCACGCCATTCAAGAGCATCCCGTTGTGCTGCTTCCCAGTCACCGAAGCTACGTAGACTTTTTGATGCTGTCTTATTTGCTATATACGTATGACTTGGCTTTGCCTGTCATTGCTGCAGGAATAGGCAAGTATGTTATTTCAACAATCTTTTCAGGATTCAGAGAATCGGTAGCAAGGGGTCTGATAGCTGCTGCTTTAAGTAGTTGTGTTTAACTTCTGTTCCAAATGTGTCCTGTTAAAACCTCCTTGGATGAGATGCTTGCAGCATCTGAAAGTTTCTCATCAGTGCCGAGTCCAATCAAAGGTGAATTTTCTCACAGTGTGTTCACCTAGAAGTACCCCGTCTGCAGACCCAAGGCTGGGCAAAGATAGGTGTTGTGAAGAAGACTTCTATATTGGTTATTTTTTTTCCTGAGAATGGATAAAAGCTTGCCAAAGAGCTACTGTTTATGCAGAACCTTTTGTGATGCTTCCTACAGTTTGAGGTGCAGTAATAATGGCCAGGTATGAAGCACCAGTTACCTCGTGGTGGATTCTGATGCTACCGATTACCTTGAAGTGTTGTCAGAACTCCATTACGTGAAGTGCTGAGAGCTCTGACTGGGAGATGAAATTTAACATCAGAGGGCTAATTGTCAAGATTTTGGACATAATTCAAAAGCAGTTGAAGCCAATTTTATTTGCAGGAAACGATTCTTGAAGGCTTTAACAGGAAATATCTTCTGACTTTATGTCCTGTTTGAAAATCCTACTCTAGCAGCATTTAACTGAGAAACATGATCTTGGAAGTCTTTTATATCAAAGAGGTCTTTTAAGCAGGCAGATCTCTGATCTGGTGCAGTGCTGTACCTGTGTGCACAAGCTAGCAAAGATCTGGGACCCTACTGCTCTACTGTAGACTATTTTCCAGTCAAGAGGATGGGAAGACAAGTAGAAAATGAGCAGAATCCAGGAGAAACTGGGGAAGATGAGATTTTGCTGGTCTGTGAGTAGTGGTATCTTGCCTCTGGGGGATGCAGATTAGCTTCTGGTGAATTCAGAAATTAATGTCATATAGCTACATTGGTCAAGGTGTTGCAGCTGCTTGCCTGTCATGTATTGTTCAGAATCTGCTCATATGCTGTCATAGATATTGGTGTAAACCTTTGCTGACTTCTGGATTAGAGCCTTTTTGAATTTTGGACCTCAAAATACTATCTTTAAGATACCATTAGTTTAGCTTAGAGGGTTTTTTTTTTTTTAGCTATTAACATTTTTTTTAGTACTTAGAGTATTCAGGGGTAAAGTTCTTCAGAATTAGGGGCTTGCAACTTGATTATACTGCTGCGTGTGTGTCTTATTTTACATTCCTCTGGCGAAAGGCTGTTGTCAGTAACACATGCAATTGACATAATGCAATTATGTCATTGTACATGCAATTGACATAAATGGGAATCTGGCTGGTGGAATTGTGTTTCTGTCTCAGGTCCTGGGAGCAAGTTGTATTGGAGGCACAGAGCTGGTGAGGTGGTATGGGCTTGAGGTAGATGAAAGGACGCGTTTCGGTCCAAGTTTGCGGGCCAGCAGTGTGTGGTGGAGAGAGGTGCTGGGTATGCAGCCAGCATCCTGGTTAGGGGGTTGAGTACCGGGCAGGAAAGTAGAAGTAAGAGAGGGGAAAGAGTCTGTGTTGTGGTGAAAGAGGGAGAGGAGTAGGAAAGTAAGGGAAAAAGATGGACCACTGCACATAGGAAACTGACAGCTGCTATTGCTGCCCAGGGTCCTTTAGATAATTTCCTTTTATCTCTTTTTATTCTAATATATGTGTGTATATCTCTGTCTACCCCACATATATGCGTGTGTGTGACATATTATATGATGCCTGTGAGAGGCTGGAAAGCTGCCCAATGGAAAAGGACCTGGGGATGCTGGTCTAAAGCTGGCTGAGTGTGAATCGACGGTGTGCCCAGGGAGCCAAGAGGGCCAATGATATCCTGACTTGTACCAGAAACAGTGTGGCCAGCAGGAGCAGAGAAGTGATTGGCTCTCCTGTACTCGGTGCTGGTGAGGCCAAACCTTGAATGCTGTGTTCAGTTTTGGGCCCCTCACTACAAGAAAGATCTTGAAGTCCTGGGGTGTGGGTAAGGAAGTACAGTGAAGCTGTTGAAGGGTCTGGAGCACAAGTCTTGTGCGGAGTGGCTGAGGGAAGTGGGGTTGTTTCGCCTGGAGAAAAGGAGGTTGAGGGGAGACCTTATCTCTGTCTGCAACTTCCTGAAAGGAGGTTGTAATGAGGTAGGTGTTGTTTCTCCCAGGTGACAGGCAATTGGATGAGAGGGAGTGGCCTCAAGTTGGATAAGGGAGTTTAGACTAGATATTAGGAAAAGTTTCTTCACCAAGAAGTTTGTCTTGCATGGGAACAGCCTGCCCAGGGAAGTGGTTGAGTTACTATCCCAGTAGATGTGGTGCTTAGGGACATGGTTTGGTGATGGAGTTGGCAGTGGTAGGTTGGACTCGATGATCTTAAATTCTTTTCCAACCAAAATGATTCTGTGATTTGATCTTCAAGGCAATTGTTGTCAGTGCTGTAGCTGGAAACGTGAATTTATGGAGTGAGGTGGCAAGGAGGTTGAAGTGGCACATGGCCACCTGCTGCATAGGTTTTGACAAGTTAAGTGTGGTTGCTTAAAACTAGAAAACTATAGAAAAAATTTAGCTGGTTTGGTGTACCTCTCCCAAAGTTTTGAGTCAGAATCATATAAGGTATAATACGGTGTAACTGGTCAGTTAATTTCTGTGTCTTTTGGGATACATTCAGTGGTAACTGATCTTTCTGAAGATGAATGAGAAGATGTACTTCAAAAACTTAGTCTTTATTATGGGTGGGATCTGGCCATCTGAATTACCGAAATAAATTGCTCTAAGTGAATGCTGCTTACAAAACAAAGATCAAAAGCATATTGTAATATGCCGTGCATGTCTACATTAAGTCTTGCTAAGACAGCCTAAAAGCAAATAAAGGTATTTGCAACAGTAGAATTCTCTGAAAGAAATCTTCTTCACTCTGGTAATTGAATCGCTGTACTAGACAAAGTAGCTGATTCTGCTGGCTGATAACAATAAGTTTTCTCTGTGTGGTTTTGTTTTTTGTTTGATTGTTTTTCAGATTTCCTAGGAATGAAAATTGTTGGTGAGCTGTTACGAAGGGGAGGTGCCTTTTTTATGCGACGTTCCTTTGGTGGGAACAGACTCTACTGGGCAGTGTTTGCTGAATATGTAAAAACAATGTTAAGGGTAAATAAATTACTGAACTCTTAAAATGTGTGCTTAAGAAAAACTTTGTTGTGATGATTGTACGATGTTATAGCTATGTGATTGAAAGCCTTCACTGTGATCTGACTAAGAGTTTTGCCTCAGAACTGCTGTAGCTGAAGAGCATGCATGCACTCTGTTGCTATTGTAGTTCAGCAGTAGGTGGTAAACAAATTAGTACTCATTAGTCACTTTGGATCGTGTGCCATATCTCATGCCAGATGCAATATTTTCATTAATTTAACTGTATAGTGTGGCAAATAAAATGGGTAAGTACAAACTTAGAGATGACTGAAGTTAGACATGCAAAGCTTCCATTAAAAAAAAAAAAAAACAAACAATAAAAAGCCCTTAAATGTTAAGTATTTAAAAATTATTTAAAGTTATTTGTGGACAATAAGAATAAATATTTTTATTTTTCTGACTAGCTTTATTTTTTGTTTTACTTTTGAAGAGTGGCTATGCCCCAGTTGAATTTTTTCTTGAAGGGACTAGAAGCCGCACTGCCAAGACTCTGACTCCGAAGTTTGGTAGGTTTGTCGAAAACTTAGAGCGTGTGCTTTGTAAGTTCTTCAGACAGGAAGAGTTATTAAAGTGATGGGAAATTGGTGAGGTCTGTCAGAGTAGTGGAAAACACTATGGTTGGCCAAGAGCATACAAAGAATGGCAATATGTGTCTCTTGCACTCTGCTGCTTTCTTTTCCTTATCCCTGTTGCATAATTAACTGCATAACTCTTCACCCTTTTCTTTCTAGAAAACAGACATCCCTTGACCAGCAGAGAAATATTATAAGCTAAATCTAAAAGTAATGGGGAATCTTTAGAAGCTGTGCTATGCGAGCACGGAGCAGTGCTGCCGAAAAGAACACAAATAGCTGTCCAAATGCGTTGCTTGTATTTACCTTCCATTTTAAAGCTTGGGCATTGTCATGTGCTTCTGCTTGCTTGAAGTGAGAACAAGCACAGCGCACGCCTACTAACACTTTCTAAAATTTACAGATGTCTTTTTCAAAGTTAAATTGCAGTTGCTTTTCCCTCCCTTAAAAAGGCAAGTGTTGAGCTTTTTTTTTTTCTTCTGTCTTTCTCCAATTTGTAGGTCTTCTCAGCATTGTGATGGAACCATTTTTCAAACGTGAAGTCTTTGACACCTACCTTGTTCCCATTAGCATCAGCTATGAGAGAATATTAGAAGAATCTCTCTATGCATATGAACTCCTAGGAGTCCCAAAGCCCAAAGAGTCTACATCTGTATGTAAATTCTTTATGAACAAAAGGCAGGTGGATGTATACTCATACCATAGCACCAAAATTTGGTTTTGCTCTTCCCGTTTTCTTAGGGGTTGTTAAAAGCCAGAAGAATCCTCAGTGACAATTTTGGTACCATACACATCTACATTGGCCAGCCGGTATCACTTAGAACCTTGGCATCTGGGAGGATCAGTCGGTGCCCATACAATTTGGTACCCAGGTATCCGATCTTTTCATGGCTTATGCACAGAAGGAGCATTTATTTAGTCCTCGCCCCCATAAAATAATTAAGATGTTCCCTTGTACTTCGTTTTCAACTTCTCCCACCTTCCCTCCATTTGCCTACTGAGACTGCTTAAACTGTTTTGTCTGAGCACTGGGATTGTCATACTTGTGATTGGGTTTTTCTGAAACAGCTTGTTATTTGCTTAGCTTTGAACTGTGTTGAGAATATGCCATTTTAAAAGTTAATGATGATATATGAACCAGGCAAAGCTCTCTTTCCTGAGAATTTGGTGGTTTTGCTGCTTAAAAATTCCACCTTTCTCTCCTTTCTTGCGTTATTAGTGCAAACTGCTGTATGATAGTGTACCAGGAAGCTGTGGCTGTGACTGCATTGGGTAACTTTTGCAGTTTATTATATTAAACATAATGCTTTTGAATTTTTTTAAGATAGCAAGTGTACAGCATGAATACAGAGTTCTGTGTTTCAAATACTGTTGTGAAACTACTGATGTCTTGCTGTATACTTCTGTTCCACATATCCTATAGATAGAATTGCCCTCCACATATTAGGTCCTATAAAGTAGTTATGGATCTGGGAGCATTACAGAAGAAATAAGGAAGGTGTGATATATATTGCAGTTTTTGGAGCTCTTTACCTTGAACTCCATTGTTCTTTTCAGGCATCTTCCCCAAAAGCCATCTGAGGATATCCAAGAATTTGTCAGTGATGTAGCTTATAAAATGGAGCTCCTGCAAATAGAAAACATGGTTTTGAGCCCGTGGGTGCTAGTTGCTGCTGTCCTGCTCCAGAATTTGCCAGCTGTGGAATTTGAACTTCTAATAGAAAAGACCCTGTGGCTTAAAGGCTTAACGCAGACTTTCGGAGGATTCATTGAATGGCCTGGTATGCAGAGAATTCCTTTTGTTGCTTATGAAGAATAAATCATATTTCTGGCAATGCAGTGTATGGTGACAACTTCACAGCATGTTTTCCTCAGAGACCTAAATGAATTTTAGGATATGCTAAAGGTGATGCTAAAATCTGGCACATTTTGGCTTAGGCTGTAGAAGACACTACTTTGAAAAACAGTTATGTGGAGGAAGAACGGATGCTTTACTAGTATTTCCTGAAGTGTGGAATGGGAAGGGAAAGTATAAGGTGCTTGTATTGGAATACTGAGATTTACCTAGCATCTGTCTTTCTGAACCCTGTGTAAGTCACATGCAGTTAGCTGATCTGCAGCACTTAACTTGGTGTAATGCTATATTTATTGCTTGATACTGACTATAGTATAAGGTGCTACTCTGGCAAAGAACTGGCAGAAATAAACGGTTGAGAGAAAATCAAAGCTATAGGTTGTCTATTTATTTTTAAATTTCACTTTAGCTCCAAAACCAGTGATGACTTTTGGGGCGAAGGCTTCTTTGGTGGTTTTGGGTTTTTTTTATATATTTATACACACATATACACACAGTCTTTTTTATAGATAATGTATATGTATATATTGGCTGCTGAAACATTGATTCTTCTTCCAGTCTTTCTGAACATTATTTTAAACTTATCTCAGTGAGCCAAGGTGAGACGAGTAATTAATTTTGGAGCCTCAGGACATAAATGCTAAAGCTAGCAAAGAAAAATAATGTGTAATGCAAGTACATTTACCTTTTCACTGTACATAGATTAAACTATGGATCTTTGCTTTGGTAGTTGTGTATATCAAGAATCGCTCTCAGTACTGCAATAAGGACATAGGAGCACGCTACAGTTATAGCAGAACTCTGTCATTCATTCAACCAAACCACTTCTTTCAGAAGTCTGCAGTGAGTGCAGACAAGGTCTGCTCCTGCCAGACTGCTAAAATGAAGAATTTCTTGGTTATATTTAAACGTAATTTAGGTAATCTTACTGCACAGTAAACTTAAAAATACCACATCCAGGTTTGCTTATTTATTTTGTTTATTTTCTTAGCAGAAATGAATAAGCTTTTCTTTAGTAAAATTGTGATGCAGTTAGAGAACAGCAAATAGGCATGGCAATGAAACAGGAATACAATAGCTGCACAGATTCTGTTGGGAATATGCTGGCCCTGCTGTGGGCATCAGTTAACACAACAAACCTTGTTTCTATGTGTTTTGAGTTCAATAATTTGAAAGAATAAATATATTTTAAACGCTAATTTGGCAATGCTATCAAGTCAGCAACTAGTGTACCCTGTCCATTCTTCTGTCTCCAAACAGCTAGCTGTTTCTGCCTTTTTTATGCTGTATTGTTGTTACAGGCAGAACATTGGCTTTGGCTGTTTGAAATCTTATAATAGAAAGAGGAACTGCAAAATTACTTACTCAGACTTCTGCTTCTTATTGCATTGAGAAACTTGGAAGCTTTAGCAAAAGTGGAACAAAATAGGCTGAAGGAGCAAGGAGATGCTATGCGAGATATACATTAAGGGGAAAGAATAGGAAAATTATTTATTTTTTTCTGTCAGAGGCTATGTTGATTTGGTATGCTTGTGGTGCTGTGAACGTGTAAAGTGTGTTCTAATGTTCAGCAAGAAGTTTTTATTGCTTCTTTCCTTGCTTGCCAGAGTTCACATTTGATGCAGGGAATGTTTTTGAGAATGTTTAAAGTGTAAGGTATTCTAAAAAGGTGAGTGTATTTTCAAGATGTGAGATGCTGGTCTTTATCTGAGTAAAGTTTGCTGTGTGTCACACTGAGAAAAAGCATGACCGCAGCCCACAGGTTTGTGAAAATCATGCCTGCCTTCTGAGAACTTTCTTGTTTAAAAGAGAAAACAAAACCACACACTTGTTGCTTTAGGCATTTTAAAAGGGTTGTCTTACGAAACAGGAAGGGATTTGGGTTCAAGTACAGTCTGATTTCTCTTTGAGCAGGTATATTATGTAATGATACTTCCGTTAGGATTTCTTTAAACTTAATTTAGGATGTAGCCTTCCTTGTATGTGTATGAGTGTGCATGTGTATGAGTGTGTATGTGAGAGTTGAGAGAAAAAAAAAAAAAACATGCCGACTTGTACATCTGATTCAATACTTGTGGTGTCAGAAATGCCTAAGCAAAAATATGGTCTCTTTTTCCTTATTGATGAATGCATCCATCAAACAGGTCTAGTCTCTTTTAATTGGAGGCTCAGAATACTTGTTCCAGAGACAAAGGAAGTATTTGTCATTGTTAGCAAGTGCAAGAATTTATTTGAAGTGCTTTAATTACAGAAACGTTTAACTTTTGTTCTTTCCATCTCGTACGATGCCTAGGCTTGCCAGTTCCTGGTATGGATTATTTTTAGAACATCTCTCTAACTGAATGTTTGGTGTAATAATTGGTCTTCAGTGGTAAAATTTAATGAAATACTGGTGCCTTTTAGGCTGTTTCGGTAGAGTTGTGTTTCCTTTTGCATCTTCCTTAGTGTTGCGTTTTTTTGCTAGATAACTTGTGTGCCAAAAAAGCAGTCATGTCTGGCCTCACCCTGCATTCCAACGTTGCTCGCCTTATCGATGGCCATGTGGTCCTAAACGACAAAGGAGTGGAAGATGGAGCTGTAGGGGAAATCGTCTTTAAGCGTGCTCTGGCCATCCTCATGTGTGCCACCTACAGAAATCAGCTGCTGAATGTGTTTGTGCGTCCATCTCTGGTGGCAGTCGCCTTGCAGATGACACATAGCTTTAGAAAAGGTATGTTTGGGTGGCTCTGAGAGCACACTGGCTTTCCCTGTTGCGCAGTCAGCTGTGAGAGAAGCACGAAGTTCCTGTGATTGCTAGTGGGAGCTACTTGAGAACATTACGCTATGGATAAGGTCCCATAGCATAAGGTGGATGTGTTGGGAAGGGACCAGGGGTATTTTTCTTGCCATTTTTGTTTGCCTCTTGATACGTTTGAAAGTAGATATATTCTGCTGAGAGGGCAGGGTTGAGATGATATGATCCCAATTCCTAAGCATCTTATTTTGTTGTTGTTTAGCGGAACAGCTTGCTAGGTTACAGATAAAACACACCTCACACTTGCATACAGTGCATCCAGTTCTCAGTCTTTCTTCTCTTCCTGCTACTGTTCCTAAAGTATTTCAGTGTTTTCCAGTGTTAGGCTATTAAAGAAACTTTTCAGAGTACCTTCCTTAGTTTTGTGCATCAGCTAATGGTGTATTTAGTGCATGTTCGGAGAAGCTCTTTCCTTTTGGTAACACTTGAATCAAGTGCTATGAGTACTTGCTGTTCTGTTGTGGTGGGTTTTGGCCGTTTATGTATATGTGTTTTTTAAGGTAAAGTCCAAATTTTATTTGAAGTAGGTACTGTCTCTAAAATAAGGAGGAAATGGCTTTTCACTTGCACGTTTTAAATTATGTATTTAAACAACAGTACTTTACAATATTTTTTTCAGAGGAAGTCTATAGCTGCTTCAGCTTCTTGAGAGACGTTTTTTCTGATGAGTTCATCTTCTTTCCTGGCATTTCATTGAAGGTAAAAATATCCTTTGTACCAAAATACTGATAGTCAGTAACACAGCCAACTATAAAATAGCATCTGATTTCAGTGATATCAACTTGATCTGTAGTGTGAGGGAGAATTTAAAAGGGTTTCACAGTGGAGGTAGTCATTTTATTAGTCGCAAAACATTGTCTGAATCCACAGGGCTGCATATGCAATCTTTCCACCCATCCCCTCCAGTGAAAAACTAAAAATACTGAAATTTTCCAATTCTGAACTATTACAATTCACTGTCGTGGAAGTTTGGCTTTTTTAGCATAAAGCTACTGGTCTTCTAGCATGAATATAAAAATAGGTGTAAAGCAGTCTTTTAAATGAATTGTAAATATTGTCCTCTTCCTGTGCAGTTAAGAAACAGACCTTAGGCTGTGAAGAAAAATGTGGTAGTGTAGATTTAATTGAATTCTGTCACAGGGTGGGTATATTCTGTGAGCACATAAACAAACCAGGAATTCACACTGAGAGTACACCAGAATATTTTTCCTGAGTGCTCTTGCAGATTGTGTTGCAGTGGGGCATGCTGCTCTTTCAGAAAGTTAAACTGTAGGTATCATCCCAATTAATGATTAACCATTGTAGGTCTTTGTTATCTTTGGCAAATAGAGTATGCCATTCTGTATTTAGGATGCCTAATGTCCCCAGATTGATGGTCCTTCTCCTAGAGCAGTTGTGCTCAGTTGTGTAGCTCCATGTGACATGGTCTGTGGTGGCAGGCTACCACGGGATTGTGCCAACATCCAGTGCCTCATCTGTTCAAGTATGCCTCTGTATCCACCTCTTCTTGACTGCACAGCATGGCGGTATCTACTCTGTAGTGTTTATACAGCAGCTAACATTCCTGTTAGACCTTGAACAATGAAAGCTTTAATGTTCCTGTGCATAAGTAAACTTTTCTTTTAATATTTTGATGGTTCATTGTTGATCCCTTTAAGCATTTTATTACTAGCATTTATCTTGTGTAGATTCAGATTGTGAGCACTATGAGGGAAATGCTTATAGTAAGGCCTGATTTAAAATTCTGCAGCCAAAATCTTCCACAGAATTGAGGTGATGCAGCCTGTGAAGGTTTTTGAAGTGAGAAGTTACCTAATGGCATGACAGCATCCCTCGTCGAGTCTTATGGAAGCTTTAGTTGCACCCTGTTTGCTTGAAAAGAGCTTCCCCTCGTTTCACCTCCCACCCTATACAACCGTTACTCAAAGCCATTATTGTTCCTGCATACTGCCTCATCGCAGGGCTCAGTGCGTTTGCTCACCCTCCTAACACAGCTGGATGCAGGCAAGCTGTGAAAACTGCGGGCAGCACTTTGCTCTCTGCAGGACTTGCTGTGTCAGTTTGTATACATCCTGCTGTGCTGGAGCTGGCTTTAGTCCAGCCAGCTTGAAATGCAGGTGTGCACAAGTTTATTAGTAAAACAACAGGTTCAACGTCATACACAATATAAACTGGTAAGTCCACGTGTAGTTTCTGTTTGGATTTAAAACTGATTTAATGAGACTTTTATCAATGCTAAAGCCAAATACCTGATGGTAATATTTGTGATCTTTCCTGTATTAAAAAAAAGATATTCTTAAGAATATTCAAGACTTGTGACTATATCAAAATCTCCTAGATTTTTATATAGAAGATAATTAGGCCTTTTTTAAAGACCAGTTGGCACTGTTATATTTAGTTTTCATCATTAGCAATTGTTGTCTCTTGCAGCTTTTTTTTAAGTACCAAAACCAAGCATGGAACAGTAAGGTGACTGGCTGTGATTGACTTGACTTTAGTCAAATGAAAGAGTTGCTGTAATGTTAAGGGATCTCTTAGCAACTCACCTCTATAGTTGTTCATATGTCCAATATATCTGTGTTCTCTGTGTGTGTCTTCTCTCCCATTCCTACAGATAATTGGTAGTAAAACGGTTTTGCCATTGCCGTTTTCCATTGCCATTGACTTTCAAAAAACCAGATAAATAAATAAACCTTAACCAGATAACCTGACCCTATTCTGACAAAGTGCTGAAGGAGTTCAAGTGGCTGTTGCAATAGCAGCCACAGCTGCTTTCTTTGTTCTAGGCCTGTTGAGCATCAGGATACTGCTGTGTTTAAGATCATGTTCCCACTGCTTTTTATAAGGTATTTCTGGTTTATAGGGAAATTTTGGGTTGAGTCTCTTGAGAACTGAGTTCAGAAATGAAAGTGGTGTCCTGTTTTGTATATTTTGTTGTTGATTTTGTGGGGAAGGGTAGCTGCACTTACTGTAGATGTTAAAATTTCAGTTATGCTTCCCTCTCCCAGGATTTTGAGGAAGGATGTTTTCTACTTACAAAATGTGATGCCATTCAAACAAGTCAACAAGAAATCTATCCTACTGACAAAGGAAATGTTATAGTATCTTTCTTGTCAGCTATGTTCAGACCCTTTGTGGAAGGCTATCGGGTATGTGGCTCTTAAGAATATTATCTTTTTACTTCTGTGTTTTAGACAAGGAGAACTGGGATACTTCTGCAGTAATGTTTTCATGGCTGTGGAGTGCAAGAGTTGAGAAATAACAGTAATAAATATCTTAACTACCACCCAGGATCCCAGTTTCAGCTTTTGGCTCAGATTTTTCCAGTTGACTAAAGCACTAACCACCCTGTAACGTGACTGCCTGTTGTGGGTTTACAAGTTTAACTGGGAGTGTGCTGCTACCAGGTTCATTGCTGTTCCTTATGAGGACCTCTTCTTAATTACTTTTATGTGGGCTGTCCTGCCAGATGTGGAAATGAGTTTGCATCTGATAACTGATAGCTTTTTGGGGGAGTTGTTAATTGCATTCTTATCTCTTTTAAATGCTTGGATACCCAAAGAATTTAAAAGACTAATACTTATGTCTCTGCAATAAGCAATGTATACAAAACCAGGAGGCTAAGATCTCGGGTTTGTCAGCATTACATTGGTGCG
The DNA here is from genome assembly GCF_017976375.1 of Cuculus canorus. Classification (NCBI taxonomy): domain Eukaryota; kingdom Metazoa; phylum Chordata; class Aves; order Cuculiformes; family Cuculidae; genus Cuculus; species Cuculus canorus. The sequence goes on along the minus strand of NC_071403.1, from coordinate 59,966,267 downwards.
AATGTAGATGTTTCAAGCCAGTGGAATCTGTTAATGATCTGGTGTATGGCTTGGGCCAAACTGTACTGATTCACCCAGTTTTTCCCATCTGTAAAACAGGTTTTGCTTTAAAAAAAAGTATCCGATTGTTGATTATGAGAACAAGAATGTTAAATTAATGTCTAAGGTAACTATTATAGTAATACTGAATCTTATTTTAATATTAGGTTTCTCGTGCCCATTAGAAAGTAATAAAATTTTCAGATGCTCTATGTAAATATACCTTTTGAGGAGTTCTCCTACACTTAATTAAAGTGTAACAGTATTGCTTCCTTATAAAGACACGTGTTTGTTATTCCTAACTAGCTAATAATTGAAAGGAAAGAAGTACTAATTTTGTTTATATATGTTAGTTAATTTTCAGATACCTCTCCAAGGAAACAAAAGAAGCCTTTACTGAGAAGCAGTTTATACCTGGAGTCCGCAACTTTGTTTTTCAGCTTCTTGAGAAGGGTGTGTACAGCCCTTATGCAATGTGATTTTACAAGTGTAGCCTGTAAATGGACAGCGATAAAACTTTTAATTGTGTTTCTGCTTTCTCTGTAGGGATTACACAGTGTTATGAAGCGCTGTCTTCTGACATGCAGAAAAATGCCTTAGCAGCTCTTGTGCAACTAGGTGCAGCAAAGAAGAAGAAAACGTAAGTTAACTTTGGCTTTTTGGTGTGTGGAAGTCAGTGTGTGGTCTTACTGGCAATTCTTAATGATTGAGCTATTAGTGTGAAGCGGGTAGAACCCCAGCTGCCCAAACACCAGTTGGCTGGTTGGTTGGTTTTACCTGAGTTGTGGTGAGGACCCAGGTAGTTCCTTTCTGTACACCACTCTGTAAGAGACTAATTCTGCAATGGAGACCCAGTTTGGGTTGCAACACCCTTGTAGTTCAAATGCTCCTGTGGGACCCAGCAACAGAATTCATTCATCTACTAGTGGGCTGCTTCTGAGTTCCGATACCATTTTGTTTCTAAAGTTTCTCCCAGAGCTTTGATAAGCAAATAGAACATTCCTCCTCATTTTTAACAAGTCCCCATGTTGTTCATATAGTTAGCAACTGATCACCCTAAGTTATTTTCTTATGTCTGTGTTAAGGAGATGAATTGGTTAAGGTTTGTAGTACTCTTGGAAAGCCCACAAAATACCGTTGTTATTTCCCCTGCCAAATAGGTGTAGGAACCTATTTACTGAGCTAAATATGTGTCTACAGCTATGTTTCCCTTTCAACAAAATGGAATAAATTGATGGAGTGCTGCAGAATTTGACATCAACTGAAGATTTGATTCTGTTTCAGGAAGATAGTCTTGAAAATTATAACTGAAAACAAGTGTTCTTTTCCTGCAGTTGTCTGTAATAAAAACTCAAAGAGAGAGACAGGGACTGTGAACAAGAGGACTGATAAAAAAAACCCATTACTACTGTCCTTGAGCACAATCTGCTTAAAAAGTCTGCTGTGCCCTTAAAATTGATACATATGCTAGTAGGATGAAAAATATGATGAAATTATGGAAATGTTTAACTGGGATTATTTGTATAGAATTTACTGAAATAAGAAATATTCATTGAAAAAACAAGCTTTTTTTTCTTTTAACTGTAGGTCCAGTGGATTCAGTTACAATGTAAATCAAGAGGCTGTTAATAAAATTCTGGACATGTTTGGTAAGTGTTTTGAGTGATCTCTAATTTGAAGAGAGCTTCTCAAGTTGCAAGTGAATTTGGACAATGAACATACATTAGACATAGTGAGTGGGTTTTCTCTAACAGTTCTTCAGATTTATCTGTATAAAAATCCTAACGATGTCTTTTTTATTTTACAATACTTTTGTCTATGTGACTGACTGCAGCTTTGCATCTCTTCTTTATTTGAAATACCGTGCAACCCAGTGAGTGGCCTGGTCAAGGAAAATAAAGCAAAAAGCAGTTCCACAGAGTGGGGTTCACAGCACGGTAATGGTGTTTGCTTTTCTCTTTAGATGCTAGGATACCTGTACAGAAACCCATGGCTGCACGACTCTGAGTGGTTCCTGAGGCTGTGCCTGGATGTCGGCACCTGCTGAGGACACCGACCTCCACGCAGCTGGTGGCATGGGGGCAGGAGCGGCCAGAGTTCCTCTGGGGCGCAGGAGGGAGAGGCGTTCTTCAGCAAGGCAGCTCTCCATCACCGCTCAGAAACTGTTGCCACCCAGAGTCAGAGCTGTATTTGTATCCCCACCGCGTTTTGTTTTTTAAAAGATTAAACATTGTATTTTATTTTTTTTGGGTTGTCGTTAAATATTTAAAGAGACGTGCACAGTAATGGCTGCTTAAATACATTTTTCTAGACTTGTAACAAAGAATGTGACTGGTTTCAGAGATTTCATGGATGTGAAAATATAACAGGGAATGAAAAGACTTGCTGTTCAAGTTAACCCTTAGGGTGGTGCTGGTATGGTGGGGCCCTTCCAACCGAAGAGTACAAATGGCATCTTGGGCAATAACCAGAAACGCTGCCTGCTTGGGGCTGGTTCTTTTTAAGGCGACTGGCTTTGTTTTCATTACTCCGCGGATGTTATCTGTAAAAATGGAATTAAAACAGCGTCCTTAACGTGTCTGTTACTCCTTCCCCCTTCAGTGACGGCGGTGCCCGTTCTAGCAGGGTGGTTCGCCGTCGCTCTTCCCGCCTCTGATCCCTGAGGAAACGAGTTGGCAGCAGCAAAGCATCGCGGGGCGGGCACTTCCGGCACGAGGCCATTGGGGGCGGGGCGAAGCCGTCCGGGGTGAGGCGCTTTCGGCGCGGCTATTGTGGGCGGGGCGAGGCGGTCATTGTGGCTAGCGCGTAGCAGCCATTAAGGGTGGGGCGAGGCCTTAGAGGCAGTGCAGAGCGGCCATTGTGGGCGGGGCGAGGCTGCCATTGAGGCAGCGTGTGGCGGCCATGAGGGGCGGGGCGGTCTCTTCCGGCGGAAGCAAGAAGCATGGCGGGCGGCGTGGAGCTGGGGTTCGCGGTGTCGGCGGGGGCTGAGGGCGCTTGGCGGCTGCGCAGCGCCTACTTCCCCAGCAAGGTCGGGGGACGGCCGGCGTGGCTGGGCGAGGCCGGGCTGCCGGGCCCCGCCGCCCTGCGCTGCGAGCGCTGCCGGCAGCCCTGCGCCTTCCTGCTGCAGCTGTACGCGCCGCTGCCCGCCCGTCCCGACGCCTTCCACCGCACCCTCTTCGTCTTCGCCTGCCGCGGCGCCTCCTGCTACCGCCTGCCGGGCCCGCGGGGGCCGCTGCGCGGTGAGGCGCGGGGGCGGGAGCGGGGCGAGGGGCGGGCTGGGGCCGCCGCTCCCCGCTGACCGCCGCCTCTCGCCTGCAGCGTTTCGGAGCCAGCTGCCGCGGCAGAACGACACTTACCCTGCGGAGCCGCCCCCCGAGGAGCCGCCGCCGGGCCCTGCCGCGCCCCCGCCCGCCCGGCTCCGTCGCGGCGCCGCGCTCTGCCGAGTCTGTGGCTGCCTGGGGCCCCGCGTCTGCGGCCGCTGCCGCCGCGCCGCCTACTGCGGCCCCGAGCATCAGGCGCTGGACTGGCGCGGCGGCGGGCACCGGCGGGTCTGCGGGCAGAGCAGCGACGGAGGTGGGTTCGGCGCTGTCAGCCGCGGCGGAAGGAGCGGGAGTCGCGGGGTTGGGAGTAGGCAAGCTTGTGGCTGCCGTTGCCGGCGATTCTTAAGGGAACGATCAGTCATAGAATCATAGAATAGTTTGGGTTGGAAGGAACCTTAAAGATTATCTAGTTCCAACCCCCTTGCCGTGGGCGGGGACATCCCACTAGATGATGATGCCCAAGGCCCCATCCAGCCTGGCCTTGAACATCTCCAGGGATGGAGCAGCTACAACCTCCCTGGGCAACCTGTTCCAGTGCCTCACCACTCTCATAGTGAAGAAATTCTTCCTAATCTCCAGTGTAAATCTGCTCCTCTCCAGTTTATACCCATTCCCCCTCGTCCTGTCACCACAAGCCTATGTGAACAGTCCCTCCCCAGCTTTCCTGTAGCCCCTTCAGGTACTGGAAGGTCACTATAAGGTCTCCTTGGAGCCTTCTCTTCTCCAGGCTGAACAGGCCCAACTCCTTCAGCCTGTCCTTGTATGGAAGGTGCTCCAGCCCTCCGATCATCTTTGTAGCCCTCCTCTGGACCCATTCCAACAGCTCCATGTTCTTTTTACTTTGAAGATTCCAGAACTGGACAGATGAGGTCTCACAAGAGAAGGTGAGGTCTCACAAGAGAGAGTCAGTCTCTCGGATGCTCTTTTCCCTGTTAGTTGTTTACTGCAGTGACATAAGAATGGCTTTGTTGCTCTTGGAAAGCAAACAAATTAGCCTTCCGTCATAAAAAGCTGAAAGGATGTAAACCAGTTTTTCCCCTCTGCAGGATAGTTTTAAGATTGCTTGTTCATAAGTTTTAACGGAGTGTTCAAGGTGATGCCTTCTCAGAATACCCTGTGATGGTCAGTAAGTGAAAAGAGCACTTTCCACGAAAGTGCTTATTTAGAGACCCTTTTCTGAAGCTATCGCCTCTCCCTCTGTCTTGTATCATTCATAGGTTTGTTCATTTGCTGTAGAACAAGCACAGAGTATTTGAAGTATTTTCAGTCTTCAGAAGTAGCACATTAATAATGGGGCAATGAAACTTGGTGTGCATGATATGTCTCCCATTGTATGTTGTGGGTCAGGCATTTGAAATGCTTAATTGAAACAGTGAAAGCCTGAAACATACAACCAGCTAGTTAATACCATCATTACCAAAGGTATACGTGATGTGTTTGGGGAGACTTTGCCTTCTTACTCTATGAAAAGGAAAAGTAAGAAAAACTGGTAGGGCCTCAGGGCACCTGATGCACAGCTGACTTACGTGCATACCCTGGTTGGAATGAGATATGCACAGAGCTGTCAAACTGCATTTTTTAAAATGTACCTGCTAACACTATTTAGTCCGTCTCCTAGATTTTCTGCGTCTCCTAGATTTACAGAGATACAAAGCAATGCATCGCCTGTTGGAGTTTTCTAGTGTCTTTAATAGTAAATCTTTCTTATCTTTAAATCAGATCTGGCAGTGATCTAAATCCCTCTTGTTCGTGCAATGTTTGTGCTGTATTTTTTGTTATGTGGTTTGCTGTGTGTTTTTGAGGGAGAAGGATGAGAACTATGAGATGACGTGAAGTGGTATCTGTTTTCTGTTTTGTAGATGACTCAGCATATGCAATTCCAGAGCATAACGAATTCCTCTTTCCAGAATATGAAATCTTGATAGAATCCGAGGAACCAGAATCTCCTGCTGACAGCAGTGTCGATCCCAATGATGAACAAGGAGCTGTAGATGCATCAAAGGACCTGAAGGAACACGAACTTGGAGCATCAAGCAATGCAGGTAAGAAATAATATGCTGTATAATTATTCTTAATGAAGCCTGTTAGGTTGTTAAAATGCAAAATACTGCGGTTTTTATCTCGTTATTGTTTACTGGTGACTAGAGGCTAAATCTACAGTCATTTGTGGTGCAAATTTTTTTGTATACATCCTGTAATGTAAGTTGATTTTAGGGGAGAGACTTGCTGAGCCCCGCCCCATGAGCTGGTGAAGTGGCTGCTACTGCAGAGAAATTGCAGGTAGCTGGGACATGTGACACTCTATCTCTGTGTGCTTCCTACGGGTAAAGAACAACTCCAGTGAGAAAAATGGGGCCTTGAGTATTTGCTGCTGGACACCGTTCGAATCCGGAGATTGAGTTGTTCTCGGCTTGATGTGGTTCAGTTTGTCTTAATGTATAGAAAATAGTTAACAAAATTTCCTTGCCTATACTAGGAAAAAAACCTGTTCTGAGGCTATCTTAATTGACCTTTAATTAAGCAGTTGAACTACAGGCCGCTTCCCCTGTTCTCCACCCCAAATTCATGGCATCTTTGCAGTTTGCCACATGAGCCTTGCACACACCCAGGGGGGAAAGCTTGTGGTGTTGGAAGGGAAGGCTGCTGGGTTCCCAGATGTCCCTTCCTGTGGTCTAACACTGTCTCCAGACTGCTCAGTGCCCCACGTTGATGTGAACGTGGGAGTGTAACAGGTACTCTTTGGTGCTAGAAACTGAATTCTGACACACCCATGGCAGGAGTGGCCTTTTCCAGATGTCACATTCTGAAGATTCAGAGGTCCCAGTGATACCCACTGGGAGCTATAAACTTTGGTAGCTTAACTCCTTTGCAGCGTGCGAGTTCTGATGTGTATGTTTAAAATGTAGCTAAAACTAGTAAACAGATCTGCATGTGACTGAGTCTTTATATGTCACAAAAAGAAAAAAAAGTCTTAGAAGAGAAGGATTTACACTGGGAATTGCACTTACAGGTGCAATATTTTTTAATTTTTGGCTCTCTTGCATTAGCCTGTAATCTTTGGGTTTTTTTTTTTTTCTTTTGCTTAGGTGAAGCATTTCAGTCCTTAGACGAAGAGACATTGGAAGCAATGGCAAAACATGAAACTGAAGAAGACAAGATCTTCCAAAACTTTAAAGAGCAAGTAGCTGCTGAACCAGAGCAGGTCAGAAGATGGGGCAGCCTTAGAACTTCTGGGCTCTGGCACAGCAACCTGCTGCACTTGCAAAATGTTTCACTGCCTTTTGTACCTACAGTTAAAAAAGACAGTGGGGATGTCTCCTCATCTTCCATGCACCTTCATCAACATACCCTCGTCTTCCTTGCATGCAGAACTTGATTCATGCTGAAGTAATAGTTTAGCACCTACTCATGTATCTCAAACAGAAATTAGTCAGAGTCAGGATGAGAAGGCACAGGGGAACCGAAGCCAACATGGTGGGGGAAGGACCTGCAGTCCTGTGAAGTGGTTCTGCTTGAAGGAGGCGGTGAATCGTCACTCTCTTCCCCAACCTTTGGCCCTGTTGGCTTTCGTTTTTAGCAGAACCAAAACTGCAGAGGAGCTCTGTTCACAGTCACCAGCTCAGTGGGGGAGGTTGTTTTTGCTTTTTAAGGTTGAAGACATTAGCAATGCCTTTCAAATGTCAAGTATTTGAAACAGAATTTCCCCTTGTGCTATTTCTTGCTAACATAAGAGGCTAAAACAAAGACACATTGTCAAACAAAATCGTAGTTCCTGGTTTCATTCAGAGTCTAAATCCATGACCATGGTGGAGGAGGAAGAAATTCTCTCCATGTTTTACCTGGTAGTTAAAGGGTTATGGTGCACACCCAGAAAGCGAGAGACTCGTGAGTTTGTTCCCTTCTCTGATTGGGATAGGTGCATCACCTCCCTCTCTGACCACCCCCCAAAATGACTGATCTGTGTAAGTCTCCTCTTGTTGAGAATGCCCGATTTGCTAAATAAACATGTAGGTAGTCACAGAACAACAAAGGACACACCTGAAAATATCCCATCCTTGGACATTAGGATGGTCCCTTTGCATTTAGATGCAAAACTACAAACAGAAGAAGCTGGGTTGCATTCCTGACTTTTTTGTATACTTCTTTGTGCTAAGTATCAATCTGCTCTTCCTCCATCTCAATAAAATACCTGACCTAGCGTTTCTGGGTCCCTTACTTAGAGAAATACATAGAAATCATTGCAATTTATCCCTGGATCACTGAAAAAAAAATGCTGTATGAATACTTGCATGATTCAGGTAGTTAAAAAAAGATAAAAAGAGGCTGTCTTTGGTAGAATACTGCATTTGCAACTGACAAGGCTTTGCCATGGGTATTACTTAAAGGAACTGACCTTTTTCTACACCATCTAACAGCTTTGTCTGTGTCAGTAAATACCAATTTTATACCAAGATGAAAAGAGAGTCTTAAGACCTTAAAACTTCTCCTCTGTTTCAGATTATTAGATACTGCAGAGGAGGAGAAAGCCCAGTCTGGGTATCGGGTGAAAATATTCCTGAAGAAAAAGATATCCCAAATTGTTTATGTGGTGCCAAAAGGATTTTTGAGTTCCAGGTATGTAAATTAATTTAAAGCTAATATAGGGAATGTAGTTCAGACTTCACAGGATCTGATTGCAGATCTGACTGTGGCCAGCAGTTGTTGGCTTGCTATTAGGTCAAGGTCATTGAAGTTACTACAAACTATGTTAAATTGTGGAGAACCCTTATTAATTTTTGTAACTGCTTTTTCCTATAAGAATTTCACATACAGAAGGTGGGTTCCCATCTGGTAATTTGCAGCATCCAGAAAATGGTGCACTTGTGAATATGGAACCATCTCTTAAATTGTAGGAGTATTGTATGTTGTTAAAAAAAGCTTCAATAAGTGAATTTAAATGTGTCTGCCTGGATGTATTCAAGCTGTAGAACTTTGACTGCTAGAAGTATACGTATGGTGAATACACTTCATGTCATGCAAAGGCAAAATATAGTTATGAAGGTCATTTCAAATAGAAGGAGGCTTACGAATCAGGCAACACTTAGTCAAAAAAAACTAATGTAGGTAAAACGAAGTAAGGCCACACTTTTGATTCCCTGTTCATCTACTACACTGCTTTGGGAATTCCAGATTTATTTGAACTGCTGTACTACTTAGTAATCTTGATTGGGTTTTTGGTGTAAGAGAACTTAATTTAAGGCAGGACCCTTCTTGGGGAAGGGGTGCAGGGAGAGGGTAGAGAGCTGTGGCCTGCCTCTGAACCTTCATTTTTCCTTGAAGATAATGCCGCAGCTCCTGAACCACCTAAAGGTTGACAGCCTTGGAGAGAGCATTGACTGGGGAACACTGGTGGTATACACCTGTGCTGACAACTGTGGTGATGGAAATGAATACCTGGAAGAGTTCATATGGAAACAAGACTTCTCTGCAGGCTCCATCTAACTTCCATCAAGTTACTAAGTTGAATCATCGAAATAGAATACTTGATTTGTTTGAGTGCATCTCTGCACTTGGCAAACAGATAATTGAACTGAAGTCACCAGTATCTGGGTGTCTTGTAACAGTGACAGAACTACAGCCTCTCTCTTGTGCTCCACTTTTTACTTCAACCAGCTGATGAAGTCAGAGGCATTTGTTCAGTGAATTTAACTTTAAATCTCAATTCTGAATGTTTAAATAAAGATGAAATATTTTTGGACTGGTGAAAGTGTCTCATTGGTGACTGAACTTCAAAAACCTAGATTGTTGTCTGACAGGATTTTCTTTGTGCTACTCAAAAATTATCATTACTTCACAGACAAAAACGATTTTCTTTGTGCTACTCAAAAATTATCATTACTTCACAGACAAAAGCAGACTACTCATTTAAGTGCTTAGGCTTAGCAGGTGTACAGAAGATAAAGCTGCTTAGTCTTTCACTGTGGAACTTAAATCCGCTTCTCTTTCTCAAAAGGTACACTGAATCGTAACTTGGCAGTTGCTACACATTCTGTTGAGTGGTTATGCAAGATAAAACGCATGAAAATTAAGTGTTTTATCTGACTTAAAACTGAGTTAATCTCTTTCTGCTGCTCCAGACAGTCCCATGCAGAAGTTCAGACAAAGCCAGCTGTACAAGAACATGTTTGTCTAGTTATTTACTGCCTGTAAGTAAAGGCAGATTTTCAAGCCGAGTTGTACCTTAAGTCTGCCATCTCTGGTAAAGTTTGAAAGTAAGTGTTGTCTGCAGGGATTCTTATATGACTGCCATATAGCTGAGGCAAGAGAAGAGTGAAACCATAATGCTGAATTTATTGTGGTAGTTGCTTAGCCACTCCTGTGGCTATAGCTGCATTATCAGAAAAGAAGACTCTGTGTGCGTGTGTCAGTATAGGATTTACCTCAGTTACATATTCCTTCATCCTGCTTAAACCCTCCATGGCTGCTTACCAGCGATGCTGAGGGTGATTTTATGAAATGGCCTACTGTGAGGGTTTTTTTACAGTATTAATTTAGATGTTGGAAATACTCTAATGAGCAGGCAGGGAATGCTTTACACATAAGCTGTCTTGTCATCATGGAACTTCATTTCCAAAAGGGTAGTTTTAAGCCTTGGTAAAGTCACAGAACAGCAAACACCATCTTAAGTCAGTATAGTACAGCGTGACTGATTTTATTGAAAAACCATCCCACAGTTACTTAAGGCTTTCCTGCAAAGTTAAGAGTTGTGCAGGAAAGGTGGTAATAGCTCAGGATCCTGCAAAAGTGTGGAGAGTCACAGTTACGTTCAAGAGCACTCAGAAGTGTTCAGTCCCTCACAGCAGAGCAGCGTGGCACTGAGGGTAATGTAGTGTTTGGGTATCTTGAACTTGCCCTGGCAAAGCTACGTTCACGAACTGCAGCTTTCTGCTAGGATCCATGAAACCAGTTATTTAAAACACCTGGAGAAACACCAGTGTACACCACTACAAGGTGAGTAGTGGTGTCCGAGGATTAAGGTCACCCACGATTCACAAGATGAGCAGTACCAAAGCCAGCCAGAACTTCATTTTGTCTGGAATGAAACACCAGCTTAGCAAATAAAAGAGGCCACGATCACATTTGGGTTAGTTTTAGATAAAAGCTGTTTGAAAGAATGTGCAACTCATAGAAAGGAGGTTACTATTACTGGAAAATAACTGGAGGGAAAAAAAAAAGTTTATTTTTAGTTCTCAGCCCATTAAGCTTCAAGCACAGTTCAGAGGGAAGATTATGTACATACTGACTCTAGTCGGAAGGGCTTTGACATTTTACAGGAACACTAATATAGTGAGCTGTCAATAGTTTGTAAAGTACAAAAGTAGTAATGTAAAGAAATTCTAGACGCTAAGCGGGGAACTCTTGTTCCAATTCAGTCAAGTGTAGCTGCTTAAGACTTGCATAAATCCCACCTGTTGAACATAAGGCAAGACATTAACACAAACTTCTTTAACCAGTCCTGTTTTGCTTTAACATACTAGAAGTATTCAAGCTAGACATTGCCAAAGATATGACTTCTGGTAAGGAAACCAGAGCATCGTTAAGGTTCTCCCAAAATGAGAAGTGGCTTACAGTAATGCCTGGGCTAATGAAAAATCCAGATTAAATTTTTTTAAAAGTTTTCAATGTATTTCACTCTACTAGTTGGGTAATTTCAAAATTCATTAAGACAGTTCCCATAATTGTATAAAGAGGGTTTATTGTACATGTGGAACTAAAGGAGGAAACAGAAGGAAGGTATATATTATATATATGTACAATGAGCCATTTTCATTAATAAATTTATTCTGTCTTGCTTAATACTGGAAAGAGGGAATGTGTCTGGCACCAAAGAAATTTAAAATTGAAAAAATTTAAAAGCTTAAGTTCTGAAAATTATAAAAACCATGGTCTTATGGAAGGAAGTTAAAACATATATACATGGCAATTTAAGTGGTTTATACGCTGAGTGACACAGTTGCATTTGTCTTTTAAACCAACTTACAGATTTTCTATGAATAGAACTGGCATTAAAACTATTTAAAAGCTAGAATATAAATAAAACTTGGAGGGACTGTTCTGGGAACAGCCCAGTAAAGCAACTCACAGTAACTCAGTAGACATAACCAATATTACAGTTCCCCTTGAGCATCAGGGAAGTAGGCACTAACTGGGAAATTGTCCAAGTCCTGATGTTGCAGTTTGCCGAAGTCCATCTCTTGTTACTGCTGTGCCATATGCAATACCTTTTAAAATATCCCCCCCAATTTCTGAGAGACGTAGAAACTGTTACGTTGTCTTTCTGAATCCCTTTAAAATAGGATAGATGTTTTCAAACGCTTCATAGATTTCTGCTCGTACTTTAGCACCTAGAAAAAGAGACATAATTACATTATACCTTTCACCAAATACTTAATTTTAGCTTATAGAACATTTAGTTGAATGTGACTATAAAAACCTACGCATATTCATAAATACCTATTTTTACAATTGTTTTTTAAATACACATTTCTTGTAGAGTATACATTATCATTTATTCCGATAAAACTTCCATTAGTATCTTTGTGTATATGCTATACCTGTAAATGGGATTTCTCAACACAATTTCTACAGGAGACCTAGCTACAAAGTACAGACCCGTAGTGTGTTCCTGTAGAAAGGCCTAACTGCAGGAGCTTTTTTTGACAGTGTGAACAACTGGGGAAAAGGAAAAGTGTAGGTAGGATTTCTGAGGGGGAGGAGGTCCTAGAGCTGAGGTATCTCCCCTTCTTTGGCTGCTGTATCAAAGAATGGCACCAACCTCCAGCCAAGCTGTTAAAGAACAGTTAACTCGGTCACACAAACACAACACACAGAAACAGACTTTCAGATGTTGCCAGAAATATTATCTGCGCTCTTACCGCTTTTTGGGCACCTGCATGCTTAAACTGGATTCACGATCATTGCCTACTTGGATTTAGCCAAACATCTGGTTTACTTCACGTGCTCTCATCCACAGAAGACTACTATGTGTTTTTTTTTTTCTCAGTACTGTCTTCTCTAAAGCACAGTACCTAGCAGCTTACATACTTCTGGTAACATGGTGTTCTCTCTGTAACATAATCTAAATCTAACCTACTGGAAGAAGATACTGGCTTCACTTACCAGTTAAAACCACTTTTCCTGAAACAAAAATAAGCAGAACAATTCTTGGCTTGATCATTCTGTAGATTAACCCAGGAAACAATTCTGGCTCATAGCTGTAAGAGAAGAGAGTGATAGAGTTTAAAACATGCTTGCAGACATACGTTCCAGTCTTTCACCTGCAACTGCAGCAATGGGCAAAGCTAACGTAGACTTTACGGCTGGAGAGAGCAACAGAAAAGATGATTTTGTGATGATTCATATTGGGCAACCTCAGTTACACCCAAGGCAGAGCAGCAATGAGAACAAAGATGCAGGTTTCCCTCTGCTGCAAGGAAATAATCTAAATGGATGTCTCTAAGCTAGTCGATATGTAGTAAGAATGTAAGTAAGCCTTTCTTTACCTGCTGAACTGCTGGTGTGTGAGTACCAGTCCTTCTAACCTGATGGGAAATTTCACATCACAGCTGCCCACCATGTTCTGAATTTTAAAATCCAAAAATTTTGCAGGAAACCCAAGTTTCTGAACAACTCTTGCATATTTTCTTGCTGCCAGTCTGGATTGCTCCTCACTGGAGTGAGAAAAAGATATCCACATTATTTCCTCAGTTAAATATTACTTGAAGCAAATAGCACTAAACCACAAATATAATAACTGGGGAAAAAAAACCCCAAACAGTCTGTGTTGAGGGGGAAGGGAAGGACACAGGCAAAATTTTTACATCCAAAATTAACAATTATCACTGGTTTTCTGCTAATTTTGGTACTAGGATCCTGAACACCATTAGTGTTGTACTCACTGTTCTCGACGCAGAAAACAAAGTTAGAACTCCCCATATTTCACAATCAAAATATCAACCTGAGTCCCTCTAATGACACATGAGAACTGTTTCTTAAGTTTTCATTGTAGAACAACTTTGAACTACTACTGCTAGAAAATGAATACTGTAAACTGACCAAATCCTCTGCTTGATTCAGCCCAGTCGCTCAAATCTGGGTTCAACACACTTACATGGCCTTACACACTGTTGCACAACTCAGTTTGCTTCAGTTTTGTAGACAGCTGAGGATGTGGTTGCTCCTAACACAGAATAAGACAGCTTGAACTTTAAGCATCACCAGACAAAGTGTTTCCTGTTCAGCTCTATTCATTCATCTCTGCTCATTAGCTTATTCCATCTGGATTCTTAACAGACTTCTTCAGAGCAGAATTTCTCTCTTGCCCATGGAAGTTAAGCCTATGTTTAGTTTTCAATTCTCATGCTTCAATGATCATGTTAAGAACAGATCAGACTTCAGGGACCAGAGACTTGCAGCTCTCGGCCTGTGATGAAGGAAGCTATTCAAATATAAAAATCACTCTTTCTCCGCCACTACAGTCCCAGTGCAGAGTCACCAAAACTTTAAAATTACTAGCAAAAAAGAAAAAAAGATAACTGCAAAGCCAAAAAAGCTAATAAAATAGCCTCCACAAACGAATTTATCAGACTGTATGAAAGAGCTTCAGAAACAGAACTACCATTTCCCTTTCATTGGGAAGTCCTTTCAGACATGAAAGATATTTTATGAAGAAACTTATATTACTCTACTTGAAATAGAGAAGAAAGCTTAGTTGTACCTGTACAACTTTGTTGTATGTATACAAATACTGTACACAAATAATAGTACTTCTAAAGCATCATGGTACAAGAGAAAAGACAGCATGAATTAGTTTGTAATGCCTAAACACACCTTTTTGCTCCTGTGCACACCATTTTCCCAGAGCTGAATATAAGTGCAGTAGTACGTGGTTCTCTTATTCTCATAATAACAGCAGCAAAACGCTGAAATGTGAGCAATGAGGCTGTTAGTGATATATTGCTTTAAACATTACATTAACATTAAATTGGCATAATCTAAGTAACAATTTACACTGCATTGCAAAGAAATATTAAGTTCAAACGCACTTATGGATCACTCAAAATTTACTCAAAATCCTTAAATCGTAAGTAGATTCAAACACACACACTGAGAGGTAGAGCCAGACAGGAAGGATATTCATCACTGCATTCATATTTTACTAAGCTCATCTCTCATTACTGTATATGCAACATAAAAATAATATTAACATTTGCAACGAAGCGATAAAGACAAATCTTAAAAATAACTAAAAAACACAGAACTTCCACATCTTTAAATTGATCTGTAATAAGCCGGATGAAAGACTACCCATCTGCAAATATTTTATGATCAGTTTTGTTTCTGTTCCTTAAAAAACTGGACATTGTTACAATACCAGCAAACAGACCAGCTGGAGATCAAAGTTCTGCGTAAACAGAAGTCACCTCAACTACCACAGCAGAACACAGCAGCCTGGTTGGTTCTAGCTTTCCATTCTAAGTACTGCAACATCTCCGCCTGCATTACCAAATACTCTAAAACTCTTTGGCACAATAGATACTAGAAACTGATGTGGGTGGGTGCGCACACACACACACACACGATCCCCTGTTTGTCTGTTATATTTAACTTGGACCAGCTCACCATGCAGCCCCATAAAATGTTCTGCTGACACGACCAAGGCGGGAGCATGGGTTATCTAACAGCACATTTGTCAAACTATGGCTTAAATAATACAGCCAAGCAACATCTTTCTTTGGTAGATGAATATACTGACTAAAAATCAGGAGTGTGTTACATAACCCGTCTTTCTCTCCACAGTGGAAAACAGCTTTTCACATCGATTATTCTAGTCTCAAGTTTTTACAGAGCCACCTACCTCTACCTTAAGGGTTACCACAGCCTGCTCAATTTTTTTTCTGCACTAATTATCTTACTCATATGCATTTATGTAACAGCATCACTGATACAAACTTACAGCAATAGTTCTGGCATATGCCTGCAGGCCTGCTTTAATAGACAGTAGAGTTCAGGTAAACTGTAGCAAAATCCCAAATACTAAACCAAAAAAGCCACACCCCAGGAAAACTGAATCCTGGCCAAGGTAAGTCAATTCAGTTACACAACACCTAAACTTTTATTATAAATAGCACCCCAACTACTGTAGTTGCAAAGACAGCATTTCCAAGGGGAGCCACACGAATGAAAACCAAAATGCCATAATTTTTTTGATTCAACGCTCCAGGTCCTCTGCTGTTGTTGGAAGTTTCCTGAGCGGATAAAAACCCCACAGTTTATTAAACTGCTGTTAAAAAGCAGCAAGCAACTTAGAAGTCAACATTAAAAAAAAAATTCATTTTGCTGTTCCACTAAACCTAGCCATCGGGAACAAGGAGATGGCAGGATTACTGGAGGACAACATGTAGGAGTGGAGCTCAGAGTGTAAGCAAGACTGTAAAAACCCAGTGTCTGCACTGCAACCACAAGAATTCCAGGAAAGCAGCCAGGTGGAGGAAGCCATAGTGTATACAGAACAACCGTGGCTCTGGCAGGAGCCCAGAACCTGAATTCTTTCTTCCTTTCTCTTTCTGGGAGACTTCATCACCAGATATGTCAGAGTGATATGAAAAAGTACTTCCTGAACACAATGAACAAACAAGCCCGTGTGAGCAGCTAAGAGGCCAGCTCTACAAGAAAAAAGTTGACCAATGTGTTACATCATTGTTTAGGTTTTTCCTAAACAAACTATGTTCTTTCTAAATCTACCAAATTACAACCTGGTAAAAAGTACAGCTACATCAGTATAAAAATTTTTTTTTACAAGTTTGACAGAATGTTCTATGTTTATTAAAGAATTCTTTTTAACAGTATAAAACTGCATCTATAGTAGGAAGATTTTTCAATCCATTTCAGCAAACCATACCCACAACCCGTGCCTTTGATATATGTTATAGGATGAACTCCCAATTCGTTTTTCTTACCTTGGGATTATATTCAGCATTTCGGGCACGAAGCGCAATAGTTTTTAGGTCAAGTTTGCAACCGAGATTCACTGTGGACACAATATTCCTGAAGAGAGTTCAGAGAAATACATTAAAAAGACAATAAGGCATTGACGCATCTTTCTCATTTTTAAACATGCTTGATTGATTTTATTTGGGTTTTGTGTGGTTTTTTTTAATTATGGGGTTTCTTCTTTAAATTTTTTTATCCAAATGAGTTCGAATGACATCTTTCCCACTGACAGGAGCACTGAGCAGTGTTTTGGCTCAAGATCCCCCTTTCGCAGGGCAGTAGCTCCTAAGGCATGATTGCTGATTCCTCATCTGCCAGATATTTATGAAAAGTGTCTCATGAGAAGAACATCTATTTCAGTTTGGCAGGAAATATTATTGGTGCTGAGAGCACCCAGCACAATCAGGGAAGCTGCTGGAAACAAGAGAAAATGAGGTAGCAATACTATCATCTGAAATTTTCCTTGGTATGCCCTTTTAGGAGGAAGAAGAGGTGCAGGACAAAGTGGGAATGACCAAGGAAGTAAAGCCTTTGCCAGGTGATAGGAAAGCAGGTCCCCAGAAAGTCTAAGAGAAATTCTTAGATGCAAAATTTGCTTGGAAACTTGTTTTATGGGAACCCCCTGAAATCTAAAGGGGGAAAAGTGAAACACGAGGAACTACTCTTCCAGTGCAAAATTCACGTTATCAACCACTGCTCTTTGGGCCTTCCACAAATTGCTGTAAAATTCTCTTTAATAAATACTGAAGTTCAGCGAAAATACTTCATACCTAAACCTAGAACTAGTTCTAGGGGTTCTCTTCCCTTATCACAAACTCAGCTGGAGCCATGAAATAGAAAGGAAACATGGAATATTAAGTACAACCCAAATGTAGCTCCTGGACTAGCAACCAGTTCCTTCCCCTCTACTCTTCCAATTCCCTTTCAGCTGTGATAGTTCCTGTATTCTGCTTTAATATCTCCCTAAAATTCTATGCACAGAGTGTGCTTTTATGCGAACGGGTCACAAGTATCCAGTAAATTACAAATACGTATATGTTTCCAGGTATCCATATTTTGAAATTTCAGATTATCAACCCACACTGATTTATAGTTAAAGCGTGATGAACATCTAAAGTGCAAAACTTACAACAGTGCTAAATGAAGACACATGTAACATCCTCCACTGGCGTGCTTAAAAGATGTGTGGTTGACAAATCACTAAGAAACTGTTTATACTACTAAGTGGTTTAGTAATGAAGCTATGCTAAAAATAAAAGAAAAAATTACTCATATTGCTAGAGGAGACCCATAAATCCTCAGGGCCTCCCCTCCCACCAAAATGCAGTACCCAATTCCTGATGTGGTTCTAAGTCTTTAAAGGGCTGCCTGAGAATAGACATGCTGCACTATCACATGGGACACTCACTGCAGCTGCGGCACTATGCCAGAGCTCTCCGACGCCGGTGTTGCAGGAGTTATCGGAGTCATCGGCGTCATTGGAGAGGGGTACAGAGGTGTGGTGCCTGGTAAAGGGGCCGTCGTAAGAGTCTGTGAGTGGAAGAGCTGGGGAGTTTGGCCAGATGTTCCCTGTGTTGCTTGCTGTGATGTAGACTGCTGCGCCGCTTGCTGCTGCTGCTGCTGCCGCTGCTGTTCCTCCAGGATGGACAAACTGTTGGTGCTCTGGACAGGCTGTGGTGTCAGTCCTGTGCCATATGGCATCATTGGGCTAAAAATTGGAATTCCTGGAGTCATTGCACCCTACAGAAGAAAGCATGAAACAGAAAGCACAGATCCTGTTGACTCCATTTCAATTTTAAAAGAAAAGGCTTGCAGGAGTCATCTAAAAATAAACCAACCTAAGCTGATCATATAAAACCTGAGGCATAAAGTAGTAACTCACTAAAACCAGAAAGCCCTCGACATTGTTTGAACAAAGCCCGTGCCCTTCCTACCAAAAGCATTCACAGCACAGGGACAGACCATTAAGTTGGTTTAACGGGTAACCACCAAAATTAAATTAATATTTCCAACTTCTCAGTCATGTTTCAGCTTAAAGGAACCCCATATATCTGCATCTTTCTTATACCACTGCATATACAAATTGATGGGTTTAAAATTCTGCTTTATACTAACACTATTCTATAGCTAGCAGAACATTCTAGATTTGCTAACAAAACAACCCTGAAGTTACATGCAAGAAACAGAAAACACTTTCACAAAGAAATTCAGATCCCAGTTGTATATTAAATTGTTTGGTTTTACCTGAGGGGAGGCTAAGCCTGGAGCGTAGGGTGGCAAACTATTGTTCTGATCCATGATTCCAGTTATTTCTTTGGTGAGGCCAGAAGGGAAGTATTTCCTTCAATTAATTTATAGTAACTGCAAATCCTAGAGGGATTTTAACACTTTAAAACATTCCAGTGAAGTAGCTTTTTAAGCCAAGCTGAAAGCGTTAGGAAAACATCGGCTCCAGAGAAATGCATGCTAGGAGTCAAATCCTAATAAAGAACCTGAAAAGAGAAAAAGTGTCATCTTGAGAACAATATGTAAACAGAAACTCAGAACCAAACCTACCAGCTGCTCAGTTGGATAAGAGACACCCACTTAGAAATAAACGTAAGAACATTCACACACACGCACAATCCACAGAAATAAACCTTTTCAGGCACACTCTACAGAACCTTCGCAGCATGCTTCTGCTGAAGTCCCTGGCAAGTAACGTGCCTCAGATGAACAGGCCTCTAACTGAACCCTCCTCCACAAACAACTCAAGCTGCTCATGCTCATTCTCCTCCAGGCTTTGCTTTAGCTGGAAAGGCACCGATTTTTTTTTTTTTTTTTTTGGAACTAATTCCATTGACTACCAACTGACAGCCTAACCGACACATTTCTCTTAAGTTTCTTCCTGGGAATTTTAAGGCTTGGGCTTCCAAAAATACCAGCACTGATGGTCAAATCAGAACTACGAAACCTTCTGCCATCCACTCACATAAAATGAAGCACTTAGACATTTCAAACAACAACATCATGTGCTTTATGAGAGAGAAAAGAAAAAGATAGAAAAGTCAATTTTAGGTACAGAATTGAAATGTATACATGATTTTCACTAGATCTGTTCTGTTGTGTTACGGAAGTAAAAAACACAAGTCGAGAATTTAGGCACTACATCTTGAAATCAAACATTTTTCCATTAATTTACAGCTTTCTTAACTAGATACCTATGGCCCAGAAATATTGAAGACTGTTTTTAGGCCAGAGGCAGCCCACCTCAAGATTCGAGGAAAGCCTGCTCATCCTTTTTTTTTTTAAAAAAAAAATATAGGAATTTAGAATCACGTCCATATTTATATTGCAGATAAGAAGTCAGGTTTTTTTCCCCCCCCATGACCACAAGCCGACGTTGTGTTTACCCTCCCCAGAGGCAGCAAACGAAGCATCCAGGTTTTATAGCCTGGAGACTGGGTGAAGGGGGGATCAGAAGCCTAAACCTCACTCCAGAAGAGACAAAGCCAGCCCCGCGGCGGTTCAGCCGGGACGCGCCTGCTGGGCCCACCGGGAGCCCATCCCACCGCCGCTCCCCATTCGGGTTCCCCCCCCCACGACACGGGGCCGCCCTCGGGAACAGCTCCCCCCCCAGCTCCCCTTCTGCCCCTTTCCCTCGCTCTCCACCCCCGCCGCTCACCCCCCGCCGGCCCCGCAGGGCGGGAGGAAAGAAGGACAGGAGCAGCAGTGGCGCGCGCGGACGTTACCTGCCGCTCACGGCACCTCCCCCGCCGCCCAGGGCCCGCGCCGCCGGCGCGCCGAAAGCGCGTCACTTCCGCCCCCGCCTCTCCCGCCGCCATCTTTAGTGAGGGCGTGGGGGCGGGGGTGGGCTGGAGGGTCTCGTGTGGTGCTGCGGGGTCGTGGGGTGGGAGATCGAGGGAGGCGGTTCGGCCCTTCTGCTCCTCTCCCGTAAGACCCCGCTGGAAGTTCTGTGCCCAGTTTTGGGATCTCAAACCTGAGAAGGATGTGGAGCCGGCCCAGAGGAGGGCTACAAAGATGATCAGAGGGCTGGAACACCTCCCATACGAGGACGGGCTGAGAGAGTTGGGGTTTTTCAGCCTGGAGAAGAGAAGGCTCCAAGAAGATCTTATAGCTACTTTCAAGTACCCCCCTCCAGGGGCTACGAGAAAGCTGAGGAGGGACTGTTCACATGGGCACGGAGTGGTAGGACTAGAGAGAATACTAGACATTAGAAGGAAATTCTTCACAATGAGGGTGATGAGGCACTGGCACAGGTTGCCCAGGGAAGCTGTGGCTGCCCCATCCCTGGAAGCACCAGTGTTCAAGGCCAAGTTGGATGGAGCCATGGGCAGCCAGACCTAGTGGGATGTGTCCCTGCTCATGGCAGGGAGGTTGGAACTGGATGATCTTTAAAGTCACTTCCAACCCAAACCACTATGATCCTGTGATTGTTTCTCGTGTTTTGATTGTCCTGCTCTACTCTTCATAGTTCTAGGCAACACAGTATAGAAAAGAGATCAAGCTACTAGAGAGTGTCCAAAGGAAGGATGCGAAGCTGATGAAGGGTCTAGAGGGGAAGCAACGTGAGAAGAGGCTAAAGTCACTTGGTTTGTTCAGTCTGGAGAAGAGAGACTGAGGGGAGCCCACATCACAACGGAGGGAGGAGGAGCAGGTACTGATCTCTTCTGTCTGGTGACTGATGGTAGGACCTGAGAGAATGTCAAGAAGATGTGCTAGGGAAGTTTAGGTTGGATATTAGGAAAAGGCTCTTCACCCAGGGGGTGGTGAAGCACTGGAACAGGGTCCCCAGGGAAGCAGTCATGGTGCCAAACCTGATGATATTCAAGAAGCTTTTGGACAATGCGCTCAGACACATGGTATGAGTGTTGGGGTTGTCCTATGCAGGGGCAGGGGTTGGACCTGATGATCCTTGTGGGTCCCATCCCACTCAGAACATTCTATGATTTTTGAGCTGCACACATTGCCTCCCCTTGCTCCTTGACTGAGGAGTCATGCACCCTGCACTGCCACCACCTTGCTGTCCACGTACAACTCTCACGGAGGCTTTGGTACCAGCTGCTCCTTCCTGAGCAGAGGGACATGCTTATCCTGCAGATGCTGATAACCTGTACAGATTTGTCTCCATATATAATAATGATTGCTTGGAGTAATGTGTCACTTTGTGTACTTGATTTGCATAAATCAAAAGAAAGGAGTACAGTATGACTGAAAACCCAGAATCAGCCAGCTGGAGGATATCAACCTTGAAGAAAGGACATGTTGCTGATCATCTTGACCAGGCATGCTCAACAGGCCAGTTTGACAAGGAGATACTTAGAACTTCTGATTCCTAAATACCACCAGAGAGACCCTGTTATTAGAAATACCAAGCATAATTAATATGCCATTATTAAGATTAGTTCTGATAAATAATATGTAAAGACTTTCTGAGAAATAAGATACATATGCACATAATAAGAAGATAAAAAGCTCTAGTACTGGTATCGGGGTGTGCATGTCTTAGGAGGAGCTGATCCCCAGCACTGAATAGAAGGTCTGCTTTCTAAAACTCCAAAAAGAGTCTTAGAGAGTTTTGAAGAAATGTCTTCAAGTTGTACCAGGTGAAGTTCAGATTAGATACCAGGAAAAAATTCTTCACTGAAAAGGTTATCAGACACTGGCAGAGGCTGCCCAGGGAGGTGGTTGAGTCCCCATCCTTGGAGGGATTTAAAGACGGGCAGATGAGGTGCCCGGGGACATGGTTTAGTAGTGGACAGGTATGGTTGGACTCGATTTCAAAAGTCTTTTCCAACCACAATTCTTTGATTCTATGAAAACAAGTAGTTTGAAAGACACGCTATCTGCCTGCAACTTTCAAAACTACAGTTACTTAAATGAGACTTCAGCTGAAGTTAGAAAACTGAGTCTACTTTAGCTCAAACCAGAATGTTCCATTTTTGTGATAGCAACTCCTTGCACCACCTGCTTTTCTAGGGCAGGAGGCATCCTGCTGCTCCCCGTGGGGTGGCTTTGGTCACCATGCCATAGTGATACAAGAAGTAGTACCTATTACAAAAAATGGAATATCTTTGATTTAAGCTGAATCTTAGAATCATAGAATAGTTTGAGTTAAGTTAAAGAGTTAAGTTTCATCTAAGTAACTGTATTTTTGAAAACTAGACAGAATATCCCTCTGCCACCGTGTTTTCTTTCAAACAGTGTTTTTCCAGACACTATTCATTCTTTGGAGATGACAACAGCGTGATCTGTGCTGAACTGATGTCTCTGCTGTGACCACCTCTGTGTGGTGTCTCTCCCCATCTCTAATGCAAGGTCAGGCAGAGCTGGCTCCAAAGCTCCAAATTAGCAAGAGATTTGTCTGTTGTGAAGTTCATAATAACATTAAAACCAGACCTTGGAAAGTAATAGAATATGCATAAGATTGCTGGGAAAACTGGTCCATGTGCATGTAAGTGGGAAATCCATCCCGTCCCAGGTCTTGTCTGGCTGCACACGATTGATGGAGATCGCTTCCTCGTGTTGCACACCCCTGATAAAGGATGCTTGATTTCTGAAACTCCAGAACGAGCCTTAGAGAGTTTACTTGGCGACATTTTTGGCTCCAATAGCTTCCACCCCCCACTCCCCTCGGCTGGCGGGGCGCGCAGGAACCCGCTCTCTCGCCCCCGCCCCCGCCGGCCCGGGACTGGGCGTCCTCCAGAGCAGCCGAGACGAGGCCACCGCCTTCCTAGAGCGGCGCCCAGCTCCACTTCCGTATCCTGTGCCGCCATTTTGCCGTGAGACAGCAGTGAGCGGTGCCGCGGGGATGTTGTCAACTTTTGGCTATGCCGACTCCAGGCTCGAGACGGGTTACGAGCTTGGCGCGCCCGTGCAGCATCGCTTCTCTCCCTACACCTTTAACGGAGGGTGAG
Organism: Cuculus canorus; assembly: GCF_017976375.1. Lineage (NCBI taxonomy): Eukaryota > Metazoa > Chordata > Aves > Cuculiformes > Cuculidae > Cuculus > Cuculus canorus. The sequence goes on along the minus strand of NC_071403.1, from coordinate 59,942,959 downwards.
GAGTCGTGGGCTGGGGCTGGGGCGGGCGGCGGCCCCTCGGAGCCCCTCGGAGAGCGGCGGCAGGGCTGGGTCTGCCTCGTCTTACTCTCGCCTCCCCGCGGTGCTCCGTGAGGGTTTGTCTGTCCTTGCGAGCGCCTCTTGGCAGAGAAAGGGAGGCAGCGCGGGGAGAGCTGGGCTCGGCGCTGGCCTGGGTTGAGCGTCCCATGGGTCCTTGGAGTGTTCTTCCCTGCCCCCTCGAGCTCCGTAAGCTTTCATGGGTCAAGACAAGTACCTCCCGTTCTCCGCGGGGCTTGTTTCTTTATAGTGACTCAGGAAAGCCATGTAGTGGTCATACCACTAGCTTTTAAATCTCAAAGCGGGTTGGCCTTATCATAGCTGTTAAAGGTTGCTTAAAAGGCTGTTTTACAGGCACTTTACAGGCACTTGCTCTGAGTTGTTGACAGGATCCGGCCAACATGGTGTTGCTTGGGATTTTTTTTTTTTTATAATAGCTAACTGCTTTTTAAAGGACATCTGTTTGTTACTTAATGGTAGCACACAGACAATCACAAAACTAGTTGGTTAGAAGTAAATAACATAAGATCAGATTTAAAAAGTGATGCTGATTTAAGTATGATGATAGTGATGGCAGGACGGTTGGAACTATATGATCTTTAAGGTCCCTTCCAACCCAAACTGTTCTATGATTCTATGATACTTAGTACTTGGCTGGAATGATTTTGCTTGGAGAGCCAAACTGTTGTAGAGGATAAATTTTTCATTGTCAGGCATCTAAAATTGATAGTCCATTGAATCTGGTTCTTGTATTCTGTAGAAACTCTGTTTTACTAAGTTCCTATACAGTTCTTGGTGAAAGCAGAGAATCATGTATGTATGTACGTATGTACTCTTCAGTGTGTTCTCCTATCTTCTTCTTCCCATCTTGAGTCACATGGAGGGATGTGCATTGTGGGAAACATAGCAAGGAACATAAGATGCTTGACAAAATGTGAGTCTGGATATAGAACAGCTGTCTAGTCTGTTCCTCTGTTTGCTAGGAAAGTATTTGTTCTAAAAATCATGATTCTAAGAATACTCTTCTTCAAGGACTGTGTTGGCGATTGCTGGAGAAGACTTTTCTATTGTTGCTTCTGACACGCGTCTGAGTGAAGGTTATGCAATTCACTGCCGGGACAGTCCAAAATGCTACAAACTGTAAGTCCAGATGTTGAAAAAATTGATATAGATGAATGGTCTTTTGTATCGATGAGCACGTCACCTCCCTGGAATGATCTATCACTTTCTTTAAGCAGAATTCTTAGAAAAACAGGGTAGTAATAGATTGATTTTGGAGTCATAATGACACTTCCTGTAATGCAAGAAGTGATGTGAGTTGTAAATACATTGAAATTATGTGCTTTTGAAGTTGGCAAATAACAGAACATTTTTAGCATGATAGAAGGCTTAATGTAAGCTGGGTAGTTTTTTGGCTGGATAATCAGAAGAACTTTCGTCTTAACTGTAGCAAAACTTAATCCTGTAGTAAATCATTCTGCTACATCCAAACACCTAGTGTTGGTACACAAGCATGCCCACTGCTGCCAGTTATGCTGTGTCTCTGTAGTCAACCATCTGGCACTTCAAAGAGGTGTTTGTTTCAGGAGAGGTAAACCTGTCAGTAGTTCTGCTATTGAACTTTATATGCTCACTGTATATTTATCTTGACTGGCCTAAATAGTCTTCTCTGGTTTAAAATTACAAGTTGTCTACATTCTTTTGACTGCAGCAGGTGCTTGCTTAGTAGGCTGCTGTCAGATAGTACATGTTATTTTTTTGTGTATTTGTTATTATTGTTGAAGGCGAAAAATCATATGAACTTGTTTCTCCTGACTAACTCCTTACTGTATCTTTGACTCTGATATTGTCCAAATGGAAATTACTGTGGTACAAGCTGTGTGCTGCACACGATGGCTTTGTGTAACAGGCAGAGAAGATTTCAATTTAGATTGTTTTCTGAATGACTGCTCTGTGTGTTAGTCTGTTTGTAAACTCTCACTGGTAAATCTAGAATTTAAATTTCAAACATGAGTTTCCGTACTTAGTGTTCATGAAACATTTTGAAACTGAGCGAAGAGCTAGCCTTCTGCAGTGCATCCACAGCCAGATAACTTTAGTGGTGCTGATGCAGAAAATAAATGTTACATACAGCATAAATACCTGCAAGTCTTAAGGCAGTTCTTTGCCCCGATGGAGTAAAACTGGGCTGAGTGAGAGGAGGTAGTAGGCTCTCCATCTTGGGAATAGATCCTCTAGCAAGACTGAATGCAAACAGCTAGAGTTAGAGGTGCATGAAGAAAGTAAGAATTTCTTCTTGTCAGTCTTGCTGTGGAAGTCAGTGGATTGAAGAAAGACATTGGCACAGTCTTGTGCTTAACGAATCCTCTCCAAGATACGGGTTGCAGTTACTTTCTATAAACAAAATATGTTACTACATTTTAGACAACTGGTTTTGTTAGCGTTGGAGAAACTGAAAATGTATCTGGTGTTTTGATAATAATATATGGTGTAAGAAAGTGATATAGTTCATACTAAATCTAAAATCACAACAAAATTTTGTTTTACAGAACAGAACAAACAGTCATTGGATGCAGTGGTTTCCATGGCGACTGCCTTACCCTTACTAAAATTATTGAAGCAAGATTAAAGGTATGTAACTATCCTATTGTATTTAGAAACTTATATTCTCAGTATCACATTTGAGACCAATTATATATTGTTTTAAATATAATTTGTGCTGTTATTCTTCAAGTGTTTGTATTGTAACTGGATCGCTAGTGAAAGATCAGGCAGAGGAAATGAATGCTGTCTTCTTTCTAAGCGTAACATCACAAATTAAAGAATGGAAGAGCTAGAGAGGATAGTGTTAGTGACGCAACATCTATTCTTCGCAAAACTTTTGAGAAATGTTAATTTTTGGCTTCTAAGGAGGCTTTAGTTGTAGACCATAGTGTTTTCAGTAACCATGCTAGTTAACAATCTTGCTTAGCATCAGATTCTTCTGTAATGAGGGTACAAAAAATGTAAATTCAATTGAGCGTAAAGTTTAGTGTTTGACTTTCTTCTTGGACATACTGTACCGTTTGCAGATGTATAAGCATTCCAACAACAAGACCATGACTACTGGGGCTATTGCAGCAATGCTGTCTACGATCCTGTATTCTCGACGTTTCTTTCCTTACTACGTTTACAACATAATTGGTGGACTTGATGAAGAAGGTAAGGCTTCGGAAAAAAAGGAAGAATGGAGAGTCTGAATTTCTGTGGATAAACAGCTGTCCTTTTACATCTTGGGTGCATTGATGGAATAAGAGTTTGCGTTCCTGTTCCTCACGCTTACCTTTAGGCATTATGGTACTTACACAGGTCAGATGCATTTTATATATTTGACTTGTTTCCTAGTTTCTGCTAACAACTTGATTCTTTATTTCTGAAGGTCTAAAAGCTGTATTATGATTATTTGATTACAAGTGAAACCTGCCAGCCTTCCTTACCTGTTATTCTTTGCTCTAGACTGGAATGCTTTATCACAGTTTTGCTGGTTTTCTTGATTGTGTCTTTAAAAGAGAGGTTAGCAGTAAAATTGCATGTATTTTACTGAGACCTGTAGGTGTGGTAGAAGATATTAAATATAAAAATTTACTTCACAGACAGGTTTCTAAAAAGAGATTTTTTTTTTTAAATGAAAATTGTGACTTCCACGTGGAAACTGTAGTTCAATATACAGCCCTTCCAGGACTTACCAGGCTCTTGTCCAGTGATTTGGTTGAATTGCTTAAATACTGTGTTTTCTGGCTTTGAGCAGGTGGTTGGAGATGGTCTTGCTTGGATGATTTTAACTGCTCTCCACAGTCGGTCGTTACCATTAATTTATACTGCTTTCCCAGTCTTACTAAGACATGTCTATGTTATGTGGAATCTGGAAGGGGATTGGTCTGTCTGCTCTGTGTAACGGTAAATCTCAGATTATGAGGGTGCTGTAGCAATTGAGAAGAATCAAGAGTGCAGGTTTGTGCGCATGGGCTTAATTTGGGTCCAGAAAGGTTGATTTGTTTTGATGTAGTGATACTTTCTGGATCTCTGCTGGGTTCCTCAGAGCTGCTCAGCTGCTTGTGCTGTGCTGCCAAGGGCACTGCCCAGTTTATGAACTTGGATGCAGCCTGCCTGAAGGGAAAGGCTGAGCTCGTCCAGGTGCTGCATTTTGACTAGCGTGTCCTTATCAAACACTGGTGCTTGAAAACTACAGTGCATTTGCATCTCTGATGTCAGTGCAAGCTAATAAGTTTTGCACGACCTTGCCTAACTCCAGAGGAAAGTGGATAAGAGACCAGAGCATCATTCCTGGTTCCAGGAAGGTGATGCAGAGGTATTCAGGGGTGCTTTGTGGAAGTAATTCAAGAACGGTATCATTCAAGAAAGATGGCTAAGCTGCCTCTTTGTGTTAGCTTTAGAACCAGCAGAGCTTTTAGTGCAGCACTGCACTTCAGCATGTTCTCCTGCTTCGATTATTCTGCATAGCACTTCTTCTGTGGTAAGTACTTTAGAAAACATCTGTTATAGCTTAAATGTTGAAGATAACCTTGCACATAGTACCAGGCCACAACCATAGTGAGCCTAATGTACAAAGCGTTGTTTGAACATAGTGCAGTATTATTTGGTAAAGGTTTGCTGGGATCTGTGGTGCTGCAGAGACTGCTTGTGGAGAGAGTTAATTTCTCATCTAATTGTTTATCTATATTGAGCATCTTTCTGGATTGTGATTGCATACTTTTTTTTCAGGGAAGGGGGCTGTGTATAGCTTTGATCCAGTAGGCTCATACCAGCGAGATTCTTTCAAAGCTGGTGGATCAGCAAGTGCCATGCTGCAACCTTTGCTTGATAACCAGGTAAAACAGTTCGTGTGGTGTCCTCCAGCTCCCTCCCGCTTTTATTATCTCAGTAAATATTTGTGACATTCAAATTCATGTAGCTTTACTTTTGGGGAATATTACTTTTGAGAGAGATTTTAAATGTATTACAGGTAAGACTGTTAATCCATATATATATAAATTCTGTGGCTTTACCTTCCCAGGAGAAATCAAAGCTTTGCTTTAGAATCTGTTCAGGTTTTTAATATACTACCAACAGTGGACTGCCTGTTTAAAATACAGGTAGATGTTTTAATTGGGGAATTAATGTCTCCCATAGAAAAAAACCCTACACAACTTCTGAGGTTTGTTTTTTTTGTTTTGTTTTTATTTGTTTTTTTGTTTTTCCCCCCCTAGCTAGTAACATAAATATTCCTGTTACTTAGCATGAAATAATAATTAATAAGATATTGCTGGCAGCTGTATATATACTTTTTATCAATTAATGTATGTTTGTTTAAAAGTCTTAAGTTTTGTAAGCCTCAGACAGGATTTTCTAAGAATGTTCTTAACTGCTGGAAAGTTATTCAATTGAATCTGTCTAAAAATATTTGAAGAATATTTTTATATTTAATTAAAGCTGTTAATTGTTGAGTGAGAGAAATACCAAAGTATGTTTTGCTCATTTTATTCTCTGACATTGGTGTTGAGAAGTTTGTGAAGAATTAGATTAGTTCTGATCAGAATGTTCAGTGTGATTTTTGTATACATGGAGTGAGTGGGAAGAGCTGTGCTGGCTGCATACTGGATCTGCTTCAATTACTTTTGTAGCGGTATCAGCACTGGCAAAGTTCTGATTGTAAGTTGTGTGGAGGAATACTTTTGCCAGATTTGGGTTTCTAAGGGACTAACCATTTCTTATTTTTAAGTTATTTAAATCTGCTCATTGTAGTGCAGACTGAAACAGCTTTCATGCTAGATGGGTCATACTTTCTTTAAAATGCATTTTCATCTTCTCTTAGATTGGCTTCAAGAACATGCAAAATGTGGAACAGGTACCTCTCACCCTGGAGAAGGCTTTGCAGCTGGTTAAAGATGTCTTTATTTCTGCTGCTGAGAGAGATGTGTACACTGGGGATGCACTTAAGATTTGCATTGTCACAAAAGATGGCATCAAAGAGGAAACTGTCCCGCTACGAAAAGACTAATTCACTTCACTTATAAACATGTAATCTATGATGTACGACTTATCTGTATTATGAAGACATTTGTCTTATTAAACTTTTTTCAAGAAGTTTGACTACTGTAACGCTGAATATTTTCTACCTCTATTGGATTTGATAGTGTGTTTTAGAAACCAGAGCAGTTCATGATAAGGAAGTGGCTGAGTTACAAATAATTTTCATTCTTAACCTATTGATCAGCCTAATTCCAATTTCGGTTTATTCTTCTTCTTGCAATCCCTTACACTACAATATGGAGGCGTTTAAACTTATTACAGTTTAGATTCACAGACTTTTCTGATAGTCCCTTCAGTTCAGCCTTGGTTTAGTGAGAAAAGCATTTGTTCTGTTTGTGCTGCCTTTTCTGCACTTCATAGCTTGCCTTGCCTATCTTCTTCTTTATCTTGCTGGCACGCTATCCTGGCATTTGACCTCTGTACTTACTTACAGAGACGGTAAATACAAGTCACCTGAAACCAGTTTCTCTGTGTAAGAGGGTATAATGTTAATTTAAATATTCCAGAGTTTAGTCCTGAACTCTGCATCTGGACTCATCTCTGTTTCTGTTTGGTTAATGCTCAAAGTCTGAAGCATCATCCTTTTCTGGCTAGTGATGGAAAATAACTTAATAGAGAGATTCCTGAATGCCTGTTAATGTCTGGGGGCTTTGTTAGCCCTGCTATTGCATTGATGCTTGGGAAACTGCATCAAGTGTAGACTGATATGCTGTATAGCATGCCTGGAAACTGGCTTAAGTACTAGGCCCTTTAGAAAAGCAGAGCTGCATTATTGAGGGCAAAATAATCTTTTGCCCAGGAATCTTTCCACAATCTGTAGCTATTTAGAAAGGGACGTACAAAATATCTCATTGCTTGAGGCATACTTGTTTTTAAAAAGAATAATTTTTTTGATGTTTGACTGTACGTAACCTCACCTCTTGTTTGGAGGTGGTTGACTGCTCTCTGTGCAGCATTTCAAGGGCTGTGCATTTTTCCTGGCTCTGGCTAGTCTTCACCAGTGATGACAGTCTCAGGCTTTCTGGGCAGTTTAAATACTGGGTGGCATTTTGAACATTCATAGTCAAACAGCTAGTGCATTTAAACAGACTCTAGCTGTGTTTAGGAAATCCAGTGAGTGGAAACTCAGAACGGTAGCCGGGTCCTACAGTGTTCATGAAAACAGTTGACCACTGGGTGCCAGTGTTGGCCAGAGTAAGGAGGGAACACCTCGTTCATGAGTAGTTGGGCAATAAGAAAGGCACACAGCACCCCAGTCTGAAAAACATGAAATCACTTGGTCACTCAAGTCAGAACTCCCAGACAGGTTCAGGAAACTTACTGGGATGTTTAACATCATTTGCTGAAGTCAAGTGGAGAAGGTTAGTTGTATGAATGATGGTCTATGGTGTTCTGTACTGAGCAAACTGCACGGAGTGCAATATTTCTAAGACCAGAAAGCTTGTGTATATTTAAAGTACGAATCAGCAATACCAAATTAAATACATGATCTGTTACTTCTATGAAATTCAATTAAAGCACTTTAAGCTCATCTATCTTTGATAGCAGATTTATGTTGAATTGCTCAAGTGTTTCACAATAGATTGTTACAGCCTTATACAAAGTTGGTGAAGTCTACTGAGTAGTAGTTAAATTGCCAAGAAAAGTAGCTGAGGGTAACGAGCTGACGTGCTTGCCTTTGGGACAGGTCTACGCAGTGTGCAAGATCTAAACGGTGAAGGGAAGGGCAACAAACAAAGGAAACTATCTAAATTGTACCTCAATTTATTTAATGTTCTTGCAAGACTCCAAATGTGTAGGAAGGTTGCACTGATTCAATTAAAAGAATACAAATTTGGATGCTTTTATGTTTAAGGGTAAATGTTACACAAAAAATAAAATCTGTTGGACATGCCTTTAAGAATTACTTGTTTTGGTTTGAGGCTTCTAGGCCTGTCTCTGTAAATTGTTTTAAGGGAAATAGGAGATGCTGGAGTCAAGATTAGAGGTGATTCAGGTCTTGTTTGCAGTCTTAGAACAGATACAACAGCAGGTACCAGGCATGCAAGTTTTCCTGCCACCGAGTGTCAGTGCTGTCCTGTTGGGGCAGGCCTGCAGACGAGATGGCTGTTTTGAATACTTTTCAATTTTCAATTTCCCTGCAGAGTACATCTGGCTGAAGAACCAGCAAGCAATGTAAGTTTTTTTCAAGGCCTGTTTGGCTGAAAATACCATATTTCTTTTACAGAAGGTAGCACTGCATTCACTCCCTGTGTGGATAGGTTTGGAACCAGTGACCTGGGAAGGTTTGTTTCCCAATCTGTATTTAACTGCCTGATTATGCCCTGATGTTGTCACTACTTTACTTATGCTCAGAATTGGGAGTTGCAGGAATGACAGAAAATGTATGAGTAGAAAAATGTTCATGGGCCGCTTACCTAGAAGTTACTTTCTTACTTGTTAGTATTAAAACACATACAGAAATTTCAGATGTCAGATGTGTCTTACAGATAAAAGGTACCAACAGGGTGTTTTTAATCCACTAAGTTAATTAGCTTTGTTTTCAAAGGTTGTCATCACCCAGGGCTGGAAGGTGGGGGTGCGATTGCTGTCTGCAACCCTCCTTAGTTCTGTGCCTGTACTTACATATAAATCAGATCAGCAGTCATCTTGGTCCATGTCTACAATGTAAATTAAGAGTTTATGAAGCACTTTAAGCACTGTCTGGTTACAGAACTGTTTTGGCAGGTAGGCGGTAGTGGTACAGCGAGGCGAAACAAATGCAGCGATACCATTTGGAGTTGCTGGAAGCAGAGGTCTGGATTTAGCAGATCTATTTGGACAGGGATTAGATGTCTAATATTTTATGTAAGAGAAAGGAGGGAGGGGGAAAATATCTTGCAGTGCCTTTTTTTAATATTAAAGTTGTTATGTGTGTCTTTCAAGAGAGCTGCACTGCAGGGTTTGACTAATCCATGGCGGGAGCACTTTAGCCGCTTTGTTCATCAACTTGCAAGCGATGGTGTAAACCAGGAGCCTACGGTAGCAGAAACAGCTCGCTCGACCTAATCCGCAGCGATACTAGGGGCCACCTTAAGATGGCAATAGTTCGTTGCTGCTATCACAGGCTTCAACACAGTTACAGACGGTCTGGGTAAAAATAGTCATACATCTTTTACCAGTTTCCCACTATAACGTGCTTTGCAGTACTATTTACTGAAGAGATGCAAAGCTTTATTTTGATCTCAGCCAACTGGCAGCATATTGCAGCTTATATAAGGGACCATACAAGTTCAGAATTGGCCTTAAAAACCTAGGTTTGTAATAAAGTAGAGCTTGCTTTATTTTTGCACGTGTTTTTGGCAATATTGTTTATGCATCAAATCCCTTTTGTGTACAGGGGAGGGGGCTTGATACTATGGAAAGTGAAAGTGCTTAACAGGACATATGTATTTCATATATGCTTCTAAAAGTTTATTTTACTGTATGATTCCTGTGTTTTTAATTTTCCTTTGACAAAAAACAAGACTTTCATAAGGCTGAATCATAAAATGTTGTTTTATAAATCAAATATTCAGCTTGCTTACTCAAGGATGACATTTCTCCTTTTTACAGTGAAGTGCCACCTGTAACGTGGTTTGCGCCTCAGTGAGGTGGGAGCCAGGAACAGACTGCTTCTATTTTATTGGCATTTTCTAAGGGAAACCATTTATATGGATATTATAAACCACTATTTGAAGTATAGCAGTTTGAAGTGGTGCTGCTGCAACTCTCTCCTTTACATTATTTATTTACTCACAGGAAAATGTTGTAATTCCCTACAGTTGAATTTTTATTTTTTTTGATACCCCAGAATCATCTGTCCTGGAAAGCAAGAGAAAGCTGCCTTGGTGGGTGATTTTACAACCCTAAGCTTGGGGAGAAGCAGCAGCAGCAAGTGGGGAACGATTAAGCAGAATTCATGTGAATCTGAGCACAATGAAGTAGTCCTGTTTCTCCCCAGTGGAGTAGAAGATAGTTTTAGGAGCGTAAAGTAATTGCTGCCTTGTTCAGTGTTCCTCATCCAGAGTCAGGAAGCAACTTTTGAGTAGAAGTGATTTGGGAAGTGACAGCTTTCAAATTTCTTTCTCTTTCTTTCAGCCATTGCTTTTGTTTGGTGTGAATGTCCTTTGCATTTAGGCCATTTGGGGAAGTCATAAACCAGACAATATGGCACATGGGCCTGAAGTTAACTAAGATTTGTCTCCAGATCTGCCTTAAGATGCCAAGTTCCTTTTCAGAAGGAGTTTTGTCTGTGTGAGTCCAATAGAGTGAGGCCAGCCTTTTATTCTTTCAACTCTGAAATGTAGTATGTAGGACCGTTTTATGTGCACTTCCTTTTCTAAGCAATTTCAGCAAAGTATTCATAATTACAAAAACATGGCTTAGCAGAAAAACAAACAAAAAATGCTCAGTATCTTTCCTCTTAGGCTGTTCTTGGCTCTTTTCCTAACAGTTGTTTGCAAAGTTCAGCTTCACTGTTCATTTCAGAGGCTCAGGTCGGGGTAAGGATGGGACTTCATTGTAGCCTACAGTAGTTAATATTCTTTGGCATGAGACACCCATTAAAAGGTACTGGCAAGACAGTAGTCACGGTACCAAAAATTCAACCAGTCCTTTGCGCTTTAGATCAAAGAACCATAAAAGGAATGTTAAAACCCAGGATTCCTGGTTTTTGCTGAGGAAGAGGAACAAGATGTGGAAAATCAAAAGTTGTACTGCAATGTTATAGATACTTCATGGCTGGGGTAAAGTGCTTTTGAGTGAGTTACCTGAGATCTGACTTCTCTGAAATTTAGGTATTTCCATTGCTTGGCTTTCTCTGGTCACACAAGTTTGGTGATCTCCTTGGTGGCTCTACAAGAAGTGACTGATGTGCTGATTTACCTAGGTGTCAACCCAGGTACAGGTACACCACATCTGCAGTGCCTGGTGTAGCTGAACAGGATTACAACCCTGTTGGACCAGTGCTCTGTTTAACAAGGCTTTGTGAAAACTAGCAGCTTGGCAGTCAGATCTGGTGGGTGCTCAAGCTGTCTATTGGTCTCTCAAGGCTATGCTCTCGTACTGGAGACTTTGGGTGGCTCAGCTGAGTGCCCCTTCTCTTCTTCTCCACAACCAACCTGTGCTGCTGAGGGAACTGTACTGAGGTGGGAGGCGAGAGATGCTGCAGAGCCTCAGGAGTCTCTCCCTAACAGCCCATACTCAAACATACCAGTAGAGAACATATTTCTGTTTGTAGCTTGCTTATGCAGCCTTTGCAAAGAACTGCATGCACTGAGATAGCAGAAAGTTGAGAGGCTTGATGGTGGGGGGCGGGGTCAGGGAGAAAAAGGAGAAGGGAAGGGCTTTTCCTCATGTTTTATATGTGACTGTTTTGGAGGAAGCTGCATTCCAGTGTCACTGCCTTATGCTTCATCTGAACTTTTCTTGACGTGTACCCTTGAATGCAGAACAGTTAACACAATCTCCATTAAGTCCCATGGCAAACAAACATTTTGGTGCGGCTGGCATTTGTTTGCTCGTTGCAGACAAGTCGATCTCATTAGAAGTGCATTTACAACTTTTGCCAAGCGTTTTGAAACTGGTTGACACGCACAACAGCTGCCTGAGCTGGAATGGCATTCCATTCCCCGCCTCCATCTTATTAGTGCAGGGATGGCTTGATTAATGACAATTAGATGGGATTTTTAAAAAATGAAAGATAATTTGTCTTTGGAAGAGCCATGCAGTGTGTTTTCATTCTCTGATTTAAAAGAGGCCACAAAGTCTGGGGTTTTATGGCTTTTCACAAAAGCCAAGAGAACTGCTCACCCTGTGCTAACCCACAAAATTCAAAGTAAATACATTTTAAAGAGTGATGCTAAATGTTTTCAGCTGGTACTTAGTGAAGCTTTTACATTAAACCGCTCTTTAAAAATCACAACAAAACAAGAAGTGTTCAATGGTTACACTTAGTTTTTTTTCTCATGACTCTTACATGGGCATAACTCTGTAAGGCAGGCAAAGGAAATCTTTGCTTTCCACACACTATTGCCTGTTAAGTGATGTTGAAGAGAATTCACACAAGCTCATGTGAGAAGACCACTGTGATATGTGGCCCAGCCTGGGCTACACACTTAGAATCGTAGAATCATAGAATGGTTTGGGTTGGAAGGGACCTTAAAGATCATCTAGTTCCAACCTCCCTGCCATGGGCAGGGACATCCCACTAGATCACCTGCCCAAGGCCCCATCCAGCCTGGCCTTGAATACCTCCAGGGATGGGGCATCCACAACTTTCCTTGTTAGACTGATGCATAGTGAAGTTTAACAACACTCCTTAACTCTCTGAAGATGTCACCTGGGCAGCCAGTGTCTCCTGAACAGCCATCCTGCTTCAGCCAGAGCATGCACTTTGTCACAGCTGGAAGCATTTCCACACAAAAATGATTCCCTCTCATTTCTTCAGGCCCTCAGAGAAGAGCTGTTGAATTTAGAGCCTCAAATGGGCAGGCTCTTGATTCAAGTGCAGGCTGTTACACCTAAACCATCAAAAGTATTTTGTTTGGCTCTACAGCCTTTAGAGTGGGGGGCCGTGGTGCCCTTCACCTCTGTCAAGTTGCTTCTCTATCAAAGGGACCCTCTCCAACAAACTCAGTGAAGCACCGAACACCCAAAGTGCTCTTCTCTGAGCATTTAGGGAGTCTCAGTGGCCAAAGCATCATCTATATGCAGTCGTTCACCTACCTAATTTAACCCATAAAACTCCTGCACAAGCATTTAAGGGTGGTTTCTGGCTACACTTCATGCCAGGTGTTGACAGGAAAGCTGCCTTCATTTTCAATCTGTGCCCAGACCTGGAGCTCTAAGCTCCAAATTGTGCTCCCAGTTAAATTCCACTATGATGCTAGAAGAAGCTGTCATTGCAGATAAAATAAAATTTAAAAAACAGTGAATCAGGCTCCTGAAATAAGTTAGCCTGATCCTAGTAAGCTAATTGACTCAGATTTAAAACAAACTAACAAAACCCCTGCACAAGTGGAAAGTTTTTCATGAACTATTTCCATTCAAAGACAAAATGCATTTTGGAGCATCCAAGAATTTAGTTTCTGTTTGTTAGAAAAGAAACATCAAGGCCAAGTTATTCAGCAGAGACTAGTTGATGGTCCTAGGGTGTTCCAGTCCTAGAAGCAGAAGAGTCCCTGAGATCCTAGAGGCAGTCATGACTCTGAACTGGAGATTAAAAGCCACCTACTTGTTGATTTTAATGGAATTGCTCCAGTTGGTGTCATTGCAGAGGAAGTAAAGTCAGAGGTGGTCTGATACATTCAAACTTTATTTTGGGATGAGTTCAGAGACACAGGTTCCCATTGACCTCTGCATCCAGATCCCAACCCACGTGCAGGCACTTGGTCAGCCAGTGTGGCTCCAGCTACAGTGTTGGACTACAGGATTGCTGCCTTGTAAGCGCTGATTGTAAGTTTTAATGAGACAACCCAATTAGAAGGCTTGACAGACCATCACAACAGTGACGCAACCGTGCTCAAACCCTATTACAGACACAGCAGAATTTCAAAGAACTGCTTTAAAAGAAAAGTCACAGAATAGCTTCCACACAGCCCTGCAAACAACAACATCACCCAAAGGCTGTGTGAAGCACGGGGAAGGCCTGTGAGAGTAAAGGCAGAAACAAGACAAGTCAGAGGAATGAATCCAAATACTGTTTTTTCCCTTTCTAACACTCAGTGTAGGCACAACCTATACCACCTGTGGAATATAAGTGCTTTACATAACTCCCACCATACTGGTCTAGCAGTGCCTATAGAGAGTTATAACATGGCCTTTGCAAAAATACACATGTACAAAATCACTTGTGCCATGTGGTGCATTATGTTGTGCTACAAGTGCCAACTGATGCAAGAGGCAGTGTTCACTGATCCCCCACATCCACAAGGCATTTTCTACCTGAGAGCCAGAGGAAGGTTTTATCACCCTGCACCCTTTGACTTCAGAGAATCAATAGACATGGATTTTGGAAATGTCTCTCCTCTTCATCCTCTTATCAGGAATTGTTCATGACTTACCCACTGTTCTTCCTGGCTTGAACTGAGTGTCTGGTTGTCCCCACCACCTGCTACAGGCAAGCTCTGTGAATACTTAGCCCAAACCCACTTGTTTTTAGCAGGTTGAGACCAACATCTGAAATGTCACCAAGCCATAAGCAAGCTAAGAGTGTTTGGGTGACACTCTCCCAGGGCAATATTTCATTTACAAAGTGTGCATTGAGCAATTCTTAGCAGTAACAATCCTCTTCTGTTGACCAAATGAAAGGTGAAATACAAGGTCCAGAAGGCTCAGTGAGGCTGCAACTGTCATACCAGAGTCCATTTTACAAATGGTCCTTTCCGAATGAATTGCTTTTGCTTATTTTTGCATATGTGTCAGGGAGAATCCAAAACTAATAAAGAGGGTCATGAAAGCTGATGGCCATTGATACTGCTGTGGCTTGTCAGTGTCATTTTCCCTGAATTAAAGGCTCATACACACATTCTGCTTGTACTGCATGATACTAGCATCAGACAAAGAAATCTCAAGCCCTGAGCTGATGCTGAGAAGAGCAGTTGTTGTCTTACCACAAGAGTGAGGGAGACCATTATAGTGCTGCAGTAGTACAGAGATGCAGAGATGCAGACAGTGACTGTGCAAACATATGCTCTGCCCTACAGGTGCTGTCCAAGTCTTTCTCTCCACCCTACTGCTGCTAGACGCTATTCAAAGAAGTATTATACAGAGATGCCTTCTTTGCCATCAGCTCTGACTGAGCCCCGTCCCAGTAAGCTGTCAGTTGGAAGCACCCACTGAGGACCTGGAGGCACCATACTCAGCGGTTTTAGTCTTAGATCCAGTAACTGCAACAACACAGCTGGAGTGGCAATGCAGGACACCACAGGCTGCAAACTCAATTTCCCTCCATGCCTGCTTTTCATGCTAGTATAGATCACTCGGAAGTGAAGTTTTGCTGCCAGCTCTGAGAGTCTGTTGGGAAGAGCCAACAGACTACAGCATGTTAGTAGGAGTTTTGCCTTAACAAGTACAAACCAAGATACCCCAACCCTTGCGAGCAAAGAGCAACACTTCAGGAAGGAAAGAGATGAACTCTGTAGCACTACAAACGTGTTCAGATTTGTTTCTGCAGGGTAAAATATCCTGTTAAGCAAGAAGTCATGAACACATAGCTAGCTAGTTTTCAATAAACTGGTGCCCAACTACGGGCGTATTAGATGACAACCCAGTGCCTAATAACATCAATGAAATCAAAGGATGTCTCTCTCCTAGCCACCGTGCAGTCATAGCTCTGGAAGCACTGACATGCACAGTGATACATGATACTTGTTAGGGAGAGGACAGATAAGGCAGGGCAATGTGGTATAGAGCAGGAAAGCTGGTCTGCAGACAGTGACCCTACTGTAGGCACAAGGTTTGTAACAGGTTATTGGCAGCGTGGAAGATATGCACCTCATAGCTGCCTTTATAGCCATCACACAGCCAAAGAAAAAGAGATGCACCTTGAGAGTCCATCTGCTCTGCGTGAGTGCGTTACAGACACCAGTGAAGAGCTGCTGTTGCAGGGATGTAGTGGGCAGTGTGTGCACCGACTACTTCCTAGGGGCATGTGCTGAGGGAGGAGAGACAGCTGAGTGTGATAAAACAACAGCCTTGTTTTCAACACTCCATCCAGAGCACTAAGAGCCAGTGGTGGCTTCAGACATAACATCAGTGAAGAAATAAAAGCCAAACTGCTGCCAACAGCAAAGTGAGCCTACGACTGTATGCTGAAATGTGGATGCAGATCTGCAGCACGCCACCTTCGCAGAGCACTCTGACACCTTCCTGCTGACAGAATCCTTGTGCCACAACTCAGAATGCAGAAAAGCAAGACAAAACAAAACAAAAAGATGGAAGAAAAATGTTACAAGCAGCTTACAAACCTGTTTAATTGTAAGATGAAAGTCTTTATTGCAAAACTGTGTGGCTAGGCCGGTCAGTGAAACTGGGAGCAGTGAGTAGCAATGCCATGGAGGAGAAGCAGGGCAACAGCAAATACTGTGGTTTACAAGGCTTTCCTTGGCGACAACTTTGATACCTACATCCATTGGTCAAGTGACTGAAATATGAACTTGAGATAACACACAGGCAGAATGCAAAGCTCCGAGGTCTCTCTGCTTACAGCTTCTTCCTTCCTGTTTACTTTTGCATCTGCACAATAGTGTGTCACTGCATGTCATAAACGCAGCATTGCACCTGGGTATCTTCCCCTTTGCCCCCCCAAAACCCGCCTGAATTTGTCAAAACGGCTCAAGAGGGAGTGAGGCCAGCTCTCCTCCACCGGCCCCCTCACAATAGAGGGTTGCCCTATTTGTGTGCAAAGGAGAGGGGCTGCTGCCCGGGCTGCAGCCCTCGCATCTGTAAGGGCTGGAGACAAGCCGCACAGATAGGCAGAAATCAATAAGCTGGCGGATCAGAGGGCCCAGCGGAGGAGCCGCTCCATGCACACGCACAGGGGCCGAACATCTGTCAGGCAAACAAAAAGCAACCCAAGCGGAACAAAAGAGAGGATTATTTTCACTCAAGTTCTTCTTCAGTCTCAGCAGGCAACATTCAAGCCGTCCTCGTATTCACACACTGAGGCCTTATGGAGTACGGGCTGTCCGGGAAATGCCAAGCGCTGTTACCAGAAGACAAAAGGGGGAGGGGGGGGGAAGAAAAACAAAAAGTAGATATGGAAAATTCAGACTGCCTTGTTGAGTGCGATCGAACGGGTGGAAGGGGCACTGATAAGGGGGTGGAGGGCAGGAAGGGGAAGAGGACACGATGAAGAAGTTGATGACAAATCTCCACAACAGTACTTGAAAATAAAGCTGATCATATCGGTCGTGCCGCAGAAGCATGAACTACTACACACAGCTATGGATTCACCAGTGCTGAGGCTGTGCTCCCCTGCTCCCTCGCACGGAAGGGCAGGGTTGCTGCAGACCTTTCACTTTTGCAGGCAAACACCGGGGCATCAGCAGAGCTGGACCTGCACCCTGACACCCTCCTCACCTGGAGGGAGCCCGGCTTAGCCCATAAGCCCCTGGCACTTCTCGGGAAGCAAAGGATTTAGGATAAGCTCAGAAACAAGCTGTCATGCCTCTCCCTCATGCTCAATATTAGAGAGCAGACATGGTTACTTTGCAGCTTGGCTTCTCCAGCCCAGCTGTCTCTTCTAATCAGCATATCATATACGTGCTAGAATTAGGTGTAAAAAAAGTGGATTCATGATGAAACAGATTAAGTAAAATCACATTTGGGCTTAAAATGTCAGAAAGCTTCATCCTCTCTGAAAAAGAAAACTTTTGTCCTCCGAATCATTTCACAGTTGAGAACTCCCTGTTTTGCATTGACATGCTGCTGCTCTATGCCCTTATGTCACCGTTGGCTTGGTGCATTGCCAAACTTAAGTTTAATTAGGAAAAAAAACTGTCTAGGTTTTGGGTTTTCTGGGTTTTTTTTTGTTTTTTTTTTGGTTTTTTTTTTTTTACCCCCAACAGTTTCACAGTATGTAAACTGCGTTCACTGCTGAAAGCAGGAGGTCTTCTGGATAAAGGTGAACTTGCTTAATTGAAGACTCGCACTCTGACCTTGCAGCTCTGTGCCGATGGATGCCCACAGCATCCTGCAAAACAGATATATGTCTCAGCCTTGAAAGTGACTTGCCACAGAAGATACAGCATTTTAGGGAGTATCACGCAGGTATCTTGAACAAGCTTCATTTTATTACATTGGTTTTGGGGTGCAGAAAGAATGTAAATGGGAAGAGGCATTGACTTAGGGAAAATAGGCACCTGTGTTAAAAAAAATCCCAAAGTAATGATTGAAAAAGAAATCAAAACAAAACACATACTTAACTGCTGCCTTATCTTAGAAGCTTCTAAATTACCTTTATCTAATTTGTGGTGCCAGACATCATGGAGTTGGCTCAGTGAGATCTCCAGAAGGATCCCTAAAGAAAGTAAGTCCTGGTTACTGTTTTGCTTGAGAAAGTGAATGAAAGGGAAAGACTGCCTTCCCTATCCCTAGGAAGGATCTGAGCTTGCAGTCCCAGCTGCTTCCTGGACCTCTTGAACTCAGCCTCTACACATCAGGGAGGAGTAAGGTCTCGTGTTGCCACCTATGTATTTTGTTCACATGTACCACCCACCTGAGAGAAACCAGAGGCAGCATGAGGGCATCTGTTAGCAGCCAGGGACAGGCACAGCAGCCTGGTGCCAGCAGTGTGTTCTTCTGTCACTGGCAAACGAGGCCATCTGCCATAGATATAGCACTTCTTTTTCCCAGGAGCTTTGATCAGGTGGACTGTGAGCATTTCATAGCTCGTAGGCAGGACGATAACCTCCATCATCCACTGCAGGTGCTGCAGACTCAGCTACCTTTACCAAACATACCCCTGGAGACTCCCCAGCATTTGTGGGGAAGACAAACGGAGTTTCAAGGAGTGACAGACATGCTTGCTACATCAAAGTCTGTGTGTGGAGGGCATATCCAGCACCCTGTACATGCCTTACAGAGATCATGCACGCGTGCCTGGACTGTCTCTCTCTAAGGCCAGAAAGATCCAACTCTTTTCCTAAAATAAAGCAGTTCATATGCTAGCCCTTGGTGTCTCCTCATCTGAGCTTCACCAGTCCTGAATTGTCACCTCTTCTGCAGGGCCACAGGGATTCTACCTTCCTCCTGCGGAGAGGAGAGACCCAAACTCAAGAGCAGAGTCTGCTTCCCAGTGTTGCTCTTTACTTACCTGGGTTGTTGACCTTCCTTGGTCAGCAGTTAGCTCACTTGCAGCCTTTCCTGGATGCCTCTGCTCTGCCTGGGCTGCAGTGCATTGTAAGGCTTATTTCTAACTCACTGCTTGGTCATGTCTTGGGAATTTCAGAGGTCTGTTTCCCTTTTGCAGTTCTCATGCAGGCCATCAACAGCGAATCAATACCTTCTTACCTCATGGTTACGATATTACTAATATTTGTCCACAGTCAATGTTTTTCCTTAAAGCCAAAGCACTTGAGTTTCTTTTGCTCTCTTTGGTTATTTTTTGCAAGCCTTGAAGCACATGCAAGTACTATCCTAAGCCATACAGCAAATACTTCCATGAAGCTGGGCTTTAGGGGGAGGGTGTTGAAACTAGAGCTTTGATGTTATACAGATAAATAATTAAAAAATAATACAAAGCTGATCATTCAAAGGAGAGAAAACTGTTTCATATGAGGAACAGTATGCTCATAAAAAGTTTTACGGTATGGAAACAGTATACTACATTGTGCAGGGAAGATTTTGTCCTTTACTCCCTACCATTGAAATCTGCTCTTGATTCTACCCACACAATGGCTCCTCCAGAAGCTGGATAAGAATGAAAGGAAAAGACAAGAAAGGAAGGTAGTAAAATAAATGGATATACGTATATCTTTTGTGTGACATTTTGCAACTAAGCATGTTTGTTGTTTTTAATTTTGTCCTTGTCTATCAACAATGGAAAAGAAGCCAATTCATTAGCAAAATCATTTTTTGAAGGGATAGGTTTTGAGGCAATCCAGCTATGACAAGCTCTTGGATTGGGTGTTGTTGGAGGAGTCTTTCTTGTACTGTAAATCTGACACGGCCAGTTCCCTAGAAAACCAGGTTTTGGGGATGCTTTGATGCCTGTGAGGTTGCTCTACAGGCAGCAGAGGATATATCTGGAAGATGAAAGCCAGGGGCAGGGAGCCTGGACAGCAGAAGACACCAGTCACCTGCGAGCGGAAACTGGCAGAGATGCGCGCTGAGAGCAAATTTGACCTGTCAGTTTGATTGTCCCCATTTCCTCTGGAGCCATGGAGCACCCTGGTGTTTCCTGCAGCCTGTTGCACCCCTTTCCAAAGGGCTTTTAACTGAAAAATCAGAGGGACAATGCCAAGGTGCGATGTTAGTATGGTTTTGCAGACTACATGACATGGTCCATCAGACTGCAGCTTGGGAACTCCTGCTTCAAGTGCCTAAAAGAGAGACAGGGCTAACCAGTGACTCTCAGACAAGCAGCTGTGACACGTGCCATCACAGTAAATTAATGGTGGCCACAGTTTTGACAGTTTAAGTCAAAACAGAACTGAACAATCACAGCAAGTTTTTGTCTTGTGGCTGCGATGAATTCCCTGGTGGCTGCATGCAGCCACTATTATTGTCTTTGAGAGTCACTGCCCTAAGAGATGAGTTCTTTAACAAGTGAACAAATAACTCAATTGGAAATTAAAACAGTACACTCCTGAGAGGAGCTCAGCAGCCTCTTCTCCCATTAGCAACAGTGGGAGTTGCCATGCTCTGCACTTCGCTGAGTAAAAGCTATTCTCTCTCTCTTCAATAGATGACTCTGCTGTAACCGGTTGCTTCACAATGTCATTCCAGTTTGCCTCTTCTGGGTACAATTTGCTGGTATATGGGAATACACTGATTTTTGGTCAAGTTTCAGCCTGGGAAAAAAAAAATCAATTGCACAAAACAAAACGGAAAGGGCAGGGGAGAGGCGACCACATTTATGACTGAACATTTTGTTGAAAAGTAATTATTGAGAACTCACTTTGTGGAAGAACTTGCTGTATCAAGAAGAGAAGAGGATCAGTCATCCTAGGATCTAAAAACAATCAAGAAATCAAACTCAGGTAATTCAAAGATGACAGATTGCCCAATCTGAATTATGTGAGGCTTACAGATATAATAACTTTCCTCCAAGGCAGGAAAGAGAGAGAGAGGAAAGTATTTTTATGAAATGTATTCAGTGGGCACGGAAAGCCTCCTGCAAGGAAGAAGATGTACTTTAACTCTATGTTGTGGTAGTTTGGTGCTGAAAAACAGAAGGGGTGAAGGAATTGTGAACAGCTGGTGAGTGTCAGGCTGTGCCAAAAGAATGAAGAGTGGAGGAGGGGAGAAAGCAATTTTAAAGAAAAACCCAATGATAAAATAAGAGTAAAAATACTAACTTCAACTGTAAAATAAAAATCCAGTCAGAAAACCAAAACATAAGCATTTAGAGTGTACTGTCAAACACCAGCTTCCCATAGACTATAAGAGCAACAGAAACCATTGTCCTCTGTTGGGGATGGGAGCCATAAAAAATAACAAGCTGGGCTGGGAACATAACTGCTGTGTGCTCTCACTTGCATTTCTCAACTAAACCCAACACAAGTCTCTTTCGAATACAAGAGATGCTACATGGAGGATAAGCACTCCCCTGCCTAGCTTGAGAGATGATCAATGAGCACTCATCTTCCTCCAAAAAAGTCCCAGCACTTCGAACATGATCAGTTCATTAAGGCTCTCAAGTGAGGAATAAGTAGTGGCCCCACGGCAGGGTGGTGGGTGTGTGGGACAGGGACCTTAGAGCCAAACACAGAGTGCAGCCTGCTGCCAGCGCCGGGGAGACATTTGGGCTGGGGTGGTTGCAGGTGGTAGCATGCCCTGCTCCTGGGCACACAGCTGGTACAGAGCTCTGCTCTGGGGTCCCTGTCCTCTAAGAGCTGCCCTCCTGCCAGAAGAAAGAGAGGTTTATGCTCAGCCTCAGGTGAGTAACGCTGACTTTCCTGGCAAACTGGTCCCACAGCACACAATTTTATGAACTTTGTCCCTGTACAACTTGCCGTGGCATGGCAGTACTTCAGAGGTTTGGGCACTTCTGCAGCAGGATCTGAGAGAAGCTGCCTGCTCCCATTCAGGTGCTGGGGACCTGCCCATGGCCAAGGTGAGCTCAGCACGCGCTGAAGGACTATGGCACAGCACAGCGCTTGCTCAATTCTTGCTCCCCTGGCCACGCTGGAAGCCAGGTGAAACACTGTGCAGAGATGCTTGAAGATTATTTTCAAGGAAGGGGAGATTAAGCAGACAAAGACTCTAATTGAGGAACAACAGTGATATGTAACATTGTGATGGATATGCAGAGGCAACAAGGGAACAGTTATTTGTAATTTCTCACAATACAAATATTAACAAGCTTCACCTGAAACGATTTGATGGCAAGGTGAAAACAAACAGAAGTGCCTTTTCATTTACAGTATCAATTATGAAGCTTTAGATACATTAACAACAACAAAACAAGGAAACACAAATCCAGATACGAACAGTCCACAAATGCAATTCAACGCAAAGACATGGATACATTCTCAACTCAAAAGTCCTTAAATCACAGTCTGCCAGAAGCCAGGATACGCGAAAAGAATTCTCTCTCTTTGCTAGCTCTATTCTTGCACAGCACTATTGACCATTGTTGGAGGATGGAAAGATCTTTACTGAACCCAAGAGTATAGTCCTGCTTTCTTCTGTTTTTCATTTGTCCTTTGAAACTTGGCATACCCAGCAATTAAAAATTAACCTTTGAAACAAATACATCCAAATCACAGGTATCAAAAATGCTGTGTTAACTTGACTGCCACATGCTTTGACATTCAGAATACTAAAACTTTTAAAAGGGATTCTGCTGATGGATGGGCTCATCTTTTTCAGGGCATGATTGGCAGGGGTCTATTTCAAAATACCTCCCATTAAGGGGAGGAAAAAAAAAGAAAACTACCTTAATGGTGAAGCAGGGAATGACAGCAGCAGACAAAAGGTCGTTGCTTCTTTGTTCTTCAAATCTGAAGAAAATACACAGAACTCCATTGTATGACTTTTTTCATGCACAACATTGTCTCCCTTGACCCCATGCACATCTGCAGCCTGAAGTCCTCTGTTATCTCTGGATAACAGCTGTTCCATCACTGATTATTCATCAGCTCCACTTTAGTCTTCCTAAGGTGCTGTGAAAAGCCCCCAGGTTGCTGAGTTTTCTAACATACACTCAAGATAAAGCCTAAAATTGCTGAAAAAAATAGGATAAATAATGGATAAGACTTACTGAATAATTTGCTTGGTTATCTCTAGTATACAGGCGTTTACCTTTAAAGTATTGGAATTGCACGATCTTTTAAAAATCTCATAGAATTGCCTAGTTCTCTCATCTAACTGCTTTACACTTTTTATTTGGCTTTGAACAGCAAATGCAAGGGCAAGGAACACATGCAGTCAGCACTGGAGAAACAAGTAAGCCTTTCAGATATAGGATGTACAGGAGCAGAATTTGCAGAATAATCAGTTAGTGAGGATTTCCAGTTAAAAGAAAGTGACTGAAGAGATGAGGTATGTGCAAAATCCAACCCCTTTGAATGCAAATACTCCTTGATCTTTATTTGGGGCAGAGAAAGTAATTTCTCTTCTGTCTTCTCACATTTGCTATGGAGACCCAATTCAGTATGCACGTCCTCCCCAGGTAATTCATCTTCTGGGTTCTTCCACCATCACCTCCCTCTAGTCATTTTTCACCCCTACCACTCTCCAGTTACCAGTGCTCATATTCCCACATGGGTGCTAAATCCCATCGGCCTCTCTGCCAGAAGGATAAGGTGGAAGAGGATTTCTTTGATCTTCAAGACTCTTTCATGGGTCATTTGAGAGGTGGGGATGGAAGAAGGTGAAGATTTCCAGTTTATCAGCAAGGTGTTGATGGCCAACAGATTGCTGGGAACATAATAGAGGACATTCCTGAAAAAAAAAAATGCTTTGCAGCCCAGCACTAAGTTGTTAATGAGCTCCTGGTGTAAATTCATACAGTGCAGGTGCTGTACGTAAGCAGGTGGCTCTGCAGTGATAGGCAGCCCCCAGTTATCTACATATGAGTAAGTTGTACAGCTCCTGTCCCTGAAATATCTGCATGCTCAGTATGTGAGTTTAGATTAGCGTTACAGAGCCCACAATGTGCTAGGACTATTTCTAGAAATATGGACCTACCTTAAAGACTGTAAACCAGAGAAAACCACTTCTGCAGGAACCCCAGAGGGTACACAGGCTATATTTCACAGAGCAGCCCTGAATCCTGGTAGCAGTGGCTCATTTGCCTTGTGGACATCTGGAAAATGGGCTGCTCA
This sequence comes from Cuculus canorus, assembly GCF_017976375.1. Taxonomy (NCBI): domain Eukaryota; kingdom Metazoa; phylum Chordata; class Aves; order Cuculiformes; family Cuculidae; genus Cuculus; species Cuculus canorus. The sequence continues at coordinate 59,918,819 of NC_071403.1, read as the reverse complement.
GAAGTCACTGCTCTTTGATCTCTCCAAACATGGAAGTGCTATGTATGCACAAATGTTGCAGATAGCTGCAGTTAACCTGTTGTAGTTACTATAGCTTAGGTACAGGATGCTGACATGCAAGTCTACTGAAAAGAATCAGAGGGACAGAGTTAAAGGTACATATTCAACCCTTGTTCTAAATAAATTTCCCAGTTTGATTGCAAAACTGACTTTTTTTTCATGTTCCCAACTTGTTTTTTGTCTCCTTCTGTCCATCTACATCACCCCCCTTGCAATCATATCACACGCTCTTTGTCCATATGCCAAGACTTTGCAGAGGACTTGCAAAATCTTCATTCCTGATTGCTTACCTGTTCTGTACAGCATCTCTGCCTTTCTCCAGAAAGGAATTCTGCTATAGCCTCCTTCCGCTAGACAAAATTATGCAAATTGCATAGATTAAATTGCTGTATAATGGTTGATCAGCTTTTCCTTATTGTTTGCCATTTGTTACACAGGATTTGCGTGCATTTAAGAGTTTTATGTGTTTAATAGTTATTTAAGAGGCTTAGCATAGCTAATACCTTCAGGCAGTTCTGGTCCTGCAGACTACAGAGAAGTAAAAGCTACCTCTGTCATCAGTGGTTTTGACTTTAGGAGTTTTAGAAATTGTTTTAAAAGCCTGAGTGGCAAAGGAGCTGGGGAGAAGATGCAGTGACTGCTGATATTGTTTGGAGAGGGTGCTGCTGTTTACCAAAACTATCCCTTGTCCCCCTTCTGATAAGGCCAGCTGTAGCTGCTCCCACTGACTCTACAGCCACTGTTGGACTAGGGCCTCCCTGCAGGATGTGGGTCTCCAAATTCCATCTCGTTCAATTACAGCATGTTTCCACTCATGGACTTGCAAAAGCTTGGATATGAACATAGGCTCCTATTCTGGCTGGAGGCTGGTGGCAAGCGAACACATAGGCATTTCCTCTCAGTTGCCAGATCCTGTTCTCATTAACATGTTGCCAAAGCATTAATCATATCTCAAATCCCGTGAGCCTTTAAGCAGCCTTTCCCTCCCAGCTGCCTCATCCCCATTCCTTGATAGCCAGACTTTCATCTCTCTCTCACTCCTCACACATCCTTGATCTTTTCCAAGAGCTGCAGCCCCGCCAGAGCAAGCAGGCTGGGAACAATGAGCAGTTTGCTGCCATCGAGCTGGCTTTTCTGCTTCCTTGCTGGTTGCGTAGTGGAGGCCACTCCAGTGCACTCAGCAAAACACACAGAATCCATGCAATACCTACAGCTTTTCTGTAAGCAATTAACTGAAGAAGTCAGGTTTGGTTTTCTTAAACAAATTAGCCTTTTAGTATTGAGTTATACACACCGTTGAGAAAATAGAGAGTAAAGTAAATACGTTCTTGAAAAGCAACCCTTCTCCCATGCAGCCCCAGAGAGTGGTACTCACACATTTACCCACTGCAAACAGATGGGCCATTTTCTCGTGTCTCTATTAGGTAATAGGCTCAAGCTGTGAACAAATAAAGCAGAAAACACCCAATATGCCAATGTGTTAATTTTGTCTTCCTGTAGGTGTCTCTGTCGATTGCAAAAACGAGTCAGACCCAACTTATTTGTTTCTTATTTTCCCTAGCAGAGAAAAAGACAAGCTATAAACTTTTTCCTGTGCAAAATAAACTCTGACCATTTTTTCACAGTAACACATATATAAAAGGTGTTTATTAAGCCACATGTGAGAAACAATAAAACTAGTCCGAACAACTTGATAGGCTGTTTGTGTATGTGTCGTCTTTTTAGATAGCTGGATTCTCCTTTAAAACATTCATCTATATACATATTCCTTACAAACCCTAGTTTTTAATAATATTCCCAGGACCAGTCTCCTTAGCGTGCATATGAATACATAGGCTATATATAATAATTTGTCATTTGCATGGCCTTTTCTCTATGTGGTGCTTGATGTACTTCACTGGGGTATAGCACAGGATAGAATCTAGCTCAGGCTGCGCACACCTTATGAACTAGTAACATGCGTGAATGGTTCACCAGTGCTTTTATAGACAAGACTGTTTTTGTGCTTGCATTAGAAATGTCAGGTAGTTTCCACAGGGCACAGGATGGAAGGTGGCAACCTCTAAGGAGGTCTAGATATTGACTAAACCCAACAAAGAACATATTTTTCCAATGTACTCCTCCAAATCTGCAGTTTTACTTATTTTGCCTAGAAGGTCTTTGTCCTTGCATGGCTGAATTCTTCAGTCCAAGGAGGAGCGAGTGCCGCAGGGATTTATTTGTGTACTTCCCAACTGAAACACAACGGTTCTTCATGCACTCAGGCCTATACCAGAGAGGTATAAAGGTGCTTCTCTTTCTTTAAAGTCTAACATGATTAAAGACACTCCTATGACTCTTAATTTACCACTATCAAACTACCTCTCCTATTGTTATAACCTTTCTTTCTTTCATGAAGGCTCTTTTGAAGCTTTTCACATACTTGTTAAATGCTTTTGGTCACAAAGCCTGCTCAAAGTTCCCTTGATCACGTCATTGCTGTGGTGTAAAATTGAATTACTTTTACAATGCCTGCTGTACCCTGGCAAAGTGAAGACTTTTCCCACAGTTAACAGAGGTGGAAGGCCTCAAAAATAAATGAATAAAGGAAGACAAAAAAATGTGAGTTTTCATTAAATGGAAAAAACCCCCACTTTTTCTTGAAATGCGGGAAGGCAAGCTCAAGTATGTGTCGGCCAGTGACACTATCTCACAGTTTCAAGAGCGAAATAGTCTGACTTGTTGGGTCAGGGTTAATAATAGTGAAAAAATGATGCATTTACAGCCTGCTTAGTTTTTTTTGATGGTTGTTTTAGCAAAGACTTGTCTCCCACAAAGAATCAAGAACATGAACAGCTGCTTCATTGCTGAAAATGGCTGTGGGATGTTATAGGGTTGCAAATCACAAAGTTAGTTCTCATCCTTATTTGTGACCTTTTATAAGATTGGACATCAAATGAATGAGGTTATCCAAACCAGAAAGTATTAAAACCAGATAAGCATACTCAGAACACACTTCCCCTACTCCCAAAGGAAACCTTCACACACATCGCTTCCTGAAAAATAAGCCAGGCTTCGTTATTCCTACTGTATCATCTAAAAAAGGACTTTGGTTAGCCTTGTTTTTTCCAGGTTCTTATTGCATGTTTGTAACACAGTACAATAAGAAGCCTGCACTGGCAATCCATTGCTTCATGCTGGAGGTAGCAGAGTGCCCCTTGGAAGCCGAAGCCTCTCCTCAGGAGAGGTATGAAACTCATTCAGCAAAGCACATGGACATGTCTAACATCTTGTTTGAGTTCAGCATCATCCTCTGGTGACCCTGTTGACCAACTGTTTCACCTGGTATAAGAAACTCAGGCTAATTTTCCTTTTCCCCTCAGTTTCTGCTGTATGATCTGTTTATTGCTATTATACTTGGCTGTGAAGCTCATGCTTCTCCCTGTCACAGCTACGGTGGCTTCCTCCAAGTTCAGGACTTCATGTACTTGACAGCACATCCAGTTCTCAAGCCAGTGGGCCAGGACCAGCAGGATCTCACAGCCGGGGGAGTGCAGGAGAGTGCAGCAGTCATCTCCAAGGTCCTAGCTGGAGAGGGTCTAGATGCACCCATTCTTGTCTCTGGTAACTCAGACCCAGTCTCAAATGCTCTCACAGTTCTAGTTCAGTTCAAGACAGATCCGAGCAGTTTCAGTCCTGACTTTTCTGTAAAAGGGGATGTGCTGCGATGTCACAGGGTACTCATCTTCCACTGGTAGCTGTGCTCATAGGTATATATTCTGCTAAAACCATGCTTTCATGGTGAGAGCTTGTGTCCTACCTGGAGCAGGGGGAATTTCATTGTACTGTTACCATGAAAGGTGTTTGTGGGGCATTGCTTCCACCCTGGCAGTGCTGCCCTAGGATGTAGGCAGAGTGCATCTGGGGAGATGTGACCTCTCTGTTGCTCAAAGAGATTCCCAGTTAACCAAGCAGCAAGAAGAACAATAGGAGCAGCACCCTTTTGACTTGCATGTTTTTCATCTTGCTTTTGCTTCCCTTGGATTTTCTAAGGCAGGCTGTGAATACTAAAGCATCACCACTTGCACTTAAAGACTTTGCAGGTGATAGGGTGATGCTTGTTCACACCAGTATGAGAGGAACCCCACAGCAGGAAGTCTGCTCTTTCAGACCTCTTTAGAAATGTGTGATAATCTCATAGGGCACCAACACTTTCTCCCTCCCCTCTCTCCCAGCCTCTAATTTCTCTCAAACAAGTCTCTACGTTTTGATGTGGCTGTTGACGTAGCTCTCCTTTCTCTAAATTTGCCCCGTTTCACACCTTACTATGCCATACCATTGCACTATTCAGGGCTTTGGGAACAGATTTACTCATTCAGGCGACACGTAGCCTGCTGTGTTGCACTCTCCACGTTCTGGAAAAGCCATATTTGGTGGTGGCAGATATGCAGGCCTTTTTTGTATTCTTTCTTTTTTCCTCCTCTTCTCCATCCCTCATGCCTTGACTTCTCCATAAGAATTAGTATATATTCAAATTTTGTACTTTTGCATCATATTCCTCCTTTTCTTGCTATGTACAGAGCCAGTCAGAATTTTCTTTTTAAACATAGCTTTTTTTAACCAAACACCCAAATTCTGAACAGTTTGCAGGAAACCAAAGCTCCATATTTAAGTCTGTATATCAAAAGAGGTAATAGAAATTTCAATGTGAATCCACATGCCATAGGAGAATGCTTACCACCAAAATTGTATCTGTTCTCTGTATTTGTTTCAATTACTAATCCACCAAACAACCTTTGAAAGATTGTTTTATCTTGATGTGCAATAATGTTGAAGGATCTGGGAAGAGTTTCCTGCCCAGCTTTATCTATATCACTGTAGTAGATGAGTGTGTCTCAGAGGCTGATTAATTTGCTCATGCAACCCAGTGAACAAGGCAGTAACACATCAACTTAGGTTTAGAGTTGGGCAATAAAGACACAGAGGACAGATTAAGAAATTTTTCCAAGGTCATACTCAAAATAGGAATGTGCTTACCCACAAGATTCCCTCACATGCCAATCTAATACTTTACCCCCAAGCTCATCATTTTTAGTTAAGTACCTAGCAAGGTTTATGCTGTCATCTGATACCAGAGCACTTAGACTTACTGAACCTTTCATTAAAACCTTGTACAAACACTGAATTCTCACAGCATCTGTCTGGAGTAGCTGCCACTATTTTGTCTCCTCTGCAGGCTGTGACACTGGAGAACATATGGGAAAGATGACACGACCAAAACTGTGCTAAGAATCAGCAGGGAAAGTCATGTCATCATCCCTGTCTCCCAACATGTGCACACAGGGTTCCCTGTAGAGGACACCAGGTTCCCAAGTTGGTCTTCATTTAGTTTAAGCATTTGATTCTCATGCTTTTGTGTACCTTATTAATCTTGGTGAAGATCAGAATTTCCCTCTTAAGTGCAACTGAGTTGTGTTAAAACCCACCAGGGTTTACACACCGCGTGTGGGCCTATCTTGAAAAGCTCAGCTGTAAAAATAATTCACATCACACATTACAAAGTTGATTGTAGTGTTAAACAGAGCAGACATTTGGTGAAGTGTACCCCTGGACAGGACCATGTAGTTGTTACGCATGCTAAGAAACTTCTCTCATTCAAACAGAGGCCACCAAAATTGTTTTTGAATAAGAACTCACTGGGTTTTCTTCACTCTTTCATCTTGTCAGGAAATCTCTGTGAACTTCCCTCCTCTCCATTTGCTTTCCTTCCCCCTTCTCTGCTGTCATTTACCAGCCGGGCTATTTTCTTCAAAGTACCCTCTAAATGTCACAACCACCAACCAACCACAGCAAATAATGGAAATGCCCTAGTAACCCTTCCCAAAGCACTTATATACCAATGCTGAATAATTTGACCTGCTCTCATTATCGGGAGCGGACTTCACAGTAGTGGTAGAGGAAAGGGCTGGTTTTAAGATTTTGTTCCCTTTTCTCTTGGTTGTTTTTTGATGTGAGACAGCTCTACGAATATGAACTAGAAAAACCTTACAGCCCAAACCAGACTCCCTTCGGAAGCAGTGTGCCAGCTAATACAGAATGAGGAACATTCCCACTTCAAGTGCAGTTGTACATGCTTCACTGTGTCCCCTGATTACAAGAAAATGGCTTTAAAGTCCTCAGGGACCTCTAAAACAAATAATCCATAAAAATAAAAGGCTTGGGCATAGCAAAGGTGTGGACATGTTTACCTTTGAACACAGGATTTCACCTGGGAGACACAGTCTGTAACACAGGATTTCAGGCAGAATTCCAACCCTTGCTTCAGTTTTAAAAAAACAAGAGTGTTTCAAAGAGTCATGATAACTGTTATTGTGCTGATTTTTTCCAATGCATCTAAAGAGATTTGCTACAAATGCCCCCACTAACAGGCATTTAACCAGGTTAAAATATGTCAAGATGACCTACTTGACTAATCTGGGGAATTCCATATAATTTCATTCAGTGTTGGTTAAAGTTCTTGTGTCCCAAATGACTTACGTCTGTCTATTTCTTTGATCACTGATAAATATGCATTTCAAGGTATTTTGTATTCAAGATGTGCCTGAAGCAATATCCTCAAACTAGCTCCTACCCAAGATCAAAAGAAAAATATTTAAGTCAGGGCTCAAGCTTTGAAGATGATCTTATTTCAGTCCCAACAAGACCTCTGGATCTAATCTAGATCAGGGTTTTGGTCACCACCCCCTTTCTCTTTTACAGGGACAGAACAATACTGAATATATTGTCTTTCTCATGGTAGTCTTCCCTCCTTCCCTTCAGGCCTTTCACTGTATGTAATTCAACTTACCCTAAACAAGCAACACTGACCTTATCACCAGAGAGACACTTCAAACCTAACTTGAGTTACTCACTCTGCCTTACAGGTCAGGAGTGAACAGAAGCGTTCAATTCAGCTCTCAGAGGTGTGGGTTTACTGATATACTTATCTGTTCACACATAAGCACCTTCTGAACTGCTTCACATCTACAGAAGACAAAACAGTGGCACTGAGTGCAACCCAACCAAAGCATAGGTGCTATCCTTGGCATGGTTGAAGCACATAAGTGAAGGAAATTCAAAAGAAATTTCCCGTCCACAAATCAAGCTACCTACATAATTAGATAACAAAGAGAAAAATTGATTCTGGATCCCAGCTGTGCAACTTGAGGACTGACATAACCCTCCTGCCTGTATACCTGCTTCCAGGTCTGCATTGGACACTCCTCTTGGATCGGCTACAGCAGCCAGGAGTTGGAGGTGTTCCTTCTCTTACTGCCACCATTTTGCCAGGAAAAGTCTTGTTAGGTACAACAAAATCAGAAGGTCTCCTTGCTAATTCTGCTCAGAAAACTAGCAGGATTGATACTGGTGAGAGGACATGATGGGCAGTAGCTAGAGGGCTTGCCAATATGGCTCAGGGAATAACTGCTCTAAAATGTCCTCACAAGCACAAAGTCTTGTTCTCCTTGCTGTGCCCTCGCAGGAGCTATGTGCCTCCCTGACACCATGTGGCAGCAAGTTCTTCTGCTTAATTACAAACAGCGTTAAGCAGGAGATGCTTGTACACCCATCAGCCCCCTGTGTCTTACACAACTTCTAAGGAGACAAATTGGTGTTGTGGTTGATGGCACTGGTTTGCCTTGCCAGAAATGTGTTGCTGCAATACCCATGCTACTCATATGCTGTAGCCCTTTGCCTCTTGTCTGTCAAGTTTGTGGCAAGGATGATCTGAGCATATGTGGTGCGTAGTACGACACTGCTCCGCTATCAGCAGTGGTTTATAAACCCTTACAGAAGCAGCTGTAAACGATAAGAGATCCTTTGTCTTCAGTCTATAAAAATAAGCAAACAGTTAAAAGTTTTAAATGCTCAGCTCTGGCTTTTGCTGAAACAGTGGCAAAATGGTCAGTGGAGTTGGAATGAAGGAGGCCAAAGCCCTTCAGCAGTGCCCTCACCCACCTCCCCACCCTGTCTCCTTCATCTTCATTGCTGCCTCTTTGGCTGCACAGAGATCTTCACTTAACCATTAATGTACTGAAAGTCATAATTTCCTAACCTGCCCTGTTGGCTTTGCCTGGGATTTACAAGCTTGCTCCTTCTGGTGATCTGATTTCCATGTGTATGAGATGAGGTGAGAGCATGGCCATTTCAAAGCCTCGGAAATGGACCTCCAGCACTGGGATGCTGAAGGAGGGCCAAGGAATCAGCATAAGAATGTTATCCTAACACCTTGGCAAGGATGGGAGCCCTCACACAAATGTTTATTCAGAGGCAGAGGGATGGCCTAGCTGGGCAGCATTTTATTTTTCACACCTAGGAGTGTGAAAGCAGGACACATAAAGAAATTTACAACTTGCAATTCCCCTCCTGAGACCTAAAAGAGGCTGCAAAGCTGTGGAGCAACAAAAGGCTTTAAGATGAAGGAGGGAATTTGCTGCCCACAGTGAGCTTAAACCTGCATCTTGTTCTTCTGTGCTCAGACAAAATTCAGACAAGAAGTTGATGTCGGTAGCAGAGGTATCAGAAGAAAGCAATGGGATTTTTACCTAGGCCATGGCTTTCAAAATCAAACAGAATCCTTCCTCAGCTGCCTGAAATAGTATGGGCACACAGCTGTGAAAAGAGTGAGATATCTAATAGAAAATCAGCAAATCTGGTCAAGTAATGAAAGTTACCATCTGCTTAGCAAAAGCTGTGAGTACTGATCTGGTGCTCTTGAAAGAGCACATGGCATATTAATTAGTGCTAGACACTAATGAAAGGCCAGCCCAGTGATCACTGCTGAACCAAGGCAGTGGCTGCTCCTGCTGCTGCTGCTCAGAGCACGGTACAGGAGAATGCAGAGAAGGATCTTGTGTTGGGTCCAGCCTGACCTGGTCTCAGCTGTACCCTAGGGAGCTGCCTTCAGCTTCCAATAGCCTCCTCTCTCTCTTGTCTTTATAACTAGAGCAGTGTACATGGCTTTTCACACTAACATATTGTACCTTTCTCCTGGATGAGGTCACATATGGGAGATTTTGTCCAACTTTAGGAGAGTTTTGCAAAAAAAAAAAAAATCGTCTTCTTCCCTCACAACATGACTTGGGAGACCACCCCGTAAGTATATTTGACCTATGTAGAATGACAGCCAAATATAATTGGAACAAACTGTGTCTAGACAGGCATATCTAAAACCCAGAAAGCCCACCAGGTTTTTCTGACCCAAACACTCGTGTGCCCTAAGCATCCTCGGACACGGAACTTCAGCCACTTCCTCTCAGCCAGATTTTCACCGTGGAAAGATGATAAATTGCAGTGCCCTAGTGGAGATTAAAAGCAGGTAAACAGGCAGCATGGCCTTGACCTGTTTCTCATACATTTCACACAGGTGAGTTCACCCTGTTTCTAAAGTTTACCTACCTGTCAATGACAAGCAGTTTACATTAGTTTCCTGTTTTAACCATGAGCCTCTGGCTTCTTTGTGTTATAAAGCCACAATTCCTTACTCTGGACCAGTATGTCCATCCCATGAGCATGTTTCTGACCTAAACTGGACCAGCTGAGGAGGAACTGAAGTAACAGGCTTAGCACAACAACTTGATCTTATTGCCAGACTTATTTAGGACAACTGAATGAGCTGAACACATTTATAAGAAGATGGTGGCACATACTTCTATCTTGTGTTAATGTGACTAGGACTAATATGAGAAAAAACACTTTTATGAAGCAATTTCTTGGCAAGTGACAATTTATGATTATACTTAGTTTCAAAATAAAAGCAGCCCACTTTTTTAAGTCTACATGCATGAATGTCCATCTTCACAGCATATCACAGCAGACTATTTTCTAATTAATATAGCATATACCTTCACTACTTGAAGAAAACCAGCCTAGTAATTCAAAAGCTTTTGGTAAGGCATTTGTGTCCCATAGAATCATAGAATTATTTGGGTTGGAGAGGACCTTAAAAATCATCCAGTTCCAACCCCCCTGCCACAGACAGGGACACCTCCCACAAGATCAGGCTGCCCAAGGCCCCATCCAAACTGGCTTTGAACACCTCCAGGAATGGGATATCCATAACTGCCCTGGGCAACCTGTGCCAGTGCCTCACCACCCTCATTGTGTAGAATTTCTTCCTAATGCCTAGTATAAATCTTCCCCCTTCCAATTTGAAGCCATTCCCCCTTGTCCTGTCACTCAATGCCCTTGTAAAAGGTCCCTCCCCACCTTTCTTGTAGGCCCCCCTTCAGGTACTGGAAGGTCACTGTAGGGTCTTCCCAGAGCCTTCTCTTCTCCATGTTGAACAAGCCTAACTCTCTCAGCCTGTCCTTACAGCAGAGGTGCTCCAGCCCTTGGATCATCTTCGTGGCCTCCTCTGGACCCATTCCAACACTTCCATATCCTTCTTACGTTGGGGATTCCAGGACTGGGCACAATGAGACCAGGTGGGGTCTCATGAATGCCAAGTAGAGGGGCAGAATAACCTCCCTCAACCTGCTGGCCATGCTTCTTTTGATGCAGCCCGGGATACAGTTGGGCTGTGAGTGCACACTGCCAGCTCATGTTGAGCTTCTTATCAATCATCATCCCAAAATCCCTCTCCACAGGGCTGCTCTCAATCACATCATTCCCCCATCCTGGATTGAAATTGTGGATTGCCGTGACCCAGGTGTAGGACCTTGCACTTGGCCTTGTTGAACCTCATGAGTTTCCCACATCCACTTCTCCAGCTTGTCTAGGTGTCTCTGGAAGATCTCCTGTCCTTCTGGCATGACAACTGCACCACTCAGCTTGGTATCATCTACAAATTTGCTGAGAGTGCACTCCATCTGATTGTTCCTATCATTGATGAAAATATTAAGCAGTCCTCATCCTAGTATGGACCACTGAGGGACACCACTTGTAATTGATCTCCATCTGGACACTGAGCTGTTGACCACTACTCTCTGAATATGACCATGCAACCAATTCCTTATTCACCAAACAGTCCACCCATCAAATCCACATCTCTGCAGCTTAGAGAGAAGGATGTTGTAGAGGATCATGTCAAAGGCTTTACAGAAGTTCAGATAGTTTACGTCCATTGTCTTTCCCGTGTCCACTCATGTGATCAGCCCACCACAGAAAGCCACTGGGTTGGTCAGGCAGCACTTGCCCTTGGTGAAGCCACACTGGCTGTCTCAAATCCCCTCTCTGTCCTCTGAGTGCTTTAGCATAGCTTCTGAGAGGATCTGTTCCATGATCTTCCCAGGCACAGAAATGAGGCTGGCAGGTCGGTGGTTCCCCAGGTCATCCTTTCTAGCCTTTTAAAAAATGCGCAAAATGTTACCCTTCTTCTAGTCACCAGGGACTTCCCCTAAATGCCATGACTTTTCAAATATCATAGAGAGTGGCTTGGCAACCATATAAGCCAATTCCCTCAGGATTCTGGGATGCATCTCATCAGGTCCCATGGACTTATATGTTTAGGTTCCTTGGGTGGTCATGAACCTGATCTTCTCCTACAGGGGGAGTGGCTTTACTCCCTGGTCCCCATCTTGTTGTTGAAAGATGGCAACACTTACAGACTTCCTTATTCGGAACAGCATCAGGTCCCAGAAGGAGATTTCCAGTGAACTGGGAGAACTCAGGGGCTCTGCAAAAAGTCTTCTCTCCCTCTTCTCCAGAATAGGACTGCCAGAAGACCATCTGGCTTCAACCTAACACTCTCTCTCTAAGCCTTCCATTTCTAACTGTCAAAGAAAAAACAGCACTTCCCAAGGAAAGATTCAAGCCTCAAGTGAACTGAATAACCCTCTGGAAGAGATTGTCTTTCCTCCATATTGAGCAGAAGTGAAGGGAACAACGGGGCTAGCTAGGGTAGCACTCATCTCAGGTAACCAAGCCACCAAAAATCGGGCTTCTCACTCAAGTCAGTGCTTTAGGCTCCCTTTACAGTCAAAGACAATATAAGCATCCATGAAAGAAAATTTTCCTACCTATTTCAAGAGGGGCTGAACTGTCCTCTGAAAATACCTGTTGTGTCCTCACTGGCAAGTGAAGGAAGAGGGACTATCAGTTTGGATCTACAGCAGCCCAGATTTCAGACAGCTAATGCTGGTGAGCACGCTTGGGCACCATCAGTCAAATGCCTCCAATTAGTTGACAGGAATCTGGGCAAAATACCTTTGACAGCACCAGAAAGGTGTTTCACATTTTCAGTATTGAAATCCTTCTAAAGAAAATCGGAAAGAAATAGCAAAAGAGATTAGATGATACTGCAGGCTATTTATCGGACACTTATATTTTAGAATTGAATCATCTTCAGCTATGTGAGGGCAAACCAAGAGCAATCAAAACCAGATGATTCTAGTCAAAGGAATAAATCCTCCAGCCTGAGCTAAGATCTTGCATACACGCTGGTCACTCTGGCTAGTGCTATACTCACCAGCACCTTGGAAGATCAGATGATAAGCTTGCACATCTACATGGAATTTTTTTGCAACAACCTCAAACTTCCTATCAACGCATTTCAATTCCCTTATACTGAAGACAGAGCACAGCTGGCTGCCGCTTTTGGGGGCAGTAAAACTGCATGGAAAATTCAAGTGGTAGATTTAAATTACTCAATTAATTATAATTAGAAGCCTCAAGACCCTGTGAGTTCCAAGCCTGACTAGCCAGAACCATGTAAAAACAACTAATAGTGAACCTAAGCATTATGCATTCCTTGCAGTGTTATAAAGAAGCACTCCTGATTTTTTCATAAATTATCAAGCTCAGCCCATATCTGGATAGCATCAGGCAACCTGAGCTGATAGTCTGATCTAGTACAGCAAATCCCACTTTGTTTTGATTTCAGACTCTTTTTTTCCACCACCAATAGTTAATGTTCAATATGCAGGGCACTGGGATAATTATCACTGCATCTGTTTTCTCTATTACAGACTGCATTTTTAGGCACATAATCACTTACAATTGGAGGGAGGATTCTCAGAGTGTGTTTACCAAAGAAGTGCATTGAGAGGCATCTGTTTCATTTAGTCTGGAATGGAAAAAGAAAAAACAAAAAAAGGTCAAAATCGAATACTTACCCTGGAGCAATGCTGAAATTATGCTACACAGTGAAGTCCAGGCTACTAGTTTATTAAACCAATTTTTAATGCCTCTTTATTAAATCTTCTAACCTCTCCTACACCAGGCATGCCCACATTTCATGAGCGTCTTTGCCAATGCTAGGAAGAAACTGATGTTAACCAAGAATAGAATGCAGCAAAATTAAATTCCCAGAGTAAAAACAGCTTGTATTTTGCACTCTTATAATAAGCAAACTCTAATTAAGTGTACAAGCGAAGCCCCGGCTTGCAGAATCTCTGCACAGACTGTAAAAGCTCTGAAGGGCAGGAGATGCTTTATTTGACAGCTTCTGCTAAAGAGAATAAAAATAAATACTTACAGGGAACATTCACATAACCCTTTGCTCATTTCAGAGTCTGTGGTTTGCAGATCACTGCAGAAGAACTAAAATTGCAGTACTTGGCTAAGTGAATTCCCACATATCTGTCTCAAAGTCTTGTTGTTCTTTGAAGGCAGAGGAAGTTTCAAGTATTAAAACCATCTTTAAAATCTTTATGAGACAGTGTGACAAGGTACTTTGTGCTTGTAGGGAGACGGAAAATCAAAGATCTGTAATTTTTTCTGGCTTTTCTCATGCTACTAGTAAAACATGCTTGCACATGGAGATACACCCTCTCAGCTCTCACCTCCCTCCCAGTTCCTGGCAGAGTAGCTAGCAGAGTAAGACCATGAGCTGCAGAGGAGTGACATGCACTATTTGAGAGCTGACACTTCACAAGTCTTGTACATGTCTCAGCTGTACCCCAAGCTGCACGGTTTAGCCTGTTGGTAGAGACTTAGAGGTCCCCACATGCAAAACCTGAAACACCAAGTGGACTAAGTTAAAAACATCTCTTCCACTAGGGACACTCAGCCCTTATATACGTCTTGTTTTACTTCTTTGATACTGTGATAAATTACTTCTTTCCACAGCTGCCTCCAAGAAGGAAACTCTCAAGCAGGTTTCTGATGGCTAACATTTAATTATCCACTCCAGAGGTTGCTTTGCATGGGTTTTGCACTTGCATCAAAGATCTGGGATATATGGTGACTTCCAACACGATCTGGAACTATCATTCATCCATCCATCTATCCAGAGACAACAGTGTTAACTGGTGTTAATAAAACACTGCATAATATTTCAATATTCAGAAAACCCAATGGCATGAGGTGAGATTTAAATAAAAGCATGTTTAAAAGTCGTAAAAAATGGCCATCAAAGACCGACTTCTTGTCACCCTCTCAGCTGGCTGCTGTCAGTGAGAAGAACTAAGCAATTCCATTTTTTAATGTCATGTAAATTATACCACTGTGTTGTGATACATCAATTAAGTTCTTTGAATAAATTAATCAGAAAATTCTGTAAGGATGCTTCTTTGCTTTCTAAAGGGAAAAAATAATAAACCCAAACACAAACCCAGGCTTTGTGTTTATCTGGTGGATTGTTTTCCTCTGGAGTTAATTCACGGGTTGAAATCTCTGTGCATATATATTCACACATGTAAATAAGGAATGAAAAGCTTCACATTCTGTGTGAAAGGCCTCAAAACACTTCTCATAATTTAACTTAATAGATGTTCGCAACGTGCCAACAAAATAAAGTGCCTTACACACATTTAGATGAAGCATCAGTTTTGCAGCTGAATGACTACTACTCTATTATTTCTACTAATTACATATTTATCTGCCTTAAGGAGCAGTTTTACTATTGATTCAACTAGAAACAGCTTGCACAAAGCCAAAAATAAAGCAGCATTATGAAGTCAGACTTTTACATGCAAATACAGGACCCAGTTAGCAGAGTGTAAAGCAGTAGAGTCATGTAACTTCACTAAGAGCTGCAACACCTCATCGAACAACCAAAATTGTTTTGTTTCAGGTTTCAGTATGAAAGCAGACAAATTAGTTAAAATCAGATGAACTTATGAATAATAGGGCACATGTGAATGTCCTCTGGTTACTGTAAACACATCAGTGCTACACAAAAGAACAAGAGTCAGATTCACAAATGCTGAGTATCATCAAAGCTCTCATCGTGGCATAAAGAGCTTGGGTCCTTTGTAAGGAAGTAACTCTGTGTTTTGAGCAGAACATGTCTCAAAAACTAATAGACTCTTCTCTCTGCTTTAGTACACACAGAATGAGCTGAGATCAAATCTTGATTATGCCTGAGTTTTGCTGTAACATGACCTATGTTAAATATTATGAGTCAATAGCCTTCCTACCTAGTACTCAATTGCTGCATCAAACTTAAATCCTGATTTCTAATTTAAATCCTGTATTTCATTTATTTATATTAAATCATGATTTTTAATGCTTACAGCTTCCCAGGAGTGGCTCTGGCTATGTGAGGAACTGAATGCAATATTTATCTGTTGCACTGAACTCTCAGATGCTGGTTTTGCTTTGCCATCTTCAGGTATATTGTGCTTTCATTAACTAATAAAAAGTGCATCCTACCCCTTCTCTCCCCACAAAACCCATACAAAACAAAACAAAACAAACAAAAAAAAAGAAGAAAGGAAGTATCTCCAAATGTCATGGATCTAAATCTCACCTAGCCCAGGTCAAAACACTGATGCTGAAAATCTATGGACGTGCACTGGTTTATGCAAATAAAAAGCCTGGGTGCTAAACGGCTGCAATGTCATGTCCATTCTTAAAATCGGTCCCTGCAATCTTCTCCAAAACTTGAAGCCCACAACTGAACATCACAGCCAGGTCAGGCAGCAAAAGCTGAGATCTCGCTGGTGATGAGACAGTGGCAGGCTACCTTATAGTGTGTTTTTCTTCCTTTCTTTTTCTTTTATTTATAATTAATTTATTTATATAGGGATTTTTACATCTATGATATGAACGTTATGTATGCGATCACTGTATGCAAAAGAAGAAAGGGGTTATATTGTGTATAGGTGCTGAAAGTGTATGCATGCATAAGTTAGTAAATGTCTGTAATAGGTGATGTATTTTCAACGGAATACAGGAGTGTTTCTTCTGGAATAATGAACAGAGTTCTAGTTGGGGAGGTGGACGACAGAAAGGTCCTCCCATCCCCTTGCAAAACCAAACATCGTCTGTACCGCATTCTGGCAAATAATAAGCATTAATGCCCTTAAACAATGTGTGCTTGAAGAAAAAGGATGGATGGTTTGAGGGAAGGGAGGTTTGTAAATATTGCCCACAAATCATTCAGTACTTCTTTCACAGTGCAGTATTAAAGCCAGACTAAATTAGCAGTCCACTTCCCCCGCTCTCCTTCCCACTCAAGTCATGTCTGTTTACCCTCAGTAATGACAAAATGTAGACAACTGTCTGCTAGGACTGTGGTGACATTGGCACACACATACCAGACAAGCAGAATGTTGTGGGAAACAGAGATTGAAGCATCTTGATATATGAGAAACAATTATCATGGGAATTGTTGTTTCTCAATGCAACAGCTATAATAAAGAGTTGCCATATGCTAAGCACAGATGCCTCCTTGAAAAGCAGCCCTGTGATGGCACAGCCCATGTTCTCTGGAGTCTGGGGCTTTGATGAAATGATTGGATTTTTGCAAGCAGAACTGCTGCCCCAAGGAAAGGTATCTCAGACTACTGAAGGGCTTAGGGGGGAAAAAGACTCAGTAACAGCTTTGTGTTCTGCTCATGGCTTTTGTAGGGGAATCTGCAGCTGATTCCTTCAATCAGGTGAGAGAAACTGGTATGCCTCTTAGTAACATGGGTTTCACCTCTGCTTGTTTCTCGAAAAAAGAATAAATAAATAGACAGGCACAGAAAACCTTTCTGGGAAGATGTATTAGTTGCCTGCTTTACGCATGTATCAGAACTGCAAGAGGATTTGGTGCACTGCGGGGGTCTCAGGCTTTGTTTGATTTCAGGACTGCTTCATATACATATATTCACACGTGTGCACATATGCATTTATCTCCACTTAAATATCACAAAATTGTTATGTCAATCTCTACAGGAAAAAGTTATTTCTGTAGCAGAGGAAGAAGAAGCAAAGGAAAGACCATGAGGTTCTTTCACCTGTTTCACTAATACATCACAAGAGGCTTGTGCTGTTCAATGCAGAAAGCTAAACAAAACAAAAAAACTAATGTGTCAAAATAAACTAGGCAGATTGACTTATACAGCATCCCACTGAGGCTGGCAGGATGGATACTATTTTATCAGCACTCCTGGTTTTGCACCTGCTTAGCTCTCATGTTCTTTAAAATCCTGTCTTATTTGCATTCACAAAACTTCACAGGCACATCTTCAGCCTTTCCCCCTGC
Organism: Cuculus canorus; assembly: GCF_017976375.1. Taxonomy (NCBI): domain Eukaryota; kingdom Metazoa; phylum Chordata; class Aves; order Cuculiformes; family Cuculidae; genus Cuculus; species Cuculus canorus. Next base: position 59,901,385 of record NC_071403.1, on the reverse strand, counting down.
ACAATGCAAAAACTAGACTGTGAAAGTTAAGTGCCTAAAAAGGCACAGAGCCCAGATGCTGGGCCATTAAATGCCTGAAGGCACCTAACTACCAGATTTCAGTGAGAGTTATAAGGGTAGATTCTTCTGGAGGAAAAGAAAAGAATAGTAAAACCTCTGCATCTTATCTGTGTCATTAGGCATGAAAAACTTTAAAAAAACTCTTCCACTGTATTCTTCAAGGTTTTACAGTGCTCAGCAGTGTCAACTCTTGAACCGTCTGGCAAGCTGCTATTAAATAATTTCTACTTCTTCACTTGTGCTCAAATGGGATTACAGCCTCAGCCTGAATGCGTAGGTGGTGTTGTAACAGAAACATCTGTTTAACACTCTGGACTTCACTGCCAGCATACATGAGAACTGACACTCCAACAGACTCCACTAAATGACAAAACTGGGTGAAAACCTAAGTGTGCCAACAATCTCTGTGTGTGTGTGTCACTTTAAAAACATGGCAGGGCATATATTTGGAAAGCCAGCTGTAAACCCCTTAGACAGGCTTTGAAAAAAGCCAACCCATCATGCACAGCAGATGCTGGCTTCATAAATGTCACAGAAGGCAATGATGTAACTTGCTGTACTGTTTTGCTGGCATAATTTATGTGTGCTATCATACAGAATGTTAATAGCTTTTAAAATATATTTTTTAAGTGTTAACCAAACTAATAAAACATGTTACAAAAATCTGGACTAGTTTTTCATTTCTCTTATGAGTAACATATGACAATGATAAACAACTAGGAGAAATTTCCAATAACTTTTCAAATTTTTCATTCATACAGTCCCTTTTAATCAGAAACTTTCTTTTATCTGAATTCAGTTGTATGCTTTGTTAAGAACTGTAACATCAACAATACCAGGAACTTCCTTATTATTATCCTATTTATGCCAAGGATTTTGATTGCTACCCCCCACTCTCATCCCAAATTTAAAGGAATATGGAAAACTGTTAAGCAAAATTAAAGCCTGCCGAGTGGTTGCTATGCATTTTGAATAGCCCTTTTGTGCATGTATTATACATACATACATACTACACAAACCTTTTATTGGCTAAATTTGTATCTAGTATATGTCTATTAAGCAGCAAAAAAACTGCCATTGTTAACAGGCTGCCTGTTTCCAGCTCTTGCTGCTTTCGCAGCAACATTTACAAGATAGCTGAATAAAGGACAAATGCTCGAGTGTTAAAGATTCTTTTTTTAGCATATGAAGACTTTACGGCTTCACACTTGGAGTTCTCAGAAGTTCTCCCGTTTCCAGGATCTTTTTGGGCTCTGGCTGAAACCTTTGAAACTGTTTTTTTCAAAGCTGACTTATTGGTCATCAAAAACACCAAACCAAACCCAACACAGTTTTTTTCTCACCAGCATTGCTATTAGCCTATTAAATATACTGCAGACCACAAACCACATATATATGACCACAAACTATTTTAACTCTGTAAATTCCACAGCACCATTTTATCTGAGGCATGAGACCCCAGTGCTGCACCTGGCTGCTGACAGAGCAGCCTTTTCAATCTCACAGAGCTGAAGAGAAGAAACAAAATTCAGTACCGGCACCAGAGTCTGCTTGAAACTAGACCTTGGATCGGAGGCATTTTGCAGTCCTTACTTAAACTTTCTCCTTACAATGTTTGTACTGAAATTGAGGGAAGCACCCACTGCAGTAAGGACTGAAGGATTCAGCCTGTAGGTAACTCTGCAAAACAAACCAATTGCTGAAATGAGGCTGCATTTGGCTAGTGTGACACAAGCAGCGTAGCCTAACAAGTGCTATACAACACTTAGGTCAATATATGAGGGACAGAACTGAAACCATCTGAAGAAGAAAGAAAAGTGAAGCCATGAAAAGTACTGGGAGGTGTTCAATAAGAAGGAAGAGTCAGGATTCTGGCTTTATTTGAAGGAGAAGTTCAGGAACATCAAACGGCATCTATCACAGACCTGAACTGTGTTTGCAGAGGGCAGGAAGTTTTCCTCCCTCTTTTAGTCATTCTCATTAAGGAGAGCAATTTCCTTCTGCTTTCGTTTTGATGAGGCGGCTTGTTTGTCTGGAGATATTTGCAAGTGACAAATCTGACACTCTGATGAAGGGAAGGGTTAGAAAACCAGTAGCTGGTGGAGTTAATGACAAGAGGTATATGATCCTGCATGTTAAATCACGGTGTGTCTAAGACGAGTGACACAAAGCACCCTGCAAAATAGATCAAGTTGAGCAGAATGGCATTAATATCCTGAGTTACACACTTTGCCAATCCTTCTATCAGGAACCATGCCCTAGCCTCTTCAAATAGGTCATTCCAGCTAAACACACTGCTGAACTATCAATGCTCTTCAGGAGCTAAATGTTAAAAGCTTTTAGAAAATACACAGCTCCAAACAATTTCCTCATTTCTTCTTACAAGCTAAGGTTGAAGTACTCTAACAAGCACTGTTATGATACACTGCCTGCAAGGAGTTCTCCAGGAATCGTCTGAGCTTAGGCTTCAAATGTGAGACAGTGTCTCCACCATTCCTCCACACTAGCAATGACAGATGTGCTTGGAGCGCACTGCGCTCCATGTGTCCTCCAAGCTTCAGCAGCAGTCAGGCAAGACAGCCGTCACACCCAGGTCTCACCAGCCTTTGACTGTCATGAAAGGGACAAGTATGTGTGGCACCAACATGTCCAACTATATTCTGAATGTCACCACAATGGAAATACTGAGAAACTGAGGAACCAAAAAAGGACAAACGCAGAGTTGCTAGGCATAGAATCATAGAATCACCAGGTTGGAAAAGACTTCTTGGATCATCGAGTCCAACCATTCCTATCAACCACTAAACCGTGTCTCTGAGCACCTCATCTACCTGTCTTTTAAATACCTCCAGGGAAGGCGACTCAAACACCTCCCTGGGCAGTGTGTTCCAGTGAGTGCCCATTGACCCTTTCTGTGAAATTTTTATTCCTGATATCCAGTGTGAACCTTCCCTGGCAGAGCTTGAGGCCATTCCCCTGTCACTTGGGAGAAGAGGCCAGCACCCACCTCTCTACAACCTCCTTTCAGGCAGTTGTAGAGAGCAATAAGGTCTCCTCTCAGCCTCCTCTTCTCCAGGCTAAATCACCCCAGTTCCCTCAGCCGCTCCTCGTAAGACTTGTTCTCCAGCCCCTTCACCAGCTTCATTGCTCTTCTTTGGACATGCTCCAGAGCCTCAACATCCTTCTTGTGGTGAGGGGCGCAGAACTCAACACAGTACTCAAGGTGTGGTCTCACCAGTGCCGAGTACAGGGGCAGAATAACCTCCCTGGACTTGCTGGGATGTTACTCTTCACTGTTGCCACAGTGCTTCCCCACAGCCAAATAATTTGAGCAGTTATTTCCTCATCTGTAAGAACCTCAGACATTTTTTTTCAGGTGTTACTTCCAGATTTTCTTGTGGCAGGCAAGATCTTAAATGTTGTTGCACACCTTATTGGCAGCAGTTATCTTGCAGCACTGCTCTGAACGGGGGTTATCAGAACCATCCACAAACAACACCTCCTGCTCACTTGGTTTGCAGGGCCTGAGAAAAGGATAGTGCTTGTTTCCGACTCCCCCTTTCTTTCACCTCCGCTGCCTCGATGACTAATTTCTAGTGCACAGTGCAGTCTCTGGGGAGCACGGCTCAGCCTCCTGGGCCCAGCAGCTATTGTTAGCTCTGCTTTCTGACAAGCCTAATTCAAGACATACTCTTAAGCTTTCATCTGGAGTGTCAAGAGTTCCTGTAGAGGGATCTTCATTTAATCTCCTCTGGGATAGTCTTAAGTGTCTTGTTTTCCCTTTTCCTTATGCTTGGGCTTTGTCCCTTTTGGTTTGCATGCCAGCTAAATTCTCAGGTTGACAGCAGTTACTGAGAATCTGAAGGTAACTTCAAGTATCTCTTTCATAGGAAGAAATTCCTCCTATTTTCCTCAGCTCTACCATGCACAGAGTGAGTAGTTGCCTTGGCTAATTACCTTAATTGCTCTGCTCAAAGACATATATGGTGTCTGTGTTTGACTCTCAAGTTTTCCAAGGCATACCCCACCGCCTAAAAAAAAAAAGGCAAGAATACTCAGTGGCTTCAAGCATGAAGTGCATGTCTTGAATAGGACAAAACTTCACATTTGAAAAGGTATGTCTATCTTCCTCTGCCATAGGCTGGGAATGGACACGTATGCACCTCACTACATATTCAAAGGAGATAAGCTATTAGAAAAAGTGAGCTTCACATCAGATTCCTAAATGCGCATATGAGCAGGAAAGGAAGTACCCAAAGCATCAAGGATTCACAACTACAATGAAGTCACAAGGGGCTGATGGGATATTACTTCACAGAGATAAGAGCCTGATGTTTGACAACAATTTTAAGCCAGGTTTACTGAGAGAGAAGGTTTACTAGTTTTCTGCATGTTTGGCTGGCTTGTATATGCTCAGCTCTCTTAATGGCCTCCGAGTTAACTAGCCAGTCTCCATCAAGTTTGGAGGCTGAAATTACACTCCAAGATATTTAATTCCTGCATGTCTCACGAAAATGGACACCTGCGTTGAGGAGGGTGGTTCTGTTTGTGCCTATACTGAAGAAAAGTCCTTAGCAGAAGCTAAACCTGACTAGGTGCAAGGAATTCATGTGGGAGACATTATGAATGCCTCAGTCATGGGAAAACCCTTTACTGAAGCCAAGTCAGTGTATACGTGAACAAAGCAGAAGTCCTACAGGGATCACTTGCCTTCAGTTCCTCTTGCTACAGACCTTCTTGATTTAAATTGTTAACGAATTCTCTTAGGTGGATGATTCTCAGGGTTCCCTGTCTTTGTCATTATAGGCCATTTAAAAATCAAATTGTTGTTGATGTTTTAAAACAAATCAAGGGAGAAATACAAAGCATTACATAGGCAGCCAATCTACCTTATTCATAGATCTACCTTATTCATAGTCTGTTACCACTTGTTTGCCTGCTCCTTCCACTTACCACCTAAAACGTAATTAAAGTAGGATGAGTGGCAGAACTGTATTAACAGCATCCTACATGGAAAATTGCTTTATGAAGGAAATATTTATTTAATTTATGGCACTACCAAATACATCTAGCCACGACTGGTGTGGGCATTTGCAATCATATGAAATGTAGCCAAATACATTGTTTTAATAAGGCTGAAATGCTTCCCAGGAACATATCCATTTCAACAATTTTCTGGTCCAGATCCACCTAAGTCACTTCTTATTACAGAGGGACTGGAAAATGAATGGAAAATTTACGTTTCCAAGGCTATATATAGGCAAATCCAGTAATAAGAGAGTTATCAATCTGGTTCTGAAAGTGAGCCAGAAAAATAATAGCAATATCAGAAATGTAAGTGAGTTGAATAACACAAAGCACTGAGTGAAAGCAGTTTCTGAGGAACCCATCTTTGCATTATTTTGCTGTTGTATTTTACTGAGTTGTTGAATTCTGCCTTTCTGCTAAAATCTCACACCGTCTGCTTGGTTAAGGAGTTAACCAAATAAAAGATAAAAGAATATCTTTATCTCAAAGAATTTCTGTATTATTTCTATAGTAATTATTATTTCTGTAGCAATTTCACAGAATTATCTGTATTTCACAGAATTTCTCCCGCGACTGTTTGAGCGCTTTCTGAGATGGAAATACAACACTTTTCCTCTAATCAATGGTAGTAAAGTGGTATCATTTGAAGGAATAAATTTTGAGTTAGGGTGGATTTATGTGTATGATTCAGCAGACTTTTTGTTATCTCTATGGTTTGGCTGTTGTTACAGAATTTATCTATGTGGTTTAGCAGCTTGATGACAAATGACTACTCTCAATCTGATTAGCTTTTCCAAATAAATGAAAACTGAATGCCACAATACCAGTTTTCATTATACATATGCCCATTTTGTTTATGTTTACATGATGGTAAACTTTGCTGCTGCCTCCAATACATGCATCTTTTATTGGAGATTTTTAAATATTAGCATCACATCAATGAAAGCAAGCAGTGAAGAAAGGAGGAGCGAACGCTTCTGAAACAACACAGAAAATGCACTCACTTCTCACAATTTCAGAAGACCAAGCTCTAACCTAAAGCCACATCTAAGCACATTTGCAAATACTCTTCTGAAAGCTGCATAAATCTGCAAGCAGACTCTGTTTTAGGATGTTGCCAAATGCTTGAACAAAAACAAAGTATCACAGATGCAGGATTATGGGAAGGACTAATAACTCTGGCCTAATCCAGGTCTTTTAGGATGTCATTGGGTTAAAGGAGTTCAACAACAATGGCTGAGAAGGGAGAAACTTTTAGGAAAACAAAGCAACAGCATCCAAGGAGTAGGCATGTCAACCAGAAAAAAAGCCCAAAACTTTAAAAACCCGCTTTCACCCCCACCCCAGATACTTGAAAAAACTAAGAAGTAGTGGCTGCTTGTAAAACATAATACACCGTATGCTGATGTGCAGGTAAGGAACATTGCAAAAAAACAGGATCCCTGACTTTTTCAACAGAGAAACTGGCTGCAAGAGTTCATGAATTACTGCTGGTGTTGCTATTTGTACTTCAAAGCAAAGGCAGCCAAAATAACAGCACTGAAATACAACAAATGGATAATCCAAACTCTGAATATTCTGCAGGAAAAAACCTTTTGTATACCAAGTGAACTTTGCATTTATCAGAAGTGTCTTTGTTAATCCAGATATGACAACAACTTTTATCTTAAAGGAATAGCAGTGATATCAAAAAAGAAAAACATGTAAACCAAAAATAACATTTCAAATGAGTAGAAAAACATTTGTGGCTCAAAAGAAAAAGTTTGAAGGAGACATTAGGTAGGTATCAGCCAGGGTGACAAAGGGAAAACAGATCACGTATGCAGACAACTTGTTGATGGATATGCTTGCCAAAGATAATTTAGTGCTGAACACACAGCTGAAAGCAACCAAGTAAAAAAATCAATAGGCATCCTAGTGGTGCTGTGTAGAGCAGTTTCACAGAGGACAGCAGACATCAAAGTATGCAGTGAGAGTGAGCTGTGCCCTTTTCAGCTCTCAGAACTGAATTAAGTCAAATGCACATGGCTTCTTCATACAAAGCTAACAGGATAGAAGGAAGACTTAAGCCCATCAGCAAGAACAGAGAAACGGATAAACCTCTTTGACTAAGACTTAGTTTACTTAGTCAGATGGGGAAAAGAAATGATCCACCAAAGCCCCCCTGAAACCATCACTATCCCATCTGTCTGTGTTATTAACAAAGACTTGTCCAAAGGCTGAGTGGTGTTAACAAGGCATTTCTGCTCATTTGAACTATATGAAGGTGCAGAAAGTTATAAAGTTAATGCATTGTTAAACAGTAACCAGACAATAACAACAAAAGGTGGTCAGCAATCCAAGAAGATCCATTATTTATTTCAAGGACACAACTGCAGGCCACAACATTCAAATAACAGACAAATTTTTCTCTTGTCCCTTCAGCAAGTCCAATCTCATCAAATTCTTGCCTAAACAATGGTGTGCATGTGCGTAAATCACAAAGGTAAAGAACCTCACACCTCTGTTCAACCATGGTCCTCTCTTTCTTCCTCACCAGAGATCACCACAAGAGAACAGAAAGAAGGAAGATGTGTGTTATACTGTGAGCCCAAACAATGAGTAAAATCCAGCAGTAATATAGATCTTGGCTAATGCATGAGAAAGTCAGAAAACAGACACAAAACATCACTCACTGACAGTAATATAATAGCATGCTCCCCCGGGACTAACGCATGCAGGGTACTGATTGGCCTGCATGTCTTTTTGGGACACAATGCTGTTAGTGCTTTATTTCAGACAAAGGAAAACTGGGAGCCCTAGAACTCATGCAAAGAAAATGCCATTATCAATATAACTTTTCAGCGTTTGGACGACCCTGGGAGTTTTCATCAAGCTTCTTTCAGAAACTGCAAGAATTCACATGCCATCTGTTTGTCCCTAAAAGTGCAACAACTGATGCCATTATCAACCCTTCTTTGCCAAAAAGGATGAAATCAACTCCAGCCAGCTTCCCCCATGCAAAGATTGCTTATTCCAGCATGAACTGCATGCAAACTATTAAGCAGGAATTTGGAAACGATTCCTGCAATGTGAACCCACTTTGCTGGATCCAGCAAGTTATGGCTGGACAACTGATGCCAAAGGGAATTAGGACACTCAGTGAATAACTGAATCATCATCACCCAAAACTGTCTTGAAGCTTATGAATTACAGATGTGTAATGTCAATTTCTGCCAAATTGATGAATGCTTATGCATTTGTAATGGATTAAAATGCACAAAGATGTGCAAGTTCCAAGTCATACCAACTAAGTGACTGACAGTGGAAAGGAACAGAGTTTGCAAGATCTCTTCAGTGAAGATTTGGCAGACAAAGATGAAAAAGAGAATCCTCATATTATACAAGACCTGCGAAGTAAATATCTGACATGCTTCCACAGGGGGAAAGGATCATGTTGTTTATTGATGGCATATTTAAACTTATCATTTCCCTACTTGTGTTCAGAGTCTTTTTTTACCCACATGTACTCAGAAAAAGTGAGGATTCTCATCAAAAACATACTTAGCAGCACTGAACTACCCCATTGAGTAAGTGATCACACCCAAGCAAAGTCTAGAAGTATCAACACCTGCAAGGAGCTTCATAAGAATTTTGACCACAGGAACAACCAGCAAGAGGAACGCCTGACCTTTACATATCAGCTGTTGGCTGGACAAGACACTCATTGTACTTTGTAAGATCTCCTTAAGTGGCTTATTTTGGCAGGTGATCCAGCTGCTAAAAATGAGGAAACTGTCCTTATACAATGGGAAAATAGACTTTAATGGAGACAATAAGTTAGTACTAAAGCATAAAAGAAGTGGTCGTGCTCTCTCCCTGTCCTAGCTGCTCAATTCCACCCCTGGTGGTACCATGTCCTGCCTACTGACAAAAGGGTTTGTACGCTCATGCGGTGAACTAGACTGGGGAAAATGTTACACTGCACCCCCACCTCTCCCAACTCCAGCTGAATCCCCTCCAGTTCACCATTAGGCTAGGAAAACAAAAGCATGGGGAAAGGAGAATTGTATAAGGGCAAGAAGAACCAGCCAGAAGCAGAGGAAGTGCGGCGGGACTACTGCTTTTATCAACCCAAACAACTTCTGCGGGCTTAAAGTATTTGTCTGACTGCAACCCTGGGATCTCCCAAACAGCATCTCATTTCAGCTTATATATTACCACTTCATAATCCTGTCATCACTGTCTGAAGCTGGTCAAAACACTACAAGGGACGAGTTTGTTGGAAAACAGAGTTTCTTTTTCAAAAACTAATCTCAAGCCTTTCTTCAGGTGTGAAAAGGACAGAATACCTGAAGGCTACTGCACATTTAGGTCCAGTGTGATCCCTTCCCCCAGAATATGCCTTGCCTCATTGCCCTTGACAAGCACTACTTGCCAGTTATCAAGCACCAAAGCTCTGAATCAGAGAACATCCTATTGGGAAGACGACTCAAGAGACTGAAAAGGAAAACCCAGAATAAACGTGCGAAAGCCAAAATTTAATGAATTGATCACGTACGTTCAGAGACCACTTCACCCTCATGGCTGACTAACCTAGCTTCACCACTGCTCTCCCAGCCTATGGAAGCGATATTCACTACCCACTCCCCTCTTTCCTTGCATGCCACACACAGTTTGTTGTTCAGGTCTGATAGCATGCAAAACCTGTGCAGGTCTTTCACCTCCAGTGGGAAAAGCAAGCAGTCTTCACAGAGCTCTAGGTCACTCGTTTGTGCTCACCAATAGGGTCAGCAACAAGTGCCAACTATAAAGCTTTAGGCAAGAATTTCAAAATAAATGTTTTTCTGCCCATCAGCTCCCATCCCCAGGATGTTTTGATTTTTACATTGCTAGGAAAAAAACTTTATCTTCTTTTAATTTTGTACCTTTTGGCACAATTTATCTTCAATTCACTTTTGTAATTAAAATATTTTTAACACATTTTACTAAATATGTTATTTTTAAATCTTACTATAACTTGACCTTTTTTTTAAAAAATACACATTTTAATACTGCTTTTTTGTTCTTTCATATAAAAAGTATAAAGAAACTGACACGACTGAAATAAGAACTTCAAGCTTACTGAAATAAAAATATCCAATCACTGATTCTGAAAATAAGCATCCATAATATTAATTTCCTGCATACTTTCCACCTCTAAAGGCACTGCTGGGTACCTGAGACCTGTGTTTGCTGACTCAGTGTTATGCACGGCTGCTGCTGCTGGTCCTTTGGACAAACCACACAGCCCACAGTCCTCTCCCTGAGCCACAGCTCACTAGAAGCAAGTTTACTTGTATAATGCTTTTTTTTTTTTTTGCTAAATTAATTGTTGAGCCAAAACTTTTAATTTCAGCATCAGTCCTCTGGTGTCTGCACACTCATTTACTTCATCTGAATCCAAATGTCTTTGGGATTGGGTTTTTTTACATGTGAAACAAACTCAAGCCTATTCAGATGCTGATGTTAACCATCTCCGTGTTCAGATGATCAGAAGGGTCTCATTTAATCTAATGACTCAAAGCCACCTTTGCTGTAAAATCCTCCTATTCCAGGCAGCCTATAAGACTGCCTGAAAAACTCCTGGAGCTCCGAAAGTCATTCCGTTTCCCTTGTACCCCTCTCCAGGAACTTGCAGCAGCGCTGAAAATAAACCTAGAAACAACAGCAAATTCAGGCTCGAGGGAGGGACCGTGCATCCGGGCGGGAGGCAGGTAACACAATTCCCTCCTCCCCAGCAAATCCTCCCCTGGACAGGAGCACACACGGAAGGTTTTATGAAAGTGACATATGTCTAATTGACTGAAAGGTAATATTCAAAGGCCCATCGCTTCTCTCTGAGCTCAGGGACTGCAGCTGGCAGAGTGTTAAATCAGTTAACAGTTGGGCCCATTACTGCACTGCACCACTGCTGCTGCTGCTGTTACCGGGGCTGCTGCCCAGTTTGGCTCATTGAGCTCCACAGTCAATGGAGAAGGCATCTCTATTGTGCATCTCAAAGCATGCTCACAGCCCCTGAAAGAGAAACAGGCCCCAAACTACTGGGGCAGATCGTATGACAGGATTACTTGCTTGTTGTTCCTCTTTCTTTCTTTTTTTTTTCTTCTTTAAAGGACTTCTATTGGACTACAGGAAGGAATTACGTGAGGGGGAGACCGTATTACATAGTGACAGCTGGAAAACTGGGGATTGCAGACTAGTAACAGAGCTGGGTTCCTTCTGTGCCGGCTGGACACCTACCTAAGGCATCTTTTAATTAATTTGTGTGGAGAGTGATCTCCAGAACCCAGGCAGCACAGAGCAAATCCTTGTGCAACTGATGTTAGTGGCAGCCTGCCCCCTGCACTGCTGCGAGGATGGCATATTTTTCACAGGAACACACAACAGCCTTGCCTTGCAATTAGAGCACGGCAGTGCAATCAAGTATTTATTGTTATTCACAGGATCCAACCATCCCGATTCAGGAAATGTGTTAAATCCACAGCTGAGATCAGGTTCTAGGCTGGTAAAAATCAGTATTTCTCTAATGATGTTAATAGACGTTGACTAGCTGAAGAACTTCCCTAAAAGCCCAACGGTTCTTCTGTAACTAATTTTGGTACCCATGCCTAAGCAACATTAAACAGGCAATTTATATCCACCCCTCTGCTTTTTGTAAGCATCAGCCAAAGCTATGTTTACATACCTTGGAAGCCTGTATATGTGCTCACAATAAAACAACATGACAAGGGGTAATGGCCTGAAGCTCCGCCAGGGGAGGTTCAGGCTGGATATCAGAAAAAAATTCTTCACAGAAAGACTCATCAGGCACTGGCACAGGCTGCCCAGGGAGGTGGTCGAGTCGCCTTCCCTGAAGGTGTTTAAGGAACAGGTGGATGAAGTGCTGAGGGACATGGTTTAAGGGAGGGTTAGGAATGGTTGGACTCGATGATCCAGTGGGTCTTTTCCAATCTGGTGATTCTATGATCTACAGTTTGCCTTCCAGTGCTGTAGGCAGGCATAGGGCTGCAGACTTCCACCAACACTCGAGATAAGGACAGCAACCATTACATAGCTACCCATAAAGGTGGCAAAGGCATCACTACTTGGAACTTCAACATGGCCCTTAGCTGCTAAATTCTCCTAAAAAAATGTTAGATTCTGCTAGAAATGCTCAGACATTAAAATTTCTGGTAAAGTACATTCATATTTCTCATCTCGCCTTATTAGTAGTATCTCAAAGCTTTGATTTACCACTCTCTCTGTTCAAACACCACTCAGTAAAGCCTGTAATGTATCTTCTCAGCCACATGTAGAAATCAGTGCGACCGTTTAACCTGAGTCTAAAACATGCACAGAACATGACGTTCCATCCTGATCAAAACCAGCACTTTCAGCTGGGAACTGCAAATCCTGCTGGAGGTGAGGCAGATGGTGGCTCATGCCAGCAATTTTCCTTCATGATTTTTGAACGAGGGAAAATCAAGTTGTCGAATCTTAAATCAAAGCATTAAATTCTGCATTGTTTTGAGTCAAAATGTGTGGTAGCCCAGGCCTGTAAAACCAGCAAAACTGCCAAGCCCTATGACATTCCTGGAGGGGAGAAAAGATTGGCCTGATTTTCATCTACATACTGGAACATTTGCACCATTCTGGCAAAAAACAAGGATGCCAAAGTGTATTTAAAAGCAGACTGGCACCGAACAAGTTGCCACAGGAGAGGATGTAATGGGCTCAGGCTCCATTTTGGTAACCGTGATAAACTGCAAATTATACCTGGCTTGTCACTTAACAAATGCACAGCGCGCTGCCTCACGCTTACCACAGAATAAAACCCAACACACAGGCACTCACCACAAAGCAGGTGAGGCAATGTAAATCCCCACCCTTGCTTGCCTCACAGTCATTTGTTCATGTACACGTGCCTGGGGTGAATAAAACTAGCCCTTTTTGCCAGAACATCCTGAAATAGCAACATGTGCTGAAGTTGTATATTGTTATTAACAACTAGGATTATGTCAGTATGTATCATATCTTACCCAGCTCTACCACACACATCATGAAGACTCTGAGCACATAGCATTATTGTACTATTCAGTCATTTAATTAAAATAATAATTGGTACATAGGATGAAAAAGAAATAACTCTTTTTCTGAAGAGCTTACAACTTTTCCTTATGAAAATATGGTATAGATATCTGCCAGGATGAATTAAAAAAGCAGGGAGAGGATTTTTGTGCTAGAAACAGAAGAGAAGAGGATTTTAGAAACATGAAAATTGAGGTCATTTGGCAGAAAGGCCAAAGTATGACTGACCGGCCACACCATAGGCATGATTGACAGAAGGTCGTGGTAGAAAAGAGAAAGAATACACTGGAGGAGAGAGAGAGAGGCTAAAAGTACACTTTTTGCTCTGCAGGGACTGCAAAGGGAAACATGCATGGGCACACATCTGAAAAAAGATTTTGGGAAAACAGGAGAGAGGTAAGGCTGGATGGAAGGGAAGGGAGAGGAATAGAAGGATTATGGGAGAGTCTTCAGCCCTGAGGCTGAGCCTGAAAGATCATGGAAGTCACTGCTGTCATCCAGGGACCAAAACCCCATGTTCAGTGGGGAAAACACTGAGGAATGCCAACACAGGAAGCACGAGACCAAGACTTTTCACAACTTGGGAACGTTTAGCACTACTGAGAATCCAGACTTTGTGTATCGTAAAGGCCATCACTTTTTACCCTAGCTATTGTGGCCAGCTTTGCCAAGGAAGTTCATTTATCAGAGACTGATGTATTCCCATCACATATAAGATCAGAATAACTACGGCACACAGCCTTCTCAGCCATCGTGTCTACACGGCTTCTGCTGGTACCATGGCTCAGCTGAGGCTCTTGGTGTGTAATGAAGGGCAATATGGTCTAGCGATCTCAGCAGGCGAGGGCTGGGAGGTGGGCATGCTGTGTTTCTTGTGCCAGCTCTCACACTTTGCTTCTCTTTAAAATGGGAATACCACCTGCCAGCCCCACAGGCTTGTCATCAGGATTGATTAACATTGGTAGACATTTTTAAGAGAGAGGGAAAGTTCACCAGACAGAGCTGCAGAAAGGCTGCATGTGGGTAAATGGTTTTATTATCGCTGTTATGGCTTAACACCGCTTTCACCTCACAAACCAAGGTCTGTGCTGTAAAGGAATTGTTACATTTGGATTCAGTTATGTCTGAAAGATTTGTGGCTGTCAGACCCAACTACAATACACAGCAATTACAGAAAAGTGACTCTAAACCAAGGGAAAAGCTGCCCATCTCTTGCCCTTTGCTTCGTTCCAGAAAGCCCTCTGTGGCCTTGCACATCTTCAGCGCTATAGCTGTTTCTGTGCTCTGCCAGTCAGACATCACACAAAATTTCTAAACACCACCAGACGTGTTTCCCTGACCTTCGGCTCCCATCAGAAAGCGTGCCTGCTCCTACATCTGAGCCTGTGACACCGACAGTTTATCATGGGCACATTTAACACTGCTGCAGCCTCTTACATTTGCCCTAAAACTTGAATTTTAACTGCACTCCCCCCTGCAAGTTGAGAGAAAACGCAGGGATGGGTAACTCATACCACGCCGTGGCTGCCATTCCAGAGCATAGATAAAAGTGAAACCTGAGCGGAAAATGTTTGCGGTGCCAGTGGCAATCAAGGGCTGGGTTGTCCCAGCAACGGGAACACTTCATCAGCTCAGCTAACAGATGGTCAGTGAGCAACAGGCAGCATATGTTCCAATAAGCACTGACATCAGCACAGATGGAGGGTGGGCAGGAGGCTGGCCCTGAAACATAACCTGACATTTCCTTCTCATTTGGTGCTGCATTGTTATAACTCACACAGGAAGATTAGCAGGGAAAAGTGAATAGCATTAGGGAATCTGCTCAGGAACCGATTACTAACACTTCACTGCAGTTTTAGATTTTTACTTAACCAGAGTGCAACATTGTTAACAACATTCAGGGGCAGAAAAGGAAAATGCAGTGGGTTTTAACGATGGGGCTTTATTTTCATCACAGGCAGGTTTTCCCAAGAACACTAATTAACAGATTGCCACCTTCTAGGACTCTAGATCTTCAGTTCCACTGATTTCTACAGCTTTTTCTTTTACTCCTTCCACCCCTCACCCAACAGAATGCACCCAAATACCCCACAGGATTAAATAAAGCCCCACAACACGTTATCAGAAGGGGTATAACTTTTCTCAGCCCACAAAAAACCCCCAACTTTAATGATTGCTACAAAAGACAGAAAAACAGCCACAGAAGGAGAAAAAAAAAAATCAAGCCTGCATCTCTGCTGATAAGCATTCAATAAAAACTAGGAATCAAAGAGGACAACAGTCCTTGGAAATGTACAACAGATTTATCTGGGACATAGGGAATTGGTATGCAAACAGGTTACACGCAAGTTGTATATTTATAGATTTGCATTGAGGATAATGGGGAAGCATGCTGGATGGCTCCCAAATGCCTCTTTGTGACAGACAGTAAGATGTCAAGTAGATACATCCAAAGGATTTAAGGATACAGCTGTACCACAGGCAAATATAAAAAAAAAAAAAAGCAACATGTGCAGCAATAAGCTTCTGTTACCTTGTGAGATACCTTTAGAAGTCTTTTTCTCTGCTAACACGTGGGAAAGTTTAGCAGGCGTCTCCCTTCAATGCTAATGGGACTTGTATGTACATCCATCTCTTGCGTCAGCAGAACAGACCCCTCAGTGAAGCTAGTCTACACTCCTGGGGGACCGCCAAGCTGTTTTGGGGATGGCAGGCCCATGCATCTCTGTTCCTTGTGCCTTTCTTTGGAGAGCATGAATTTGCTCAGAGATTTGCAATCTGGATAATGTTGTATATACCCGCCTATTTATTCATACAGTTTCTCCTCTGGATCTTTACTCAAATACTATACAGTTCTATAGCCCATCCACGTAAGGATCTCCTGCCCTTCTTCAAGCTATGATCTCTCTGAGAGGTGAATATTGTCAGCCCTCTTTTAGCAAAAAGCAGCACATGGAGTCAACTGCACATGTTCTCAAGTGGCTCATAGTTCTGCACACCTCTGCACAAGGTCTCAGCATTACAGAGTTATTAGGGGCAATATTCCACACGCTTAGCAGCCACCCACTGCTGCAAGCAGTGCCCAATGGATTTAAGCTTCATAGAGACTTCCAGAGATGGCAGGCTGTGCTCCAACAGATGACAATGGGTGGCACAAGACATTGGTATGTCTTGACCAGGGTCATAGAGCAAGTAAATTACAGGTCTAGGAAAGTGCAGGGGAATTAATTAGGTTTCCTAACTCTGTCCCGTATACTTCTGATTAGACAGAATCCTCTTATAGCAGACCAAATCAGATACTCATCAACTCTGAAAACACGTGTCTAGTGAGAACTCCCTAATGAAGGATATATGCTAATGACTGGACAATGACACTCAAACTGCAGATTTCTGCTTAAGTATCGATGCATCCCAATGCATCCCTTGTTGCTAACTTCTAGAGACAAGAACTGTAACTCTAGTATAACCATTTAAGAACGCTTTTAACCTGAAAAGACTTGAGTAGCTGAACCATTTTTTACTCATTTCAAGCACAACGTTGCCAGGCTGCTGAGAGGTGCCTACTTTATGCTTGAGCTGCTTTATGCCATCAATGACTTTCAGTCTATCTACAAGGCAATCTGCAAGTCTGGGATTGTGCTGTCAGCAGCTCACTTCCTTCAGTGTTATCTGGGGTACACTTTTCCAGTTACAGAGTGTGTTTCTTTCCTCTCCTTCACCATATATAAGCAATGCTTGTGCATACTTAGTAGTTTGATGCGGTCCCACCGTCTCCATGACACCAAAGACACTTGGTTCTTTGGCAAATCTTCACCGAGGTTAAAGCAGCATTGATCCTTTCTGATCAATGCTCTTCTTACATGGAAGTTGAGGATGGCCAAATATAAAAAGAAAAATTCAAAGTATGTGTTTTAATTGTGGCAATGACTATTCACAAAAAAACTGCAGGGTGAGAATGTACAGCCAGTATCTGCCAGTTAAAGTCATTTGGAATGACATTTAACAAATGAAGCCTTTCAGGATTCAGAAGGATTGGTCTGGTTTTGTGTAATGTACTCTTTATCAGAAAAAATATCTTCTGTATCTCCATTTGTGCTACATATGTTCCAAAATATGAGGCAAGTAGTATACTGAGATTAGATACCCAAGAAGACAGGCATTGAGTGTGCCATTTCTCCCCTTGTATATATCTGTATGAGACAAGGTCTGGACAGAGATAATTTCTCAAGTAAAACTGGCAACTTCAGGTTGTAAACATTGTCTGGATCTTCAGAATATTCCTGCTTCCAAGTACATCCATTAAATAATCAACCTGCTCAAGTTACTTGAGCACCTCCTGCCAGTGAGTTCCCTCAGTTATCCGGAGGAGTTCAGATAAGGGCTTGGGTAGGTGACCTGAGTAAGAAACAGAAAGAGGGGAGATTGCTTCCACCTCTCCTTCACTTTACAACTTCCTGATCCTCAAACAAGAATCACATTGAAGTAAAGGTTATTTCTCTCTCCCGCTCACTGCCTTCGTTCTGATTAACTGCCACCACTATTCATAAAATAAGGCACCCACTTACCAAAGGTTAATTTATATTGCTGATGACAACAAACTGGGTAGTGAGATGGACACATCAGAAGGGAGAGCTGTCTGGCTGGAAGAGTGGGATAGCAAGAACAGTACGGAGTTTAAAAAAGACAAGAGCAAAGTCCTGCGCCTGGGATGATGTAACTGAAGAGCACAGTACAGGCCAGGATCTCTGTGGCTGGGCTGCAGACTTGCTGAGAAGGATCTGGGTGGTCTTGGTGGACAACAAGCAGAACACAACTCAGCAGTGTGCTGCTGCAGCAGTAAAACCAGTTTGGATACTGGGCTGCACTGGCTGAGGCATTACTAGCGGAAACAGAGATATTATTATTTCACTCTGCTCAGCGCTTATCAGGCCACACCTGGAGTACTGTGCCCAGCTCTGGTCCCCATAATTCAAGAAAGATGCTGACAGAATGGAGAGGATCCAAAGGAGGACCCTACAAAGATGATCAAAGTGATGGGCAAACTGCCTTGTAAAGAAAGACTGAAGGATTTAGGTCTTTTTTCCCTCGAGAAGAGAAGGCTCAGAGGGGAGGTCATCACAGTTTTACAGTACTTAAATGGCAGCTACAAAGAGGATGGAGGCTCTCTCTTCAGGGGGATCCACATTGAGAAGACCAGGGACAATGTATACAAGTTGCACTGGGAGAGGTTTAATCTCAATATAAGAAATAAATTCTTTACAGTGAGAACAATCATTCACTGAAATGAGCTCCCCAGGGACATGATCCTCACCACAAGAAGGATGTTGAGGCTCTGGAGCGTGTCCAGAGAAGAGCAACGAAGCTGGTGAAGGGGCTGGAGAACAAGTCTTACGAGGAGCGGCTGAGAGAGCTGGGGTTGTTTAGCCTGGAGAAGAGGAGGCTGAGGGGAGACCTTATTACTCTCTACAACTACCTGAAAGGAGGTTGTGGAGAGGAGGGAGCTGGCCTCTTCTCCCAAGTGACAGGGGACAGGACAAGAGGGAATGGCCTGAAGCTCCGCCAGGGGAGGTTCAGTTTGGATATCAGAAAAAAATTCTTCACAGAAAGACTCATCGGGCACTGGAACAGGCTGCCCAGGGAGGTGGTCGAGTTGCCTTCCCTGGAGGTGTTTAAGGAATGGGTTGATGAAGTGCTTAGGGACATGGTTTAGGGAGTGTTAGGAATGGTTGGACTCAATGATCCAGTGGGTCCTTTCCAACCTGGTGATTCTGTGATTCTGTGATGATGCAAAATGATAGAGTCCTCATTACTGCAGATTTTCATGATGTGATTCGGCAGAGTGCTAGATAATCTCCTCTAGGTTCCCTCTCCCATGAAAGGTTGGACCAGATGACCTCTGGAGATCTTTTCCAGCCTGAGCTGTTCTATGATTCTGTATCTCCCACTGCTTTAAAAAAAAAAAAAAATCATTTGGAGTCTGCGTTCACCTTAACGTAGAACAAGTCTTTCTGCTAAACGGAAGGTCCTGTGTTCTCTCACCTCTCAGCTACCAGTTTCTACTCCTCTTTTGTGCTGGCACTAGCTTTTATGCAGCCACAGTAGATGGACTGAATAACTGATCAAAAACTAATATTTATTTTTAGTACCTTAAGCAGGTTAGCTTTCAGTCAAGCCAGCTCCCCGATTTTGTAAACAAGCCATAAGCAAAGGAAATCTGCAGACAGTAGTTTTCAACTTGCTATAAAGCATTCCACTGGAAATTGTCAGGACAGAAGAGAGTAATATTGGCTGACTTTAGCTTCTGCGGACATGTAGCCACAAAGGTGTCCAAGAACTAAGTGGCATACTCTGGGCAATGTGGAGCTTCTCTTGAATTATTGCAGCATTGAAGCTGCAAAGTATTAGCACAGACAGGACCTACGGCAAATGTGCTACACTTATAAATAAAATCTCAGACAGGGCAGAGAAATTAAACCAGGGCATTAAAAATCAGTTCACTTCGGGCTTCCTGAATGTTTGCCTTTGGGACACGAAGACTCGGGTCGACAAAGTACAGAAGAATCCTACCGAGAGCAGATCCTGGAGCCTATGAAAGAACACAGCATACGGCGCACTTGCTTTGCCTAACGTCCCCACCAATATGAGGGCTTCAATGACATGTTAAAGCATCGCAGATAGAGAGACCCCAGCAAAATTTGCTCTGAGGAAGCATAAACAAGAGTAGTTCTAACAAGGCTCATGCAATGCCAGGAGCATATTTGCGCAGGGACTGGCAGTGTTTTACAAGCAATTGCAGGTGCCTGATCTTAATGGTAGCAACCGCTTCTTTTTGTCTGTACTGTAGCCAAGACTTGTGAGCTGAGAGAGATTGAATGCTTTGCAATGAAGGTATATTGTAACATTTCTCTCCAGGTGGCACTTTGTTAACAACAATTAGATCCTGATTGATCTTTGAAGGGCTAATTCTTATGTGGTTTGCAAGGGTCCTACAAGGAGCAAGTGTTGAGTGGGGGCACTTTAAAAGTATTAGTGAGAAAAAAAAAGAAGAATAGTGCCATAAGAAATTTGCAATACAATGCCCAAGCCTCCTTTGCACCCCACAGTAATTTGTTCTTATTCCTGTTATTATCCCCTCGGGCACTAATGGTCACTTTATTAATTAGTTGAAAATTGCATTCTAGGTCAAATGGCAGCTTTTTTCCCCTCCCATTGTTGCAAATTGCTAGTGGTATGGCCCAGTAAATGGCAGCGTTACTGCAAAATGGGAAAGATCCTTTGCTTTTCAAGATAAAGCCCATGGACCAGCTGCACTTTCCATGACATTTCTAAGCAGAGCATTTCCCCAGGCCTGCTTTTAAGCAGTTAGAAATTAAACTGAACTCACTGTCATTGTTAAGATTTCTAATCATAGGCTGTTACTGTATTTGCTCTCACTCTCCTCACCCTCCCCGCTCCCCTCCCCATTCCTTTTTAATTCTAGCCGAGCGTTTTTTTCCTAAGGTGCTTCTCTGCAGTGCCTAGCCTTCTTTTTCAGGAAAGTAGGCAGTGTGTTTAGGTGCCTTCGTTTCTGCCACTCTAATGGAAATACTTTAGAGACATCTGCTTTAGCAGAAGAGGGCAGATGCTCAGCAACTTCTGAGAAATAAGGTCCTGTCTGTGGCATCTGAAGTCAGAGACTTGAAAATTACAAAACACTCTTAAAAATATTTGCTGGCTACTGAATGTAGAAATAGAGCAAACCACAGTCTGAGAAAACAAAATGGGAAATTACAGATTTTGTGGAAGTTTTTCGTAAAGCAAACTCCTACTGAGGACAATAGATATTTAGCCTTTAAACCAGAGGCTCAGCCCACCAGAAGTGCACATCAAAGCAGTCTATTTTCCATTAACTACTTTCTGCAGCTTACTGTGCTGGATGCAATCTGTCATGCGAGTTTGTACTCCAGCAGTCAGAAAATCTACCAGAAGTCAGAAAGCCCGGGCTATTTTCCCAGCACTGTCAACCTAATGCATCTAAAAGGATGCAGTTAATCTTTAGTCAGTTGCACAAGCCATATAAGACAACACATAGCCCTTAATTTCTATTTTTCAGGCAATTCTAGCCTCTTAATCTTCTACTGTAAAGTTACATTTAAACTGATTTATCTTTTACTGGCCCAATTTTAAACCAACAGACATCAGGGGAAAAAAAAACCACCTCCCTCTGGCCCTTCAGAGATTTAACTGAAGTCATAAAAAGAGTAAGGAAAAATTTTGCATGGGAGAAAAATGCTACAGAGACGCTACTCTAGAAGTACAACTGTTTTGAAGTTGAAACTATTCCCTCCTGAAGAACAGATTATATCCAGCACACGGAAAGACAAATGCATTTTATCCTGCAGCAGGCTGGACACTCATCCTCTCAAAACCTAAATGCTGTGGGCTGGCACCAGCTGTAGCCCTTAGTGAGCATTATACGGGGCAGTGAACAATCCCCTGAATTGCTAGACTGCTGGAGCACAAGCAACAGAAGAGGAGCTTTTTATTTTCTCTCCACCAGATTCTAATTTTTAAAACAACGAACCATCAGCGTTGCTATGTTGGGCTATCAGGGAGGGGGATGTTGGATTAATTATGTAATAACACATTAGTGTAAAGGAAATGTACAATGACAAATTCGGGATTTCTTTGCTACTCCCAACAAGTGTTAGGACACACAAACTGGCTCCTATTAGCACATAATATTTTTTCTTTGATGCTATTTTAATTTGCTTGGAACAAAACTTTCTTACAGCACTATTTGTTGCCAAGAATTATTTCAGTAATCAGTAATTCAAAGAAGTAAAAGAATTCCTTCCTCAAAATAAAAAGTGGATGAATTTGCAGATTATTAATTACTTCTTTTGTTCAACCACTTCAGGAAACAATTAAAAATGTAACCTTTATGTAAAGCATCCACCACAATCACTGTCTAGACTTGCAGATGGGTCACACACAATTGCATAATGAGCCCAGATACACAGAGAGTTGATAAAAAAATTATAACTGGATTGTATTGTAACCATGATGGGAGTACAGTATGCCCTGAATTTCTGAATTGTTTTTAAAACCTAGAACTTTTGGTCTAGATGCACTACCCACCTTCTTAACACTCTGTGCTGCTGTGCATGAGCTGTGTAGCTGCTCTCCCTCTTTTGTTTGGAAATTCCATGTTGCTAGTGGATTGTTTTGAACCTCTCCAATCTGCTCTTTTGTGGAGTCTACCCTTTGCAGGAAGGTAGAGTAGAAATTAAATCAACCCTACAACCTGAAGGTTTTGTTAAAGAGAGAAGTACTGCAATTTACCCAAAGATGGTTAAGATTCTAACTCAGCTTATCACCAGTTTTTAAATACGGTGATGTTTCATATGCGTATTACTTAACAAGAGGCCCAGTTTTATCTCCAGCATGCCTCAAACCTGGATAGACTTTACCCAAATTGAAAACCCTCCAGCAGAATGTAGATCAGAAAGACTAAAGAATCCGATAGGTAATAGGTAATTAAACCAGAGTGTGAAGACGATTATCAAAAGGTGGCACATTATACATTTAAATCCTTTTAGATGCACTGCATCATCATCACAAGTGAAAATTAAAGTATTCTCAGCAAGTAAATACAGAGTCTGCTGGGCCTCTGCTATTAAAAAAACAAACAAACAAACAAACAAACCCTTGACTAAAATAAAGCTGGATCTGATAAAGCTAACTCCTGAATGGGACTAAAATAAAGCTGGATCTGATAAAGCTAATTCCTGAATGGTTACCTTGACTTACATTTTCCAAATGCCACAAATGACATACAAGTTTCTCATCACTTTTCTAAAAATTATGATGGCTTTCACTGAACAATGGTTTCTTGAGCTACCTACAACATATATATAAAACACATCTGAGATCAGAACAGTTCTCATTGTACAGTTTTGCTCTTTTTTATGAGTCCAAAGGCCAACCGCATACTTGGCTACCTAATTTTTGAGACGGGGGCACCATTCTCTATTAAAAAGCCTTCAGTTATTAAGCATTTTCAGAGAGATTACATCCAAGATTGCTTTCTGTGTCTAGCATTTCTTGTGTCTCCTGGAATGAAAAAAATCAATACATTTGAAATACCACAGAATCATAGAATTATAGAATAATTTGGGTTAGAAGGGACCTTAAAGATCATCTAGTTCCAACCCCCCTGCCATAGGCAGGGAATAGAATCATAGAGTAGTTTGTATTTTGTAACAAAATTCATGCCTTGATTAAATATATTAACACTGAAAATATCCCTTTTTATCTGTGACCACCATAATTAATAAGATATCTAATGACTAAATGTGAGAGAGTAAAAAGAACCACGAAGATAAAAAAACTAAAAATATTAAATGTTGTATGCATCCCTTGCATTCTATGTCTCCTCCTTTCTTACCTAAACTGTGTCGTTTTCAGGTTTGTGATTGTACCAGATTAGCAAATTGAGTTCTTCATCTTTGAAGGACTGGTCAGCAGTAGATGCAAATACAATCAATGAAGAAATGAGTCTTTTGGTCATGCTTATTATGAAACACAATTTTGATATCAAATATGAACACCTAGTGCAGAATGTAACAACGTGTGACTGAAATTCCGCAGTCAGAGCCGTTCTTTGACCCCAACTCAATGTTTACCTCCCTACTTGTAGTATACGGAGACAAAGGAGACAGAACTTGAAATTACTACAGCTGAAGTCCTGCCTGCACTCTGATTTTAAGTGTGATAGAGAGTTTTCAGTTGTGCTCTACCCTAAGTCCTGCTTGTGAAATGAAGAACACTCAATACAAGATCAGGGCCCATACTTCGTTTTGATTCCTCATCTGAACAAACAAACGTTCAAGACTGTAGGTCTGGGCTTTTCAAATACAATAAAGATGCATTCTCCCAGCTGGCACAAGCAAACGCAAACATTAGTCCTTAATTTTGTGTTAGGATTTACACTGGTGAGTACTCAGACAGAATAACCTGCTAACTGCCTCTTTGTCTTTTACAGACAACTCTTCACGTTCATCATGCGTTGGTTCAACTACAGAGCCCTAAGAGAACTACCTACTTCCAGGTAGAAAATCTGAAGACACTGTAGGCTAAAAGTAACACCTAATGTCCTGCCTAGTACTTCAAATGTAGTACGAGCCTGCAAGCATGCTAGGCACATCAGTTGCAAGGACACATTCTTTAGCCACTAATTTTCCATGCTCTGAACCAGCTTTACATTCATGGTGTGTAATTTTGAAGTACTGTGTACTCAATAATCTGATTATAGGCAAGAAAGGTCAGGAGGTCAGCTGCGACGTGTAGGAAAGCAATGAATGCAAGGCCCTGACTGTAGAGAGATACAAAGACACTTCGCTGCTTGTAGCTCTTTACAGTTTTTCAAGCTGTTTTCAGCAACAAGTAGTCCCAGGGCCCTACCTAGTGTTTTCACAAGGTCCAACGACTACGGTAGTTACACGCAAACTTTCTGACTACCTGTGCTGTCAGAGCCTTAAAGCCCACTGTCATGGAGCAGCAAGGGTAAGCTGTTCCACAAGGTAAGGCAAGCCGGCGGTTGAGTGGAAATGCAGCTAGGGCACGGACCTCACGGGTGAGGGTGCCATCCCACGGCACCTGAAAAAAAGCAGAGCAGGACTGATGAAGGTAATCAGGTTCTCACAACAGTCCTGTTCTCATCAACAGCCATGCTGATGGGGGATGTCCCAGGTCAAACAAGAAAGTCGAATTGGAAAGACAAGGGGTGAATCAGCAAGGTGCCAGGCAGGACACTGCCAAGTATATTAGGCAAGGACCTGGGTGTAAACACAGCTCTTGACCCAAGGGGAGGAGACCTCCCTTGAGACTTTTCACAGCTCTCTCACCCAGGTCTTTCTCATACACCAGCTGGATCCAAGGTCACCCAGCTGCAGATAGCCCCTGGGTATCAGGAAAGCCTGGTAGAGCATTCAGGGTGCAGACAGCCATGTGACTGTCTGGTACCTTTGCACCAGGGACACCAGGAAATACTGGACCTTGTATGCTCAGCATCACTAAGCCCTGTCTTGAACAACCTCAGCAAGTCTGAATGAGCTACATTCAGGAATAATCTTACCAGGTCATCAAAACGTATCTTAGAGGACAGCCTCACCAGAGACACAAAATGTCATCGTATCCCTATGCTCTCACGCATGGCATACCTATGTGGTGCAAACAAGCTAAGATTTCTGCTTATTTACTGTCACCAAAAGATGCTCTCTAAGAAGGAGGCTTCAAAACAAATAAGAATTTCCCATTAAACTTCCAGGGGAAGAGGCTATACTAGCCTGCCTCTAAGCTTTGCTGTCAAGGAGTCAATGTTTAAATCTGGACGTGTAAACTTTTGATCTTCTTCCCCAACATTTAATTAAAGACCACCTTTTCAAAATAATACCATGTGTTTGATTATTCTTACAGTATATAAGTGCCCAGACAGTATGGCACCAAAAGATTTGTAGAGCTTTAGCGCTGTTGTTCCCCTCTGCCTCAGTGCAGCAATTACTAAGGTAGCAAAGGTATTAAAACTGCACTTTCCTGTTACATAAAACCAGCATGATCTATACATTTTGACACATACACTGCCACAGTCATCATAAGATTAACTCAGTGTTTCAGTGTTTTCTGCAGTCCAGATTCAGATTCTCAGTGTGATGGTGTCACAAATGAGAGAGTCGGAGAAGAGAAGGCTCCAGGGACACCTTATAGCAGCCTTCCAGTACCTGAAAGGGCGGCCTACAAGAAAGGTGGGGAGAGACTTTTTACAAGGGCATCGAGTGATAGCATGAGGGGAAATGGCTTTAAAATTGGATGCGGGAAGATTTAGATTAGACATTAGGAAGAAATTCTTCACGATGAGAGCGGTGAGGCACTGGAACAAGTTGCCCAGGGAAGTTGTGGATACCCCATCCCTGGAGGTGTTCAAAGCCAGGTTGGATGGGACTTTGGGCAGCCCAATCAAGTGGAATGTCCCTGACAATGCCAAGGGGGTTGGAATTGGATGGGCTTCAAGGCCCTTCCCACCCAAATCATTCTATGATTCTACAAACTAAGTAGGGTAAGATGAAGGATACATAATAGGTAAAAAAAGGAAAGTTGATAAATGTCTTCCTATCAGTCACACTCTCTCACAATAACAATGTCATAATTTCTGTTGAGTCACAGTTGACTAAATTACTGTTGTTAAAGAATGCTCTCTGAATCTCTTTCCGGAAGGGGGATAAATAAAGCTAATAAATAAACATATAATTTCAGTAAAAATTTAGTAAAGGCAGCTACCCAATGCAAAGGCTAGAGAAGACAGTAAACCATATAGCCAAAAAAGAAACAAAAATGTTTTTAATCACAAACATGAGTTCCTTTACTTCAAGTCCGCATCTGTTTTTCCTCTGTCCTTACCCAAAGTAACCCTGTAGCCCACAGGTTAAGGAAATCAGATTAGACTGGAATCTTTAAGGTCATGTTCTTGTATATGATTTCCTTCTACAGTCCATAAGCTTTTACGGTACTCCGATCAATTTAAAGTTCAGTGAGACAGGAAAGTAGCACTTCTATGTTTCCACTTCATGCTTCTGCTTTCACTCTGTGATTCCTGGTGGGAAGAAAAAGATCTTTTGGCTTAGAACTAATAATATGAAGCTTCTGCTTATGGTCTAACATGAGGAGGAAAGAAAACCTCACAGAGAGTCTAACAATTCTTCAGTAGTCAGGGTAATTATTACCAACAATTCATAACATACCACAACTAGCATAATGAAACTTCCACTCTAACTGTATTTAACTTTGTTTATTGAAGCCAACAGAAATATTTTCTCATATCAAAACCTGAAGGGGGAATTACCAACAAATTCTGGCACAATGTTGCATTCTTTTCAAATATATTGTTATACATCGTGAGATTTCTGAAATTAGAGAGCTTTCCATAAAACTCAGACCATATTATTCCAAAAGTTTGTGGAGGGCTGGGGGAGCAAAAAGTGGTTACACAATTGCAGTTAGTGACAAATCAATAGCAGTGAATGCAAATCAGCAGTGTTGTGTAAAAATTGTCCATTCAAACTTTTAATAGAATTAGAAATCCTTTATTGCTGCCAATTTATTGTTTATCTGGACTGTTGCTATATGCAGAGTATAAAAGAATATAGTTATTGAATTACAAATGGAAAAATACATGCAAAGAAATTAAAGCATTGAGTTATGTATGTCTGACAATACTATTCACTTTGACATAGCATGTACTAAATAGGAACTAACTCCCACTGACAGTTGACTCACAGGAGTTACCTGCACAAGATCTAAGAAAAAACATTACATAATAACATAAAAAACATACAATAATGTACTAAAACAATGGAGTTTAAATTGGTAATCACTGTCTTAGAGATCAGTGCAAATTGTTCAACAGCTATAGTACTTCTGAAAATAATTTCAAAATCACAGCTAAATTTTCTCTTTGGAATATAAAAATAATGCTTTTTCCTCATGCTAAACACTTCTAAAGACATTTAATTTCAAGTGTACTTATGTACTATTCTAAAAATACACCTATCTCCAAAGTATAAATAAAGCTTGTCTTATGAGTAATAGACCAGTGAAAATTAACACAGAAGATACCTAATTACCCTACCTCTACTCTGTTCATTTACTTAGATCTCTTGGGACTACCTTATCAGCACAGAGTAAAATCACAATTCCACTAATATCTGCAAAAGATGCACCAATAATGTCAACAGAGAAAAAAAATTACCCTGAGTGCTTCAAACAGCTGCCACTTGGGGGGGGGAAAGCATTCAAAAGGTGTGTTGAGTTTCCCCTGGATTGAAAATTTCCTCCAAAATTATTCGGGCCAAAGGCTCACACTGACACCTTTATGTCAAGGTTAAAGACAGATATAAGAGGTCTGACATAATCTTTAAATGTTTTGTAAACAGCTCATTACAGACTGAAGGAGAATTCTAGGTATTCCAGAAAAGCACTATGCATTTGACCCAGCTCTGAAAGGCCCCCAAATAAGAGGACATTAAAGCTGTAGCAGTTTCGTACATAGAAACTAATTTTATAACATTCTGGAATGTTTTAGCCATCTTTTTCTCAGTCCTTGACACTCAGGAAAAATTAAAGTAAGCCACATGACGGAAAAGTAAGATTTTTTTTTTTAACTGTGACACGGTTAAAATTATCCATTTTTGTCTGAGACTGGACATTTTCAGCCTCATATAGCATAAACGTTTAACAGAAAAGACTTCACAGTTTTGACATCAGAATCAGATCAATTAATTAAATTTTTGCACCCTTCTTCAACGCCTAGAACTGGAATTTACTTTTTAAACATAATTTTTTAATGATTATTTTTCATAACTGTGTCAGCAAGATTTTTGTGAAGCGTTCCAAATAGCACTATCTGGAATCTAAATGATAAAATAATTGTTTCACAATATTCCATAATTTACTTCTTTAAGATACACGCTAGAAAGAAAAGTGCAGAAAATAATATGGAACTGAAAACGAGGCATGATAAATTTCTGATTAGAGCATTCCCACCACCGATTTTTAAATACTGATAAAGCTTTTAGGATCTTTAAGATACAGCATTTCAAAAAATGTATCTTGTTCTCATATCCACTTTCATCCACCTCCCGTAATGAGTAGGGTCATGTGGGTGATCTAAAAGACAAACAGTTGTGAGAAGCCAAACAAAACACGTGAACATCAGCACTGAAACAATTTTAGAAGTTATGGTCTGTTGCAGGGTAAGATTTTGTGGTCTGTATTAAGCAGGTGATTAAAGTACCATAATGGTATGTTCTGGGTCTAGTGATCTATGTACTAATTATGCAGTTCAGCACTTAAATTTGGAACCTTAGGTTCTGTGAGGTCTCAGCAGCGAAGTGGTTCACTCTGAACAGGCAGCTGAGATAGATATAAAACGTTGCTTAACAAGAAGTGCCAAAAGTAATATCAATTTCTGGCTTTTGTAATAAAGCACTGCGTTTTACAGGAAGGTCATTTGGTTTCACTGGCAGATGATATTTACATCGCTGATTTCATGTTTCAAACTTTTCAACAGGTTTTAGTAAAAACAGTATAATCCTTAAGATAAAGATAATCCACAATTAAGTCACAAACCACAGTTCAGCATGGAAATGCCATATTATTCATAGTGAGCAAACTCTTGCAATATACACAACTATAAGGAAAATATGCAGAATTTATAGTTTAAGTCTTAAAATTGGCAGTCAGGAATATCTAATGATGTTGTAAAAACACTTCAGGCCTTCAAGTGTCAAAGGGACCAAGCAGTGTAGCTATTGTGCTTTAGCTGGTACCTTTAACTTAAGTTTTAATGATTCTGATCTCATAGCAAGCTTAGATCTAACATGAAAAGTGATTAACAAAGCCAATAGCCTCTGCTTTGAGTTATTTCCTCCGCAGTCACATGGTTCAGTTACTCTGTAAAGTTCATAAAAAGAAGCCCTCATAGACAAAAGATATTAACTATTCCCATCATCTCAGCTTGCTACATGTACACATATGTTCTTCACCGAGGAGGAAGGTGGAATCTTCTCCTCTGGTCTTGATGTCCCAGTCCATATTGTCTTCCTGGAGGGAGCAGGATAGGAATTAATTTCTTTTAACTTTAAAACAGGAAAACAAGATCTTATTCAGATAGTCTGAAAGAAAAATTACATTTATACATATTTTCAAGAAAGAACATGTCTCTTGCCAGTTGGTGTACAATTATGACTAGTATTTTGAGATGCTGGGGGATAAAGTCCATGCTGGCATTGCTCTAATTAAAGCTCGTGGGCCATTTCCCTTATCTTCAATCAGCTCACTTTTCAGGCAGGTTTGCAAATACTAATATGAGAACCACTGTCCAAATCACTGAAATTTTAAAATATAGCTATAGAAGTATATAAGCTGATGCATAGATAACATTAACTTTTTCTTTTCTTTTTTTTTTTTCTTGCTATCATTGATTTAAATCTAGGTGGTGATTTGAATGCTATGACAAACAATCTAGTGTTTATCAGTTGGACTGCTGAAGACAGTAACAAAGAAACCTGATACTCAATAGTGATTTCCAGCGTTCTTAATGCGTAGTTTATTTTTAGCTATTTGTAGAATGAGTAAACAATGTGATTCAAAACAACGTATTAGTGGTCTTAACTGCTAATTAATGAAGTTTTGTATACCAGTAGGCTATACGGCACGTGGTGTGGTGTTTCAGCCACAAAACTAGAATCTGGAAAGACATGGTTTAAGACAGGCACCTATGCTACCACAGGCCAGACTTTTACACTCAAAGCACACAGATTATGAAGTGCTGTAAGGCACAGTTTTATATCTCAGTAAGAGAAGCCTAACCTTAGCTTTAAATTAGATATCTACTACCTGTTAAACAAACATCAGAATGGACAAATATTTAGAATGGGATACAGAAAAGTCAGTAAGCTAAACAGATGCCTCGTAAATTAACAAACAAGAAACACTAAATCCACCAACACCAAAATATCCACCTTCCTGTGATGCTTAGATGTCCTGCTCTGAGTTACATGGATGCATTTTCCATTTCTTCCATGATCTTAGAGGTCTTTTCCAATCTCAGTGATTCTATGATTCTATGTTTTGTGACACACAGTCAAGAAATTTATGAAGGGCACTTAAAATAAATGAATCAAACAACAACCTGCCCCAGCTTTTCTTTCGACCTACAGCTAAAAAATGAGATGTTAATTACAACAGATCAGTGGCTAGTATTCACCATAAAATAAGGGATGCCTAAGTTCATTTCTTGCTCTGCCTGAGGGGATTCAAACCCTCATCTCTGAGAAATACCAGTGCTTCTTAGTTTTAGCTTTCAGGGTGGAGGTGCTCTTTCCTGCATTGTTGAAGCTGAGCTATTGTCATGGAATTCTTAAACATCAACTTATAAGAGAGAGCAAAGGCTGCCTAATCATAAGGTACACTCCAGACATAGAAGATATGGGTCCTATGGTTACAGTTCCATTTCTTCTTTAAATGCATTTAATGTGTTGCACTACATATAATGCATAATATGTTGCATACACGTAATAAGCAATAGCAGGAACCATAACAGTATACCACGGGAAGGTATATAAAGGATGGGATAGATAGATACCACTAATATTTCTAGGAAGTTTTATCGTATAAGCTACCATGGGACACAAAATTGCTACTTTTTTTTAAATTCTTTTTCTCTCTCTTTGGTGAGACACAAACATAGCACAGACAACAACCACGTAATGAAGCAACCCAAGTAACTGTCTTAACATCAGCAAACTTAGGAATAGGAAACTGTCAAAATGAGACATCTCGGCAGATCAGTTTAAATGTTGCAGAGATCTTTGGAGGACAGATATATTTTTCCAATAAATCTATTTTATTTATAAAAAAAGACAATTTAACTGCACTTAGAGGATCATGTTTTAAGAGCATCCCAAGATTGATAAACATGTCTAGTGTAGAAGAAGCCAAGATGTTTTACTAACGCTACTGAAAACCACATAACATAGTTCAGCACAGTTACTTTGGAACACACTTCGTGGAAAACATCTAGTCTCAAGATCTCTGGAGCTGGTCGGAGCTGACCTGACCTCTGGAAAGCAGGCTTCTTGAGATGGTCACAGTAACAATGACCAGTTTTGGTTCAGCTCACAGTCAACATACACTATATTTTAGCTTCATATTTCACATACACGATCAAACAATCTTATCTATGAATCAAATTACTCTAAAGCATACAACACTGGTAGCTGACACACATCAAAGAGTTTACTGTATTTATTTTTTGGATTTATTGTGCCTAACCACACGATCAATCTTCTTTGAAAACCTCCTCTGGAAAAACAGAAGAAATTTGGGCTCTGCAGACTTAATAAAATAATCGATCTTTCTTAGACACTTCTCTTCCTCTTGCTTATTTTCTTTAAACTGTGCCTATATGCTTTACCTGATAATATTGAGAAAGTGAAACTGACTTATGTAAGCTCAACAGTGTTATCCAAAATGATGCTCCATTGAAATATCTGTACAAGAAGTGAGATCTGCGAATGACTTGAGATTAATACCAAGACAAGACAGAACTTGCATTTGTATTACTTAGGCAATGACAGGAACCTGAGACTCTGCTCCAGAAAGTCACTTAAGTTGTGCTTAACTTTATTCATATGTTTAGGTGTTTTGCTGAGGTATGAACTAAGATCTACGGCTAAAGACCTCAGACAGACATTTCTGTGCAGCTGCGACATTCTGTTTTAGAAACATTACTATTTTAAACACAGTTCAGCTGAGGCCAAGCATGGAAAGTTTAAATACCACATGAAAGCTTTTTTTTTCCAAAACACTGAGTAAAAGATAACTGGAGATTACAGTGCTACACTCTACCTCACCTTGCAGAGTTTGTTTTTGCTAATAGTAATACACATCTATAACTGATACAAGTTTTGTTACTGACTGCTGCAGCCACAGGGTAACCACATTGCTTACAAATGCAAACAGAATATAGAAAGAACTGTTACACTGTAGATTCCAAATACACACGTGCACACATTTCTAACCTTGTGTTTGAGGATTTCTCCTTAGGAACCCCCTCATCTGGCTATGATATGGAGGAACATAAGAACTTCTGTGTGTTTGCTGGAACCTAGGATTAAATTCTCTTCGCTGTGTTCCTGAAAAACAGTATTTACTAAGCAATTCGGACCATATATAAGATTAAATGAAGAAAATGAGAGACAGCACATACTTTTCCAGGAAATAACATTTCTTAGTTTTATGCCAAATTCCTTAAGCACGATTATGATTTTTACAAACTAAAGCAACCCTAATAGGCATGGTTCTTGTCCTCATTTCCAGCTATGCACATCATAATTACATGCTGTTAATAAGTGTATTTAGAAATCAGATCAAATTATTTGCCACAGATTCGGAGACTGCAGTCATTGCAACAAAACAGAAACCTCTGTCCAAGTTGGAATCACAAATCATAATTAAAATTGTTGAGTACAGTTCTCTAGCAATATCAAATGCTATCAAGGTTTGGTATCAAAAATCACTAACAGATACCCTTAGTTTTGAATGTTCAGCACCAGTATGGTGTAGTACCACCACCACAAGTATTGCTGTCTCATAACACAAAGTACCAAACTAGCAGAAAATCATTCCATCTGTTGCAATTTACTCAATGAATTTTGAAGGGCTCATTTTTATCCTCACAGACTTTATAATCGATTGAACATTATGCAAGTGGTAAACATGATACCAGCATAAACACAGAGATTCAGTGTGAATTATTTAGAAGAGTCAGAATCCTCAACTTTCAGGCTGATTTCTGAATGATGCTGAAAAACTTTTAGATGTCTTTTTTTCCCTGGAAGTCAGGCGAATCATGAGGGGAAAACAAATGTCTTTAGTAGACCAAACCATAAAGCTGGGGAAGAAAACCAGCAGTGTCTTAGGCAGAAAACCACCGTTGTCTGTGTTGCCCCAACGTATCTCTCTGTATGATAACGAGAATTCTTTCTTTGATGACTCACTCAGACTTTCTATTATCAATGTTAAAATAGCTCCCCTGAGGGAAAGGACGAAAAAACTCTGGAACCATCTAATTCGTCCTATAAAAATAACTTTAGTCACTGAATAAACAGCAATGATATGTCTATGAGTGAATGATATTTTATTTACTGCATATACACCACTAACCATGCACCTAGAAGGAAATATTATTTTATCCAAACTTGAGTAATCGAATTCACATGAATTCCTAAACCTAGGAAATATTTTCTTAAATCTATCCTTTGGTTTCCTGGAGAAGGACCTTACAATCTACTTAGCTTGACAGGCTGCCTATGTAAAAGCTGTTGCTGTTGAAGGATAATTGAACGCATCAATCTATTGACTTTATTGAGAAAATTAATACAATGCCAACCTGTGATAAATCCATTCCCTCTTGGTCTGCTCTGTATTGTTCTTTTCTTTGCCATGCAGGCCTTACAAATGAAAGACTTCAGATTCTGGAAGGGTGTACACAAAGACTCCTGCAGATAACAGGGTTAAAAATCAATGACTGTTTTGCTTTTCTCTCTTCAGGTGTAGCACAAATCAATCACATACTCAACAACTGAAAGACTTGTCTTAGCCACACTCATGCGTATATGAAGGTGGTAGATGTGGTTCACATTTTTTTCGGAAATAGTTCAAACATTACATGTTAAAAGTGAACTCTTGGAGGGATGAGTAGGAGTGCAGAAGGAACATTTCCCCCTTTCTCAGTCAAGTTTGTTTTTCTTCTCTGCTCACATCTGTAAATCGCTTTCTTTCCTATTCTATTACCTTGCATCTGTAGATATATTTAAGTAGACTTCTGTCAGAAATATCTCAAGCAGAGATAGTTAAAGCCTCCAGATGAAAATGGATAAATTCATGGAAAACATACAAGAGAAAACCAAAGTATCTTAATCTCAGACATTAGAAAGAAACAAAGCAACCCAACAGAAATACACCAGCCTCGAGTCTTGACTGAGAAAATACAATCAAGTCTAAAGAGAAATGGGAGAATTAATTAAAAATATTTACCTTGTGGTGTGATGAAAAGTTCTACTGTCAAAGGGACAAGCTGAAGTTATTTAAAGATGCAGTACTAAGAGAAATGATGCATCCTTATCTTTCATTTATTTCAGTGAGTTTTGAAGGGCACTTCTTAGTGCCATAACCAAGGACTTTTCTTTTTTATTGATTTGTACTGGGCATGTGGGCAGTAGTACATATTGGAAAGAATTATGAAAAGATAGAAATTTTGATCGATAGCATAATTTGTGGACTGATTTTTACAGGATGACAATTCCTTCTTGTAATCACTAAGATGGAGGTGGAGCAGGAAGGAGAGGATTATACGGCAAGGTAAAATTCTAATGGAAGACTGCAGCAACTGGAGAGGTTTCTTAAATTAGGGGTAGAAGCTGAATCCCTGAATCCTTTCGCAAACTTTCCTCACGCATTTTTTTTGAGTTAACAAACCTCTTCATAGAGTCTTAAGTGAAAGCCACAGATTTTATTTTTTTCCATGTAAACTGAGCAGAGGCAGTCAAGAACACCCACTAACAGGAAAAAACTTTGTATTCTTGGAAGAGTAAATTCAGAATATGTTTATGAAGGCTGGATGAAAGGCATGATCAAAAAAGGACAAAACATTACTTATCCTGACCCCCATTAGGTAATTTGGTTTTAACTTAAAAAAATTGATCACTAACATACTCATTAGCGAGAAGCACAATAAAAAAGTTAATAAAGTGATAATATCCTTGACTCACTACTTTATCAGATTATTATATCCAATTTTCTGTGTGGATAAACAAACTAATACGATTACTGTTACGAAAACCAGAGAACTAGCATAATATGAGCTTCGCATTTTTTTTTAAAAAGCAAGATGCCCCTACTTTTGCTTCTTATCAGCTTTCCATTTTTTATCTTTAACAGCTGCTAGGGCTACAAAGAACTAAGCTACACAAAAACTTGCCCACAAATACATGAACTACATTTAATT
Organism: Cuculus canorus; assembly: GCF_017976375.1. Lineage (NCBI taxonomy): Eukaryota > Metazoa > Chordata > Aves > Cuculiformes > Cuculidae > Cuculus > Cuculus canorus. Next base: position 59,865,603 of record NC_071403.1, on the reverse strand, counting down.
TATACATTTTGTTCTTTGGTACATGAATCTGTGGAAACCAAACCCTAAAATATTGAAAATTTCTGGTATACATATAAATATTTAATCAAGATAGTATTTCTACTGTGATTTTCACAAAGCTTATAACTGTATTTAAGCCCATCATCATCAAAACAACATTGATTCTGAGATCTGAATTCTCTGAAGTAATGTAGCTGTCCAGATCATAGAGAAAGGACCTCAGGAGTTTGGAGACAAACAATGAACACCAAAAGGAGTAATTTTTTCCTATTATTTATCTTTTCTATAACAAAACATGCCATGTAGAATAACTTTTTTTCTGAACACAATGCTGTAGCTTTCATCAGATTAAATTTATGGTTCTTGAGGGTAGATTGTTAACAAACAAGTGCTGAAAGATCTTGGCTTCCAGCAGTACATTAAAGTCTGCCAGGAACTATGTACTACTTGTGTTTATTGAACTTCTAATAATAGAATTAGAAGTGTCAATTAGAAGTTGAACTTCTAATAATAATTTCATATAATAATAAAATAATAATAAACACAACAACAACAATCACAGATGCTCATTGCCTTTGCCAGTGTCTCCAGCTAAACTGGCATCTCCTGTCAATTCTCCCCAAAACAGATTTTTGTCTCAAACTGATAAGCTTAAAAGCTATTTTATTAGACTGAGCACTACATCTGCCATACATGTACCACAAAATTGTATCTAAAAAAGAAAAAGATATTTAAATTACTCTAAAAATTCACAGAGCTAGACTATTTTTCCCCACAACAGAACGGTTTATTTGGGGTTTGTTTAAACCAGAGCATCAGACTTTTAAAAACCCTAACCTAGACATTTTAGTTAATAAAGCAAATTTCCAGCTCTATTCTAGAGATCTAAACACCTTCATTCAACTTCCCTCTAAGGCAGGTTAAAATTTTAACTTGACCGCACTGGGATTTTCAAATGTTAGCTAAAACATACCAGCCAACACGTTTACAAATACCTCTCAGGCAACAGAAATGTTATTCAGATTTAGACACTTGTTGCATAAGTTATTCCCTAACCTGAATTTTACCCAAATGGAAAAGCAGTATCAGTTTCACATAGATTTGTATAGTTCTACATTTTTTTCATTTACTCTTTAGTTCCTTTATTGTTCTGCAAAAGTCCTACATGAAAAAAATGGATGAACCACTGACACAATCCAAAATCTACTGAAATCAACAGACCAATTAATGGGAACCACAGGAGGCAGTAGTCCTAATCATATGATTGATTTCATATGGAAAGGATTATCATCCTCCTCCACACTTAAAACACACATATTTCACCCACTCACACATGCTCCACTCATCATGCCAGATCAGGATGGTATGTAATTGGACGTAAAATTAGAAAACAAAACTAATTATACAACAACTGATACTGAATGCATGATATTAAGATTGTTCAAAATGGAAAACATTTTTCTTTGTTTATTTTTCTTTTATTTATTTTAACCTTAAGCGATATATGGAACAACAGGTAAAAACATTTCTAAGGTAAAATTTTCAAAAGCAATTACATGATACAGGATTTTCAGTTCCGTGTTGAAAAGAGATTAATTGAAGGTCTTAAGAGCTGTCTACACAGCTGAGTACTGACATCTGCAAGCAGCTCTGCACATATTCCGTGCTGGCAGGGCACAAGCAAGTCTGGTTTGAGTATTCATTGGTACATTAATACAGCCTTGTAACCAGTCTACCAGACACTGCCACTAAGCCTGGACATGATGCCACCACACGTGACCCAGACCCAACAAGACTCTCTTGTTATCTCCCTGTCCTTGCCCGGGCAGACATGTTTCAAGTAATACTGTTTTTTTTAGTAATATAGCATTGAAATTTAAAAAAAAATCCAGCTCCCAAAAAGTAGGACTGAGACCTAAGTACTTAAAGGCACAAGAAGGTACTTAATAAGATTCTAAAAAAATATCTGTGTATATATATATATATATATATATACACACACACACTTTCCTCTGGTTCCCAGTTCCTCTTTGAATTTACCAACCTTCATCTCAAACCTCAGGTTCCTTAATAGCTTTAAATATATCACTCTTAAGCACTTAAAAAATTATACTCAGCATGCTTTTTAAAGACATTGTTAGTATTTTGCCTAAAATCTTACATGAAAAAGATCTCATTAATATCTTCATACTAGAAAACCATTACAGGCATTTTCATTTTTTGAAATTAACAACCATTTTGACACTTCCTTATGTTATTTACTAAATAGTGGAAGCAAAACTGAAGGTAAAATTATAGCTTCCTTCATAATCTTTCCACCTTCTTAGTTTTTTTCAGTGGAGAGAATAAAAATGGAATAAGATGGAGACAAATAACACAAGGAAAGGGAACCACTGAAGACATGAATATTAAAAAAAAAAAAAAAAAAAATCAACAAACACAAACAGCTACATTTTCCAAAGAATACAGAACTGTCTAAGAGGATGAGATTACTCACATTGCCTTCCAAAAGCTCTTCCGAAGAGCAACCTCGGTGTGACTGCTGGTATTTTTCTTGAAAAAGTTTTCCATCAAACACTTCCCAAGGCATCAAATCATCCATTCTGAATGGAAAGCCACAAGCACTGTTGGCCATGAGTAAAGTAGTAATGCCACGAACAAACACAGCGCCAAGATGAACAGCTCTGGAGTCCACTTGTGCAAGCTGTTAACATTAAAAGAAAAAAGTAGGCCTCAAAAATCAGGGAATATAATCACGTTACCATCACATATAACCATGTGAACAGCAGGGCAAATGATAAACAGTTCCAAAGCTGTGACAATGATGGTCCTCTACTGTACAGTAGAATTCATCAAAGGATTCTGTATCTAGTTTTATTCAATAAAATGAAAAAAGTGATATTTGTTTAAACAAATACAGCATCTCACTCAATTTTTTTTAATACAGATACATTCAAAATGAAAATGGAATGACAAAATAAATGGCTATCTTCAATGCATTTCTCAAATACCAGAGGTTTCCCAGAAAAAAATATTAGTGGAATGCAAAACATGAACTGGGAGTATAAAACGATGTGTACAGCAAACCATTGACTTTCCATAGTTTGATCAACAAGGAAATGTTACAGCACTTAGAGATCATTCAAATTATAAGATATGACAGAACAAAGCTTACAGTGCTCAGACTTTTATTTTAAACACTCTAAAATTTTCCTCTGACTGCAGTCCGAAAGTCAAATTATTTCACTTTTACATGGATGTCTCCAGAAGAAATATTGGAATGGTGTGACAACATCCAGAAAATGCAAAATGAGAAACTCAACAAGACAATTAAAACTCTTGGCCAAAATAAACTTGATGAGTTAATTTAACATCCTGCTGTGGAAAAGCATAGCAAACTATAAAAGTCTTGAATCCAGTATGAGGGAAACGGTGATTTTAAGTATCGTGTACAAAGCTCCTCAGTGGGGAATGCCTCTTCCACTCTCTGTACCGAAGTAGTCTGTCAGGACTAGGAGAGATTCATAACAGTGCAGCCATCAATACTGTAATCTGTGGCAGCTGTTGTACCCTTACAGTACAGTTTCCCTTGTAGTGCAAGTATACCAGGAATGGAATATCATCCAAAATAGTCCAGAACAGAAAGAATGAAAATCTGGCTCAAATTTTTCTTATTTCTAGCTCCTGGAGAGCTGTGAATTTTTTGTTTGAAATGCCATGGAAAGGGCTGCCCCATTATCAATAGCATGTTACATCTTGAAAGAACCCCAAAAGACATAAAGTTATGAACATACACCATCAATGCCCTATTTAAAAACGTGACAAGTAGTATCAGAAAACATGAAATGTTGTACTAGTGGATCCAAACTTTTTATCCCTAAGGGCCACAAAAAGAAAACAACAGGAAACCTTTCCTAGCAACATGAAGTTACAAGGCTTCTTCAAAAAGAGACAAACACAATACATCATCTGGAGAATATAGTTAGAACCTGGTCAAGGACTTGGTTTTCTGTATTATTAGGCAATAATTTAATTTGACTATGTGAAATTGTTTTTTGTGGCAGAGTTCTCCTAATCACAGGCAAGGGACAGTAGGGTTTTGTTAAACTGACTTGAAGACATGAGGTGAGACATGAGGTGTACCTCCAGTGGTCATTTTTTCTACCATGTAGAAGCAAAAGAGGCCCTATTGACAATAATCCAGTCAAAAGATACCAGGTAGGGTGGTCCAAAGCCCTCTTGGAATAACGTCTTGTGCCTCTAGCGATTCCTGGAAAGGCAGGCATAAATCTGGCCACCAGGGCACTAACCTGGCATGACACTCCATTCTTGAAATTCACATGATACAGACAACTGAAGACAACCACTGACATGCAGACAAATACAGAAAACACAAGCTAATTTGAGCAGTCATTTAGAAAATGAAAGGCCCATCCTTCTCTGACCATGACACTTCATACTTGAGCAAGGGAGACCTTTTCCCCTCCCTTTAAAATAAAAATATTTTCAGTATGGGATCAGGCCATTGAGTTTCAGGATGTTATTGCCTCCAGATGTAAGCTATCATTTGGCCAGTTGAGACTAATAATTATATGCATACTCATAACTCTTGCTCTGGCAAGTAAAGTAGGTTTTTGCAAACCACTTAACAATGCTGAAAGGTAGTAGAAAGAGGAATGTGGTGTAGGTGAACCAGTATTTGAACTAAAGTAGACTGTAAGATTACACAGAGCCAGCTACCAGCTGAGAGATTCTTAAATTGCATTAACCAGATTGTTCCTGGTCAAATCTTAAGACCTGCTAAGGAAATGAATTCACATCATTGTGAATCTACTTGGTTTGTGATCACAAAGTAAGACCTTATGAGTGGGAAGTTCTTACAAAAAGTAAGAACTGCTGGGAATCCTCAGAACTCAGAACTTTTTTTTTTTTTTGTGTAAACTAATCCAGCTAGGGAAATCTTTCAGAATTCACAGCACAAGAAATGGAACTTTAAATAACTTCTATAAAATACTTCAGAGCACTTTGGAAAGCCCTAAATATAGGCAGTTTTCCTTTTAAGCTATAAGGAAATGGACATGTCTAGCTACAATTAGCAGTAGAGGCCAAGAGTGACAGCAGCACACCAAACAGCTGAATCAAACTTGGCCATATCTACATCAATATGATTTATGCGAGCAATAGTCTCTTCATTATAGATCAGTACAGAACAGGGCTGAAATTTCCTGTCGTACAAATCAGTAACTTCTGTCACTGAATTAACACCGAATACTCATAATAGCAAAAGATTTAATTGCTGAAAAGAAACTTTCATGAAGAATAATGGAAACTACTACTTAAGCTGCTGAAAAGAAAATAGTAAATGCTGTTATCTGCAGCAATAAATTTCCCTTCTTCTAATTTAATGGCTGTGTACTGTATGACTATTACTTAATATCTTTCTGTCATTTATTGACAAAGATGCTTTTAGTGTCTTTTTTAATCCCACTGGAACCAAGGACGTAAAACAGCTGTTAGAACAGATTACTAATACTACATGTGGATGCTGGATGCCATCTGGGCCATAAATCTTAAAAAAAAGCTTTTATATCTTTTTTTTTTAATTCTGAAAAACTCTAAGCATACAACCAATGTAAATTCCAACATAAATAAGTGATCAACCAACCTTTCTTCAGTGACGTTATTCGAGTTAGTGCAAAACAAATGCACATATATTTGCAGAACAAGTGTCTACACAAGAAATTGGAAAATTTTGCTTTTGATAGCAACATACGAAATGGTAAAATATAGAAACAGACTTTCGAGTGTTGTCTTGAGCTGGAGATCAGTGTAGCACGGTCATTGACGCTAACTGTTACTTCCATCTAAGTGAGTATGGAGTACGAGCCACCAATATAATCCTAGCTGTGCTCTCTTCAACTACACTTGAGATATATTGGTTAAAAAGATAAAATAATGTTGCTGGTAACAGGTTTTACAGGTAGACGATGTCTATGTCTAGGGACAGCAAACCACAACTTTCTAAAGCACTGAAGTAACAAGGGGTAGATGAGGGTAAGGCTTGCTTTTTAAATGGAAATCAATATTGACAAAACCAAGGTGAGAAATATCAACTGTGATTTCTTTATTTTAATAAGACATTCACTAGAGGGTAGTTTCTATTTTCCATGTCTGGCAATGAAAAACAAAGAAAATGAAAGCACAGTGAATCTGTAACAATGAGCCTGTGCACATGGCAAACCACAGACTTGCTTTGCCATGGGAATGCTCACAACTGCTTGGTGTCTGCAATGCAAAGACGTCACAATGAGGAGAAGTGGAAAATTCCAAAAGAAAAGAAGGCTTGCCTTCCAGGGCATTACACCCTAGAGATTACTTCTTATTGGAAATTGTGTCTGTTCTTTTTACTATTTTTATAAACTCAGGACCCCAGTGAATCATGTGAGATACACCCCTGTGATCCCACTGCTGCTACTCCTACCACCAGCTGATGACATTTGTCTGAAAGAGACGGGGAGTGCGTGAGAACTGCTCCTCCTGCACCAGCTGCCTGCGCTGTGCCCCTGCTGCTGCTCCTACCAACAGTAGCTCCCCATCCTCCCAGCTTTAGGAGAAAAAGATTACTTTTCTTATTTGCTAACATTAACTGAAGACTGAGAATAGAACTCAAAGTTCACAGTTCTCTAGTAGCATCGCAGCTGAGGTTACTGCTATTCTGCCTAGAAGGCCTGAGCTGAACTGGGTAAGACCACTTGAAAAAGTGAGAGAAGTGCTACAGCACCCACACCACAAACGTACAATATTTTATTCTAACCGCTTGAGAAATGTCTTTGCATTTCTCAAAGAATGCAAAGAACCATCATCATAGATTTACATTATGCCTTTTTTTGCTCTATAGACACACAGATCAGGATGGTATCTGTGCTTGTGTATATCTTCATTGATCACAGAAAGAAGCTTTGCAAGATGGAGAGTGTTTGCTCAAAGGAGCAATTTGCAAACCTAGACCCAGACACTGTATATTCTGCTGAAGAGTTTTAACTTACAGGAAGAAAACTCCATGGATCTTGCATATGAAACGCAAATTTCCAGTTCAAATTACATCTAATTAAATAGTAACAAAATAGTAATCAGGATGTAAAAATACCTGTGTTTTAAGGAAATACTACTAGAACTGTGAGTCTTCTTTGTGGATTCACAAGCAAAGTTTTGATAGAGGTGTAAACATTATCCTGCACACTTTGAAAGCTGCACAATATATTTTTAGGAACATAGTAAAAACCTCCACATCTCCTTCAACACTATGGAGTTTAGAGGATTCAAATTCTGTTAAAAGGATGGATAGGTTCTCCCACACTTGAAATGTGATGGCAAGTATCTGAACCCACCTCTATCTTAAATGATCAAATATTTAACCATAAACAATTTATGTTTGAGCAATAAAGGCAGCAGGTAGATCCTATCTTGGGGAACTTGTCATTAAAACAGTAAGGCTTAACTTTGCCTGGGAGAGGCAAGGCATGCTGTGTTCCAAATGAAAACAGATGAACAGGCAACTGATAACAACTTCACTAAAGACAAATTCTCTGCAATGGAAAACATCTCTAAACAAATAATTTCAATCAAAAGACAGGATTCTTTTCTTGAATTCCAGATCTTCCTGCCTTCAACCATCAGTGTGAATCCCCAGCGTGAGTTATCTAAAGATGCTAAAACCCCTGTGTACTGGAGCTATGTGAGCAAAGATAACTAAACTGGTGCAATGATGGTAAATTTAAGGAGTGTTACGCTACAGAGACAGGCTGCTGAAACAGTACATGTACTTGGCATCAGTTAGCTTTAAGCAATAGGCTGCTGGGAGTGTAGTACATCACCTGCTCCCTTGACCTGTCAAACTGAGAGGGAAGAGGAGCACCGGTATTTTGAAAACAGGACTAATGTTTATTCTGATAAAAGGTTATGGCTTAAATTAAGCTCTTCCTGCTGAAACAAGATGTGTACAAAGGAAAATGGGGATTTAAAAGAGATTCTATGAGGGCATCTGCTGCAACAGAAACTAGAAAAACCAGTTTTCAAATACTTCTAAGCCCTCAAAGTAAATATTTAGCAGTAAACAACCAAATTGTTTACCTGTTGAGGAAAGATTATTTACTGGGTTTTACCAGGAGTTTGATGTAAAATGATACTTCTCTGTGGAACATTATTTACATTAAGCTAAAAACTCCAATGAAGTCAACAAAAAAAAAGCTTCAAAATTGCATTTACCTTTAAGCATCCTACAAAATAGTAACACAAAAGTACTACTGTTAACCAACCTGCAACCAGACAAAAATCTCCTTCAGTTCTGAAAAGACTACTTCTCATTTCTTGTTGAATTTTTAAAAATACCGGCCTTTATCAGAACCCTTAGTCATATATACAACAAAACCCAGTATAAATTACATTTCTGTGATGACGAATATCACCAGGTATAAAGCCCAGCCCTTTCAGCTTATCTGTACACCGCTATGGAATGGAGAGCACACTAGCACCTGCAAGAAGATTAAAATAACTTTACTTAGCTTATTAGACCCACAACTGCTCAATTCTGAACTAAATGATTGCTGGGCTAATGATAGCCCATAATACATGTGACATTTACAGAATACTCACATAAATGTTGAGTTATAGTCATCAGGATAACCATCCAACTATAGCCCAGCCAGCGGCCACATCCTTTCTACAAAAGTGAATGGATTCCGTAGGAGTTTTTCCTGCCTTAAATATGTGCTCATGTTTTTTGTGACATGCTTATCTTTGAACATCCTCACCTTTCCCTCACAGAGATAATACCGGATTTATTTGGTAGCAAAACGTATTTTATTTGTTTGGGATTCTGAAAACTCCTATAATCCCATTTTCTTTCCTTTTTTTTTTCATACATAAGTTAAATGTTTTGGAATTATGAGAAGGAGAAGTATTGGTAGCTCTATCTGCCTTGCAACTAATAGTTTCTCCTTGATGGGGGACAAACTGCTGACAGACTCCTGTTACATCTGCACCAGGAACTGATGGGCTCTTATATGTGCTGTGTCACTGGCATCTGAAATGGTTCAGTAATTATTTGAATTTTTTCCCATGCCTATAGCAATGCCTCCCTCTCACATGGATGCTCTAATAATGTGATGTCACGCTAAGGCTTCATCCTGATGGGCAATTTAGAACGTCTTCTCCTTCTCCCCAACTGCCTATTTAAAACAATCAACAGCAACTCATTTGTCTAAGACTCCTACATCTCTGTCAAACGTAGCTGAAATTAGCCGGCATATTTAAAAGTTATTAGGGGACACGGATTAAAATTTAAAATAAATGCAAAAGGTCACTTCCCTCTCAGTTCCAGTAACTTTCCATTGTATGCCTTCAAAGATAAAACTTCTTCCACTCCCTTACTTTCTGACACTCACTATACATTTCTGTGTTCAACTCTACGCTATCTCCTTTACCAAAATTTTACCAATGAGGGGCTTCATTTGCAACTACCTGCATGTTGACCATACTCCTATATACACCTTACCCTAGCCTTTTCCCTTTGCTTAATCATTGGACTTGATGTGGAATAAAGTTTTAGTAGTAAAAATTCTGCCATGAGCACAACTACTCGGCACAGTGCGCTTGGCTACCTTTGCTAATGCAGTATGTCCTTTCACAGACGCACACTATATTGGCAAATGATAGCTGGTCAGGCATGGAACTGCTCAGTGCCGTGGTGGCCTACTTTGCAGACATATTTCACAGTATACCATGAAACCGTTGCCATGTATTAACATCACTGCGACTAAAGAAATTTTGATAGGTAGGAGTTCACTGCTAAAACTATGCAAGGCTTAATTAGTGAACCTTAAAAATTAGTTCTGGATTTTTCTTTTTCTCATCAGAGTAGATGTTTAAAATCTATTTAATTGTCCTAATGTATGACCATTCCCACTCTTAAAAAGTATATCCTGAAAACAGCTTAAAAGCCTGATCTATTTCCCACCGAAACCAATAGAAAGACCAGTGAACTCTGGCAAAATTAGATTATTAGGCAAAATAGTATGTCTGAAGCTCTGCAGCTTCCAGAAATGTTATGACAACTGTTACTAATGTCATGTCTAGTATATAAGCTCTTCAAATAAAACTGTCATTGAACCAAGACAGTTAGCATAGAGAAGCCAGGAGAACAAATACTGTTTGCCAGCGCAATATAGATTTTGTTGGGATTTTTTCTCCTAGGGTTTCTTCACATTGCAAAGCAGCTGCACAATAAGACTGTTGATTAACTACAGTTCCCATTTTGAAGTGATATGGTACAGGGTAAACAATTCTGGCTAAGGGATTTTCCAGGTGTTAAGTCTCTATGTTGAGAAAGAAAAGAAATGGTTTGCTTCTATTTCATGACAATCCGGAGATCCAAGACAAATTGAACCATGAATCTATGCAGCAGTATCTCAGATGACCTATGAAAGGAATTGCCAACTTGCAACCTATGAGAACGTACGTTCAAGATAGTAGGAACTGATTTCTATATAAGCTGAAATACAGTATCCACTTCCAGAACACCTATTTCTTTTGGAATAGAAAACTGCCATACACGGCTTGAAAGTGGCTACCTTTTGGCATAAGAAGAGCAACTCCATGCTGTAGTTTAGATGAACACATACAGTGAAATTTAAGAATCCTTCTATGGTGCACACAGATGTTGCATAAAAATGGTTTTCTGAGCTATTCAAGAACTGACTACAAACAAAGTTTTTAAAGAAAACAGTATTACTTACATGTAATATTCTACATTTTCTTGTATCAGCACTATGTCGGAGCAAACTTAATATGAATACAGAAACAGTATATGCGAGAATAACTTGGCCATTTTTAAAGGTGTACATAACATGGAGAAGGATGCCATTTAAAAGAAAATGCATGCTCTGTAATAAGCCAGACTTTGGGATCTCAGCACTTCAGGCAGCATTGGACTCTGCAAGCGCTTTGCTGATGATATAAGCATTCACTGATACTCCAGCCTCAGAAAATGATCAACAGCCATTTTAAAACAAAAGGTACCTATTTTTTTGGCACAAGGTGCTGTGCCAAAATAAACTTCCTGCAGAACCACTATGCTTTCAGCCTCCTATAATTGAAAAACATTACCTGGCATTGTTGGTAGACTGAACTATGCCTCTGTTGTATTGAATTCCCAGTGTACAAATACAACATACAATAGTATAATTTTGCCAAAAAGTAAATAACATTGAGTAGATTGAGGGATGTTTTTTTCAAAACTGTACTGGCATAGCTCTGCTTTTATTAAATTCAGTAATACAGCTCTTATTGACTCTAGTAGGAACTTATGGAACTTTGGTCCTAGCATAGAAATATTTTCTGGCAAGATATATTTCTTTACCCTACACACACAAAATAAACAGAAAACTATTGCCAAACAAGAAACAATACTTAGGTATGCACTAACTGTCCCTGCTAAAACCAATATACACATAATTTTGTATTTGGCAAGAAACTGAATATCTCTTCTTTTAAATCTATTGGGGGAATACATAACAACCTAGCTGAATGTAATATACTTTTTTAGTTAATATACATATGCTTCCTACTAGTGCTGGTGTGACAGTAGACATGCTGATTAGTTTCCTAAACAATTACCTAAATCTCCCCATACAGGACTAATTTTTTTGGAGGTAACACACAATCACCTTTACACATCTGGTGCTTATTGCCCATGTGCATTGTTTCCAATAGGATGCAATTGTTTTAACAGTGATAACGTCTTGAAGTGCTAAGATATAATGTTGGTAAGGGATGCTATAATGTACATGCATCACTTTTCACTTAACATAGCTCCATTCCTTTATAAGAAGTTCATATAACCACATCTCAGCTATTGTTCAGCGAGCATCAGATGAAATAATCCCAAAATAAAGGTGAAGAGGAGGAGGATATATATATAACAATATTAATATTAAGAATTCACATTTTTACAGCACTTTTGGCTAAAGAATTTCTGTTACTGAGACTACTAGTGTATGAGTATTAAAAGTAAGAATCAAAATAAGAGAAAGAACTGATCAATTTGACAAAAGTACTAGGGGAAGCAACAGATAGGAACTGGACTCCATCTTGACTTTTAACCCCTAGACAATGATAATGTCAATCAAGAATATACTTGAAAAGAAAGGGAACAAATTAGTTCCTGGTTAGCCTTGCTGTTTCTGTTATCTTCAAGATGAACATTTCTACTACAGTAATTTGAAAAATTCCTATACATAGTGCAAAGCACTGTAACCATATGCCTAAAGGCTTGTTTTATCTTCTTTCTCCATCCACCTATAAATGGCTCATTAGGTCATTTCAGAAAACGTTTTTGCTTCTCTGAAGTTACACATAGCCATCTGCTTCCCCAGGGAAAGCCTAGACAGATGTGCAGCTTGCATTCCTGCTCAGGCGTGACAGGGGCAGGCAGGCAGGTGCAGGAAGCCCTGAGCAGATGACAGGCAGGTGCACGCGTGCCACTGCTTCCTGACGGCATGCTCCCTTCTCTCCCTGGCTCCAGCTCTTGCACGACACCTGTCCTGTAGGGACACAGGTCAGCCCTTAACGGCAATGGAGAGCAACCCCACCTACACCATGCAAACACCACCTCCAACCCTCACGTACTGCTTGTTCTTTGTAACATACAGTGTGCAAGGAAGCGAAAACTATTTATCTCATGAGTAAACTTACACTTTGACCAACACAAGCTTGGCAGGAAAATGTCAGTTGATAACAGAAATTGTTATTTTCCCTCTCTGTAATAAGTTATCTGACTTTTTCAAAGCTGTAAGTTTGCTTAATATTTTAGGAGAGGTTTATTACCCTCACTACCAATAAATACACTTCAACTTCTGCAGTATTACTGTTCACGGATTAAAAATCAACAAAGATTTTGTTATCTGATATTCTGGAGTGTTTTTTACCTTAAACATCATGAAAAATTCTGTATGCCGTATAAAGCCTAAAAGCAATTTATAACTGAAACATTACTCCTATCTCCTTGCTGTTGAAACCTTGCTAATAAGCTACATGGCAGTAAAAGGTAAAACTCTCAGGAAAGCCGACCAAAGTCATACAATTATGGTGAAAAATGCAATATTGTCTTCCACAGAAAGGAATAGCAGCTCTCTAGTTTAAGGCCATTGCTCAAACTCTTGCTTAATACTTCCTCCATAAGCAAACTGCATCCAACTAAATGGATGCATTTTTCTCAGAAGGTAGAGGAGCTGATCTACTTGTGCTGGGGTTTGTATTTGTGCCAATGACGTGGCTATGTGAATTCTGATACTTGAGTTTATGTCAAATGTAAGAAATATTCAGGAAAGAGACTCCGATAATACTAATAGATACACTAAATTTAGTAAAGAAAATAAGCAATAGTAGGGCAGAACAGTAATCTTGTCTGAAGTTCAGTATGTTAGAGTAAGAAAGGTTTTTTTATGTTTATCAACTAACAGCAGCAAATAAAGGCAGAGACAGCTGTCCATGTAACGTGACCAAGAAAACTTGAATTCCTTCTGCACTCCAAAAGATCATTAAAAAATATCGACAGATTTAGAGATAGGACTGTCAAAAAATACTGTAAAAAACAACTAACTTCGGCTCCCAAGATATAATTATATTTGCATTAAAGATTGATCCATGCAAATGAAATAGTTCACTCTCAGTATTGGATACATACCCACCAATTCAAAGTCACTAGAGAAAATAAAGATGTTCTGCAGTACTGAACTAGGCATGCAGACCCAGGAGGCCAAAACACAGTTTTTAAGAGAAAAGCAGAGTATGGAAGCTTGAATACATTCAGGCTTAATATACAGATTTAATATAAGCAGGTTCATTTGGTGCAACGTCCTCTTGATTAATCATGTTTGTTTTTTTAATGTTTTATATGAAAACTAGCTACTGGAAGACTTAAATATTTCTATTTGGATTAGCTAATTTAAAACTAACTTGAGGAAAGGAGGAGGAAGTTATATTTCTGAGGTTCAACTGGGACCGAACAATCTCAGCTTGCAATCATATCCCATACTGCTGCACTTTTTGTTCAAGATTAGCCCAGAACACTGCAGAAATCTGAAGATCGTAGATGAGAGAATGGGCTGGAAAGCAATGCCAAGATCAGTAAACCACCTCAGTACCCGCTGTTCCCCATCCCCTGCCAGTTACAATCTCAGCTATCATTTTAAAAACACTTTTGACAGATGCAAATTTTGTTGGAATATAAAGCCCCAGTTCAGTAAAGCATTTGGGAATGCACTCGAATTCCACTTTAGTTAATACCAATGAACATCACAGAGGCAGGTCCTAAGAGAGGTTTGAGATCTCTACCATGTTCTTACTTGTATTTTCTGTTTTCCTCAATCCAATTAGACTTCAAGTAAATATTTATCAGGAAACAGTCACACAAGCACAATAAACATACATGGAGAATTTTGTTTAAACAATATTTTAAAAAACATAGATAGCTCATAAAGCCTGTTTGGAATCTCTGAAAAGTATCACGTCTAATGGTGTTGACAAATGTCGCTTGGCTTGCCAAATAGGTCAGAAGACTGAAAAACTGGAATGTTCAGAATCTGGGTACTATTTATGCTTTTCTTATCCTCATGGAAAGGGGAAAGAATACAGTTTAAAAATACAGAACAGAGTTAGCAACATCGTTCTGAAATTTGTAGTCCCTAACCAAGCTATCTACACGCTACTCCAAAACATTATTTTTTTGCATGCATGTGACTAAGTATTCTCCAGAAAATACCGAGAGAAAAGTATCTTGTGTAATATCGATATAATACTATTATCAAGCTAATTCTGCTTCCATGACACTGTATAATGGAAAATATTTGAAGGTTCTTCTATGCAACTAAAATTCTTGCTAACAGTACTTCTACCTGTCAAACTAGTTAACTAGCTTGCTGAGTATTTTTCTAATTATTATTCCAAAAGCTAATTAAGTAATACTATATATTTCATGAAACTTCATTTGCAATCAAATGGAAAAAACTCTCTGGAACTTTTAAATTAAGATCTAAAATGACTGTGCTCATCTTGTATCAGTAATACTTTTTAAATAACTGAAAGCACTTGAAGAAACTGAATTAATACACTTCAGTGCTTGACTTGCTTGTGCCTCATACACAGTCAAACCGTGGCACAAAAGATGTGGTTACTCCAAAGTAGATATTCCAGCATAACTGGATATTTTACAGAAAAGCTATAAAGAGCTTGCACATTGTGTGAACTCCAGCAGCAAGTCATGTGTATGTCTACTCATGCATCCACTAACTTTGAGTTCATATTTTCAGACAGACATTTCAATTTTATAAGCATTTAACAAGATCCAAATTTCATCTAGCAATTTCCTGATGTATTTCCTTTTTAACCAAATTTTCCTATCTCATCTTTGGCTACTACATTCAGAAAAGATGTCATTCACAACTCTCCATCTTCAACACAAATTTTTCATATATTTCCATATTTAAAGAAATCTCAGAAGAAATGTATTTCTGTTTATAACTCGCAGTGCCCTATCCTGTTCGGACAGTATTTTACATGCATTACAGGTGAAAGATGATCTATAATTGTACTAGTAAACAAGCAGAGCCAGCACAACACAAGAAACAAGACTGCGAGCATGACTGCTGGTGCCTCCTTTTCTCACCAATGTCCTCAAAGTCAGACTGATGGGTCTCTGGGCTTTTTGCCAAAACAGCACACCAGATTAAAACAGAAACAAGAGAAATAGGCAACCTGGGGTCCAAAATTTAGTTCTGACCTTATGTATAAGCTCTATGGGAGGCTGGGCCAAAGTAGAATGTTAATCTACCATATACCGGGGGCACAACGAAACTAGAAAAAAAACTTAAGAGAAAAAGAATGTTTAAAAATCTCTTCTCTATCATATGCACATTTTGGCATTTTGAAAACATTGATCCTGAAAAATAATCAAATCTTCATGTATAAACATTATGTTATTCCCAGAAAGTAATTATTTAACGTGCATTTTTGTTGTACGTCCACAGCCCACTTTCTTTCAGCATGAAACAAAGTATATTTTTTATGGCTTAAACTCACTTTATGAAACAGAAATGTCCATGTATCCAGGTGGAGGTTGGTGACAAGTGGCATTCCACAGGAGTCAGCAGTGGGAACAGTGTTGTTTAACATCTTTGTCAGAGATATGGACAGTGGGATTGAGGGCACCGTCAGCAAGTTTGCTAATGACACTAAGCTGTGTGGCATAGTTGGCATGCTGGAAGGAAGCAATGCGATCCAGAGGGACCTTAACAGTCTTGAGAGACGGGTCTGTGTGAACCTCATGAAGTTCAACAAGGCCAAAGGCAAGGTCTTGCACCTGGGCTGGGGCAATCCCAAGCACAAATACAAGCTGGGAGGAGAACTGATTGAGAGCCACCCCGAAGACAAGGACTTGGAGGGCGCTGGTGGATGAGAAGCTTAACAGGAGCCAGCAATGTGTGCTTGTAGCCCAGAAAGCCAATCATATCCTGGGGTGCATTAAAAGAAGTGTGACCAGTAAGTTGAGGGAGCTGATCCTCCCTATCTACTCCACTCTTGTTTGACTTCACCTGGAGTACTGTGTTCAGTTCTGGAGTCCTCACCAGAGCAAGGACATGGACTTGCTGGAGTGAGTCCAGAGCAGGGCCATGAAGATGATCAGAGGGCTGAAGCACCTCTGCTAAAAGGACAGGCGGAGAGAGTTGGGCTTGTTCAGCCTAGAGAAGAGAAGGCTCCAGGGAGACCTTATAGCAGCCTTCCAATATTAAAAGGGCCTAGAGAAAAGATGGAAAGGGACTTTTTGTCAGGGAGTGTAGTGATAGGACAAAGGGGAACAGTTTTAAACAGAAAGAGGGGAGATTTAGATTAGATATTAGGAAGAAATTTTTTACTGTAAGGGTGATGAGGCACTGGAACAGGTTGTGGATGCCCCATCCCTGAATGTGTTCAAGGCCAGGTTGGATGAGGCTTTAAGCAACCTGATCTAGTGCCCCTGCCCATGGTGGGGGACTGGAATTAGATTATCTTTAAGGTCCCTTCCAAAGCAAACCATTTTATGATTCTTTGATTCTAAGATAGGAAAGTAAAAAAAACCACCAGATCTGCCCAGACTACATAAAAATTTAAAAAATAATTCTGGAATAATTACACAACAGCATGATCCAAAAGGTCCTCACTACAGTGGGCCACATCAGGTAACGACATTTTTTCTGGTTAGGTTTATATTATGTTTATGTTCTCCCACAAACAGCAATACTAAATTTTATTTAATGTAGTAAATTTCATACAACACAAGTCCCAAAACACTATCCTCCACAGGAAAAAAGAATGTATCAATGTTGCAAGACAGAATTCACCATTACAAATATTCCACCAGCTGTAAGTCAGGTCAGGAAGGAGTCTGAAACTTAATTCACTCACCCTAGGACTGCAACCACTAGAACACGTATTATAGTACATTAAAAGCCTATGTATTTGCCATGACCCTCAGTTTCCATATCTGAAAAAACCCTAATGTAAAAGAATTTTCCCTGAAAATATTTATCCCAAAGTTACCATGAACTTTTTTTTGTTATTCAATTACCCCGGTCCATACCTGCAAAGCTGCCAGCTGAGCAGCTGACTTCCCTTTGAGGCAGAGAACAACCGCCACAAATGCATTTAAGTCCTCCAGAGAGAGGCTACTGACCTAAAACAGATGAAAAAATAACACATTATCTGAAGGCTCTGAAGAGGATCTTCCTGCAAATTGGTTCCTCTTGCTCAAGCACATCAAACTTAAATCAATGACCTCATGAAGTTACGACCGCTGTGAATGCATCGTCTAGGAAGATACTTAAAGGGAATAAAATACTTGCTTTCACAACTTGAATGAAATGCACATCTGACTACGCATGTACAGTGTATATACACCGATTTCCACACACCAAACAATATACCTACTCATCATGTACCTTTTCCTCTTCTCTTGGAGTTTCTTAATAACAGGAAATATCTTCATCTCCAATAAATTACATTTTTTAAAAATATAAATTGCTTTCTAATCAAGACCCAGAACAAAACGCAACTCAATGAACCACAGATGTGATTAGGATTTCTTTCAAATGCCTATACGGTTATCTGCTGATAATTTTCAAAGTAATTCTAAATATTTCAACTACCTATTTAAGCTATATTTCAAGATTTAACAAAATATATTTGGATTCTTTCAGGTTTTTAGGTTACACATTGAAGTGGGAAGAACTCAGAAGTACAGGAAAATTACAATAAAATGTTCAAGTGGGAAAACATAAAGAAAAATTTTTAATTCATGTAACACTAATAAAAAAAGGAGAATGCAAACATTTACTGTAGTGAAAAAAGCATTTTGAAATTCTATAAAGGCACTCAGGAGAAAGTGCCTCTAGACTAGATGGTCTGATTCCTTGACAGTACCAATCCAGTTCTGATCAATTCCTTCCTCTTATACAGATTACACCAAGACCAAAAATCTGTTACAAATGCTGAGGCTCCAAAGAGGGCTCTAAGTAAGATTCATAAAGCATTACAATTCTTTATCAAATGGAACTTGAAGGAAGGTTTCTCTTGCAAAGTGTGGAAATGTGCATTGCAGGCTTACAGCACAGTTAAAAGGCGGCCTAAGACTCTGCATTGCCTTTCTTTTAATAGCTTGACCTTCAAGGAGTGCTTTGTTCACCCCATTTCATTCCATTAAGAGTTGCTATTAAAAATCAAAAAGTTACAGAAAAAAAAAAGGAGAGAAAAAAATAAAAAAATTATTGATGTAAATCAATAGAAAAAGAAAAAAACTAGGAAGCTGTGTATAATTACTTCATTAATTTATTTGCTTAGGAGGAGTAACGTGTTCTTTCCTCAAAAAGATAAAAATTTTTCAACCACAACAGAGAATTTTCTTCTTTTAAAAATCAGGCCTTGCTGCTTGTCCCATTGTAAAATACTCGTCCCTCTACAACCGTTGTTAAAACTTGCTTAAAGCACAAGAATGTGATGGATATCAGAAAAGTTTCAAGCTTTCAGAATGCTCCTCGGTATTCATTAACTCCACCTGGCTGCTAAGATCTGATAATGGCCCTACTTTACCCTTTAATTCTAGTTAGGTCTCACCTTTGTGTAGATGGCAACAAGAGAGGTTTACTAAACCTGCACATTTAATAGCTTGCAGTAACAGAAAAATTTACTCTCTGCTACAGAACAGTTCTTAATACTTGCATGGTTTTGTGCTAAGAAAAGTAGGTTGAAGATTGCTTGCAAGTACAATGGCAAGGAGATGTCCCTTTCAGAACAGATCAGTCAAAATGCTTACCAATATCAAAATACTTCTTTAGAGAAATATTTTATTCAGTAACTGGACTTGGTGAGTTAACATACTTCCACTGTCAGATTTCCTCCAACGTCTTGAATGAGAAATTCCCCCTTTCTTTGGAGGTTTCATAGTTCGATATTTGTATTCATTCACTCCTTCCTCCAACTTTTAAAGATATATCTATTATTTTACAATTTTAAAATTATATTTGTTCTTAATTTGGAGGACATTTGAAAAGAACTTTCACTGAAAAGATTACTCTTCAAAGCAACATTTTATTTACATAGTTAAGATTTGCTTATTGGGAATTCTTTCTCAAAAAAAAAAATGCATCTGAAGTTTTCAGTAGATACTTGCACATAAATTTTGAGAAAGCCAGATGGACTGGAGAGTATGCTGGTTCCTGCAAAACCTAAGTTTAAGTAAGATTAAATCATAAGAGATGAAATTTTTAGGAAGTTTTTCTCTCCCTCATATAAGCTGAAGGAAATGATGTTAACCTGCTCCAAGGCAATCTACAATTATTACCCCAAAAGTTATTTAAGTTGAACAATTGTAAGAGAAATGTAAGAGTAAAGTGTGAAGTAAAGACAAGAATTAGGCCACAGTTAGACAAGCATTGTTTCCTCAGCTATAAAGCAAATGAAAGCAGTATGGCCAGCTCGAAGTATGGCTTCTTGACACTTTTGTTCTCATGTCTCCTCTCAAACGACCAAAACAAAACAAATGGACAACAGCAGAGAACTAATCAAAGTTTAAAACAACTCAGTAATGATAAACA
The DNA here is from genome assembly GCF_017976375.1 of Cuculus canorus. Taxonomy (NCBI): domain Eukaryota; kingdom Metazoa; phylum Chordata; class Aves; order Cuculiformes; family Cuculidae; genus Cuculus; species Cuculus canorus. Next base: position 59,845,423 of record NC_071403.1, on the reverse strand, counting down.
TTTTAATCCAAATCAATTCCCTAGTCTGGTTCACAGGTTAGATTGTATCAGTGCAACTCAGAAGGCAGAAGAAAATCAGGAGAACAGGAAGGTGTTGAGAAACTGGCACTGCCATGAAAAACCTTCCATCAAACTAAGCCCTTTACATAATGTCTCTGCTCTTACTCTTGTTGAAAACATGAGCTGCAAAATTGTTTTCATTTCTGTTTTTAAAATTAGTTCTGAAAAACACCTCCTTAACGACCTTTTCTTTTTCCATTTTATAAATAAGCTGTGATCAAGGCTCAGTAAACCCACATAACTCTGTAGGTGTTCTGTCCTGTTACTCCTCAATTCCACTAAAGAAACTCTTCTCAAATAATTTAGTAATCATGCTGAGAAAGGATGTACAGGATAGCAAAATAAACACTGAAAATAGCTAAATAATTGAAACTGGGATTTCATATCCAAACATGAAAAACACTTAGAGTATGTTAAAAAGTACATGATATGTATCTTGCTGAATTGAAACTGTAAGGTGTGAAATGATGTTTAATGAGTTTCAACTTCAAAAAACTTTCCATTTATATTCTGCTATATAAAAAGAAAAAATGAGCTTTACAGATGATTGTATATTCCCATATATAGTTCCTCAATGCATCACCTAAGTTTGCATAAACATGTATGAAAGAAAAAGAAAGGAAAAGTCATGGATAGCTTGTTTTCTTGTATCACACAGCAGCATAAATCTGTAACTGAGGAAAGCAAAGTTTGAAAGAGCAAACCAAAAGACAAAATGCAGTTCAGTTTACGTAAAAGTGCATCAGAGCTTATCAGGTTAGATAAAGGCATTATAACTTTCTCATCCTCAGAGAGAAAAATCTGCCTGCGAGATCAGCATTTGAAAGGTGGCAAGTACAGACAATGAATATTAAATACCTAAGAGAAACGTAAATGATGAAGCAATATTGTACTTAATCTTGTGTCCCTTTTAATTACAATTAAGGTAGACTGCAGGCAGACAGATGTTTGGAACTCTAGCAGAACTGCTACATAATGATCCCCTATTACTTGGAATGTTATTAGAAGAGCCATATCCTCAATTCTGGCTTGAATTTGAGTGGATTGGCAAGCTGGTGTCAAAAAGTAGTGGGAGCTGACTAAATATTTATATTGTCTGTTTGCAGAGTCTGCATAGTCACCGGAGGGAATGTCTTCTTTTGAGAACACAAAGGAAACACAAAAAGCAAAGCTTTAATTTGCAAACAGGTCCCAAAAAGTGGGGGAAATCTCTCGTTTATACTCTCTCTGTTAAAACACCCAAGGGGCTTTGTTATGCGCATGTGAGCCTAACTACAAAAACCCAAGTGTTTCTTGAACAGGATAATGCATGTTAAATGGAGCAATTAAAAATACTGTAATGCAGTACTATTATGTTTGATCAACTATGCCTACAGAAAAGATTAAGAGAAAAAAACCAGCACAGGCGAGAAAAAAACACTGTTACAGTAAATCACATCTTTGAGGGCTGACAGCTGCAGAAAAAGTGACTGTCACAGTTACCTGCATCATAAGATAGGTCAGCAAGCAGCAGAATGCTGCAACAGGTGCTTCTAGAGCTTGGAGCTCTTCCATCTCATCTTGAAGGTAAAAGCATGCCAGAAACGTACTATATCGTTGCTTTTCCACATCGGGTCCTTCGGCAAACCACAATGTTTTCAAATTAGGTATTCCACCTACAAAAGAAATCCATTATTTTATATTGGCAGCAACAAGATAAACCATGCTTGTGTCACTGCAATCTGAAAGGAAACAACTGATCTGCTCTTGGCATTTGCAAAGACCACAGAGATAAAAATAAAATATATTTGACAAAACTTGGCCTTTGGGAAAAAAAAAAAACAAATCCCAAACACCCCAAAAAATTAAGGCCTGTAAACAAACTGTATTTGATACAGGCATGTTTAAGCAGACTGGACTGAATTCCATTGTTACAATAATACAGACAACTTTGAGACGGCAGGCTTTTACACTTGTAGGCAAACTGTTCTTGCAAAGAGTATCCTTTTCCTTGGGGATCCACAGCATTAAATAAGGTTAGCTTCTCCATAAAATAGCGATTTAGCAGAAAACAACCATATCTGCCTTCTCTCTCTTCTAGAGCTAGTGCATCAGGAGTCCTTGAAGCATCCACTCATTGCCTCTCTTATAATCACCTGTTGTAATGAACAGACTGGTGACAGGTTTGCCATTTGCTGTCAAACATGTATTCTCCACAAAACACTGTGCAGTAGGTTCCAGTTTGGGAACAAAAAACAAAGTTATCTGGTAAATTTGCACTCCCTTGGCTACTGTATGAAATGTGATTGCAAACACACACAAAAGAACTGTTATCAATTTTGTATAAAGTCTTTCCGGACCTTCTATAGTATCATTCAGTCTGGTTTCTAAATCCTTAATATTTATCCCATGTTGGCATGTCCCTACTTGTGGCACGTGTGAACGAATGTAAAATTTGCTCCCCACTTAAATTACATTTAATCCATTATCAAAATAAACACCAATGCACGTGAAATAACAGAACGGCTAACTGGCTATGCCTAAGAATCCCAATTAAAGACAGAATCCTCCCATAAAGTACTGCTGCTTCTGTAGTTAAATAAAATGAGGTGTGAATTTTAAGTGTGGACTAATTAAGCTACATTTGGTAACACCTTTTCCTTTTTTGTGTGACATGCAGCAGCTGCAGTCAAGTTAGGAACACTTGATGATAATAAATGGTTAAACTGACAAGGTGCTGAAATTTACATAGACATGTTTGTTTAGCCAAGGAAGCCCATTAACCAAATGGTACTTATTCTTTGGAGATGGAGAAAACTAGAAGAGAAGTTAGCATTTTTTTTTCTTCATTGCCTTGATGGATGTTTCTTTTACTATTTTTAAGACTAACTCTCCCATCAAAAGTTTTAACCATGTAAAGAACTACCATCATACAGTTTGTAAGTTTCCAACCTTATTTTGTACGTAACATATGGATTAAGAAAAAATACCAGTTGCTTGACCGGAGTCAGAAATGCGGGTTAGTGATAACACTGGCAGTGAGTGGTCCAGTACAGACAGCACAATAAAACTCAAATAAACTTTTCCTACCAAAGCTAAGCAACTTTAATGTGCTAGACAATTTTTACAAGGATAAACTCAAATAGTTTTTATGGTTTTTGCTTTCTAGAAGGTTCCTAATCAGCAACATATGAAGAGATACACCAAGAATCAATTAAAGAAAAGTACTCTTTCCATCTGAACAGTTTTATTTTAAATAAATTGCATCCAGGGGTATATCTAATAATAGAAATCCTTCTTTCTTCAGAGTAAAGCCATGAACTACATCAATAATCAAGATTACATATCTATATTAAGAGAGCTCAACAAAAAATTCAAGATATCTATTCCATAAACAGTTTCTTACGCTTTAAGAAACAGCATCTACTTGTGCCTGGGAAAAAGAGGTAATGATGAATTATGAGTTATTTTCTCTGGGAAAGAGAATTTGACATTATCTCCTTCTGGAACACATCAGCCAAAAGTGTTACTTTTCTGAAAGGACCTCTTCTACAAGTAATTAAATTCTATGTAGTACCAAAGAGTAATTATATCCATTACATTAACCCTTAAATGAACGATAAGTAAAACAAAGAAACAAATACACTGAAAATTAATGACCCTCCCATCATGCATACAGTCAATCTAAGGTTCTTATACAGTAGATTACCAGAACTGTTCTCTGCTTTTGTTATATCCTCACTACATACTTTACAGCAGTTAGAAAACATTCCCAAAAGACAGAAATTTACTTGGATAGGGAGGAGAAATAGTTTACTTCCTGAATACATCTAAAGATTTACTAAATTAACCTAAAACAAAACAAAACAAAAAAAATACCAACAAAAAAACTTTAGTAATGATAGGGAAACAGAACACAACAAAATACACTTACATATAATTGAGACATCTTTAGTCAAGAGAAAATTCTCCTACTAGAACTGCAGGAACCACAAGTTCCTATGAACTACAGAGAGATATTAAACACTGCATATGGTTATGGTTATCCGCAACATTGCACAAATCTGTGTGAAAACTCTATTCAGTACCATGTAAACTGCAGTCCTTCGGTACTTCAAGAAGAGAAGCATCACACAAAGACCTCCATGCAGGAAAAGAGATACTACTTGCTTCAACACAAAACTGGACAACCAACAAATTAAGAGAAAAAACACCATTGAATGATTTTTTTACCCTTTTTCTTCTTCACTCACACATTTAAAGACATTGTCATATAGAAAGTATTATGATAAACGAGCACTTCTTCAAAGGAATACATAAATATTTATTTCATTTGTTTGAACTTCAACATCTGATTTATGAATACTCAATATACGCACAAGTTGTAGAATGCCTTAATAATATGGTATTGTTGAACTCAAGGCTTATACAAAAGTGATCCTCACATTCATAGCATCTGAAAACATGTCATCATTGTGCATACAAATACAAATGTATAAGTGTTCTGGTTTCAGCTAAAGTTGAATCAGTTTTCTAACTTTTCAGCTAAGCCTCGTCTAAGTAAATTAATTTCTGAAAGTTAATTGTAAGTTTTTCCAACAGTGTTTCTCTCTAGGAGTGCTAACATGGGGCAGTGGTATGCAGAAAGGTCATTGCTTATACTTATTCCTTTAGAAACCAAAGGCCATCCTCAAGCAGAGGGAAAGCCTTAAGTCAGAGGCAAAAAAGGGTCACACCTGCAAGGAGAAGCAGACAGAACAGCTGACCCAAAACTCACCAGTAGAGTATTCCACTCCATATATGTCATACACGGTATAAAATTGAGGGATCACTAGGGTCCCTCTCTTCTTTGATGTCCAGTGTCCCGTGAGGACTTAGTCTGTCTTTTTACTGTGATACCAAACGCCTGCATTCCTGAATTCAGTTCCTGAGTCCAGCTACCTCCTGCCACTGAGTCCAGCCCTGATGTATTTGTACATATTTTATTATTTTCTTATTAATGGTATATGCCTTATTATTATTACTGTTTCATTAAAGCTTTAGTTTCCAACCCACAAGTCTTTTTCTCTCATTTCCCTTTCCCTGGGAGGTGAGGAGGGAATTGAGACCAACTGCTCACATTTTATCTGGCATTCAGGCCAGGCCAGGGGTAAACTGTGACAATAAAGTTAACTGTTCATGTCTATTTGAAGCCATGACTACTGAAATTTCATTTTATAACACCAGTAATAGAACCTTAACACTTCATCGTTTTACATACTCATATAAATACTGAGCAATAAAAATGAGTTTATATAAACGTACTTGCTAGGAAAACTCAACATTAACTTGTCAACAACTGTGGCCCCCTTTAAAGATGCCATAAACCCAAATGCCAATTAAATCTGACCATTAAAAAAGCATTCCAGAGACAGCATTTTGAACATGTGTATTCATGACATATTCCTGTAAGACACAGTGATTATAGCACTGAAAGTATATCCAGACTCCGTGGTCTGAAGATACAATATCCTACACATTTCCAGAAGTAAAATGAAAAGCAGAATACATATATTTCCAGTAATGACTTCAAAACTTCCTCTGTCCCACATAAACTGCACACATCTAAAATAGACCTGCCATGTTCACAAGATATGGATGTTAAACATTATTTTCTTGGATCACAGATCTTCTAACAAAACTCACACTCAGAGATGTTTTTTACCATTTCAGTGTTGCTCTGTTACCGTGTGGGAAACGTCAATCACATTCACTCAACTGAAAGGAAACATTCTAGAAGGGAGAAATAGAGACAGAGAATGCGAGCAAGCCCAGGCACTAATTCACGAGACCGTCTCTCAAGAAAAATACATATACTTAATACTCATTATACTTTAAACATATTCTATGGTATCATCTTACAGCCTTTAGGGTTTGATATTTCATTTCTAAAAAAAGAAAAGCTAACATTCAATCCATCATCTGCGAGCTTTTCAGACGTAACACTTCGGCTGTTTAACACAAAAAAATCAGTGGGAATTCTATTCTTTCTCTTTTTTTAAGAGCAATGCAGAATTTAAAATATTTCTGGTTATGCACATTACAGGTAAAAGTGCATATCAAATAATCTTTCTTCAGACTTTTTAGTATAAATCAAATTCAATAGTCAGGATTTCCCATATTTTCTCCTCAGTACGCATCTACAGCAGTTGTGATGATAAGGTTATTTTTTTCTAAAAAAAAAAGATAAACCAAAGAACCTTCCCAGATTAATTGCACCTGTCTATTTTCCAATAGTCTCCAGTAAGGTTTTTTCACTTTTTGAGTAACCTGATCTTGATTGATAGCTTTGAACTCTAACTTCCTATAACAACTTCTTTAAATTTAGCTCTAAATATGATCCCTGTCTGAAAAATGTGATGCGCTGTTGAGAACCTTATTTGGTGAATTAGAAAGTCATGCTGTGGAAAATAAAAGATGCATGAGCGAATGTAAGGCATACAAATATGGACTGCAAAAATTTTAGAAAAATATTTGTTCGCTGAAGGAACGACAACAGAGCACTAAAAATAAACACTAGAAGTCCTCCTCCCCTTTTTTAATAGTCTGCTTGTACAGTCTTTCATTACTGAGTTAAGATTATGGCTGAGAAGATACTGTTTTTATAAACTCCTCTTATGAGATTGTTATAAACACACACAGCGACTTTAAATCTTGTTTAATGTCACCATGAAGGTGGGTTCTATATGTAGTATGTTTACAGAACAGTAGAATTAGAATACATGAAATTAAGTGGATTTCTCTGCAGAAAGCAAGGAAGGTACTATACTATCTTGGACAGAAAATTTCACAACAATAAATACAGTATATTTGCTATGCAAACTGCAATGTAACTACATAGGCATGGTTTATTCTTCATTAAGTTTGGTTTGATTGTTTTACAAATGCATGTTCACATATCACTGCATGCTGAAATTAAACAGTTGTATGATGCAGACTGATCAATTTTTACTCTGTACATTCATATGCATTTGGAAAATTTCACAGCAATTTCATGCTACCATCAAGCCAATTAGATAATCACTCTCCTAATATGGTATCGGGGTGCTGGACAATGAAACTACTGTATATAAAATGAAACCTTATTTGTATTTTGTCTATATAACTAATTTCTTCCAAAATGGTTCCTTTCAAGACAATTTTGAAAAAGCTGCTTTCTAAAGCGCAATTATTTTTCCTTTGTCCTCAAATTTGAAGACCCTTCTAAATATGCAAGTTTCAAATATGAAGATAAACATACAATCTCAGTGTACCTTAAAAGAAAATTTAGAATAAACCTAGAAAATTAAAATCAAGTAGGCTGTAAAGCAATTCCTAGCCAACAACAATAAAAAAAAGCACATGCATTTCTTGGACCAAATCAGAACAAGGACTGCTACAGAAAGTTCTGGGTACTGAGGGAAGAAGTGCTGCTAATTACCCTCAAAAAGACAAATAGATAATAATTTGTTTAACAAAATACCAATAGTATTATCCATCAACAGAACTAATTAATTTCATATAAAAAACCCTCTGATCTCCTAATCCATACGATAACAGATGATTGGACGGAGAGAGAGAGTTTTGAGAGTACGGATAGAGGGGTTATGAGTACAATAGCATGGGCAAATAAACAATTAGAACAATTTTCCCTCTATAATAACAAAATCCTAACTTGTTTACTATCCTAAACTTGTATTGCATGACACAACACAGGGATAAAGAGAAGAACAACATACATTGCCCAATCTTTTCACTAAAGTGTATTATACTTCCCTGTAAATGTAACACATTCCTCATAACACTGATATCACTAAGAGTATTCATGAATGTGTCCTTTACCAAGCAAAAGAAGATAAAACCACATGAAACACTTCATGCTTAAAACAGCAGAAACAGCTTCACAGAAACAGATAGCCTAATTATTTTAGATTCTTTTTTTTTAGATTCTTTTTGGGGTTTTTAGATTCTCTTTTTGGACTGCCATAGGTGATTCCTGGAACTTTCCCATTCCTGGAGGTGTTCAAGGCCAGGATGGATGACGCCTTGAGCAGCCTGATCTGGTGGGAGGCGTCCCTGTCCATGGCAGGGGCGGTTGGCATTAGATGATCTTTAAGGTCCCTTCCAACTCAAACCATTCTATGATTCTACGATCCCAAAATGACCCTTTTTTATATTCTCTGCCAGTTTTGTTAACACATTCTCTCAAACAGCTTAATAGAAGAATTTTAATATGGCTTTACACACCATTTATCCTGGCCTTAGAGCAGCATTTAAGAATTTTTTTGCTTTGTAGTGCTGATGTTTGAATTAGCATTGGGTTTAACACGACACAGTAATAACATATAGCTCAAAGCTGAATCCTATTATAATTACACAGGATAATTAAAAGCAATAACAGGCACGCAGTATTTCTACTTTACCTACTTGTTCTTTACAGTTGTTTTGAATTTCATACCAAACATGAGATGATGGATTGTCTAACCTGGTATTAGACATCATTATTACAGTTCAGATTTACACACATTTTTACTCTACCTGGAACAAAAGGTTGTACAGGTTGTATCAGCTCTGGCTGCTGGAGAGGATTTCCAAAATAGACAAACCACTCTTTTACCAAAGGATAGGCTCCACCTAAAAAAAGACAGAATTGGATCAGTAAGTCAAATGTGAGTATTGACACTAGTGTAAAAGCTGGAAGCAATGGTGATCAGGATTCTAAAGTTACAGAAGGCACTTCATAATGACTTGTTTGCTCAGCCTCTTCAAAAACAAACCAAGAAAAATCAGTTTTAGTATCTTCATGACAAATCATCAGAATAAATGAAGAGAGTTTGTATTATGTACTAAAAATATGAGTTTAGAATTGGGAACTGTAGCCAAAAATGTAAGTACAAGAGTATGTGGAAAGCATTCTAAAACTGCTTTCAGCCAATTTTAGGCTTTACCATTCCAAGGCAGATCAGGAAGCTGTGGAGGCATCTGGCATAGCTTAGGGACCTACATAAGCTACCTCAGTCTCTCAGGGCTGTCACACTGCCAAATATGTAGGCAGTTCTTAATATGATTCTCCTCCCAACTTGCCCTGACATTTCCTGTGTCAGGGTTTGAGACAAAATCTTTATAAGGAGGCCTTGATGGCTATTTGAAAGCTGACAGCAATGAAGTCATCCCACCATCAGATGCAGAGCTTTTACAGCCCATTGTTCCTAACCTTTTATCTAGTATAAAGGGATTGTTTATGCATAATAGCTCAAGTAGTTTCCTACCCCCTAACCTCACCTCTGCCCTGCCTCCCAGTAAAGTATAGGGTGCCTCTTAAATTAAAAATTTCACCACTTGGGTTGTGCATCTAACTACGTGATGTTTTAAAAAAATATTAAAATAACCTCAGAAAAAAACTCCAGCTTTTGAGAATTTTTGAAATGCCGTCTATCCAATAGTTAGCTCACAACCATTCCAGTGCAAGTCTTCATAAAAACCCCCAAAACAACTAGAATCTCAAGCACTTGGATAGTGTTTTAGAATATTTTCCTGGCAAATCTCCAAGGTTTGGGTTTTTTTCCTTCGCTTGTCCCTTTCCAGATCCACATTGCATAATCCCTTCCAGATCTCACCCAGTGCTGAAGCCACTGTTCTTAAAAATTTCTGGCTTTTATCCTCAATTCCAGTCACCCCGCACTTTGCCACACAAATATTTCTGATACTACATTATGAACTCTAATCAAAACTTCACCCAGCTTAAAAAAAACCAACTAACTAATCTCTACAACAATCCCCTTTCCCTTCACTACCCCAAAGAGTTTGGTCACGTTAATTTCCCAATCTCGTTCATAGCTCAACACTGCAAATGACTGCTAACATGAATAAAGGAGTAGTGTGCTATCCTGCAAGGGCAGAAATTTCTCAGATGGAATTCTAGTGTCAGGGATAATAGAGGGGGGAAAAGAAGACAAAATCTGTTTTACTGCCCTGCTGCTTCTTCCTTCCTTACCCATGGATCTGCAGCACAAATTCCCAATAAAGGTGAACAACTGAATAACCAACAGTTGGACTATGAGGAACAGCATTACACCTGGCTTGCCACACTTCACTGTTCAAAAACTGATTAAATGAACAATGATAAAATGAACAATGCATACACTGGGGGAAAAAGAGCCTTAAAATGCACATTCCTGTGGCTGAATAGTCTTACATCTCAATTATAAATCATTTCCTACCATAATGTTACTTCATGAACAGAACCCTCCAATTTGACACCCAAAGTCAATTTCAGAAACTTTCATCTGATGTTTTAGGATTCTCTGTTAAGATTTATTATGTAAATTGCTCTGCTTTATTATGTAAATTACTTTGCTTTATTCAATGTGTTCAATTCATTCAGCCACTCCAGTTCTAGCCTGGCTTCTTAAGGAAGCAAATGTAATACAATTAGGACATCTGTCATAATTAATTTGTGGGTGTACTGGTCTGTTACAACTAAACCTGACAGAGGAGAAGAGTTTTCAAATGTATTAAATTCCTAAACATTTTGTGAAGTTGGTGACTCAGCTGACAGAGTGATCCTGAAAGAAAGGCAGGAAAGTCAAGTTATCCACTGTATTCAAACACACTAGATGGCAAATCAATACACAAGTATCTATGAAAGAGCTAGAGCTGGATAAAAAGGTAGATGGGATTTAGGGAAAGCAGAAGGCAATAAGGAACACACCTGAAAATACCATATATTGCAGGAGGGAGTTGTCAAGGACATGCAGAGAAGTTAAGAGGATGCTAGGGAGAAGCATGGAAATATAAAAATTTTGCTGAGGGGAAGCTGGCAGGGAGAGTCACTCTTTATGAGTTCCACAACTCACAGAATAGCTTATCAAAATGTCTCTCGATTCCAAATGCCAGTAAAATACTATTTTTATATCATCCATTCAGCACAAGCACAGTAAAAAGAGAAGCCGGTAAGAAATCTCTAGTTTTGCTCTTTTAATATATATGGACGCTGGTACAGGATGTAGCACCACATCAGCTGAATGTTTTTTAGTATTATAGATCACTAGCAACAAAAATATATTACTGCTCACATAAGTGGCCAAATAAATACAGCTGAAAGCAAGGTCCTGCAAACTAACAGCACATTAACATACCAAGAACAAAATGGAGACATGATTACTAAATGCCAATCCTCCCTGCATGGAAATATCTCTAGGGAAAAAAAAAAAAAAGTCATTTTTCAGACTTTTTCCGTACAATGCACATACAGAATATCACCAGTGACATTAAAAAAATAGCAGTTCCCTTCATTTAAATAGATTCTGAATGAGCTGTGGAAGAACTGCTTAGGCAGCTTAAAGAATATTTCAGCCATGCGCATAATACCAAAACATGAGACATTTGGAAATGCAGTTTTTTACACCTCCTCTATCTACACCTGCAAAATGCCAGCCCTCCTGAGTGGTTGCTGGTGATAACTGCCAAAACTTCTGCTAATGGACTGTTTTGGACAGTGTCAAAGCAAGGATCAGTCTGCCCTGCTAATGTTAGAACTGGCAGCGATGCCAGGACTTCCAGGAGCTGGCCATGGGCTTAGGCTACGTTACATAACCTCCTAATCGGCAACAGCCATGCAGGTGCAGGTATTTCCATGGACTGAGCTGTTGCAAAAACTGCCAGCTTTGTTCTGTACGCTTTGCAAACAAAGAGCAAGCCTGGCTGGCCTATCAAGATACATTATTTACTGTTACTTTTCCTTCCCACTTGAATTCTTCCAATAGTACTAGTTTTCCTGGAATGATGCTAAAAGTTGACAATTCATATATCACTATATGCAACATTTCACTTAATGATGGAAATAGCTCAATTAATTATAAAGATACCTTTAAAATACACAGGCAACAAATGCCATGCTGTCAGGATCACCGTAAACCCCCTATTTATTTTGGAAGGGGTAAAAATAAGCCTGCGATTTTAGTAACGTTTCTGTGAGTAAAAGTATGCACATGCTTGACAAAAGCATAGCTTCACAAGCAACTCTTACAGCAGCACTGCTAACTTTGTCAGGCAACCACTGATTTGTGCATTCCCACACCCTGCCATTCCCTCGACCCATTTCACTACAGCTGTTTGCGGCTACACAAAACATCAGATGGGGAAACAGAACCAGGTTGATTACCTGACTGCAAGAAAGGGAGGGAAGAGAGAGAAGGGCTATTTTCAATTTCTCGAGCCAGGCCACCACGCAGTTGCACAAACAGCTGCACCAATGCAACCTGAGAGGTTGCACAGGGACTGAAATGAGCGGCTGTGCAATAGGATTACTTGAACTGGCACCGACAGCAAAAGAAATGCTTATCACATTATGGCTTGAGGTAAAGTGGCATAGTCTAGGCAGGTCATTTCAAAGGATATGACAACATCCAGCTCCTGTGGATTCTTGGGTCTCTTAGGCATGCTTGGAAATCTCAACCTAGACATTCAAAACCAACAGTTTCTTGTTTCAGGGTAAGGGAGACAGTTTAGGCTATTTTTAACCTGTTCTTACTAAAATTGTAACCTCTGTTTTTACTAAATGTTGGTTGCTTCGCTGTTCCTGTTTAACAGTAAATAAGTAGATTTATGAACTGCACATAGGTCAGTTTTCAGCACTGGAATCCTACAGCTAAGCGATCTTAAGCATCCATCTCCACTGCAAACTGCAACATTGTGTAGAGTTAGCCAAGTTAGATTCAAATCACAGAATCACAGAATGGTTTGGGTCAGAAGGACCCTTAAGGATCATCCAGTTCCAACCCCCCTGCCATGGGCAGGGACACCTCCCACGAGACCAGGCCGCTCAAGGCCCCATCCAACCTGACCTTGAACACCTCCAGGGATGGGGCAGCCACAACTTGACTGGGCAATCTGTGCCAGTGCCTCACCACCCTCATCGTGAAGAATTTCTTCCTAATGTCTAGTATAAATCTTCCCCCTTCCAATTTAAAGCCATTCCCACTTATCCTATCACTCGATGCCCTTGTAAAAAGTCCCTCCCCAGCTTTCTTGTAGGCCCTCTTCAGGTACTGAAATGTTGCTATAAGGTCTCCACAGAGCCTTCTCTTCTCCAGGCTGAACAACCCCAACTTTCTCACAGCAGAGGTACTCCAGCCCTCAGATCACTTTCATGGCCCTCCTCTGGGCCCATTCCAACAGTTCCATATCCTTCTCACACTGGGGATTCCAGAACTGGACACAGGACTCCAGGTGGGGTCTCACAGAGCAGAGCAGAGAAAGAGAATCACCTCTGTTGACCTGCTACATCAAATGCGCTACATCAGCAACTGTATGACAATGGCAGCAGACTTCACGTGGACTAATTTAATCAGCTGACTCCTAATAAACTGCTTTTTAATGCTAATCCAAAGTAATTCTACATTATGCTACAGCCTACATACAGTGTAGGTTACTTCTTCCCATCCCGCCCCTCATGGAATTATGAAACACAGTCAGCTTGACCTCAACTGAGAGAAACCGGCAAAGGATTCTACTTAGTTTGTAAAGCACCAAAATTCATTATAGGTTTAGCAGCAAATTCCTAAAAAATAATGCTGACATTTACTTATTAATTCCCATACAGACACTGATCTACACTCTGGACTTAGAAACAACTGTACACTGTAATAAAAAAATGAGCCCGTGAACTACTAGGAATTGACAGTTAAAGCAGTTAGAAGCAGACACATGCACTAAAAATGCAGATTTGATAAGGGTACCCATGCAGGAACACTCTACCTACCTTTCTGGAAGGGTTAAGGATTGAGGGTGCACTATGATTTACTTTAGAAAATTATCTCAGGAATTTGAAGCATGAACTGAGAATAAATAACAAATTATCTGTAGGTTTATTCTAAAATCACTTCCTTAAAAGAAAATCTCACGTTCAAATTTCTTTTTCATTAAGATTCTAAATTAATTTTTCTGCATTTCAATTCTAATCTTCTTCACCTGAGTACTACAAACAGTGTAAAACAAATAGTGTAATACAAATGCAAATCAGCCTACTACCTGGCCATCTCACAGCAACAATTATTAATTAGAGGTTTTGGTCTGGGTATTTCTGAAAACATCAACCAATATCCTGCGCTGCTCAGTGGAATAAATAAAACCCAACCAAGTTATAATTGTCTAAAAAATTTAGAGGCAGTAGGCCGAAAAATGAAAAATGACAGATGTGCATGACCACTGCTGAGATTTTAGTTACTCGCTCTCCAAATGACTATATAAACTCTGATTCAGTTTTTCCTATTTTTGTTTCCTATTATGGCATAACTTCAACCTCCAGTTGCTGAAGGAAGTCAAGTACTTAATTACCTTTCACTGCCTTTCTAAACACACAGTTCGAATATTAGATTTGATGGTGGTGCACTTTCATCAATAAATTTAAAGTGATTACCAAGGAGAAATGAACACACTAAAAGGAATAAAAGTTCAGTACATTTTTAATTGTCAACTCACTGCCTAAAAGACACTGTAAGGGTAACACTTAACTAATAATGGAAGCCTTAAGAACATAAAATTTGTCCAAGGATGTGAATAAAAAATTCTCTGTCTTAAGGCAGAAGAATGGAAGCACAGATACACATACCTGCTACAAAATCCGTTTACACAACTGGATAAATAAATCATTTTCTTGCACTTTCAGGGAAGAACTAACAACCACTGACATTACTACCTGCCCTTGTATTACTACCATAACTATATTTAGCTATCCACTGTTCTTAAAATTGCAGACTGAAAATCGATAGAAGGTAAAGCTATAACAGTGCATTACTGGTTTAGAGAAGTGTATTACAACTCACGAATTCATCAGGAACTACACCTACCAAAGAAATATAAGGTTTCATAACCTCTCAAATTTTTAAAATCTTCTAAATATCATTGTTTTGTTCAATCTTTTGGTTATTAACAACTTCTAAGACTTCTCATTTAACAAAGAAAAAAAACCCAATTTAAAAAAAAATCTCCAAAAGCACTGAAATTGAATAGTACAAATAGTACATAGAAAAAGTG
Source organism: Cuculus canorus (assembly GCF_017976375.1). Classification (NCBI taxonomy): domain Eukaryota; kingdom Metazoa; phylum Chordata; class Aves; order Cuculiformes; family Cuculidae; genus Cuculus; species Cuculus canorus. The sequence goes on along the minus strand of NC_071403.1, from coordinate 59,830,330 downwards.
CAGTTTCTTTGTCAACTTTTCTTCTGATTCTTCAAGAAGTACACTTCAGCTACCCACAGTTTATCCTAAATGCCATACCGATGTAGCCACTGAAGCCATGAATCCAAGAGTTCATATTTCAAAACTGGAAGTGTACTTGAATAATGGTGTAAATAGTTTAATCCTTACCTTTTGCAGATTCCAACAAGACAGAGTAAATATGCTGACGAGCAGGACGGTAGATAAGTGCCTGTCCAGGAATCTCTGTGTCACATTCATCTTCCAAAGAATTGCTGCACTCAATCTCTCCATTACTCAGGATATTGAAGATTGCATAATTTTCAGATCGGATATGCTGTTCTTTAGCTAACTGCTTGTTCAAAGAAGGGAGAAAGTGTTATCTACTAGATTAAGAAGGATCAAAAAATAACAAAATGTATTCACTGTTGGAGGAAATAGTACTTTATCAGTAGAAATGGAGCAAACGACCAGAGAGGGAACCAGTGCTTTTTCAGATAACACCAGTACAGAATATTTTCAGACATCTATCTTTTTATGGACAGAAATCCCTACGGAACCCACCATCGCCTTCCTTAGCCCCTTCTTGAATTCTTAAAATTTGGAGTTGGTAACAACAGTTTTTTAGAATGTAATTATTTTTAAAAAGAACTGAATTCAGACATAGAAAAATGCGCTTCCCTCCCTTAGTCACCTAAAAATATATCTTTCCTCTTTAAATAGTGAGTGAAGGCATAAGAAAACTCAAAACTTTCCTCTAGTGAGGAAAAGCAGGTCTGCAGCCTGCTGCTGAAAAGCAGAATCACAGCATCACCCAGGCTATGTGTTAACCATGCACTGGATGCGGACACATTTGGCTACAAGCAGCCTCAGTACTAACAGGGAGCACTGGTCTGGAGCAGCTTAGAAGCAGAAGCACCAAAGTTGCTTTCAGGCAGTGCAGAATTTTAACTGGTAGCACTTGTAACCTGGACTGGCCACAAGTAAAGCCAGATACACTTTCTAGCTCACAACCTCGGACCAGAACTATGGGAGGGTTCAAACAGCTGAATGAAGCCAATTACTTTCATTGGGTGCCACTAATAAATTATCCCAGACTCGTGCCATACGGTGAGCAGGCACTGAAGTATCTCTGCTCTGCATTCCCTGCATGGTTCACGCTATCTGTATTATTTGGGTTACACAATCCACACAACTTTCTCAGCCTCTTTCACTGGGAAATACCAAAGCACTGGCCAGAGCCAAATTCACCATTTCTGCAGAATTCCAGCATCTGCAAACCTGGGAACTCAGCAGGTCAACGCTGCAGTAAATCACTGATCAAAACTATTTCTACTGAAATATACATTCAGAAGGAATTCTCAAGAGCATAAAATGAATGATAGACTTCTGTGTACAATGCCAATCAACACAGCATCTTCCTATAGCAATAAATTAATAGTTGCCCTGAAAGAAATACTTCAGTATTCTCAGTATACTTAAACAATGTAATCCTCCAAATCTACCTTCGTACAAAACAAACCCAGAGATAAGGATTTCTAAGCACCATTTGAATGAAGCACTGAACTATTTTACACAAACCACTGTCACAGGTATGAGATCATCTGAAAATACTAGTGTCTTGCAATTTGCCAATAATTTGCATATCTGTATGTACTAAAAAAAACCACAAGCTGTGGGTTTCAAAAAGTATTGCTATATTCAATGCTGTATCTCAAAAAATATTTCTGATTTACACCTATAGTCAGCTCAAAGGTTATGCTCCGAGAGAAGCAGCAACAGGAGGCTATGCACTCAAGGCTGGAACTGAGCTGTGTATGTCATTAGCATGCAGTTCAGATTATGTTCAACATAAGCACAACTACATATATGTTTCAAAATATAGAGCTAAGCAGACATATTACCTATACAAATATTTAAATACCTGTAACAAAAACAAAAGACAAGTTAACATGTCTACAACTTTGACTGTAATTTCCTTGGTCCCTGGACTCAGCCCAGGCTTAACATAGGATTTATGCAGCAACAGCGAGCCATTCTTCAATGGAGTTTCTAAACATTATTATTTTATTACAGAAGTAGCTCAGCACGAGGCTAGAGAACTGCAACTCTTCACATGAAAGATCAAGACAAGAAATAACGACCACTTGTCATAAAGACCACATAGTACATCCTCCTAAGGAATAAGGATATCGCCACTGTTGTCCTGGACATAATCCAGCCTAATTACATTCTGGCTAATTTTTCCTTGGACTTCAAATGAAAATAGTATTTTTCAACACTTTATTAGAATGCAGGGTTGTTAGGTTTTGTAAGTAATGTCTTCTATCTAACTACTACAGTCAAAAGTGATATGTATTTTATCTATATGTGATTAATAAAAAACCCCAAATATACTCACAGTTTAGCTAAAATGAGCATTGCAAAGGTTACAGTGTAGTTTTTAAATGCTTTAAAGTCTTCTTATAAAAAAGAAGTTTAAATCATAAGATTAGTTTGGAAGTATATAAGGAAACAGAAAAAAGTTCTAAAGAAAATGCTGAAGATAAGTGAGATAGACAAAAAAAAAAAGACTTTATTTGAAGTCTATAAGTACCTAACAAAATAGGAAGTAATGGATGGGTAATGTAGGATCTAAAATACACTATCTCGTACAGATTCTTTGTAATTAAATCTCAGTATGTTCTCTTAATGGCATGAATTTACAGAATTGTACTCTAGACTCACTGCTATTGCATAAACTCTGACACAAGACAGCTCAGTTTTCTGTCAGCCAGACAGGCTACCCTAGCTAATACATCCAGTCTTCCAGAGTGATCCTATCTGACTGCATTGTTTCTCATCCCAACACCAGCACACCTCTGCCCATGTGGGAAGCCAGAAGTGAAATTTACTAGTGCAGCCCTGGCCTTTCAGATTTAACAAGGCACTGGAAGTACTTTTGGTTTATTCATTAACTCTGAAGGATAATTAACCTGATCCAAAAAAAATCACAAAATACAGCAAGTTTCCTCATGTCCATCACAAGCGCAATTTCAACTTCTGCATTCTTAGCACAGCTCCCTTGGGTATCTTGACTACATGGGTCATGCACAGCCAACCAGACCATTAACAAGCTGTCACTGACTCGTGGGTTCTCAAAGCAAAAAGCAAGGCATTGCATCATGCAACACATGGTAACTGCATCTCTTCACCCAGCTATAGACTATACAGGAGCTACTCCCCATTATTTGACCTGCTTGATGCTTCAAAAAGAGAGGAATCACTTTTACTAAAATGTGCTGCATCTGCCCTCATCCAATGCATCTAATAGTCCTAACCATGGCTGTACTTAACAGACAAAAGATTTTGCTCAAGGAAATATAAATCAATAGGTTCCGTGTACTCATTACCAACTTCCACTAAGCAGTCATGGCGAGAAAGTGACCATTAAGCTTTATAAAACAAGTTACCTGAAAGATTTCCTTATCTTGACACACAGCTGTTTCTTGTTGAAGAGAGAACATTTGGCAATTTTTCACATTAGGTGGAATCCATGGAGACTGCTGCCCGGGCAAAACATAGGACTCCAATCCTCTGTAAAGTAATGTCTTGTCTGATCCCAAAGGTAGCATCTCTTCCAAGTGTTTCAGGCTGCTGTATGAGCATGGAATTTTTGAGATGTAATTTGCTACAGCTAGAAGTATGTTTGTTCTTCTGTCATAGCTGTTATTCTTGTGGGGACTAGTGACTAAACATTTATGCCAAAAGCCTTCCAACAAGCTTTCTGGAACAATATCATTGCCCAGCAAGCAAGCAAAAAGAGGGAGGTGTGTCAAACTAAGACCCAACGCACGGCAAAGATCTTCTCGAGAGTACATTTCAGTGACCAGTCTGCCCACATGGAGCTTCTCAATGGAAAAGTAGGGGCATGTATTATAGATGAGGTAGTCACTATCTTGCCCCAGAATTCCTATGCAATTATGTTGCAAACCATACGCAGCCACCTCAAAGTCTGCCTCTTGCAATGTGCATACTGTTTTTTGACCAAGCGACTTCAGTGCAAAACGTGTAAAAGTAGGCAAAGCTGAAGGAACAACAAACATTCCTCTCCCTGGTTGTTTCCTGTGAGTTTTGATAAACTGAAATATTCTGGCTATTTCCTTGTTATTCCGCAACCTCCGTTTAATCCACTCATCTCTCTTTTTCTCTTCTACCACTCCATCAAAGTAAAACACCAACTGGATACCAGCTGCTGTAAATGCTTTAATAAAGTCCTCTAAATTGGCAAGGTACTCCTGCCACTGGCCCCCACACACCCAGGATTCTGGTGTGTACCAGTATCTAACACAACTCATGGCATCTACTACGATAGCAGGTGGGAAATCAGGATGATTGATGCGATGATTTTCTGCCATCTCTCTCAGATCTACCGTTTTGCATACATCAGGGCAAGTTCTTGCCACAAATCCCTGCAAGCCTTTAATGCCCATGGCTGATCTCTGAAACTCCCAGCAGTCTGAAAGAAGAAAAAACAAAAAATAAAAGTAAACCTAAAATGCAATACTGAGAAACGTAATGAAATTCTACAATAAAAAAACCAAACAAACAAAAAGCACAACAGCTTGGAAACTGAAGCATTATTTTTCTGCCTTTGCTGATAGCTTGTTGAGTTGTCCTGGCCCTTAAACAGTTTGAAACAGTTTTCTTCCCATCAACAAACTGGACATAAGTGCCCATTCAATTTGCTTTCCATTTCTGATTTTTAGATCAGTAAATGCTGTAAATATCAAAAGGTATTCATAAATATGATTTAAAAAATTTCAGATTAATAGCACAAAACATACAAAAGTACACACTGCTATTATTACATAATTAAAAGCTTTATAACATCTTAGCTGGCAGTGTACTATATAAGAATTAATACATCTTTAATTGAAGCCCACGGAAAAATAAATACTGAATAACTTTGGAAATCAGTCTCATACCTTGATTGTGCAAATAGCTCAGTTACCATCTGAGTTTATAGACAGCAGTCTACTGATACAGCACCAGTTGTAATACCTCTGTTCTGCTTTGAAGCAGAAATTCAATCCATTTTACCATCCTGTCATTTGAAGATGTAATTTTCAGGACCTGTTTAAAGAATCAGAGGTTTGCTTCATTGCTGCATATGGACAGAAGGTAGGACACTGCCTTCTCTATGATGCTACTTCTAATGTTACCTGGGTGCCCTTGAGACTCAGGCCATTTGTTTTTCCAGGAAAGCTGCATCTCTGATTCCAAATGGTTTGAGCGCTGATAGGTTATGGGGTTTTTATTACTTTCCATGGAGATCTAGCAATGGGTGTGAATGTCTCCATCTTTCAATCCCTAACACATGCAGTCAGACTAAATGATCTGAGGACACTATACAGACACTGCACGTCACGGCAGGCCTTACTTCTGCAAAAAATGTATGCATCCAAGCAAGTTTTAGTTATGATTAATATGAGTATAGAGTCTGTCCTTAGAGGCCATGCACCTAGACCAGGAAGTACGGTAAACAACTTACTAGCTATACTGTACTGCAATAAATAGAAAGAAACATTCTCCTGCCTCCTCCCACCTGTATTTGAAGCATTCCTCTTGCTTAACGATTTAAGTAAGATATAAAGAGTATCAGAAAAACATCCACGATCAGTTATTAGTTTAGCTTAATCAATAGAAAGATCACACCCAAACACATAAGCAAGTGCCCTGGCCACTACTAGCATTTTGATATTACTGTCACATCCACTGAAAGCATAATATAAAATAGTGAGTTTACATTCTGTCAACCATCCTATTTCAGTCCTGAACAGGAACAGTCACATTAGGGAAATCAGTCCCTAATCCATCACAATAGCAGAAACTAGACCAGGTTAAATCTTCTGACTTGAGAAGTTCTTTCATCAGAGGCACCTCAATAAAGCTGGCAGAATCAGCACCAAAATGCTCTATGCTGTAATGCTAAGTTTCACAAGAGTGGAACACATGCATAGTTTAAGGCTGCATGCTTACTTTTAATGTTACTTGTGTGAAATGGAGATATAAGGTTACTACAGGATCTCAACTACACTGCTACTGACCACATGAATCTGCATGGAGGGGGAAAAGGTTTCTCCACAAAGTAAAACAATCAGAAATGTGTGTCCCACCCTCCCTGTTTTATACAGACACAAAAATTCAGAGATGACCCCTACTACTGATACCAAAAATGCCAGCAAACAAAACTCTCTAAGCCTCATATTGGAGTTTTAGAAAGCAAGCATCCTTTATCAGGCCTGGGGAACATGAGGGGGCAATCTCCATCGTGTGCAGCGAGATAAGAGCTGTGGACAGAATGTATTTCCCACTTAAACACACAGGGATAATTTTTTCCAGAAATCTTATGCATATTCTATTACTTTCCAAGATCTATTTCTAATGTTATTATGAAACTTCACAAGAGTCAATACTCTTGCTAATTTGGAGCTGCCTCCAGCTCTCTGCTTGACCTTGCGTTTGAGATAGGGAAAGGCTGCAGAGATGGTTACAGAAAAAGACATATCTGTTCAGCACATATCACAGTGCACACAAGATATGATCTCCAAAGAATGAACAGTGTGTGGAAAAACACTGTTTTAAAGAAAACACACTATCAGAGAAACATTCTGTCTGACTTTCAAAGAACACAATTAGATGAAACTTCGCTTTAGCTTAAATCAATATTCCACTTTTCGTAGCAGCAATTACTGCTTGTATGAGTGCAGACCACAGAATCATGGAATCGTTAAGGCTGGGAAAGACCTCCAAGATCATCAAGTCCAGCCATCAACCACGCCTATTAAATGATCTGACGGCTACATTTTACCTCCTAAAATGATACCATTACACGCGAAACTGGCAGCAAGCAACCACTGTGGTACAGATTTTATTGTGCCCATGGCAACACACAGCACTGCAAAGGCCTGTTGGCAGAAACGTTCAAAACGACCGCTTCTGCCCTCCGAAGAGCCTCCTCGCACAGGGACAAGAGGTAAATCCTCCCTCCTCGAGTGACAAAGGGCAAAGTCCTCCCCCTGCCGAGGCGCAGAGACCCGGGGCCCGGAGCAGGGCCCGGAGCGGGGCTCAGGCTCCGGCCGGCGGTGGCTCCGGCCGGCGGTGCCGCCCGCCGCTCAGTGTAGGGCCGAGCCGCTCCCCAGGGAGGCCGGGCGGCCAGAGCCCCGCACCCCCACACCGCCGCCCCCCACCGGCGCCCCCGCACTGACCCGGCCGCCGCTTCCGCTTCCCGAGGGGGCGGGGTCGCGGGAGGCGGGGCCGAGGGGCGGGGCCGTCGCCATCCCTGTCCCTGCCCGACCCTGCGGTGATGGGCAGGGACACATCCCACCAGACCCGGCTGCTCGAGGCCACATCCAGTCTGGCCTTGAACACCTTCAGGGATGGGGCATCCAGAGCTTCCCTGGGTAACTTTTGCCAGTGCCTCACCACTCTCATCGTGAAAAAATTCCTCCTTATGTCTAGTCTAAATCTGCCCCTCTCCAGTTTATACCCATTGCCCCTCGTCCTGTCACTCTATGCCCTTGTAGAAAGTCCCTCCCCAGCTTTCCTGTAGCCCCTTCAGGTACTGGAAGGTCACTATAAGGTTTCCTGAGGGCCTTCTCCAGGGTGAACAAGCCCAACTCTCTCAGCCTGTCCTTGTATGGGAGGTGCTCCAGCCCTCTGGTCATCTTTATAGCCCTCCTCTGGACCCCTTACAACAGCTCCACATCTTTTTTATCTTGGGGTTCCAGAACGGAACACAATACTCCAGGTGGGATCTCAGGAGAGCAGAGTGGAGGGGCAGAATCACTTCCCTCGACCTGCTGGCCACGCTTCTTTTGATGCAGCCCAGGATACAGTTGGCCTTCTGGGCTGTAAGCATGCATTGCCGGCTCATGTGGAGCTTCTCATCGACCAGCACCCCCAAGTCCTTCTCTGCAGGGCTGCTCTCATCATCGCCTATTCTGTATTGAAACTATGGATCGCCCTGCCCCAGGTGTGGTTTCATGAGGTTCCCACAGATGTACATCTCCAGCTTGTCCAGGTCGCGGAGGGGCCGCTGTGCCCTGAACAAACCCAGCTGGGACGGGAATGGGGTGGGGGAGGGTGGATACAAGGAGAGATGACAGCATTGCACACTAAAATTGCTTGAACATCCTCTGAATTGCATGTCAGAGATTTCTGTTGGCCCATGGCAGCACAGCCCGCTGAGTAATGCTGGCCCAGATTAAACAAAGTAGCCCAAGGTGGCCTGGTGGGAGCTTTCTTGCAGGGGGAGGGGGCCAGTTTGCTTTGCCCGGCTCAGCACTTGCTGGTGGAGGGGAACCCCTGTTTTCCTGGGGTGCAAAGGGCCTGGATGCAGGCGTGCCGGGAGCAGGACCCGCTTCCACCCCACCAGCAACAGGTGGGGACCTGAATAACTTCACATCTTTTCAGGGTGGAAAGAGGGACAGGGGGGAGCCGGTGGGAGGATGAGATCAGATGTTAATGCCGGTGAAAAATTAAACAGAGCGGTGCTCTAGGGAGCACAGATTAATATATTTGGTGACTCTGCATGCACAAAGCCTCACCATTGTAGCCGTCTCTGAATGCCTGTGAATAGGATGGAGCATATGTGGCCTGTCACCGCAGGTGCCCACATCTGTTCGTCTCCGGGCAGATGCTCTCAGAAAAGGGGAGAGTGTTTCCAAAAGCTCAGGCCCACCCCATCCATACACATCCTCTTTCTTGTAATCACCTTCTGCAGAGGAGTTTCTGCCCCCTTCTTCTCCTTTCTTCCCCCCTCCTCCCCCCCTCCTTCCTTGCACACAGAGAGATGTGGAAAGAAATAAAAATAACTCAAATTGGAAGTGGCTCAGAAAGCCCTGGAAACATACGATTGAACCGCTCCCCCCGCCTACGAAGTTTATTAGCAGCAGGTTTTGCACTGCAGCCAATGCACAACACGCAAGATGTGCACGTCATGCAAAGGGGGCTGCAGGCCACAGGGGAAGAGAAAAACCCTTCGTGCATGAAGTGCAGTACAGTAAGGCAGCGTGCTGCTCTGACTGCCATAGGGAAAGAGCGGTCTATGCAGCTACTGTCTGGAGTGGAAGCTTGCTGCTACTGTTTAGAGAGACGATGATGAGCAATAAAACTAGAGAAAAGAGGAGAGAGCGTTTCCCTATGAGAACCGGTGAATGCCAGCGATTATTCCTCCTGAAGTCAGTAGCATAAGGAAGTATTTCTAGCCATCCAGTGAAATCTTGTAGCTGGAATGCAAAACACTTTTCTGAGAAGGGGCATCATGTTTGTTATTCCAAGTACATCATCTGAGCCTGATCACTTCCCCTCTCCGCTCGGTGACACCCTGCCAAGACAAGCCAGGCCTCAGCACTCCATGGGGTTTGTCAGGCTTGCCTGACAGGGCCGATGGGGTGCTGGGGTGCCAGGTAAATCTCAGGATCACGGGATATTTGGGGTTGGAAGGGATCTCAGAAGGTCACCTAGTACAAATGCCATCCGTGGTTTCTAGCTTCGTGAAGATCGTGAGTGTCCTTGGAATTAAAGGTGGGCCAAAGAGGCCAGTAGTCCCCAAGCGGGGCTGAGCTGTTCCCCAAAGGGGAGCGGGCAGTGAGAGTGTTTGAATTGCCGCATCCCAAAGCAGAGACCGGGGGAGGCAGCGTGACCCTTCCCCTGGGTCCTGATGTCCCATCGTTCCCGGGAGGTCCCCCTCTCGCAGGGGTACGCAGCCTTGAGCGACGACAGCTCACGCACCAAGAGTGACCAATTTTATTCCTCCTAGTTTGCCCCAAGGAAAATGCCGTCGGAGCAAACCCGAACAAACAAGTAGCGCAGGGGAGGGGAGCGGAGGGGGTGCTGAGTTTCTCCCCGTGTGCAATCAGTAAAACACATATAGGGGCCACTTCGGGATTTGCCCGGGGAAGGGTTGGAGAGCAGCTGGCTGCGGTAATCTCCTCGGGAGACAAAGGAATGCCCCGTCCCAGGATCACAGGTAAACACATAACCATTGTCATGAAAATGAGGGGCTACGATAGGGCCTGAGCAGATGATTTGCGATTTGAAAAAGGGAGCTGGCGGGGGAGGGGGGGGGGGGGGGGAAGGCCCAGAGCTGCTTATCTATCATCTGGCCTCGCTGTGTGCCAGCTGAGCCACGCGACTGCCCTTTCTTATTCTAATCAGCACATGCCTTTGCAACTTTGGGCTAACCTACACGCTAAACTTCTTAATCCCTCTCCCCGCACACGGCCGGGGCGGCGGAGCGCCCCTCCGCGCCCACCCGCCTCGGGCTGCGGAAACAGCCCCGCTCACCCCGCCGGAGCCCCGTCCCGGAGCCCCCCTGCCCGCCTTCCCATCCCAACCCCATCCCTGCCGGGGTACAGGTGAAGGGGGAGGGCTGCGGCCAAGGGGCGGCAGCGCACACATACCTCCGTAGGGACTACAGACCTAATTAAAATATTATGCACACTCGGTTACACATAGCTCCACACGTACGCGTCCCTGCGCCGAGGCACCGTTCGCCATATGCCCGGAGACCTCCGTCCCGGGAAAAAGCAGGGTGGCGCGCCAGCGATGGCAGCGCGTCGCCCTAATTAACAACTCCCGCCGCCTCCTTCCCCCCCCCCTCCCTTTTGAAGTGACTTTTCCCATAATCTGGCTCGCTTAGAAATAAAAGCTACGGCTGATGGGGAGCTCTCGGGACCGTAAATCCTCGCCGGGGCAGCAGAGGGAGGGCTGGCGTTGCGGGAAGGGGCAGAGAGGGACCGCACAATAATACCCCACCAGCCCGAGGCGGGGCCGAGCCACCGCGTCCCGGAGCCGTGCGGGGTCCCGGGCACCGCGCCCGGCTCCGGGGCTCCGGCAGGGTAGGGTGTCGGGAGGGAGCGGCCGCCCGTGCCCGGCGGCGGGGCAGCGGCCAAAGGGGCGGCGGGGGGCGGCGGGCGAGCGCGGTGCGGAGACACGCGGTTGGGAGCGAAAAAGCGCCATTTGGTTGGGAGCAGATGGCTGGCTGGGGGGCTGATCGCGTCTAAAGGCGTGTCATCCCCCTTCAGCGAGAATCCCTAAGGGCTCCCCTTGTCTTCGAAATCAATGAAAATTAAAGTGCAGAGAATGGATGAATAGTTAGACCTCGAGTCCCTCCTTTGTTCGCCTCAGCTACTGGTGGGCAGGAGTTAAACTACAACAGCCTCCTATAGAAACACTTAAGTTAAACAGTCTCCCCGTTAGCCCAGCATCTGAAAGAGAGAGGGAGAGGGGGGAAAAAAAAGCAGAAAAAGGAGCTTTCTGCTTGATTTCCCCAATACAGAATCGCGTGGCATAAATTAAGCCGGAGAAGAATGAGCGCCGTGGGCAGGATCCTGCCGGCTCTCACGGCGCCTTTCAGTCACGCTCAGCAGCGGTAATCGAGAAATCTGTGCCACGTCAATTTAACAAATACTCGGTACCGAAGGGGGGTTGTTAAGGATTTGGGGGCAAGTTTTTTTTCGGGTCTTCCCCCCCCCCCCCCCGCTTTCGCTAGGTTAAAGCCCTCGCGTGTGTAAATTTTTATTTCCATTTTTTTAAGCAAGGGATGCTGATGGACCAACTTTCTCGTAGATTAAAAGATCGGCGGTGATATATCACTTCTCGGCTCCATCGACGAGCTACCCCCAAATTTCAAGACGAATATTGCCCCCTACCCTTCTCACTTAGTAAACCCGATAGAAGTGATTTCCAACACCACCCCCCTCTTTTCCCGGGAATAACGCCGCAGCAAAGCTTTCGAAGCAGCGGCAGGCTACTTGAAAAGATGTTGACGCTAGGTGGCAAAAGTAATGTACGGTTCAATCCGGAGCTGCTGCGGGGCGCCCCCCCCTGCCCCGGTCCCCTCTCCGCTCCCTCCCGGGACGCCTTCCCTGCGCCCTCGCACGGTGCCTGCGGGACGGCTGCTTCCCTCGCTGCCCCGGGTATAAATCCGGGGTGGAAAAAAAAAAAAAACAACAAACCCCGAACATTCCTGTACATTTAAGCTTTCGCTGAAGTGTCGAGGAGCGGGGAGAGAGAGGGAAGAAGAAGAGTACCTGGATGTAGATGACTCGTTCGACCAAAAGTAGAAGTGAAGGATGCAGAAGTTGAGCGGCAATTCATTACGAAAGTCTGGATCCTTTTAAGTACCGAGGGTACCTGCCTGGGTTTGGGGTAGGTGCCACAAGCCCCCCATTCAGTGAAAGCGGGCAGCTACAGTCCTGGAGCACTGAAGAGGAGCCGGGCTGAATGAACTCATTAATGATTTTCTTTTAATTGGTACTACTCAATGCTTTTACTTTAAGAAGTCTTTAAGATTTTTTTTTTTCTAGCGCATTGTAAGATAATTTGTGATCAAGACATCTGCTTCAATGAAAGTCACATTTTGCCATGCAAATGCACGTTTCAACCCAATAAAGTCGCCATAATAAGGCTTTTAGCACGGCATACCTACAGTGAGGTTATTGTAGCCAAATCCTGTGTTTTCGCGCACAAGCTTAATCTGTGCTGAAATGATCTGTTACAATTAAAATGACATTTACAGAGACAGTTACACCTTGCATCCTAATGAATCCGCCTGCGCCTACCGAAGGTGTTTAAAGAAAGGGCCCGAACAAAGTAGAAAACCCTGCTTCGAGTGACATTCCAGAGTCGCCCTCCAACTTTTATCCCTCACTTCCATCCATCATTAAGAAACTGCTCAAACAGTAATCATCTCTGTCCCTCTTTCACCGCACCAGTAAACTCCCTTCCATGTTTTCAAGATCAAAACAAAAGTTCTAGTGTCTGATGGATATGTAAAAAAAAAAAAAAAAAGGTGACGGTTGGAGTAAAGTTGGGGGGTTTTGTGGCCGCACTCTCTTTTTTTTTTTTTTTTTTTTTTTTTTTTTTTTTTTTGACGGAGGGGGGAAGTGCTGGAAGGGATTTCTTTAAAAAATGTGCGGACATTGTTGTAGAGGCAGTAGCGTGCGCCGAGGGGAGCTCTTTCTCTCCCTCGCATTGTGCAGGGAGCAGGTGCTGTCTACATTACCATACAGCTGAAAGCACAAAGAGCTAACTGATTCAGCCCTCACACAATAACAAACGGCCTTAATGACAGCCACGCGAACGACACACACCAAACTCACTTTTTACTAAGCTGAAGGAGGAAAAAAAAAAAGAGAGAGAGAGAGAGAGAGAGAGAGAGAGAGAGGTTGCTGGTGATGATGATAATAATCATAGAGGGGTGCGGGACCCGGGCGGAGCGGGTTTCTCTCCGGCAGCGGTGGTGGCAGAGATGGCACCGCGAAGCCCCGCAGAGGGGTCCCCTCCGCGACCCCGCCGGGACCCTGGGGGACTTCCCCCCTTTCCCTCCACCGGCGGGATAACCGCTGTGAACGGAGCCAAGGGAAGAGCGACCACCAGCTCGGTTCGCTCGAATCCATATCCCCCCCACTCCAATTATCCCGGTTATACCAGGGGAAATACGGTGTGAATTTCAAGGGATCAGCTCCCCCTTGTTGAGTCTCGCTGACTCCCACATCCCTAGTCCCTTTAAAGCCGAAGATGCCCCCTGGAAGTGGTCATGAGTACCGAGTTTTACTTTTTTGGGGGGCACGGCGGCTGCTTTGTACGTTTCGAGAGGTAATTCCAGCCCTCCGTCCCCGGGGCTGTTTTCTCGCCGGAGCGTGTTGCGCTGCGTCTCTCCGGTGCAGAGGGGGTGTTACCCTCTCCCCGGAGCAGAAGGGGGATTCTTGTGGTTACCAAATTTGCAGGAATGTAAATGAGCACGTTTTGTGAGCGCGGAGGGGAGGGGGAAGAGGGTTGCACATTTTACAGCTCACTGACCATTTGGCGATCCATTGAGAGGAGGGTTTGGAAAAGTGGCTCCTTTGTGACAGCTCTAGCCAGATTGGGGGGCTGCTCATTTGCATCTCATTAGGCATGCAGGCGGCCGGCGGGATATAAGGGAGGCAGGCGCCCAAGGAGAGGCAGATCCTTAGCGCTTCACCCTCGGAGAGAGCCGCCGAGCCGCGGCGCAGAGCAAAGCCGAGCCGAGCCGAGCCGAGCCGAGCCGAGCCGAGTCGGCACCCCCTCCCCCGTAGGAGCACACCCGGACGCGCTCCGTGGGCCGCTATTGAGCTTATTTTTGTTGGCTGGGATTCCTCTAAATACCAAAGTAAGCCCACAACAAGGAAAGAAAAATTCGCTTCTTTTGAAAAAAAAAAAAAAAAGCAGCAAAAAATAATAAAACAAAATAACAAAGCCAGAAAAAGAAAAAAAAAAAAAAGGAGATTAAGACTCCGACGTGACCTGCCTGCTGCCGCTTGACACCCACCAGCCCCGACTCAGGGCGAGTGCAGCCGCGCTGAGCCGCGCAGAGCCGCTCCCGCATCGCACCGCACCGGGAATTATCGACGCTGCCGCCTCATCCGCCGCTGCTTCTGTAGGGATTTCCAGCTCGCCGATTTTATACCTTCCTTGGGAAGCCTTTTCTCTGCCTCTGTTGGGAATTAAGTTTTTTTTTTATATATACTTTTTTTTTTCTTAAATTTTTCTTCTGGAGAGAAGGAGGAGCACCGTGGATTGGGAAAGAAAAAGAGTTTAGCAGGTTAATCTTAACCTTCTTTTTCTTTTCTTTATTCTTTTTTTTTTTCCCTTTTCTTTTTTTTTTTCTTTTTTTTTTCTTTTTGCCATCCGACAGAGCTGTCAGTCGCCGCCAGGCTACACCTAGAGCTATTGACAGAGGGGGGAAAAAAGTCAGAGACACTCCTGAAAGCAGGAGACCGGAACACTAACTCTTCCAGCTCTGCTGGGGCGAGCGGCTTTGTCCGTTCTGTTTTCTCCCTTCCCCCGAGAGACACTTTCCCCTTTCCCTTCCGACGAGAAGACAAGGGGGAGGAAAGCGAAGGCACCCGAGCTGCCCCTCCAAAATGGGAGGTCGGTTCCTGCTGACGCTCGCCCTCCTCTCGGTGCTGCTGAGCCGCTGCCAGGTAAGTGCCCCGCGAGGCGGAAAGACCTTCGGTGGCCCCTGCACCGGGGGGTCCCGCAGCCGTGAGAAGCGGGGAGAGGCACCGAGGTCAGTCCCGGTGATGCCCGGCGGGGCTGGGGTCGGGGGAGCGGGCTGACACGAGATGCAAATGAGCAGCATTTGATGAGCGTGCGGGCTGTCTCCGCCCCGCAGGTCGGATGCTCCGGGGTCTTCGAGCTGAAGCTGCAGGAGTTTGTCAATAAGAAGGGGCTGCTCAGCAACCGCAACTGCTGCCGCGGGGGCGGCCCCGGGGGCAGTGGGCTGCAGCAGTGCGACTGCAAGACCTTCTTCCGCGTCTGCCTCAAGCACTACCAAGCCAGCGTCTCCCCTGAGCCTCCCTGTACCTACGGCAGCGCCATCACCCCCGTCCTCGGAGCCAACTCCTTCAGCGTCCCCGACGGCGCGGGAGGTGCCGACCCCGCCTTCAGCAACCCCATCCGCTTCCCCTTCGGCTTCACCTGGCCCGTAAGTGCTGGGAGGGGGCGGACCACATCCATACCCTGTCCCCATCCACTTCCCCATCCCCTGTCCCCATCCCATCCACCTGGGCCACCCCAGCTGGGCAAAAGCCTTTCCTAGGGGCCACCGATCCTCCTGGGGTGTTTGGAGGGGGCCTGATAACTTCTAGGGGGCTTAGGGGCGCTGCCACCTGTCCCTGCCTGCTCTCATGCTCTCCCCGTGGTTTGTCTCTGATCCTTCTTTCCCCAGGGCACCTTCTCGCTCATCATTGAGGCTCTGCATACGGACTCTCCTGATGACCTCACCACAGGTAACTGTCCTGAAACAGACTCTTCCCTGGAATAATCCCAGCCCTGTGGCCCCACTTGGCCCCTCTCTCTGCAGTGTGCAGCATGTTGCCCTCATCCCATCCCTGTTCTTCTTTGGGAGATCATGGGAAGACAGGCCAACCTGTTGGCACACAGCCCTGTTGTCCTGTCTCAGTGGTTTTCCTCCCTCCAGAGACCACACATTGAGCATCTTCCTGTGCCCCTGCCTGCTTCAGGCTTCCTAATCACGATGCCTCTCTCCACTTTCACACAGAAAACCCTGAGCGCCTCATCAGTCGCCTGGCCACCCAGAGGCACTTGGCAGTGGGTGAAGAATGGTCTCAGGACCTGCACAGTAGTGGCCGCACTGACCTCAAGTATTCCTATCGCTTTGTGTGCGATGAGCACTACTACGGAGAAGGCTGCTCTGTCTTCTGCCGTCCCCGGGACGATGCCTTTGGTCATTTCACTTGCGGAGAGCGTGGCGAGAAAGTCTGCAACCCAGGCTGGAAAGGCCAGTACTGCACTGAGCGTGAGTGTCCACCTTCTTGTCTCCCTGAGTGCCAGTTGCAGCAGTGTTCCCTGAGCTTTTGCAGGGGGTGTATTTCTCTGATATAAGTCCCTATGGGAGAACAAAACTACGGTGTGTGGAGGTCTGGTGCTGTGCACAGGTTTTGCTGGTGTGGGTGATGGGAGGGGTCTTCAGCATTACCGTAGAAAGTTAACGCAGACAGTCCTTTCTCAAGAAAATAAAACGCCAGTGCCAACATTACACTCTTGCTTATTTGCTGTACGCATCAAATCCAATAGCAAAATTTTCAGCAGTTGCTTGAGAATTTATTAAAATATATCAGGACTGCTTTTTATACCTAGCTACCCCTTTAATGATGGTACATTGATATCATCAGCTGTGGGGTATATGGCTTCAGCAGAGGGAGCTAGGCTTTGGTAACATCCATGCAGCAAAACAATTGATAGACTTGTTATGGTCTGATGTCTTGCCACCTTGTATTGAAAAAAGTATTGGGAAGTTCAAGATATGGTCTGTGGCCTTCAGACTGTACATTTCTTTTTTGGGGCACTCATAAACTGCCACTAACAGATTATTGCACCTGGAGCCATAAGAATATTTGACTTCTTTCCCCATGCATCTCCTGTGCCATTGCCATGTCCTACACAAGTAGTGTGTGACATGGGTTTTAAAGTACCCCTGAGCATGAAGTTAAGTAATGTGGTGTGTTGGTAAAGCGGGAAAAGCTAGGACAGTAAACAGATCATGGAGAGGATAGTCGGGGATGTCAGGTACCTCCAGCTTTGTATAAGATTACCGCTCTTTGTAGGTTCATAGTGGTATACCCCCAAACAGAGCTCCTGCTGCAGCATGTGATGGCATTCTCTGTGTGTATATACACAGATCTGAAGTAGGCTGGCAGATGACGTACTGTCAGTCACCACAGGGCCAGACAGGCAGGGAGAAAGTTACAGGCTGTAAAGCAGCCTCTGTGTTTTCTTTTTGTTGTGTTTTTGTTTTTCTTAAAGCTCACCTACACAGCTCGGCTGGTATCAGACAGCCCAGATTGATTATTCACACTGTTAGTGACTGCTAAGATGCTTTTAGCAGTTCATGGTCCAATGTTGCACAACAAACAGCAGGCAGAAGGGCTTGCATTTCCTTTGATAGTGTTTTGAATAGGAGCTACAACCTTTCCCATGATCAAAAGTGCCCAGCCTGGTTGTGTCAACGGGTGGGGAAAAAGGAAGTATGTTGATAATGAGTTCTTTCAGGGCTGTCAGCACTTTTGGATGCTTATACATTGTTGCTCTTCCCATAGCAAAGTGGAAGGCTGTATGTCTGTCTTGACTGGTTGCATATGCTCTTCGCTCTGCTTTCCCTCTCAGGAAAAAGCCAGCTTATAATAGCGACACAAACCTACTAGGCAGGGGAGATGTGTTTGTGTGTGCATGCAAAAAGAATGTTTTGCCGTTAGCAAGCAGAGCTACCAGTCGCAGATTGCTTCCCGTTGCCTTGCCCCCAGCTCCATTCTTTCCGACTTGGAGGCGATCTGATTATCAGCACCGATTCTTTCTTTTTCTTCCTCCCCCCTTCCCCTTGCATGCCATTGTCTCCAGCTGGCTTTGTTGAATTAAAACTTTGCAGTGCCTGCTTAATGAGTTCCATAACCAGGCGAAGTAATGAGCAGAAGTCCCTTTTTTTCCCTTCCCTCATCCTCCCTCCTGCTGGTCCGCTTACCTCTTTTACCAGGGCTGCACCCACCCGCCTGCCTCTTTTCGTAGCGGGGTGGAGGGGGGGGGGGTAGGAGGGAGGAAAAACTTTAGACTTATTTATTTGAATAAGAAAAAAAAAAGTTTTTTTGCAGCGAAATCACGCGCGTGCCATAGATTAGCTGTGGGCAGGGATAGGCTGCCCGGCCGCCGGCCGGCAGCCCCATTGGCTCCGGGGCCAGGGTATTGTTGCAGTGGGGCAGCTGCTGGGAGAGAATAGACAATAGAGCAGCTGTCTTGCACTGGCACCCTGCACACCAGCTGTCCACTCTTATCTGCACACACACTTTCGGGGGATATTAAGAGGTGGAGCTGTGTGCATAGAATTGGAAAAAAAGACTTCTGACCCTCACTGGGAAGGGAAGGGGGGTAAGGGGTTGTGGGGAAGGGAGCAATTGTGAGCCCTCTTTTGTCTGTGTGCAACTGTATTAAGAAGAATGCTCATCCCCGGCGATAAGTAAAGTGCCCAGTTACAGGGTGAGATCAATACTCCTGCAGACTCCAGAGATTAACTCAGCTGTGCTTAACTGCCCCGACCTAGTAAAAGGGGCTCGCTCCCCACCTGCCAGGTGCTTTCAGGATCAGACTTGTAAAAGGGAGGCATTTGGCCCCAGTGCTGATATCTCTCTTTGCTTGGTTTGTTTACAGCGATTTGTTTGCCTGGATGTGATGAGCAACACGGCTTTTGCGACAAACCTGGGGAATGCAAGTAAGTTTTCTGCTCCCTTCTCTTTTTGTCTTTTGTGTTGGTCCTCTGGTGTTAAATAAGCCATTGGTCATTTGAAGGGGTGGTTTAAATGCCTTTCTTCATATTAGATGGTAATTTGAGAAATCCAGGTGATGCCAGCTCAAAGTATTAATCTATAAGTCAAACATCAATGCCACTAATATTAACCTAATGAGTTTACAGTTCTGTGTGTAAAGTTTAGCTGTTTGTTATTAGAGTAAACAAATTAACTACCTGGGACCACAGCTCTATCTAAGGAAGTGAAAGAAATAGCTGGGACCGATGAAAGCTGATGCTACGGTTGGACTTGGTGACTTTCTCACATGAAGGATCACTGAAAGCTTTTAGGAAACTTGATCCCTGGCATCAGTGTGTTTGCAGAGTTTGCGATACGGTTTCCAACTGTGAGAAGTCTAAATCTGATGGGACTTTGTTTTTTTCTTTCTTTTTTTTTTTTTTTTTCTCTTCGCAGATGCAGAGTGGGTTGGCAGGGGCGATATTGTGATGAGTGCATCCGATACCCAGGCTGCCTTCATGGTACCTGTCAGCAGCCATGGCAGTGCAACTGCCAGGAGGGCTGGGGTGGCCTTTTCTGCAACCAGGGTGAGTTCTCAGTCCTTGCCTGAGCGTCTGCTTTAAAATGGAGAAAGCAAGCAGCTATTTCCAGCACACCAACCCTGTGCCAGCCTTGAAAAGTAGCAAGTATTTTGACTGCTTTCTTTCTGAAAAAACCTCTTTTCCAGACCTAAACTACTGCACACACCACAAGCCCTGCAAGAATGGTGCCACATGCTCCAACACTGGTCAGGGGAGCTATACTTGTTCTTGCCGACCTGGGTACACAGGCTCCATCTGTGAGATTGAAATCAATGAATGTGATGCCAACCCTTGCAAGAATGGTGGAAGCTGTACGGTAGGTTTGAGTTACTTCTGTTATCTGAAACCCTAGGGGAGGAGTTAATGTCAATTTTACTGACTTTCAAAATCCCCTTTGGATTTCAAAGCAACTTCAGATAAAGATTTTGACCATTTCTCATTTCTTTCCCCTAGGATCTTGAGAACAGCTATTCTTGTACCTGCCCCCCAGGCTTCTACGGTAAAAACTGTGAGCTGAGCGCAATGACTTGTGCTGATGGACCATGCTTCAATGGTGGGCGATGCACTGACAACCCTGATGGGGGATACAGCTGCCGCTGCCCGCTGGGTTATTCTGGGTTCAACTGTGAAAAGAAAATTGATTACTGCAGTTCCAGCCCTTGTGCTAATGGTAAGGCCAAACATGCTATGGTGACCTTCTAAAAGGAAACCATCCAGTTGCTTTGGCTTTTGATCTGGAGCTCATAACAAGGCCCATTGATCAATCGTAGTTCATATTATGTCAATAGATGACTTGATGGAGGAAATATACTTGAAAAGTAATGGTGTGGTTTGGGACGCTTCTGTAGATAGAATTTTCTCAAGGGGTGAATGTGGCCAGGTAACTTGGCCTGAAGCTTCATGCACAAATATGTGGAGGATTATACTTGCAAACGTTTTGCAAAGACTCTGAGGTCTGTGGATACAAAATGTCATAGAAGTGCTAAATATTATTACTTGTAATGTGGTAACAGTAATCTTCCCGTTTTCATTACACTGGTGAAGACTGTCTTTACTTCAGTCTTCTTCATTAATTGCCACTCAAACTCTGTAATATGAGATTGTGGTGTTAACCTGATCTGGACTAGCTTTTTTGTCCAAGCTGAGTGAAATGTCAAAAAGGGAATAGGGTGGTGAATGAAAAGTAGATCTGATTAACAAATATCTTCCTTAAAAAAAGCCTTATATGTTTTATGGTGGATCAGAACTGGCAAAGGTTGAACTAACAGCTCAAAAATCAAGCTTTTCTCAGCTGGTGTTTGTAACAGCCACCCCGGGAGTAGCAGGTGGGAGGCTGTTGGGTCTGCCTGCCCACCACTCAGTGCTTGTCCCCATTGATGTCTTGCAGGAGCCCAGTGTGTTGATCTGGGGAACTCCTACATATGCCAGTGTCAGGCTGGCTTCACTGGGAGACACTGTGATGATAACGTGGATGACTGCGCTTCCTTTCCCTGCGTTAATGGGGGGACCTGCCAGGATGGCGTGAATGACTATTCTTGCACCTGCCCACCGGGATACAATGGGAAGAACTGCAGCACCCCGGTGAGCAGATGTGAACACAGCCCCTGCCACAACGGGGCCACCTGCCATGAGAGAAACAACCGCTACGTCTGTGAGTGCGCCCGGGGGTATGGCGGGCTCAACTGCCAGTTTTTGCTCCCCGAGCCACCTCAGGGACCAGTCATTGTCGACTTCACCGAGAAGTACACAGAAGGCCAGAATGCCCAGTTCCCCTGGATCGCTGTCTGTGCCGGGATTATTCTGGTCCTCATGCTCCTACTGGGGTGTGCTGCTGTGGTTGTCTGTGTCAGGCTCAGGGTGCAAAAGAGGCACCACCAGCCTGATGCCTGCAGGAGTGAGACTGAGACCATGAACAACCTGGCAAATTGCCAGCGTGAAAAGGACATTTCCATAAGTGTCATTGGTGCCACTCAGATTAAAAACACAAACAAGAAAGTAGACTTTCACAGCGATAATTCTGATAAAAATGGCTACAAAGTCAGATACCCAACAGTGGATTACAATTTGGTTCATGAACTCAAGAATGAGGACTCTGTTAAAGAGGAGCACAGCAAATGTGAAGCCAAGTGTGAAACGTATGATTCAGAGGCAGAGGAGAAAAGTGCAGTACAACTAAAGAGGTATCTCTCGCATCCATGCGTGGGGGGCAGCTTGACTTAGAAGGGGGTGTGCGTGTCTCACGGGTAGCATTAAGCAAGAGCCATCTGACCTGTGTTGTCTCTTTTTGTCTTCGATAGTGATACTTCTGAAAGAAAACGACCAGATTCAGTATATTCCACTTCAAAGGACACGAAGTACCAGTCGGTGTATGTCATATCAGAAGAGAAAGATGAGTGCATCATAGCAACTGAGGTTAGTATACTGTCTGGCAGTTGGAACAGCAGAGAAAAGTCTCAATGTGTGACCCCCATCTAGCACAAGTCAGGGCAGCTTTTCCATTGTGCCACAGCGATTTATACCTGCTGAAATCCAGCCGACTTGAGTTTGTTGTGCCATGGATGTTGTAAAGACAGCTCAGTGACTTGCTGTACTGGATGTTGTGGGTACGATGACTTTTGCAGACAAGAGTACAGTAACAGTGCGGTTGTGGTCTGCTGTCTTACTCCATAGTGTGCTTCACGCAGAGTCCATTCTTGCCTGTCATAGAGACAGAGTCCTGACCCTCTGCAGCCTCACAGCCCTCTTCTCCCTTTCCATTAACCTCTCCTGACCTCTGATCATGTTTTGTCTCATCAGGTGTAAACCAGAGATGATATGGCAAGGTGATTGTTCAGAACAATTTCAGAGGAGATGTGCCCCGATGAATGCTGCTGAAAGAGGGATGGGAGATAGATTCCTTCACTGACTGCTGCTGAGAAACTAAATTCAGGCTTGAGCTGGTTCTCTACTGAAGTTAGCAAAGTGACTGCAAAATAAACAAAATGGACACCAGGCAAGGGTCTGTGTTCAAGGATTACTGTTGCACTGCCTTTTACGAATTTTATCATTGCACTATGGTCAGTTGCTTTTCTATATATATTTAAATGAATGGACTTAATTACTACATAAGAAGCATGCACTGCCTGAAGTGTATATTTTGGATTCTTATGAGCCAGTCTTTTCTTGAATTAGAGACACAAACACTGCCTTTATTGTCTTTTTTGATACTAAAATGTGTTTTTACTAGGTGAGAAAAAGTGTGTTATTTTTTTGAATCTGTAAAAATATTTTCATGATAATTGTAAAGCTTGAGTATTTTGTGATGTTCATTTTTTTATAATTTAAAATTTTTGGTAAATATGTACAAAGGCACTTCGGGTCTATGTGACTATATTTTTTTGTATATAAATGTATTTATGGAATATTGTGCAAATGTTATTTGAGGTTTTTTTTACCGTTTTGTTAATGAAGAAATTCATTTTTAAAATATTTTTCCAAAATAAATATTATTAATGATAATCAGAGTGCTATGTTTATTCCATAACTCATCATGAACTGACTGCACCTTCCAAACAGGCATCTGACATGCTTCTGTGGACTCATGGGTGGGTGGGATAGAACTGAGACATATCACAAAGAGTGGGAAACAAATTGTTCTGTGTAGATCCCTCTCTCCTCTCTTAACCTTCTGAACTGTTGACCCCATAGTTATGCTCACTCTTACCCCAAAGGCAAAGTCTGTCAAAACCTTCAGTAACGTTTGCTCAGTCATGTTGGGCTCTGTATATATAAACGCACTCACCATCGCTTCCTGAGGAAGAGCAATGTGAGTGCGCTCCGTTGCAATGCAGAGACACGACTCCTTTGTGAGTCAGCTCTTCATTCCTTGCAACCTCAAACGTGTGCCTGGAGTCCAGAGGCGTTTGTAACACCCAGGGCATGCTGACAAGGCCCACCCAGCTCAGGTACTTGGTGTGCGTGCATGGGAAGTGAGCTCCTCCAGTCACACTTGCGAGGGGGATGGCATTTCCCTCCCTATGATGCTGAATTCACCAATGGCTGCAACTCTTGGCTATGACACTTGTCTAAAGCAGAGGTTGCGTCTTTGGTTTCAACTCTGTCCCTGGCGCCTGCTGCCTCTATACCGGGGCAGGGTGTGATCCCATTGCCTGGCTTGACCCCAAATGCTCAGACAATTTCCTCAATTTAATTTGCCCTAACTAGCTCTCCTTCAGGTTGTGCTGCGTGTTAGGACAGCAACAGGCAAAGTGTTCATCTATGTCAGCATGAAAAGGAAAATCTAGGAAACAATTTCTTTTTTTACCCATTAAAGCTAAATCCACCCCGACCACTGTGGGCCACCTCCCGTGTCTTCTGGGAGCTGATGAGAACGCTCTGTTCCCATACCCTTTAGGGGAGAGGGATGCTGTCCTAAACACAAAGAATGGGTTAGCAGGTATAACCAAGCAAATATTGTGGCTGATGATCTATAACTTTAAAGCATATATGTTCTGCCCTTGTTTTAGTGTACATCAGTACACGAATCACTAAAACTGTATTTTAGTGTGAGATCAATGGAAAAATCACACTGATGCAGGGGCTTGTCCATGTATAAGGCCTCCTCGCTAAGCCAAACCTTAGACAAGATGTACTGACTCACTTCTCATGAAGTGACCTGACAGCATAATCCTCTTCATCTATCCCCAAGTTCCTTTTCAGGGAAAGTTTTCTTGAGGAGAGTAATGTGAGGAATTAAAAATCAGTCTGTCAGTGATGATCTGAACACCATTTTCAATCCCAGCAGTAAATAACAGGCTGCCAATAACCAGTCAATGCATCATATATTTAATGAGGCAAAACGGTGTGTATGATAGCAGGTGTTCAGAGCAACATAATCTCATGGATTGGTCAAACAAGTCAGCTTTGTTAGGTTTTATTGCCATCTCTGTTGTTGACTTGCTCTTCAACCTTGGCCAAATCACTATATTTCTCTCTGCTTCCTCTTCTTCCCCAGCTTTTTGGAGCAAGCTTGTCTCTTACGATGTACTGCATTTTGCACAGTCAGTGCCACGGTCTCAGCTGGGCCCTCTTAATACAGCTTTTGTGGAAATAACGGTCATGAATGGAAGGTCATTGATGACTGAGTGCCTCTGTAATGTCAGGTCTTTAGAGCTACAGCAAGTGCTACTTTAATACAGCATCATGTAAAGGTCTGGAAAAGCATACATCTCCTTGTTCCCATAAAGAGGGACAGCATCGATATCTACCTAACTTCACTTCAAAATAATACAGCTTTGGAAATCTCATTTGGTCCAAGTGTACTAATTACCAGAAGTGCTGATCTTGGTATGCTAAGGAAAACATACCGTGGCCAAAGAGAAGGGCACAGTCTTGTCATTCTGAAGGACCTTACAAAATGTTGGCTATGCAGATGAGCCCAACAGCTTCTTCCTTTTCTGTCTTGAGTATGGTTGCGACTGCTGCCTCATCCCAGATTTATCTATTGTACCGGATTACTAAGTCCCCACAAACCTGAGAGTGTGCATATACAGAGGCCTGATGACTAGAGCAGGTTGAGGTGTGCACTTAGGAGCCCTGGATCCATGCTCCTTACTTTTAGCATCAGGGCCTTTCTGGGAAGAGAAAAAGGATAATCTGGGCAGGGAGTGGAAGTCACATGTGCTCTTGCTTGAAAGAGAGCAGGTGGCACACGCAGCCCGAGCCGTGCATGCAGGGGGTGCACTTCCTGGGCATGGGGCAGCGAAGGTGCTTGCTTGCCTCTACCACGCCTGGGCAGCGCTCACCCAAGGGCGGGAACTCTGCTGCCAAAAAAGCAGCAGGAACCTCCCAGTCAGCAGGGTCTCTGAAAGGCCTCCTCGTTCTAAAATGAGAGGAGAGCCTGCCTGGGGAGGCTGTTTAGCTGGGACAGCTGAGAATTCGGGGCCTGATCCAAATCTCATTAAAATTAATGGAAAGGCTCCAACAAGCTGCAGGAACACGTGGCACCATGCCCCTCCTGACACAGCACATCTCCAGCTCTCCCAGGGGAAGGTGCACGTACCTATGCAGTGTGTGTCCCCATGGGAGAGGACATGAAAGCCCAAAACTGGCCTGGCTAGATCTGCTCCCCGGACAGCTTGTCGCCCTGGTGTCAGCCTATACGCTGTGCCAGGATGATGGGGGATTTGGTTCCTTCCTCATACTGCTGCTGTGGCTTTGTCCCTTCACGCCCTCACTTCGATCTGCAACACCTCCTCTCCTCTGTCCTGCAGCAGCTGGGGAGGGATTGGCTTCGTTCAATGCAAGTTCTCAACAAGGTGGCTGGGGAGGGCGCAGCTCAGCCTGTGCCTCTGCCTGCAAGCCTGTTTCTCTGCAGCAAGTAGCAAAGTAGGTGTGTCACAGCTTTTGAAATGTAGGAAGTTTTGGGTTCAAGCATGTCTTAGCTTTAATGGAAAGGCATGGGTTTAAAAATTGCTTTAAACTGATATTTGTGCTTACTTTATACACAGTGCAGGAGGACAGCTTTAGGCGTCAGAAAACTTGGATACTATTCCTGGCTCCACCACAGACCTGATATACAACCTTAGGAGAGGAAGGATGGTCTTGTGGTCAAGGAACTGTGGAGGGACTTAGGAGGGCCCCCTTCTATTTCCAGTGCTCCCTCCAGACTTCCTGTGCAACCTTGGACCTATGGCACTTAATCTTTCCAGGGCCTTAGGAAAATGGGGGCCTCTTGGTTATGCTAAGAGGGAGAAGGTCATTTGTGCTTCTGAGAGGATACTGCAGTGGTGAGGAATGTTAAAATACCCTCCAAGGCAAGTAAGGCTATTTCCTATCTCTGTATGTCAGATTACTTGTCTACAAGGTGGCGAGCTATTTTTGTAAGGCGCTTTGAGATGCTTGCATGGAATAAAGACCCGTATCACAATTGAAACATCCATCATTTCAGGGAGGATATGCAAACCCTGCACTGGCAGCAAGGAGACAAAGTGGCCGGGGGAAGGAGGCAACTGCACAAGTACATATGCAGTGTATGCAGTGCAGCTGTGGTGTAGCTGTGTGCCTGTGGCCAGAAAGATGCTACTACACATGGCAGTATTAATGTGGTGGGCCACAATACTGTCAGCTTCCTCTCACAGATCTCAGCACCTGCAACGAGGATCTGTAACTAGCTGGCTCTTTGCTGTAACAGAATCTTCCAGCAAAACTATTTTGCTGGTAGAGGTGCAGATTAAACTTGGTTTGGCACCATGAGGGGCAAGGAGAAAAGCTGCACAAATGATATTAGATGGGAATTTTCCCGCTAATAGACACTGGGAAACCTCCCTACTGTTGTGTCCTAACACCCAAAGTGTGACTGAGTAGCAGTCTTCCATGATGCCTGACCTCTACTTGTGTCAGATGAATGGGAAGCCTCTCTGCTCCCTTCCCTCTTCGGAAGCCACTTTTTCACCTGGTTGTTAAGACCTGACTTTCTGCTGGTGTCTCTGCTGCCTACTATGCAAGTCAAAGAAATCAAGAGCCTGGCCAGAAAAAGCCTCATGTGCACTAGAAGGCGGATTTTCAGGTGAAACATAGGGCCTGCTGTTGTGAAAACGTAATGGCTGATCCTGCAGCTCACAGTGACACAGAGCTGGATGAGAGGTTCACCGCCTTACGGGACCTGGGGCCCAGTCGGCAGGGCAGGAAGGTGAAGGGGAAGGGGCTGGAGATCATAGTGTCCTTGTGGCAGGGTGGCCACCCTTGGTCTTTTCTCCTGCTGCTGAGGCCTTATCTCCTGCACCAATAAATTCAGCGCTGCTGGGGCTGCTCTCTGGCCCTGAAGCCAGTTGGTCTGGAGAAGTCTGCATCCAGAGTGTTAAACTGCCCTACTCTCCCAAACTGACTGCTTACATCCACACTGCCTGCAAGGGACGGCTCCTGCTCTGTGCCTGGGAGCAGCCTGGGACACTGCTAACCGTGGAAGAAAAAGTATGACAGGAACCACTGCAGCAATGTAACAATACAGATGATTGTGCTCCAGAGAGCAGGAGCTGCTTAATTTCCCAGTGCAGATGTATTCGGAGCATCTTATAATACTTAGTGCCTTAGTCTTTGGCGTAGATGAGGTATTCAATATGTCATCTATGGGGGTAACAGGGAGGGACAGTGCAGACTCATGTCACCGGCTAGGGGCAATTATATCAATTGGCATTGCTTACTTAGAAGCCTGCTGTATGCATGGCATATATATGACCATGATGTATTTTTTTATATTATAAAACTATATCAGCAGAGTGGCCAGTGTGGATGCGGCTACGTTGAAAGAAAGGTCATGTACATCAGTGCAGATACATTCCCTTCCCTTATTTAGTTATCTAAATGATGCTAGTAAAAGAACATACCTATTTGTTCTCCAGAGCATGGCTGTGTGGGTATAAAGATGCAGGTATAATTCAGAAAATGCATGGCTGTTCAGACAAAGCTCAAGTGCATACATCTAGTGTGGGTTCAGGAGTGCTACTTGCCATGGAGCAATTTCCCAGAGTGCACAGTAAAAAAGATCAGGATGGGAGTGTCCTGTGTTCCCTTTTGTAACATGAAACTGGAACTTTGTGAGGACAGCAGTTTCTGTGGTACAGGATGAAGACAGACGACTTCGACCAGCCCACAGTGCAGGGAGGACACATGCTGCAGGGCTATCTCTGGACCCAGCCCCCATCACTGTCAAGGTGTTTGTGCTGGAGGCAGCTGATGATAATTTCTAATAAGAATTCTGATCTGACAAAAAGATTATGTTTTTCCACAGCATATTAAAGTTAATATATTAAAAAGGTTATTTTAAATAGAGAAACCTTTTTTTTCCCCAGCTATGATAAACTGAAATACCCTCTTGAAAAACTCTGATGAGTTTCACTTTCTTTGTGAAGCAAGATAAAAAAATGACGAGTAAGTTCTTCTCAGCCGACAGCAAATTAGCTGAAAACTTCCTCACCTTTCTATTTTTTAATTTCCCCCCCAAAATAGAACTGATCTAGGAATTTTGTCTTATTAAAGAGTTGTGTATTTTGCTTTTTGTTTTGCTTTAGATTGTGAATGAGGGCCATATCAGTCTTTCTTCTCACCTTATTGTCTGCCCTTAGTAAGCAGCACTTCAGTAGCTTGAGGAAGGTTGTATTTAATAGAAGTGAATTGCAGGAGTCAGCCATATATCAGAGCACACTTTTTATGGCATTCTGCACAAGGAAAAGCTGGTAACTGCTTCATGAAAAGATTTCACAGTG
The DNA here is from genome assembly GCF_017976375.1 of Cuculus canorus. NCBI lineage: Eukaryota > Metazoa > Chordata > Aves > Cuculiformes > Cuculidae > Cuculus > Cuculus canorus. Next base: position 59,801,683 of record NC_071403.1, on the reverse strand, counting down.
CACAAAAAATTATCAGATATAAGCTCCTAGCATAAAAGGCCAGTGCTTTACTGTTAATGTAGACAAATAAAACCTCTTCAGAATGTTTCCAACAGGCATAGAGTCAAAACACCTCATCTGCATTTACAATAAAAACTGCACAGGAGAATCAGGCCTTCAATATTCAGATCTGAGTTCTGCATCCAAAATAATTTGGCTACTACTTGTGTACTTTCCTTTTCAAGGCACAAAGAGATTTCCCATTAGGCGATTTTCCATACATCCAATCACAGATGTTTACAAAGGCCACCAATCTGAAAAATGTAAGCCCCTCACTTCAGTATAGTTTTACCTTGTTTTGAATCAAACGGCCCGTGGAATTTGCCATTGCCCTGTAGTAGTGATGGTTTGGCACAGCTGCCACTGCTACTGCTGTGATTGTGAGTGTCTTCGGAAAAGTCAGGTGCCCAGCGCTCTCACTCAGAGTGGGATTGTTCAGAATAAAAAATAACATGGAATGACTACATATTGTGCTTGCTGCAGCCTGTGTTCGTTCTTTCTTTCTTTCTTTCTTTCTTTCTTTCTTTCTTTCTTTCTTTCTTTCTTTCTCTCTCTCGCTCTGTCTCTCTCTCTCTCGGTCTCTCTCTCTCTCTCTCTCTGTCTCTCTCTCTTTCTCTCTCAGTATAAAGAAAGGAACCATGAAAAATGTATGATGTTGTGTAAGTTCTTCTAATTGACTTCAGGAAGTGTTATCTGGAATGGCAGTTGTGAGCACACAAACTCAACAGACTTATCTGCGTTATCTAATTACCAGACTATAAAGTTCTGCTGACATTTCCTTTTGATAAATACAATACACTCCTTTCTTTATCTAGCTGCGTTAAAGAAACAATGTTCTTGTAAATCCAAACCCATGCATGCTTTTCACTAGAACTTTATAAACACTAGGACTAACAGAAATGTTGCCGCAACTTCAACAGTCCTAAATGAAAGCAGTGGCTTTTAGATGAAAAACATTATCTAACGGTGGTAGGAAACCACTGCAAATCTCAATGTTTAAACTGTGAATAAGCATGAAAAAGAGATTTGACAGATATTAAGCAAAAAGGGAGAGATAGGAAAAGAAAAAGGAAAGAAAGAGCAGCAATATTACAGGTATGCTTTTATTTCTTCACTGCTGCTGCTGTGTTTAACTATGGACAGAAATATGGAATCATAGAATCATTTAGGCTGGAAAAGACCTTTAAGATCGTCGAGTTCAACTGTAAACCTAACACTGTGAAATCCACCACTAAGCCATGTCTCTATGCATCACGTCTTCTATATTAAAAATTATTTTATGTTATGTATATTTACCATAAGAGTTTCAAACCAGGATTGCCAGAGCTGGCTGGACTTCAAGAAGACCTCAGTTCTGCACATACACAGCAGGGTTTTGGATGGTCATGGAAAACAGGACTTCAAAAACAAGCTTTTGTGCTGGAAGCCTGCAGGCAATGGACAAAAAGGAAAGATGCTTCTAAACAATGCTTGTTGCTGTTTGGTCTCCTCTGTGTTCTTCTGCTGTATAAGAAGATATTTGGGTGTCTCCCTGCATTAGGAAGGAAAGGGATGAGAGTCAGATAGGAACTGTTGCAGGAAGAAGTAAGGCAAGGCATTGCTTCGTCTGGGGAACCCCACTCCTGTGCACAGCATTGAGGAGCTGAGGGGGTCATAGAATGGTGCTGATGGGGGAAGACAGATAAGGAACCTCCTCGCCAGCTCCACAGGGGACCCTGGCTGGGCTTGATCTGAACAGGGACTTGGAGGTTCCAACAAAAACCAAAACTGACAAAGGAACCTTATAACACCTGTAGCATTGAAATACCAGTTTAAGCCCTTTGAGCTTCCATTTGCCTCAGTGAGAATTAGGTATAGGCGGGCTCTGGTAGTTGGGAATCCTTCAGCACCTGTACACACCCTACAGTCACAGTGTGCCCCTGCTCCTTTGACCAATTAATCGGGGCATACCAAAGATTAAAGGCTGCACAACTATTTAACAAAAGATATGGGATGTTCAGCATTTTTTAAACCTACATTTAGAATAAAGAAAGAACCAATCTATGAAAAAGAAGAGCTGCGATACCACCATGGGGTAAGCTGTAAATACATATTGTAGATAAAATGTAGCCACCAAGATCTGGGTATGTTCCAAAGACCACTTTTCTATCAGATAGACAAGATACCCATTTCTGTCAGAAATGCTAAAGGAAGTGTTAATGATGGAATAAATAACAGGTGCTGGGAGCAGCTGTTACTGATTAATGACTTGTCTTTTTTTTAAAATAGGTTTTCTGTTGGGGGAATCAGAAGTTTTTAGTAATGCTCTGTTGCCAGACATTTGAGGAATGTTTTTTCCCTTTTTCTAAAAAAGTGCTCCCCCATTATTTCTAAGGCAAAACAGATTCAAGAATCAAGCTAGATTAATATTTGAGTTTCAGGCTGTCAATAGTTGAGGAAAATCCAAACCATAATGCTTCTCAATTGCACAAATAACTTGCTTTATTGCCTTTTTTTTTCTTTCTACCCATTTCCATCTTGTGTTCTCTCACAATTTCTCGTTTATTTTTTCCCCCGTCTCTCTACCTCTTCATCTCCCTCTTGCTATTTACTTAAAGTATCTGGAGATGGGGGTTCCAATGCTGTGTATATTTGGACCTGAAGTTGTCTTTTTATAAGCAAATGATGAATTATGAGATTGGATGTTATAAGGACTGGCACTGTAAAGTAATTTAAAAGTCATTGAGGACAGCTCAGTGAAAATATCTGCTCTGTGCCTTGGGGCCATCAGAGACGCAAACAAAATAAAGTGAGTGAAAACAATATGGAAAATAAACTAATAATTACATCTAACTTTTATTTAATAATTTAAGTTCTATATGCATCTAAAACCACTTCAGAAACCGTAGCAAGTACCATAATATCCTGTTTTTCAGCATAAAATGCAAGCATAGAGACTGCTGTCCTGGCCCCTTTGAAGTCAATGGTATTGACTCAGATGGAGTTAGGATTTCTTATAGAAATCTAGGTCACTCAAGACTGCCTTTCCAGTAGTCTAGAACCCCATCTCCCTGCATCCTAAAATGGACAGGAAGTTCCTATCTCCGCATTTCAAAACAGGTAGGCTCAAAACTGAATGGACTGCAGAGGTTGACAGTGGAGGTGATGAGGCATATGACAATGGCTTCCATGTCATGATAAAATGCTAGAATTTCCTTAATAAAGGGTAGGCAAAGATGCAACATGACAATACATGGAACAGTGAACTGGCTTCCCCTACTTGCTGCTGGAAAAGGCCAGAATAAGAGAATTTGAAACGACAACATGTAGTTCACCAGCGGAATTCAGTCTTTATGAACAACTGATGTCATTTCAAGAGCTTGGTATGCTTTAGAAAAGCACTGTTCTTCATATCTTCTTCAGAAGATCTCTGCACAACATTTGAGATGATAAGTAATAGAATACAAGCCTTAATATGCTGAAGCACAACATTACCATATTTGGGACATATCATGTGTTAACATACTCTTCCAAGGCTAGTTGCTGTCCTTCCTATCATTAAAAATCTTTGCCTCTTTCTTTTAAAGTAACAATTTAAAAGCATCACCAAGGACAACATGCAGTATTAAATAAACACAGTGATTCATTCTGATTTAGAGACAGACCTGAACTGAAGATTTGCTTCCCTGCCATCTGTGAGTTTTCAGAAACTCTAAGTTATATTTGTCTGATCTTCGTTTTTCATTCAGCTGGAGAATAATAATGCTATCATCCTATGACTTCCATCTACCAAGCTCCTTAATGATCTTTGCTCACATAAGGAAAACACACTAATTTAGCAACGGAGACATAACTGGGGAAGAACATCGCACTATTCTGTAAAATAGTTACTAATGACAGTTTTGAAGAGAAAAGTAGATATGTCTGTAAATACGAGGGGAAGAGGAGAAGGTTATAGTTAGGCAGAAGGTAATGATCCTCACTGACATGAGTGACAAAGGCTGTTAGCTTACGGTCTGTGAGGGTCAATCACCTCTTGTTTTGCAACCTGCACAGTGGTACCCAACAAGTGCAGTTCCAGGTGCAGCAGTACCACTCATGGCACCACAACTGCCATGTGCTGAGCCCTGCAACACCAGAGCTGTATATGACACAGTCCCACTGCAAACCTGGTGCTGTCTTGTGCTTTCAGCTCATTTGTAAGATGTAGAGATTGTAGTTCAATGTAGCATAGATACATAGCTATGGTCCCAAGCAGTTCTGGAGGATACATGAACAGCAGTGTCTATTTATTATCCACCCACTGTATTTCTCCATCTGTAACCACATCCAAGATTTCTGTTTCAGTTGACATGACCAAACAAAAAATGTGTCTGCATTTAGATTTGCTCATTGTTATGAACAAGCCAATTCACAGGGGTTCCATGAAAACATTCTGGGCTAAAACAGTTTCTGAGAACATGATGTGTCAATCCTAATGGATCTGTTTGATTTTACGCACTAGTCATGATGAGCCCTGTCTGATTTAAAGATCTTCAAGAGGCGTTCCCTCTGCCCAAAGAAATCCATTCCACACTTTTCAGCATCCCTCTCTAACAACCAGGATTTCAAATCCCTTTATCTGGAGACAAACAGAAAGAGTGTGCTTGTGTGAATAATTTGAGCTGATATTCTTGCCAGCTGTTAAGGGACACATGCAAAAAAAAAAAAAAGTTGGTGACATCTGGTCAGCACTGATATTTCCTAACAGAAGTATTTGTTTCGGAATGGGGAAGGGGCGGTGGGGGTAAGGAGAAATACCATCTCCGTGCACCCCTTTGCCCCCTTTTGAAAAGTGAAAGCGATAACATTGACCACAGCAACTGGAACAAAAATTGCAACTTACATCACGGGGAAACAGTGACATTACATTAGCCCATATTACACAATGGTTGAGCAGTTGCTTTCACACACTAAGCTTTCAACTTTAACTTTTTTCCCCCCTTAAGCTACACAATGGATTTTTTTGCTGAGTTGGAAAATATCAGGAGACAGGCAGAAAGCCTTCCTTTTGTTCCTTCATCCTGCTGAGCACCTCATCATAAAGATTTTTTCCCTTCTGTTCTGTTTTGCTTTCCCAACTTCCTTTCCCCTTTTCACCCTCCCCTACTTTTTTGTCAAATAAATGTGACTAATTAACAGCATGACTTCTTTCCAACACTGCATCCTGGTTTGTTCTTGGGAAGTAGGCTCGTAAACTACCTTCTAAGTGCTTTGCTTCAAGTGATGGTTTTCTTGGGTCTCAGATGGGAAGACAAGTTGACTTTAGTTCAAGAGTAGTTTCAGCTCTCTGCTTCTCTTTTGGGCCTTTTCACGGAAGTACACCCAGCTCAAGTCAGTAGATAATAGAAATCCCAGAATGGAAACACATTAAAAAAGTTGTTTCCTGGGGTCAACAAAGGACAGGAAAAGAGCCAACAATTACTTAAATAAACAATATTCAGAGAAAAAAAAATACATGCCTGTACAAACTGAGTTACAGATGAGGGAAGCAATAGTTTAAAGCAACCCGGTGCTCATTCTGTTGAAGTTCAATACTGTTAGGAAAAGGAAATCAAATAAAATAAAATTTGGAGAGCACTTACTTTCAGAAAAACTTTTCAACCTAAGAGCAGTAATGACCTCAGGGTGGACATTTCCTAGGGATTAGTGACTAGCTGAAAGTTAATAATTTCCCGCTGCACCTCAAACCAACAGCTCCTCCTGACTTGTCAGTAACTCTTCAAAAATAATCCCTGCACCTCAGCTGTTACTGCTTATGAGGATTAAGAATAGGCCAGTGGTAGAATAATTTTGTGTTTTGTATAGCGTGTTTATCTTTGAAGAAGCACATCAGGAAAGAAAGTAGAGAGACAAATAATATCTTTAAGATGAATGATATCTTTAAGGTACAAGAGAAAGATGAAACACGGGGAATTCAGTATTTGCTTACTAATGAGTACTACTTACTTTCAACATGGCGAAAATCTACCATACTAGCAACTGCTCTAGGCATTTCTGTCTTCTCAGAGAAACCACAGGGCAGCTTCAAGGCAGAACAGGCAAGCAAGTTTGCCCTGCTGGGAGAAAAACTTTACCTTCATATCCGGAACGCTTAAGACAAAACCCAGATTTGTCCATAGGCAAATGATTGTTGAATTCAAAGTGTGAGAAACAATTTGCTCCCCAGCTCTGGCTCAGCTGGCAGAAGAAACTGTCCTCTGGGAGTTTCCTGGCTAGTAAAATTTAATGTTCTTTTGCAGAAATCAGTGTAAAGGCAGGAGATGGGATTTGAGACTCTGAGAAATCTGTGAGAACAGTGGGTCTGGCCCTTCTCGACTCTTTGTGTAAGAAAGGACATGTGAGGACATTTTATTTATTTTCTTCCTTCCCTTGAACTGTGCCTCCTACATTTCCCTCTGCTCCTTGGTGTTAGAAACTGGCTCTCTGCCCACAAGGTAGGCAAGGTGCTCTGAGACAACCCACTTGATACGAAAGACCTAGAGTCTCTGTTAAAGGAAGGAGACCCAACTGTCTTGAATAGCTACTTCCAGAAACACAAAACCTATCAGAATAAATGTCAGGGTCAACTGACCAACTCAATTCTATCTAATCTGCTTCTTCCTAATTGTAATCTCTTGTAAATGTGAGTTCAGATGGGTAAGACATTTAGGGCCAAGTGAGAAGAGGTATACTTGTGCTTCCAGTTTTCTATGATGCCACTTTTTACCTTGGGAAGCCTTGTGAACGAAATTCATGTCTTGTAGAAGGTCAGTAAAAAGTTATAGATCCTTAGCATTTAAGTCTTTACAACAAGACTTCACTGGCCCACTGGTTTGTTCTGGTTGTACATGCAAAGGCTGTCTTTACCCTTACTAAAACCTAGTGCACTTCTGAATCAACATCAAAAGTTCCAAGAAAAAGTACCCTGGACTAATTAGAAATTACCTCTTTTTTTTCCAGAAAAGTATTCATTAAAACACCTAGAAATAAAGAAATGAAGCTGGTCATGTCAGGAAGTTTACTCAGAACTGAACTGAACTTTATGAGGATCAGCCTGAAAAGTGTGCTAACAACTAACCAAATATTAATCTAATTTACATAGAATCATAGAATCGTTTGGTTTGAAAAGACCTTTTGAGATCATTGGGTCCAACAATTACTGTCCACTACTAAACTACATCCCTGAGAACCTCATCTACTCATCTTACAAATACCTCCAGGGATAGGGACTCAACCCCCACCCTGGACAGCCTCTGCCAGCTGGACCCTTTTGGTGAAGATATTTTCCTAATGTCTAATCTGAACCTCCTGTTGTGCAACTTGAAGCCATTCCCTCTTGTCCTATTGTCTGTCACTTGGGAGAAAAGACCAACACCCACTTCTCTACAACTTCCTTTAAGGCAGTTGTAGACAGTGATAAGGCCTCCTTTTCTCCAGGCTAAACAACCCCAGTTCCCTCAGCTGCCTCTCATTTGGCTTGTTCTCCAGCCCCTTCACCAGCTTCATTGCCTTTCTCTGGACACACTCCAGGACTCCAATGTCTTTCTTGTAGTGAGGGGCCCAAAACTGAACACAGCGTTCAAGGTGCAGCCTCATCAGTGCCGAGTACAGGGACAGAACCACCTTCCTAGTCCTGCTGGCCACATCATTTTTGATGCAGGCCAAAATGCTATCAGCCTTCTTGGCCACCTGGGCACACTGCTGGCTCATGTTCACTTGGCTGTCAACCAACATACCCAGGTCCTTCTCTGCCAGGCAGCTTTCCAGCCACTCCTTCCCAGGCCTGTAGCACTGCACAGGGCTGTTGTGTCCTAAGTGCAGGACTCAGCACTTGGCCTTGTTAAATCTCATCCTGTTGGTTGCAGCCCATCGATCCAGCCTGTTCAGATCCCTCGGTAGAGCCTCCCTACCCTCAAGCAGATCAACACTTCCTCCCAGCTTAGAGTCATCCATGAATTTACGAAGGGTGCTTTAACTCCCTTCATCCAGATCATTGATAAAGACATTGAACAGAACTGGACCCAACACTAAGCCCTGGCGAACACCACTTGCGATTGGCCTTCAACTGGATTTAACTCCATTCACCACTGCTCTTTGGAACCGGCCATCCAGACAGTTTTTAACCCAGCAGAGGGTGTGCCTGTCCATGCCAGTGGCAGACAGTTTCCCAAGCAGAATACTCTGAGAAACAGTGTCAAAAGCTTTACTAAAGTCCAGGTACACTATATTCGTAGCCTTTCCCTCATCCATTAAGAGGCTCATCTTGTCATAGAAGGAGATCAGGTTAGTTTGGCAGGACCTGCTTTTCATAAACCCGTGTTGACTGGGCCTGGTCACCTGGTTGCCTTGTGTGTGTTGTGTGACAGCACTCAAGATGATCTGCCCCATGACCTTCCCCAGCAGTGAGGTTAGATTGACAGGCCTGTAGTTCCCTGGATCCTCCCTCTGACCCTTCTTGTAAATAGGCATATTTGTCAACCTCCAGTCAAGTGGAACTTCTCCAGTCAGCCAGGACTGCTGGTAAATGATGGAAAGGGGTTTAGTAAGCACCTCTGCCATCTCCCTCAATATCCTTGGGTGGATCCTAACCAGCCTCATAGACTTGTGAATGTCTAATGTCATATATGTCTGATGTCTAATTCATATAGATGAATGACTCATTCAGAAATAGCACCTTGAGTTGCCAGAGAAAGATCAGGTGCTAACACAGAATAATGACATAGGGCAGGACAGAAATGATCTCTTCCAAAATCTTATACAAGATAAACCAGGATGAGGCACAAAGAGATTAATTCAGAAACCCTGTTCCCCACTGCTGCAGAGGCACATAGCATCATTCAGATTCTAGGCTTTGGGTCACAAAGTTCGCTAAAATTCTGTTATTTCCACAGGAGCTTTATGATTCTGGGAGCAGGCACTGGTCTCCAGGCCAAGCTCATTGACCTTTAGAGATATCTATGCTCTACCTGAGCACCCCGATGGAGATGACCTCTCACTGTGTCTGGACTGTGCTTGATTCATCCCAAGAATGTTGAGGTCCTTACAAAAGATGCTAGGTATAGTGGAGCAGATGGCTGCTTACGTTACTGAGGACAAAGGTGGACTGAAAAAGCGGACACAGAAAGATGAAATGTATGATTTGCAGTCCATTTGATTTTGCTGATCAACTGGTGGCAACAAAAGTAATGCAAATGATCCCCTCAGCTGGGGAGTTAGGAAATTTGTGGGGAAAGGAAGGTAGTATATTCCTACATTGTCCCCCCCACAAGGGAGTCTAGTTGAAGGTGATGGCATTCATGCAAGCAGTACATCACTCATAATATGTCATGGGCAAGCTGATAGCCAAAATTAAGTTGAAAAATATTCTGGTTTAAGGAGTGAGACAACAAACAGTACTTTGATGAAAATAAAGCCTGACCCATCCAAAGCAGAAACAAAGCCAAACTCGATGACTTCTGTGAAGTTTAGATGGCAAATTCTGAAGGAGAATGTGCTGAAAAAAAGCCTGCTGGAAACAGTTTGCCAGTAACCTACAACTGTGCTATTGCCATGAATGCTCAGGAACAAAACAATTTTGCATAAGGAGCAAATTAGGTCTGACCTTGCAGAACCTAACAAGCAACTGAGGATTAGCACTAGCAGAGGCTATTTGGGGTCATGGAGGGTCTTCAGCTGTGAGGTATTTCCCATTTTTATACTCCTCTTTTCGTCTTGATGCTTTCTGATCCTCAGCTGCAAGGCAGAGAGCCTCACTTGGCAGTGAGGTCAGCTTCAGCAGGTAAGATCAAAGTCCGAAGGCAGATGCAGCCCCACACTGTGCTCTCTGGCCAACTCTTTTTCATTAATGGAGGCACAATCCAATGATTGCTGCAGTTCTTGGCACACACAGAGTTGTGAGACTAAATCCCTCCACACCAATTTTTGCAGAAACACAATGGGGATCTCTGCTCCTTGCTTTGGCCTATCACCTTTTCGTTGACTGCAAGTAATAAAAAAGAAAACTGTGCGTGCGTATATAGAATATTGTATTTTACAGTAGGTGGACGGGGTCACGGTGCGTGTGCATGGCCCGAGTGGCAGTGTGCAGTGTACGCCTGGAGCAATGTGCACTTACAATTAGTTGAATTTCACTGTGTTGGAGATGGAAGCTGACAGGCCACCACACAAAATCTCCCTGCAGCCAGACTCATGCTGAGATCCAGAGCGGAAAAGGATTTTAACTGAAAGGCTTTGAAGGCTTTAAATATGGAGGCAGTGAATTCATGCACTGTTTACCTTTGCAGGCCTGGATTTGACTCTGTCTTTCATTTTGTTTTAATGAACTAGGTGGTCTCATATAATTCCCAATTATTGCAGAGCCCCAATCCCCTAATCCCCATACCTTACAAGTCGTGAATATCCACTGAGGCTCACCTAAATTCTAAGGCGGTAACAATACTGCAGTATTTAGACAGAAACAGCTCAAAACATCCTCCCAGAGCTGTTTATTACAGTGGCATAACAGCTTCTGAACAAGCATGCACTGATGACTCTACAGAGATACTGAATAAAATGGACCACAGTCTGAGCCACTATGGAAATTTCCCCATTTTCAACTAAAATGGCACTCTTCCATTTGCAGCCTATTTAGTCCAGTACCGATCTAATCTCCAAAAAGAACTAATTATTCACAAGATGGTCAGAGATTTGAGATCTCACAGGTGCAATTCATCCCTGGACATTCTACCTGCCCCAGAACATTTTGTTCTGGTTTGTGTTCTAAGAGATGAGGACTATCATATAATATACACGTATGTTTCAGTTTACTAATTGATGTTATATGAATGACATTCCTCAATATAATTCACACCCTTCAATGATCACAAACATTGTATCCTACGGCATATTGTGGAGGTGGGCTCATTCTACCAACTCTCCATACCAGCTCTGCCTTGTCTCTGCCCTGCCTGTAGCAGGACATTCACCCCAGTTCTTTATTCATGGTAGCAAAATTCACCTTGCACCTACCCTACTGGAAAACCTCTGAGCAAAGTGGGCTTAACTTGGTTTATACAGATGAAGAATCCTAGGAATACAAGACTCCAGCCAAAGCCCAGCTAGCTCAGTTGTCGTAACACACATCTCCCACTTGCAGTCCTCTAAGTGCTTGCTCTTCATCCTCCTGCCTAAGGACTGACCAGGCTGAGGTGGGACCAGTGCCTGTAAGACCATTACCTCTGCCCTTGGCCTTCCAAATAATTCCAGCTAGTGGGAAGGCAACAGCTCCCTTTTAAATTTTGGAGACACCCTGATTATTCCCACCCTCCAGACTCTGAGCTACAAGGGAATTCAGTGTGTACAGACTGGTCATTAGTGGTCAATGTTCATCAGTGTCCAGACTGAAGTTGCTAAAATTCTTCAGCTTTGTTTTCTTAACAGTAACATGGGGCATCACCAACGAAAACTGAAAAGAAATTTCTTCCATGCAGACACATCACTTATTTCTCTCCAACTCTAGGGAAATGGAGTAGAGGATACATGACCTAGACAGTACTACTGCGAGCTTTCCACAAGGATTGCCTCTAGCCATGGTCTATTTGATGACAAAAAGGGAATGATGGGAGCTCAGAAAGGTACCACATGACAGAGAATCAAGTATTTTTCTTGCCCCTTCTTTGAGAATTGAGGTGTTTCTTTCATTAGCGCTCAGTCTGCCAAGTAGCGGTGATGTTTGCTGTGGGTACAGAAAAGGACATGTGTATATGTTAAAAAGGAGTATGTATGGCAAAGACTTTCTTGCGCAAGGCATGACTTGCACACCTAGATTCCTCCTAATCTTTTCAGTCTTCTTTCTTCCTTGTCCCCATCCTGTACACCTGTGTTTCATAGCTGTAACATCACACAATCTGCTCATGAAATGCAATGTCGCAAGGAGCTCATTCAGATGTCAGGAAATCCACTTGCCACATGGATCCTTCCACCTGGAGAGTGTCTGATGGGAACTTGTTCTCTTAAACTTCTGTATATCACTGAAAGGGGAAATAGATGCTCATAAGGTGCATTTTCCACTGTGCAAGGCTTCATGTCACAGCTTTGCCAGCTGTTCTGACACTCTTCACTGTTTTCCCTCTTGTCTGCAGTGGCAGGCACAGATTCACCTTTTAGAAAATGTCACTGGCCACCACCATCTGGGCAGACTTTGGAGCACCTGTTGCTGCTCCAGTTAGTCAGACCATCCCAGCAACTCTGATGTCCCATGGCAAAATCACTGTTCCCAGGAGGCATCTGAGGAAAACAAGGTGGCCACAGCTTAAAGCGTAAATGAAAGTCCCCTTCATAATATCCTCTTCATAATGCATTATCTCCTTACAATAGAAGAGGTATCAGCTGCTCAGAGAAACACTGATAAAATTAATGATTAAAACTGTTCACTCCAGGGCATTAGCTTTTATTAGTTTCTTGAAGTTAATCTTTTATTTCTTCTTTTATTATTGTAACATTTTAGATTCAGCTCACTTTGTCAGGTTCCCCCTCACATGAGATTAATTCATTAAAAACTGAAATTCTCTGAAGATGTTGGATGTGGCTGCATGTGAGAAAGCCCAGATGTCCTTTCACTGACATCTGTGGAAGTTGGACTCATACCTCCTTGCTCCTGTTTTGCGGGTAGAATTGTAACTGCAGAACCTCAGGCCCTGAGGACTGGGCTCAGTAGCCTGATGGGTCCTTTCAGAGTCCCATGCTTGCCCAGACACCCTCCATGAGGGCACCAACAAACAACAGTATCCACCTGCAATGCACTGCAAGACTGGGGTCTCTCTATACCACATTGTCTCCAAGAATCTGTGTTCACAAGAGCTCTTTACCACTTCAGAGGACTCCCCTTTGCCCCAGAGTGTTTTGCTGGTTGAAAGAGCAGATGTGGTGCAGGCAACAGCAGTGCCAGCTTCCCCCAGCGTCCCCCAGCACTCACCTGGAGGGAGCAGCTGAATATAACAAGGAGGTGGTTCAGCCACAATGCTTTTTCCATTCTTCAACCTTTTAGCTGAGCTGGCCTCAAAAAAGTACCAATTACTGCCACTTGTAGCAATGCCCTTGATGATGGGGAGAGCTGTCAGCTGGGAAGTAGACTGACACAACCAGTTCATTTCACATAGGTCAGCAAACAGCCATCAGATTAAAATGATTTTTGTTCACTATCGACCTGGGCTCGATTGGAACCAGTGACCCGGAGATGAAAGGCTCAGAAAGAAGGTTTTCTATTTTGTGTATGGTCACACATCACTTCTGTCTCCACCTCACTCATTTTCTTGTCCAAAACTCTTTTCTTTTTCTTTTCTCCACCCCAAAAATTATAAATCCATCCTCTACTCTTCTAATTGCAGCGCACCATATGGGGATGGGTTTTGTTAAGGCTTCAGTAATCTATTAGTCATTCTCTCCTTTGTGTTACAAAAGATTTATCCTTCAAGAGGCATGTATTGATTTCAGCATTTCTGCAGCTTATTTGAATTTGGAGGGCACTTTGTGAAGTAAAGTAGAGCCTGGTTTGAAATAAACAAAGATAGCAAAATAGCATTAACAGTAATAGGAATGATCTTACAGAGAATTCAATACGCAAACTATACAAGGAAAAGTTACATGAAAGGGAAAGGAGATACACAGGTAGGCCAGATCTGCTAACTTGGGGGAATGAAGTAATATTCTCTTGTGTTTGAAATTTCTCTATCCATTTTTAAAGCACAGACAACTATTTCATTCTGTTTTATCACACCCTTCTCTCTCATTTTGTGTTCCCTAGTCTCTCCCTACAATACAATGAATATTCTACCTTTTTTTTGTTAGAAAAAAAGACAAGTACTGATAAACGAATACGCTTAACAAATTTTAGTGCTAATATGTTGTTCCAGACCTTCTCAGTTTATCCTTTGTCTGAGAGAGCTTCCCTCTCATCTATACTTGTGTTTAAAAGTCCCACTATAATAACAGTAGTCTCAACATTCTCCTGAATTAGGATCTTTGTTGCTTATAAATTTCACAAGATGGTGACAAATCTTTGTTTCTTTTTAGCACATGGATAGTTTTTTCTTTCTATGCTAGGGATAAAATAACTGTGATATAAATGAGACCCAAGTAAATTTCTAGAGCTTATAAAAATGATACCTATAAACATGTGAGACACTCTAATATCTCTCCTTACCATGATCATGACATTAACACCCATTTTTTAAGGATGGCAGAGAATATCTACATAAAAATGTCACATTCTTCCTTCTCTTAAATGAATAGTGCAATATGGTAGCCCACTACTTGAATCAATGTAATTTTCAGGCATTCAGAACACGGCATTTTCCTGGGACCATATTCCGTTGTAAAATTCATTATCTGCGATAAACTATTCATTTTGATTAAACCTGTAATCCGTCCCCTAAAACACTGGTTATTATCATCCTTGCCACAGTTGAACAGTATCATCATCATCCTCACTGCCATCATTACCATATGAATTACTGGTAATAACTGATTTTGTTGCGAAAATTGCTTCGTTGTCATGTCTGCTGTTTTATTTCCAGCACATGGATGGTGGTTGAAGACCAGGAATGGGCAGTAGTTAATTCCTCCAGACACCTGCATTTAACCCACAGAAGTCTGCAGACACCAGCCCTTATTCTGAAACTTTTACCGCTGACAAGCTGGACCTGTCTAGCAGTGGTCTTTGGGTCTTTACAGGCATAATTCTTACTCCTTTTCTGAGAGTGAGCCCTTTTCATTCAGGTGGCAATACTGAAAATATAAACCCTATAAAAATAGACCTGGAAGGCACCTTTTGTGGTCACCAAGTCCATAGCACTGCACCAAGACAGGACCAGCTCTACCTGCGTGACATATCTCCCTTCCTGGGAGATATTTTCTGATTGCTTCTTGAACACTTTCAGTGAAAAGGATGGTGCAATCATTCCCAGACCATTCCCAGCCCAATTAGGTACTTCACTATCCCGACTGCCAGAAAGTTTTCCTAATGTCTGAATGCACTCGTGACTTGTAGGGGAACACGTTATTCTCTTCTTCCCTGGAAGCCTTTCACGTATCTGAAGACTTTCATTGTGATGATCCTCAGATTTTTCTGAATGTGCCCGCCCCAAGTTATACAGCCTTCTCTCATCTTCTTTGGGATTCCTCCATTTTCTGGACATTTTGGAATGACAGTGACACTCAAATTTGCACAGAGCACCAATAATGAAGTAAGTACAAGACTGCCAGACACTAACAATACCTCCTTAAGAGTCAATATATGCTTATACCATATAAGATATACTACAATATTATGTATAATTATGAAAATAGATAGAATATATTCTTATGTTTATACAAGCCAAATTAATATAGCAGTGGCATCATTCATTAAGAACATATGATAACTGTAGTCTGGCACAATCTGAGCATGAGACTGGCACCTGTGTCTTTACCAGTTGCTTTTCTAAGGAAGATCACTATTCTGTCCTTGAAAAACTGCTAGGCCAAGTCATGTTGTCTCTTTCCCTGGAGAATTCACTTCCAGCATTAAAGGATTTTTACCCTTGTTTCTGTCTAATTAGAATGAATTCTAGAAACTAGATTGTTTCTGATGAATTGCACAGTAATATTTTTTTCTGAGAGGTCTCAGACAATGGACTTTTGAGTGTCTTTTGCCCATCTCTCACACACACAGAGTACGCAGAATAGATTGTTCTATGGTGCAATGGCTGTGTGATACTCTGCTTATTCCATGAGGTGGCTGGACCTATCACAGTTCCAAATGGAAAATATGGCTAGAAGGATGCTGAGCCTTTGCTATGAAGTCCTTCTGAGAAATGCAGGAGAAACCACCTTGGACTCATGCAGCGCTAATACAGCTGCGTGGCCGCTAGAACAAAGTATCCTTGGTTTTGATTAGGGTGGAAAGAGTTTGTGCTTGCCTGGAGCGTGGGCAGAGTAAGCTTGTGCCAGCCTACAAAGTTTTTGCAGCCAAACCCTAAGATAGTGATGCAGACTCTAGGTATTTCTTTAATATGTTCTGATTCATTTCAAAAAAATCTGGCCCCTGGAGCCTTTCTGAAGTACTGTCTAACCAGTTGTTTTCCTGCCTGAGTGCAGTAAAACATCGGCCATCCAAGAAGCTGGTTTATGGAACAATCTTCACTTCAGAGTGCATTCAGCTAAAAGGTGAATATTTAAGGTACCTTGTGACTAAAGAAATGTGAGTGATTGTCACAAATCTTTAATCTTGAAACCTAGTAACTCCCACACTTAGAAAATTTCCAGACTCTGTATCATTTCTCCAACCAGTAGCTGGTTTGCAAGACCACAAAATCTGGTACTATTCAACAGAGTACTGGTGCCTAAATAGAATGAGTACACAAATAGGACTCTGTAATGCTACAAAAATAGGAACAACAACAGAAGAAGCACTGCACAACACATCTAATAACGGAGTAGTTAAAGCCGGGAAAAGTGTTCATTGCTAGATGTTGTGCAATTATCTGAAAATGTTACACATACCAACAAAATCTCTTTATTATTGTATTTAGTTCCTTTGCTGGCTTATTTTTAGGCACAGCTTCTGTCTACAAGATGTGTCTGCATAAACCAGAGATTGCGTGGTATATGCACCAAAGCAAATTGTGTGAATGCTGGTAAATGGAAATCACAGATTTTTTTCAGCTTTCTTGACAATTTGCCGTGAAAGATAGTTCACTGCCTCTGATTGCAGTGTTAGGAATAGAAATTATGCAATAACAACAACAATATCAATATAAATACTAATATTAATACAGCGGAAAGTATACCACTTTTGGTCTTTCCTCATCGATTTGCAAGAAGTTGTCTTCAACTCTTTGTATAGTACTGTGTTGGGTTGCAGTTTTTGGCTGTAAAAGGTATTAGTGCTGGAAGATGTGGTGAGTCTTCTTAAAATCTAATAGTTTTCTCTCAAGGGACAGTATATTTATTTAAAATCTGGCAGTGAGGTCCTGTAAAACGTCTTGGCTCCTACACAGCTTAATCCATATTTTGGCACTGTTTCCATGAAGCTCAGACTCAGGGATCTGGCATGAGAGCCCAAAATGTTTCTCCTCTCACTTTGCTTCTGCTGCTCCTCATCAGTTAAACTGGAACAAGAAATAATGACGTTCTACATCTTCCAAATGAGGGGCGGAAAACTGGCCTATAGTAGGACTGACAGGCTTGTGCTGTGTAGAGACGAATTCTCACTAAGAGAAACATTTGACTTGCAGGTAGATGTTGAAATCTTGCTTAAAAAACTCATGACTTTAAGTTGTATGCATAAAAATAAGAAATATTCTGTTATGTTTTTGTTGTTGAGTTCTCACTTGAATATAGGAGAGGATATTTCTCCCAGGAATGCTGTTTCTTTAGTGCAGGGGTAGAACTTCTTTTACCTAGTAGGTGGCTCAAAATGCCAAGATTTCTCTCTCTGTTTAAGAAACAGCCAATATCATGTGCATCCTGATGCTTGTTTAACATAGAATCAACCAGGGAAGCCAAGCCTACGTGCAGATGAGAAGGAGTGACAGTACCCTAAACTAGCTGTAGACCCTGTTTCCCTGACATTTTTTTGAATTCATAGGGAGTTCCCAATGTCCATCAGCCCAAGCAGAGCAATGCATCAATGCATTGGCCAGCTGTTGGGCCATTGGTTGTACGCGGTATGACTATAGCATACTGAGGCAGTACTGCTGGTGGCTGTGATGACTGACCTACCATGTACCGCACACATCCAGGTTTCTGCCTGAGATTTCTTGAAGTGGTTTTCCACCTCGTCTGCATGCTCTTGCCACTGTGACACAGTCAGGAGAATGCAGTGGTGCCGACTGCAGCTTTGGACTGGGGATGCGTGAGAAGTTATTGATGTATTAGTAAATATCGCCCTTCCACTTGGAAAGAGGGCTGCTGTGCACAGACTAGTAAAGCGCTTGTTATTTCTTAGTTTTCCTTTAGGGAATCTATCACAGTGTTGATGTGCTGAAAATGCAGTACCTTTTTATATTTTCACTGTGTAGAAGTGATATTTTACTGTAACTTTGCACTTAAAAGTATAAACAACGAAGCATCATAAAAATATTCAAAACAGCAGTCAGAAATAAGAAAGTGTAATGAAAAAGATAAAATAGATAACAAAGGATATAATAAGGGAGAAATGCAGAAAATTGATAAGAAAATGGCAAAGCTGCATAAATCTCTATCTGGCATTGCTGAAGTCAATGAACAAGAATATTTTAACTACAGTAAGTATAAAAGAAATCCTAACAATGGGCTATAAATATCAGCAGATGAAGATTACAAAAAAAGATCCTAGATGTGGAAAAATAGGTATTTCACAGCTATTTTTTTTTTCTTTGCTTCATGTACTTTTATTTTATGAAGATCATAGAAGCTCCTTTTAGACACTGGACTACTGGAAGGGAAGCAAGGCAACATCTTTCAGTGATAATCATTCATAAACCATCAAGGCTCAGTAACTTATACCCAGAAGTTCAGAAACCACTGATGAAGAAATCTTCTGCTTATTGACGTTCATTTTCAATACACCTCAGAGTACCAAGAATATTCCAGCTGTACACAGTATAAACGGCGTGCTGATATTCAAAGAGGGCAAGTAGGATGTCCAAACTAACAGTGGCCCAATTAGCCTACCACTTACCTGAGGGAAAATAATGCTTAGACTGATATAGATTTTAATCAATAAAGAATTTAAAGATAGGAATATCTTTGGATTAATGACACTGAAGAAAGCTGATCTTGCAAAATAACTGCCAGCTCCTTCATCAATAAGATTCAAAGTTCAACTTTTAGAGATAACTACATACAATATATGTATGAGGTACAATATATTTCATACAGCATTAATGTTACGGGACATTAATTAAGACTAAAGTTCTTTAAAATATCACTAGATCATGTAATAAATAACTGTCTATATTGAAGAGTTGTCTCTGGGTATCTTCCAGTGAGGTTGTTCCTAGTGTGTTCTTGACAGCAGCCAGATGTAAGCCTCTTCCTGCCCATCCTGGAGTAAAAAATGCTTTTCTAAATATAGGTTTGCATACAAAAATTAGTAGGATGGTTGAGAACACAGCAGTTATATGGAGAAATATGATTATGTGTTGGACAAACACAAAGTGTTTAAAACTGCAAAATGGTGCGCAACTAAGAGGAAAGAAGATGGTCCACTCCATGAGAAACGGGTTGCCTGCTGGAATATAGCAGTTTTGGAGACGGATGGCACTCCCAGCAGACAATTGTCTGAGAATGGCTATGACAATGAGGTCAAAGCAGTCCTTGGGTGCCTGCACAGGGTTAGCAAGTAGAGTGTAGGCAACCGCCACTTAACAGCAACTAAAGATAAAGAAAGTGGCTTCCAGTGAACACTCTAAGGAGCTCAACCAGCATATATCACCATCAAAAAAAACCCAAACAAACAAAAAAGAAAAGACACAAAGACTGCAAAGAAATCTAAATGCTTTCACAAGATGAAAATGCCAGATTCAGGAAGGTTCTTTTATTCCAGTAGAGCCAAATCAGGCAAAAATGGACATTGAAGCCAGGCCTGCTCAAATAAGAAACTAGATTCATGTTTTTGAAGGCTGAAGGTCATTAAAATACTGGCACAGATTACTACAGGAGGTAGTATTTTCTCATTTTTAATTTCATTTCATTAGGATGGGTGATATGTTTTAATTAAGTACAGGTAATTAGGCTCAATATGGGAATAACTGGGTGAAATATAATGGCATATGGTATGCAGAAAGTCAGAGCAGATGATCTAACATTCCCTGTGGTCTTTGACTCTGTGAAATAATGAAATCTGTCCCATCAAATTTAGTGCTAGCTAAGTGCTGACCTCCAAATCCCTTCAAATCCAGGCTTGGCCCAGGAGCCTTTAACACCTATGGACCCAGACAGATCACCCAGCTGTTACTGCAGGCTTCACAAGTGGATCTCGGAAATTCATAGTAGTCGTTGAAGTCATGGAATAATGAACTCTGACAAGTTTACAGTATTAATCGACTGTGAACAGGTCTGGAGAGGCCTAAGAAGGTGGTAGGCAACATCATATGTTTGCCTCTCTGCAGTGACTGTGTACAGAGATAGTGGTAGGGCCAATCTAGAGATCTGCAAAATCAGTGGGGGAAGTCTCACTGATATGAGTTAGTTTAGGATAAGGCAGAACCAGGGTCATGGTATTTCCACTTATTGATATAGGGACAATTAAATTCCAGAGAAAGTGATACAGGGTTTAACACAAATGCATGCTGCATACGAAAGCTGATGGTGCATTCATTCTCATCCTGTGGCTGTTGCCTGCTGAAAGCTCCTCTCTGAGATGTCAGACATATTAAGCTTTTAAAAATGTAGCATATCATAAATGCATAGGTTGCCACGTCATCTTTACTGTTATCTGCTAAACAGGTCCCAGTCTCTGACTATTAAAAAGCTGAGGCAAAAAAATAGAGACAAGCTAAAGACCATTTAGGATCTGAGCTGAGTTTACAGGATGGACAAACCACCAAGCCCATTCTGACATGCTGGCACCTACCCTGCGCTGTTGATGCCACAGAGCAACGACCTTATGGCCTGTGCTGGCAACAGGACTATCTCCTTCCATCTGAATGATGCTCTAGCACATGTTGTGGTGTTGAGTTAAATTGCCCTCTCCAGGGCTTGCCAGCAACACTCCTTTCTCCTTAATTTTTCATCCCAGGAATGTACTAAAACTGATCAATGATGTGTCCTTTACCATGCAGTCTGTGTCTGTGCAGAAAACAAATAATGAATGAGCTAAAGGTAGGGCATTGGCCACTATGTTGAATTTCCTGTCTTTTGTGGTCAGCCTGTTTTACAACATCCAGACATTGTTTCCAGGCTGTAGTGGAGACTGATATAGATTTGTATTTATTAATGATTTTAGTGTATGTGGGGGCTAGTCACTTTTGTGCACTTTTTTTTTTTTTTCACATTCTGTTGTTCTTGCTGCTGCAAACACTTGTGCCTGGAGAAAAAAAGAATTAAAGCAGGGGAGAAAAATAGATCGGCCTCTATCAATTGGCCTGTTCAGCAAAGAAGGAATAGATTTTACTCTAATCTGTACAATTAGCATAACAAGAGAAATGCTGGAGCAGTTGTTAATAACAGCAAAGAGGTTGTTTAAGTCAAGCATGTGTTTCAGCTCCACGGGCTGATTAATCTTGTCACCATTTTTTTTTTTTTTTGTTCAGAAAACTTTTCACTGGAGGCAGAGGGGAAAGGAGAGGGAGGGAAAAAAAAGCCGAAAAAAAAGCCGAAAAAAGAGGCAGCAGAATAGCCACGTCCCCGCCTTCAAACCTGTCTCTGTGTCTACCCTTACTTCTGCCTGGATTAGTCGACATAAAGCTGTTTTCTACAGCCAGGGCCCTCAATGGCAAGTTAAATTCAGACAGATTGTGAGGAGTGGAGAACATGGGCCTGAGAAAAGGGACCTGGCTCCCGCCCTGACCCCGCTTTGTTCCCCCGCCATGGTCACCTGCCACTCCGCACAAAGCCCTGCGCCGCTGCCGCCGCCCTGACCTGGCCTGGCCCCATTGGCTGCCGCCCCACTGTTGCTGGGGAAGGGAGGCCAGGGAAGGATGGGAAGGAGAGGACAGTGGAGGCTGGAAGAAGCCAGGAAGGCTGGGGGCTTGGATCCCAGCAAGCTCAGCCACCCAGCTGACCCAGCTGCGGGGTAGCTGGGCGATGGGGAGGAGGTTGCTGGTGGCCACGAGGCCAGGGCCAAGCGCCTGGGTGGCACGCTGCTGCCGAGGTCGCGTGGTTGATCTCCCCTGGCGTGTGATCTCCTCCTCCAGCAACCCCTTCCAGATCGAAGGGCAGGCTTCTCCTGCCTCTGCCTCGCTTTGTTTTATTCTCTGTTTTGGGTGGTGGGAGCTGTAGCCGCTTAGGTAAATTAAAAACAAACAAATGATGAGTGAGAGGAGCCCCTGGGTTCCTGCTGGCAATCCAAACCTATCTGCACATGGCAAAAGTTTTTTTCCTAGTTTGCAAAGGGATCTGCTGACAATAATGCTGGAGGGAGAAGGAGAGACAAAACCAGGTCCTACCCTAAGTGCCCGACTTGCCTATAATAAAGGAATTTTGTCCATACTTGTTTCTGCTGCTGAAACAAACAGGGGAAAAAAAAAAAGTATTGCTGCCTCCTTGCAATATTTCCTGATTCAGGAGAACAGTTATGCACATGCTTGCCTGTAAATATGCCAGTGCCGCTTTTTATCTGGTGAAGCTGCTGGTATGCCTGAAATTGGTTCTGGTTTATAACACTGGTGAGAGCTGGGCTTTGCGTTGGAATCTGAGGGATAGGGTGTGCCCAGTGCTTCTCGCAGGATCCGTTCACTGACTTCAGCCAGACCATGAGCAGAGAGGAGTCAAAACAAAGAGCAACAGAGTCCTTGTGATTGGCTTAAATAGGGAAAAATATTCAGTGAGGGTCATTGAAGCAATATTATGTCATTAGTGTGTAAATCTCTTTCTGGTGAAAAGCAGCGCATACATGCCTCCTTACATCACACCTGAGAATTGCTGTATTTTACTGAAGATCTTAGGAAGGTTGTAGTGCCCTTCATAGTAGATCTTACCTTGGTTCACCTCGTTACAGGAAATAAAACCCACACAGCTTCTCCCACAAAAAAGGCTATCAGTGAAGGATTCTGTATCCTAATGGAAACAGCGAAGGATACAGCGGTGCCTCAGGGAACTATGAACTCAGAAATAGTGATAGGTTTGCAGCTGAGCTCCCACTGCCAAACTGGGAGGAATCTGTAGCTTGAAATCTGTTGTTCAGGACATTTGTATATTGTGATCCTGCACAATAATTCTGTCACCAGTCATGTTATCTGGCCATTAGGGTAATTTTAATGCTTTTCATCTATGGATATTAAATATTCTCTAAAAGTGAGTCGCACATGGTTTGCACCTATGGATTCCTTCACATGCACACACTCTCTTCCTTCTTTTCTTTCAAAGAAAATATGAATTTATCCACACAAATATGCTAGTGCAGATTTTGCAGCCACCATGGCGACCAGATGCTGTAAGTACAAAACTTTATCTCTAGGTACTCTTTTTGCTTCCCTAAGCGCATTCTGTCTTAGTGATAGAAAAGCTGCAAGTGATAACTCTGAAAATTTAAATAACTAGCAAAAGTGTGAAGGCAAGATGAACTGGTGTCAAAGAGAATAGTATGTCTGCACAGCACTTGTTCTTTAAATTTCCTCCGTTTTGGTACTATAATTAGCATTATTAGAGCAGGCAGGGTAAAAATGCAGTTGATATAACATGAGCCCCCACTTAAAATAGGAATTGCAGAGATTAAAAATAAAACAGTTTTCCCCATCCTCAGATGCCCTCTTCCCTGGAAAATGTATTATAGGTTATGGAAAACATAACACCAAGGAGGCTAACAGGAGAACAGTAGCCAT
Organism: Cuculus canorus; assembly: GCF_017976375.1. Taxonomy (NCBI): domain Eukaryota; kingdom Metazoa; phylum Chordata; class Aves; order Cuculiformes; family Cuculidae; genus Cuculus; species Cuculus canorus. The sequence goes on along the minus strand of NC_071403.1, from coordinate 59,778,161 downwards.
ATGTAGCCTTATAAATGCTGCACTGGTATGTACTTTGTCAATGTGTGCTGTGTTGCACCATCTGATAGGGTAGTTCCTCAGAACCGAGCAGAAGGGGAGATCAAGATTTGGGGAGGCTTAGTTTTAAAAGCCTTCTTCACAAGTTTCATGGTTGTTCTTCTCCCCCTCCTGCCCCCCCCCCCAGTATTTTGGTCTGCTCTTAGATGGATTAAAAAATCAGCTAATTATTATTCTTACTTCCAGATTCAGCCACTTCGCTTACATTAACAATTCCAAAATTGTGAAAGTACCTCTGAGGGGATTTAGATAAGATTCATACATAATAAATACCCCAAATTAATCAAAAGTCAAAAAGAAAAGAAGAAAAAGAGGGTAAAAGATGTACAAATGGATCTGGGGAAATAACGTATTACTTATGTTCTATGTATCTTAAGAAGTGATATTTACCATTCTTATACAGATATAGAAATTACCATAAATACAGCTGTTAGTGATAATGATGTTGTTTGAAAGTCCCCACTATTACAAACGATCTGGGGGAAGGGGAGGGGCACATAAGCGTGATAGATGCAATGCCTCTTTTAGTCACACTGATTCTCTACATGAAGATTTATGTGAACAGAATTGACTTAAAAATCCAACTGCTACGAACCTGGGCGTCTTTTAGGTTGGTTTTGGTCAGAAGGTACATAAGGGCAATAACTTTACAGAACTGTAAACATGGTTTTACTAGTAACATCTGTTGCGCTTTCTTTCTCCTTGCCCCATAGTGGGCTATTCTGAGCTGACACCAAGGATATTGTCGTGAGTTAAAAGTGGCTCTCTGGAGACCAGACTGTTCTGTGCTTACAGTCTCTTACTCTAAAAGTTCCCAGGAGAAGCACTTGACACACTAACTGTTTGACAGAAGGACAAGGCAAGATGACAGCTTGGGACGCCTATGTCCATCAGAAGTCTCAGTCTGCATCCCACTAGCAGAGGGTATTTAAAGATCAGACACATAAATAATAGCATTCACACACATTTGGTTACAATGCTTAATAGCCGTATCAAGAATCAGGAGAAAAAACAATGCATTCTTTATAATATTTTTAAAGGAATTAATACTGCTGGTTAGAATATATTTTGCTTTTTGTCTTTGTGTTTGTTTTTAAACTACAAGTGTACTTGACAATAAATTGTCATTATTTTAAAAGCAAAAAACCACCACCACAACAAAAAAATCTGCTTTCCCATCCACTGCAATCCTCGAAGGTTTTCCTTCCAAAAATGGTCCAGCCTGTTTCGTTTTATTTTAATGATTTGATGCATAGGAAAAGGGTTAACTGCATAACTCAATCACACAATATCTTAGATTACAGATAGCCTGCAAGAAAAGGTTTTGCAGTGTGGTAATAACTACCACTGCATCGTGGGAACAGGCTGTGGCAGACAATGATGGAATTGACAATGGTGCATACAAAGGCCACCTTTGGGAGAAACCATATCTCACAGCATGCTGGGAAAAGTGAGAAATAGTAGCAGATGCTGTCAGGACTATAAGCAACAGATGCCTCCTGGCCAGCGTTCAGCCAGTACAACCAGATCACACCATTCATAAGCACGGAACATTTTTTTTTCCTCCCTCTCTTTGTAGGAGGGAGGTAGCAAATACAAATATTGCAGAGGAATTAAAAACAGCAGATGGTGGCAGCAGGATTTGATGAGATCAGGGTCAGGTATGGGTATACATTTGGTAGTGGCATTAATCATCCTTTCCCTTTGGGAACTGAAAGTTCAGGCCACTAACACAGCATTAAATTGGCCACCTTCAGGTTATGTTTTACTTACCCAGTCACCCTCAATACCCCCTTGTCATCCTCCCCCCACTTCAACAGCACGGCTGCATAACTCTCCTGTGCAAGGCTCTGGTAGATTTAAGAGAGTTTAAAAGAACATATGTTCAATATTTGGTTAATTCAATTTGTGCTTAAATCATTAATAAGCCAGCCAATCCTGAACAGGAAACGTTAAAAGCCTCCTATTAAACCCACTGCATTATCTCTCTCTCTCTTGTGCCAAGCTGGTTGTTTTCACCTACAAATGCTCTGTGTTTATTATTGGCTTGAATATATTTGGTCACCTTTCATCTTCCATCTATTGCTTGAGACATTTAGCTTATAGCTCCCATCCTAAGACCTCCAAAGGAAATGAGGAGGTAAATAATACAGCTCCCTTGGAAAAACAAAGTTGGAAAGTGTAAATGAGCTTTCTTGCGTGTGTTGCTCAGTGTGTTGAGTTCAATACAGTCAGATCATTGAAGGAATGTAAATGAACAGTGTGTTTCAGAAAGTGCCACACTCCTTTTCAGAAGATTGTTTCAGATTCTGGTTTTATTTTAAGAATGGTTTTAACTTGTTACAGGTCTCTGTGTGAGGACTTGTCAAATTGCTAAAATAATTTTTCAAAAGCAAAATGTTTTTTCTCTCAGTCATTGCTCTATTACTGGATTGCTGAGTAAATAGGATAGCGATGAAGATATAAACATTCTTCTGGTAGGGCTGTGGGTTTATTTAACAATTAGCAGAATATAGCCCAGTAATTAGATGGTCTGAGCATTGCCTGTGATACTGGTTTCCTCACCTCAGGTAGGTGATATTTTTTCCATTCCTGTTTTCTCTGTTGTGACAGAGGGATTTTCATTATACCTGCATCAAAGGAGTAGTGTGGATGCTTAAAAAAAATATTTTTTATTTGCCTAGAGAGTTTGTGGAGTCTGAAAAACATGCCCGGTAGGTATGTTGTGTGAGAAGCCAAAGCCTGATGGTTTGGTGATTGTAATCTGAAATTTAGACAATTAAAATGTAGGTTCTGAAATTCAAGGTGCAGGGAGGTGAGAGCGGACTTCCCTTTACTGAATTTCCTTTTTGAAACTCGGGTCCTATACTTGACCAAAGTGTTCTGGGAAGACCTCCAGCGCTGCCCCAGCGCCCTGACTTCCCAGGCCAGCAGACCTTTCTGGCCACCCAGAGCACAGATTATCTAGAGACAGAACAGGGAATCTGGCTGCCAGTTGTGGGTCAAATCAGGTCCTCCAATCAAACCACTAGATTTTACTTTACTTGATTTTGTGGATATTTGCTATGCGGATTATAAAATTCTACATCCACATTAAATTTTCTTTTCATTTTTAGTCTAAAATATTCATTCTAATTATCAGATAGTTAGGATTCGGAGCATATTGTACCCATATGTTGGGGATAAACTGGAGATTAGGGAGGCACTATTTAATTTATTAATCTGTTCCTTGCATAAGTACGCTGGGATGAGCAGTAATGAAGAATATGTTCTGTGGGCAGCAGAGAAAGAAAATATTTCCAGTCTCCTCTGCATACCTTTTCCTTCTTCCAAGTTGCTATCTTCAGCATCACGAGATTTATTTGCCTCAGGATCTTTGGCTTGCTCTTTCTCCTACTAAAGCTAGGTGACTCATCACTACTGAAATGGCCAGACGACTGGACTTTTATCATACAGTCTACTTTTCTATTGCAATTATTTAACAGAAGTGGGGGAAGTTTATGTGTTCAACAGGAGATTGCACTGGAGACAGATGTTACTTCCTACTTACTTTTGCACACGAAGTACTTGCAAAAAGGAATTCTCTCAGTTAAAAAGAAGTGGGTATAAAATGAGTGGAAAGGCATGGTTCCTCATGCTGAGTTGTTTCCCAGAGCTCTGAGACAGATGAGACAACTAGATAATTTAGTTTTTCCTTCTCTTTATCAGAAGTGTCTGCATTTTTCTAAGTTACCTCTCTCTGAAGCCTGGTTGAATGCATGCTTGCCTAAAGCATAGCTTGTTCTTGGCTGATGCGCGTGTTTATCTGATGAAACTCAGCTTTGGGATAATAATAAACAAAACAAAGAAAAAACACTAGACAAAAGTATGGATAAAATTATTACCCACTTAAATGCTATCTTGACTCCGATTATAAATGATAAGGCTCTCTGGCACATTAACATTCAAGGTATGTACAGTTAGAAAACTGAGGGCTTTATAAGCCATTTTATTATTCTTTGAAGGCTCTGGCATTGGCCACTGTATTTACGATACTGGCAAAGTTATGACAGAGAAATATTTATTCTCTTACTGCTGTGATATCCTGCTCGACTGAGAGGGTATGGCAGACCTCTACTGGATCTTGTTGGATGAAATGTTTGTATAAAAATATGGGCAAGAACTCAATTTACAACTACCAGCAGCTAAATGCTACAGATTACATGGTCAAAGAGAGTGCTTTTTCTAGATAGATATGGTTCCTCTGACTGAGAAGAATCAAGCAACCATATTGGCTCTGGCTTCCTTGAAGTCTTGAAATGCACATGATTTTTTTGTACAAAGTGCCAGACTGAAGGAGAACTTTTGTGAACTCCAAACCAGACTGCTCTCTTCCAGAGGTCTGGTTAACTAACTAAATTGACCTCTGAACCAGCTACTAGAGCCCGGTAAATATGAATTTGAGTGATGATGTTTTGGAATCCATATTTAGCCATGAAGCCAACTACTACAGAAACGGGGAAAAAAACATCCATGAAATGGAGTAATCCTGAACTTTGAGGTGCCGAAATCTTGTAACAAGGGTTACAGATTTGTTCTTGAAGTTAATTTGATTACAGTGAAATGACACACTTAAATATGTTGGCTGAATGATCCTGTTCTTGGCACTCTAGGAAAGATGGTATGTATTAAGTACTTGCTACCTGATCGTTAAAAATACATGACCTGAGAATTGTCAACAAAGAAATTTCTCAGCAGAGAAGACAGAGCCGTGCCCAGGGTGGTGCAGGTGAGCTTCGCAGTGTGGAGGCAGAGTGGAGTGCAGGCTCAGCAAGGCAAGACAAGTCCGTGCTCTAGCAGGGATATGGGAATGCAGTTTTGGAGACTTTGGAGCAACTTGCATTGCAGCACTCTGTGGCTCTGGCAAGGTACAATCCTGCTTCATCCTACAGTTGAGATATGGGTAACGAGTTAGCTTCTCAATTATCTGGCCTGACTTAAGAATCCTGACCTCCTTTTTGACTTAGAGGCTTTTTAATGCCTCTACAGATTAGACCTTTGAAAATTCAACATCTGGCTTGGGGTCTGACCTCCCTTACCTGCCTCAGAGGATCAGCAAGATCCATTAATTTAATTTCCAAATTTTAAAGACAGAGGCTCGTTTGATGTTTCTTCTTAATAGCCAATTGTATGTGGTGAATGCAGTTCTCTTTCATTGCTCTTTTGACAAATTCTGCAACCCCTGTGATTGCTGGGGAAAGCCAAAAATTAAGAAATGGATCTTACAAAGCCTAATCAAACTCCTGTATTTGTTTTCCTGCTAGGTTTGGGATAAATCTTTCCACCCAATAGGAAGTTCTTTTGTTTTAACTTTCTGTCTCGAGGAGCCAATTGTCAAACTTCCCCCAGTGCCCACAAGTTCAGCTGTCATTAGTCCTTTCTTCTGAAATGACTAATTTCCATCGCTCCATGTCATCCATGAATGGGAAAGTAATCAGCACCATTTAGAGAGAAAACCCACTTGAGCTGCAGGATCCTTTTCTCTCTGCTGGCTGATTGTGATTTCATATCTTTTATGTAAATCAGACTTTCAGAGCTGTTACCTATTTAAGGAATTTTTTAATTAACATTTTTTTTCTTCAAGAGTGACCAGGGCCTTTCGATTCCACCACAAAGGATTGGCTTACTTTTCATATAACACTGTGTTCAGCTCAGTTCCTTCATCCTGAAGTTCTTTTATTTGGCAGTGATAATTTAGTTTAAACTCTCACCAATCAATAGCCGATCAATGCACAGCAGGAGAGGATTTCTGTTGAAAACCCATTACACTTCAAGGGACTAAAAATTTCTCATTTGAACAAAAAGTGCTCCTACCTTATTCAAAATCCATTTAATTGGCTCTTGGTTAAAAACAAAAATAAGCCTGAAAAGGAAGAAAGTTTCGTATGAACATTAAGGAAAGACCGAGGTTAAGAGCTGGTCCTGAAAGGTAATAAGAACCTTTAGTTTTCAAAGAACTTTGTCTTTCAGGACTTGCCAAGGTAGGGCTTTAATGTTAAACTGCATTTTATGAAGAAGGTCTTATTTATTTGTAGATGTTTGCATTAGGATTGATTTTTCTAGGGTGTGAACAATATTATTTACGAACAATAAATCCTTCAAAATGCTTAGTTTTTCTGCTTTCACAAGACAGGGTAAGATCAAATCTCAAACAACGTATTTAATCTATTGCTCACCCATCTGTTAGTTGGTAGTTCTCCTAACTAGAAAATATCATAATCAAAGTGTGTGAATACTATAAAGTTGGCCTGAGCACTAATGATGATACGGAGGCTTATGCTTTCTTACAGAATGATCCTCAACTTTGATCTGCGCTGTAAGCCTGATCTGATGCAATTGATGTTTTGGGGAGCTTTGTCATTGATTTCTTTCTCATCACTTCTCTGTACAACCAAGATTGCTGTTTCGGCAGTTGTTAGCTGGGTCCTAATCTGACATTCCACAGCTTTCTCTCACTTCTGCTCCTTCTTCTGCTTCTCTCCTCTGTCTCAAGTGGAGCTGCATGGTCTCTCGGTGAAGAAAATAGCTGTGTCCATGCCCTGGCTGTGTGACTACTGCCACAGAGCAGTAGTGGTTACCTGGTGGCATCAGAAGGAACAAAAGCAGATGTACCTTAGAGCAGGTACAGCTCTAAGGAAGTCTTCTGCTGAGTGCTACCTCTCTGACTCATACAGAGTATCTCTTATCCTCCTGTCCCTCCAAGCCATAAGCCTGTCACTTTTTACCTTCGTGGGATAGAACTGACAAACACAGACTTCATAGAAGGGGGTAAAATTGCACTTGTCCATGTGATCCGCAGGGAGAAAAGAGCAACTTGACCACCATCCTTAACCTTGCTATGCAGCGAATGCTCAGGGTCTGGGTTTGCGTTTTCAAGCTAGATTAACACAGACCCCCCCTCTGAGTATCGGCATCCTTTTTGCTGCTGAAGTGGGAGACTCTGTGCCAGTGAACAGAGCTCTTCTCTCAGCTTTCCACCTGCCCACCACCATCCTTTCTACCTGCTACCGCTTTGCCTGGCCTTTGTACTGCTGCCTCTGTAGCCAGAGGTGAGATTCAGCCCTGTGCAGAGGGTACAGCATGGAGTCCCTGGGCCATTTTGGTACTCTGTTATCCACCAAGGTCTTTGTCCTGGCCTTCTGCATCAAATTGTGTCCCAGCTAGACATCAACAGGTGAAACAGTTTCCTGAGTGCTTGTGATTTAGCATAGTGAGGGAATACAAACAGTGACATGTACACCAGGTTAATAACTCATATCCCTCCATCACAACGCACCAACCTCCCAATCCACAGTTGTTTCAAACAACAGAGAAGGAAAACATGTCCACGTTGGAGCTGTTATGTAATTGTATGAAGATGGCGTTGAAAAAGTTACCCTTGGAAACCCACTGTTCCATTTCTTATGCTAGAAGTTTTATTTTCAAAACTTTTTAAAGATGGTGAAAACCCCAAAGCATTGTCAGAACAATCTGACTTTGCAAGATTTTTCTCCATTATTTTTATCATAATAATAATAGATTATTTTTAAAATCAAGCACAATGGATATTCTTAGTGGAAAACAACTTTTCATCAAACAAAACCTTTTTACGTGGAATTAAAAAAATATTCAACTAAACACTTCATTAAATATCACTGAAAATTCTATAAAACAAAGCTAGTTTTGATTTACTAAAATAATTTCCCCAAGTTTTGGTCAGTTCTTCTTGGGAAATGTAAAGAAAATAGATTAAATCTTAGAATCTAGAAGTAGAAAAGAGTTTTTATGTCATTTTGTTCTTGTTTTTATGGAAGAAAAAGGATTTTTCTTCTTCCTACGATGTGTCTTCCCACGGTATGTTTTGTCCTAACCAGGAAAACTCTTTCATAGAGTATTATGGACGCTAAAAAACCCCCAAATCTTTATGAGTTGTTATCGTTTTCCATTTGGCTATTAAAATATAAGATAAAGGGAGCTAAGGCATTCTGCAGCATTAAAAATATTCCAGGAAGGTGAGAAAATTTAAGTTGGTTTTATTTTAGTTTATTTCAATTAATTTCTGTGTCGCTGAAGTTTTTAATTTTCTGTGTCTGCTGAAGTTTGCCTACCAATTGCGTGGTGATCCTGCAGTGTTTTATTGAGTGGGCTACCCCTGCAAAGAGTCTCTAAACCTAAATGAACTTCTAAATGGGAATAGATGTAATGACCAATGCATTTCCTGTAGATTTTTTTTTTTCTTACTGAAGTCTGTGTAGGTGGCTGGAAAATCCTTTTTAAAGAAACAAGTACGGAATGAATTGATAGAATAAAAGTGCCATGTGGTGGTGTTTCACTAGAGAAACCCCAGCTCCCCTGTACAGTACAGCACACAGCTGTGCTTCACGGATGCAAGTAAGTTTCTGGTCATCCTATTTCCCCTCCTCAGCATTGTTTGGGATTTTTTGTCAAGCTGCCTTCCTCTAAAGCCACCTCCCATGGGACAGGAGCTTTTGGCTGCCTTTGAGAGATGACCTGTCCTGCCGCCAGCCACAGCTCTGCAGGTCCGCAGCATCCTCCTGAACAACCTCACAACCTCACGCCTGCTGCCCACAGCCGGATTGCTGCTAGAGTGAAGGCAGGTATGGCTAGTCAAATGTAAAAAAAGCACCTCAAATTTCCCAAAGCCAGAAAAACATCTCGTTCATTAAGGATATAATCCTTCGTCGCTTTGCTTAGGGGAAGTTGTATAAGTAATCACGCTGCCATAAATGGGTTGCTCTGGTGAGCAGAAGTGGATTGCATGGGAGGGTTTGCAGAAAGCAAACCTCGGGTTTGTTCCCAGTTATACTGATTTAACTTCAGAGTAATACTATGCCAGTAATTAATTTGGCTTGGTTTTAATTAACAATGAGCATCAAATATTTCTGCTCTAAATTCAAGTCAATGTCATGTACTGAAGCACAGCCACTCCCATCCAAAATGCTGTCAATAACTGACAGCATTTTTTCTGAAATTATTTCTTGGTGAGTTAATTGTCTCTCTGCAGTATGGCAGAAGTTTACGCATTGCTGATGTGAAAGGTGAGGCCCTGCAGATCCAGTTGTGGAAAGGCTTTTGTAATCCATGTCCTTTGAAGCCACTGGTAAGCCCTAGCTGTGAGACCCACACCAGGCTCACCACCCAGACCTGGACTTCCCCTCTGCCACAGTGCATTTCAGTTTGCCTCCCCTAGTTTGCCTTGATCCAGAGAATGTCTTAGGTTTCTCAGTGTGAATACCCCAGGTTTCATGAAAGAAGCATCTTCTTGAAAAGCATCCCTTAAACGTCATCAGATAGACATTAGGAAAAATGAGGAAGCATGAGAAATTCCAGAAAGGATCCTGTTTTCAGACTTCCAGATCCGCCCACAGATCCTCTTGGAGGATATGGATCCAAATAACAGTGGTATAATAATAACAGCAACAGAAATAACAGTCGTGTACAGTGCCTACTTTTCAGTAATGTACTCAGGAAATCACACTGTAATGTCAGTTCTTGAGCAGCTTTTGCAGGAAGCGAGGCTTCACAGACTGTCATTTTAGTACTCTCACTCTTCCATGCCACTTCCTTACCTATGAGTCAAGTTTTATTTTGCAGGTAAATGTTTTGCTTTCTTTTACAGAAGAATTGGGTGCCCTCATTTCTTTCTTTCAGTGCTCTGATTTAGCAGCAACCTGGTAAAGCTGCTGACATTTCCAGGAGTGTAGTCTTCCATTTTTATATAAAATGGTGACTATCAGCTTTATACTTAGTTTTTTATACACTGAGACATTTCCCAGGGGATTAGTCTAAGCATCTCCAATGGCCATTAAAAAGTAAATAAACAAGCATAAGGAAGAACATTTATTTTGACAAGACAAATTTTTGGCACCTTTACCCATGCTCCCTAATCTCTTACACCAAGTCCTGACTTCAGCAGGCTCCTGGGACAAGGTACTATTCAAGAGGGCAAACTGAAAGCCATTTTACTTTAGCCCGGAGTAGTTAAAATCCAAAGAGGAACATTGTTCTAGTAGTCCTTTCATAACCCCTGCCTTTTTAATGATAGCCATTTCTCATTATTGGACCCTTTCTACTCCTTTTCTTCTCTGTTCCTCTCTCCTCCTTTTAAGGCTCCTTTGACTGAGCGCTGTGCCTCTTGTTTTTCTTTGCCTGCTTCCTTCTTCTTATTTGTTTAAACCATTCCCTTGTTCAGCTGGTCTCATTTTCTTTCTGCCTGTAACCCCCTCACTCAGTGTTTTTCTCTGTTGTTTTTTTCTGTGTGGGTGTGAGCACATTCTCCTGCCTTATCAGCTCTCTGGCCCTTTCTCTACAACATCTGAGTGGATACTGGAATGATCTTTAGCCAGAATCTCCCTAGGGGTCTCAGTCCCAGGCTCCAGAGCTTCTGAAATGAGATGGAAAAAGAGAGACACCCTGGCAGCAGCTTGTCCCTAATGGCCAGATGGCCAGCACTCACATTAATACAATATCAGGCATTGCTGTAGTTCTGCCTTGGAAACTGCTTGCCTGTGCTGGCATCTTCTCACACTCCTCTGACAGCCATGCCAGTCTCAGCACCCTCTTGGGAAAAGAAATGGAAATGACCACATAAATACTTTGAATTCAAGTCACTGCGCAACAAAAATAATCTAATATTTTCATGTGTGAATGTTTACATTATTGCCTCCCCCTACACACTCCCCCCTCCATCCCCCTCCACTTCCATTATACATTGTCCTTTCCTGTGTGTTTTGCTGATATTGAATTCAGCTCCTTTGCAGCCTGGGACTGATGTTTTTGAATTTACCCTAGCTTTCATGTGTACATCCTTTCACACTGTGCTTTGTTGGGTGGGAGACCAGAAAGCAATTGCACATGTCAGGTCTGGAAGCAGCCAACAATCTACAAAGGAACAATTGGTTGTTAATGTTTGGCTATGGTTAGATGGAAGAACAAGCAGGCAGTGCCTTTTTTTTTCCTTTTTTCTTTTTTCTTTTTCCTTTTCTTTTTTTTTCTGTAACCTTGTAACACTGTATGGCTTTGCTTTGTGTCATGCCATTCCCAGAAAAATATGTATATGAAACAGAATGTTTTGTAGCCGATGGCATGATCAAAGGAGGCAGAGGTGGAAAAAGCTGTCGAGTGCATCTTGTGCTCACAGCCACTCTTCCTTCTCTTACCAGGATTGCATTATTCAGACTACCTCTATTGCCAGACCTACCCCTCTGGGTCTAACTTACCCAGACTTGTGCTGAGCATGGTGCAGTGTGAGCAAGGGCTGCCTGTAGGGCTCATCTTCCAGGCCTCCAGCAGGGTACAATGTGGTTCAGGTTTGGCTGTTGTGAGCTTAGAATTTCTTAAAGAAAGATGTGTTTGGTGTCACTTGAATGTTCAAGTAGCAATTGCTCACCCAGGTGTGCCTGCTTATCTGCATGCAGCAAGCTTCAGCCCGTGTGGCAAAGGAGAGGAGTTAGGGAACTTTGTCTTTTCCTGCATGTCCCAGAACATCCCATGCTCACATCAGGATGTGTGGGGAGCCTGAGCATGTAGGACCTAATATCTCAGTGCAGTGTCAAATCTTAAACCACTGAGCAGAGAGGTGAAATGTGAGGCACATTTTTGTTCTTTCAAAGGAACTGTGCATGGAGTCCCTGACTCCTGTTGGTAAATGCCATAGTTGCCCCAGTCACGCTAGGAGGGCTCAGGTGGACGTTCCCTTGCTGGTGGGAATAGGAGCATAGCCCAGTGCTGTGTGTGCATCCTTGTTTGCTTTTTAACCTCTACTTGTTGTTTGCTTATCTGTCTCCCTTACAGCTTTCTAATCTTTCCTGGTTTTCTTTTACTTGGAGTGGAAAGGGGCGGGAGACTTATTCCTATAGTGCTTCCTTTTTTTTTTGGTAGGCTAACTTTTGCTTGTTTAGGATCTGACCCTGTTCCTATTGAAGTAAATCCCCAAACACTGATCAAGTTCAATAATAAGAGTAAGGTCTTAAACCTTTACTATTATTAATTAAGTTATGATGATGATGCTAATTACTACTGCTATGACTACTGTGTCTACTACAACTATTACTGTTACTAGTATTTCTAGTACTGTTATTACTATCAATACAATGATTCGTTATTTATTTCTTTTTCCTTTGGAACACTTTGTAGAGTCTGGGAACAATATATACAGCTTAAAGGATTTCCAATTTCTGACTGAAAAGACAAGAATTATTTTGGTGGGAAACTTTTGCCAGGAAATTACCTCTTATGCTAACAGAGGCAGCAGCGTTTAGTTTTTACATCTAGGAAGTGAACAATGGCTGGAGTTAAAAAAGAAGGAGGCTGAAACAAATAGAGCTTGGCAGATCTGGCTCAGCTTTTTCAGAGACATTTAAGAGGCTCTCAAGAGGCTTGGATGTTGCAGGTCTAACCAGGCAGGGCTACCTTTAGACTTATGGAGACATAATGAGGCAGGAGAACAGGTGGCCCAGCCCTTTATGCACAGAGGGCTGGTAAATATTTGTTGGCAAACAGGGCTGGCGTTAGCGCACAAGTCTGAGTGGGGCTTCATTAAACACAGCTTCTGCTTCAGTTCATTAATTCACTTTAATTATGTGTCCACTGGTCAGTGAGGTTTGGGGGGATATGGTGAGATGAATGGGATGCTGGGAGGTGAGGGGCACATGCAGGGATGCCCTGTGCATGGCAGCCGGAAGGGTGCCCTCCACGCGCTCAGCCCACGTGCCCCATCTCCTCCCTCTTCCTCTCACTCAAGCGGTAGCGAATTTTGCGCAGGACATTTCCTCTGGGATTAAATAATGTCTGGCTGAGGTTAATAGCACTTGGCTGTGCTTCATGTCAGCAGCTCCACCTAGTCGGTCATTAATCCATGGCCTCAAGGGAAGTCCTATACTTCAATTATTGTTGGATTAATGAGATTAGATCTAGTTTGTACCACTCAACAGTTAATTTCCTCATTTGAATGTTTAAAATTATGTGAGCGATGGGGGAAAAGAATTATGTTAATATAAAAAATTCTCATCTCCTTTAAGTGAACCATGTCATGGACCTTTGCTTGATTGAGGCAGCACTCCTGAAGAAACAGTGGTTACTGGGGGAATCAGTAAGTGCAGAAAGGTTAAGATCCCTGTTAGAAACAGAAATTGCACTAACCATGGCTATCACGTTAGAGTTAGTACAATGGATTGACAGTGAATTCCACTTAAACACCAATCAATATTAATGGCAATGGAGAGGGCGGCTTCTGGCCAAAGCAGTATGTGAAGTAGTTCTCATGCAAATTAAGACATAAGTATGTAGTATGGGATTCTCTTCTGCTAATCTCATGTGGTTATATTATCCAAGACAGCTAAATAGATAACAAAAACATATGCTGACATATCATTAACTTGAACAGATAATATACAATATATTTTTTCTCTATAGCAGGAGATAATCTTGATCCATGTGTTATTATTAAAATCTCTTATTTGCTGAGTTTGGATGTCTTCTGTTCATGTATTTTTTTCCAGGTATAAAGCAGATCTTATTCTCTAATGCTAACATACGTGCGCTTTTCCATACATGTGTTCAGAAACCACTTGCCATCTCTCTTCTCTCCACGCTGACCTCTGCCTTCACATTTCATGCCCGACAATTTATATCAGAATAACTGCTCAATTTTCCTTCCTCCGTGGGACTGCATGCTGACAAGGGTGCTGCTGTTCCCCTTCCTGGACCCTGGCTTTGCCCTCCTGTTTCTGGTCTTCACTGCCAGTGATGTAGGGGCAGGAGATGCTCTCTAGACTCTGGGGTGCCGAGAAGTACTGCTTCTCAAGATCAGAGGAGGGAACCTCACTGATTGACTTACATTTCTGGTGTGTTTTAAGGCAAAACGAAATAGCTGTGACTATTGTGTGAGAAGAAATACAATATAGGCATAATGTGTTTTTCAAAAGCTTAAACAAAGACAGAGCTATCCCCATTACAAATCAAAACTAGCAACTTCTGTTCCCTTTGGTGTAGCTCTCCTCCTAGACCTCAAAGCCTTCATCCCTTGTAGGGCAGTTACCAGCTCTGGAATGAGTGATGGAAGCACTGCCTCTCTGCTCCATGGTTCCCAGCCTTTTCCTCAAAGCACTGCCTCCCCAGACTGTTGTGATCAAGTGCCGTGGGACAGAGGGAGGGACCAGGCTTGGTTTCCCACTTTCCAGGGGAGTATCCCAACAAAATTCACCAGATCAGAATGCCAGTGCGGCTGCTAACACTTGTCCTCTGGTTGTGTTTAAAGGATAAGAGGGTCCTATTCAGTCCTTAGGTGTAGAGCATTGAGGCATCAGGTTTTACAAGGAAAGTCAGGGCAGTAGGTAAGCATGTGGTTTGTATAGTCCTCAGTAGATTGGTCAGAGATCTATAAGATACACTTGTCTATTCCTGGTTTTCCACTAGCTGCTTTATAAGGCTGCCATGGCATAAGCTGCATTTGACACCAATAGGCAAAAAACCTGAAATGTTCCCAGAGCACGGTGAGACTCCGTGCTCCCTCCTTCTTTATGTGGTCATGCCAGGAGTCTCCACACAGCAGAAACCTTGCTGGGACTCAGATCAAACACGGAGAAATGAGTGAGCAGGAAGATTGTCCACTGACCCTTTTATCAATATTAAAAAATCAGTTTAAAAATAGCAGCAAGTAACCTGCAGTCATCACAGGGTCTCAGCAGAAGTCTTATCTAGCCCAGTATCCTATCTTTGATACTGCTGCTATGAGAGACTTGTATTCATTAAAGGAAGGTGTATAAGATTCCTCAAAATACTTACAAAATAACTAATTCAGGCAATGTCAGTCATTGTTTGAATTACACCAAAAGCACACAGGTCTGTATCTCGCATATATACGTAAGTAAAATGATTCTGTCCGCTGTAACCAGATGTCCCCTTCATCCATGTAAAGGATAGAGGGCATCGTGAATTTTTCATGCAGAGTGATTTCCATTTAAGTGCTGATCTGGATAACATTGATCTGTAGTCCCCTGGTCATGCTATTATTCTTTTGTAGACATGAACGGTTTTGATTCTTCCAAGGAGAAATATAATTTTTTATGTCTCCACATTGTCATAATGAATGGGACACAGAAATAAAAAGTAAGGTTGAATGGAGAAGGAAGCCTACATGTGACCTAACAAAGAGAAGAGTTTTATAGAAAACTTTTTTAAAAAGTCAAAACGTTGACCAGAAGTATCCTTTAGGAAAATGATACATTTGATTATTAGAGCCGTAACAATGAGCTTTAGTTACAGGAGTCGTAAATTGAGTATCTCACTGGGGACAAGGCTGCAGATTAGACTTCAACTTGGAAATGATATACATTCGAGCAAGCTGAATTTGATCCCAGACTGACTTTGTAATGTGGTGGTGGTGTGGGGTGCAGAGAGAGCAAGAAGAAAAAGAGAGAGAGAGATTATAGGGTGTGCGGACCATATAATGCCTGTATCTGAACCTGATCCACTTAAGGAACCAGAAGGATGATATGGTGGGGGCCCACCTTGTCCCTTTCATCTTAAAATTCAGAGAAAAAACTGTTTGAACCAGTATTTGTCCTCTATTAGAGACCTATTTTGTCATAATCCTCCTTAAAGCCAGGCAAAAATAGGCAAACACGCAGCTGCATTAAATTCACCTGCACGCTCAAACACGTGGCAAATATCAGGAACGCTGCTAATGCATGCAGAAAGCTGGCAGAACACGGTAAGGGAGAAGTTCTTTACTGTCTGACTTAGAAGATGGGCTGCAGGAAGCGAAAAATGATCAGTCATCTTCCTCAGGCCATTTTTTCGGGGTAGAGATGACAAATACCTATCTCACTTTATGACTGTGGCCCATATCCTGTGCTATGAGATGCTTCTGAGCAAGGGAGAATGGCATCTGTGAGAAGCATCCCACATCCTCAGCCTCCCTCGAGTGTTAGTCACTGTTTCTGGCACTGGTTCCCCGTATGTGATCTGACCACTTTCCTGAGCATATGGTGCAAGGCTTTGCCTGCTCTTCTGCCTCAGCAGAGCCGAAGTCAGGAGGTGGAGGGGTCTGCAGTAGGATTTAAGCCTGTAGCATCCGCCCACAGAGAAAAGGGCACAGTGTGTTTAGTCTCTCACTCTTTTGTACAAACATTCCCTGAAATCAGCGGATTTACTCACTTCCATGAATTTTTCACTTTTGCTTCCTGTGCTGAGGATGTTGTTCCAACATACCCCTGGGTACCAGGTAGCGAGAGGGCCGAGGCAGTGGGACATCGCTCTCTTTTCCCCTACCCCCCTTTCTTTTTTGGAAGCCACCAAATTTTACACAATCTGTTCCACTCATCTCCAGAGGTAAAAGACAGAAACAGTTGCCAGTTATGTGGGGCTCAGTGATCAGTGGTATCAATGCAGTCCCTTCATTTGCCTCCTGGCTCTGGCTTCCTGATCGGTATGGCCGTTAGCGGAGACAATGCCAGCAGAGCAGATGCAGAACTACAAACCACTGAAGGATGAAAGGGAAAGAGAAAAGTCTGTTTATTGCAGCCAGCTATAAAGAGGGGGGGAAAAATGACCCAAACTCCATCCAATTAAATTTTCTAATTAAATTGAGGATACACACATTCTCTCCCTCTCTCATTCCCTTTCTGCACACACGTACACGCTCATGCACACACACCACCCTGGTGTTTTCAGAGTGGTGGTCCTGCCTTGGAGCTCATCCTCCCAGTTCCTAGTGGGGCATGTAGTAACAAAGAGACAGAAGACTGGTCAGGATGCAGGAATGATAATGACATTTTTTTTCAGTGGAGAAAATTAATTGTTCCAGCAACAGCATTTAAGGGAAGAACAGCTAACAGAAAAATATAGAAGAAACAGTAAGGAAAAGAAGAAACCATGTGAAATTGGTCAACCCCTCACATTTTACTTGCAGAATTGTAAAATTAAACAAATTCTGTGGAAGACTTAAACATTCCCTATACCAACACAGTGCTTTGTTACTTCTGCAGTGCTGAGTGGAAATGTGTGTGGCAGGAAAAATCCTGCCGTGACTAGCTGGAAGTCCTTGGCCGCGCAGCTGGCCCTCACTGCTCCCCACTTTGGCCCTGCTATTGGGAGGGGATGCCTGTTGTGACACGTTGCTGGAGCCAGCCTTTGCTTATACCAGAAGAGTCCTCAGGGTAACTTTAAATAAGGCTCAGAGATAGCAAGGTCTTGCTAGAGCAAAGGAACTCCCATTTCCCTGAGAATCTCTTTCAAAACAGAAAAATAGTTGTGTGTGCTCCTTAATCAAAGGAAATGAAAAAGGTCACAGAATTTAGAAAAAGGGTATATATGATATATGATATATATATATGTAAAGATATAATGGACACTAAATACATCTAAGCTAAGTGTGAGTCCCTCTGGTAGTTCAACTGTGCTTTGAAACTGGCAAAAAATTGTCGTGAATCGAGGCTTAAAAAATCATAGCCAAAACACAGTAAATGATCACAGACATCATTTGCCTGCCTGAAAAACAAGCATCTGTTGATGACCGTCTTGCAACTTATCACCATAAACTTGTGGTCTGCTGCTCAGACAGGAACTTGGATTTTACAGTGTGATACTGAAACACCAAGCATAAATGATAACTCAAATTAAATTAAAGTGTGTCCAGCATGCTGAGAATAGCAGTACCCAGGGCAAAGGCTCTGCAAACAGCTAGTGGTAACACCCAAAGCTACAAGTAAGATAATTCCTGGTCACCTCCACCTCTTTCCTATGTGAGGTCCCAGGGGCTTCAAGTGGTCCCGTCCCTGTGGGTAAGCTAGGAGACACTAAGGGTGGTGTTTGCAGCCAAGGGTTGAAACCTGGTGGCACGTTTTCATCACACTTGGTGTTGCTGGTGCAGAGGAAAGGATGATCTAATGTTTACAGAAAGTTTAGGCTGTGATGGAAGTTAACCGGCAGGAGTTGACAGAAGATGATACAGAAGGAATGACAGGTTGCAGACAACAAACAGAAGGGCTGGATACAGTTATACCACTCCCATCAATTACGGTGTAGAGGAAGCCACTATTAATGAATTAAGCTGAAAAGTTGACACTGGGTACCAGGCTGCCTCTTGAGTTCTCTAGTAGCCTCTATGCTGAAGAGCCCGCTTGGGCTTGGTAACGGTGCTTTTATGTTCACCCAGGACTTTGACACCTTTAGGTGAGAAACGCTGGGCTGGGAGTTAAGCACTGCAATCTCTCTGATGGAAAGGTTGGTCCACAGTGGTGAGCTTCCCTCTCTGATTTACTTTCCTGCCTCAGTAATCCCTTCTCACAACCTCTGTGAAGGGACCTGGGGTTCAGTATTGACACAGCCTAGGCAAACACTGAGCCCAGTCTGAGCAGGTTTCCCCTAGGTAGCCAGCTCTAGTTAGTTAATGTGGTTTTGCAGACTTTTGGTTTTATTCTAGTGAACAGAGAGTTTAATGTCAACAGTTCTCATTCTGGTAATTTCTAAATTGAAACAGGTAAAACACCAAGCTTTCAGGTTGTGGTCAGCTCTGTGTTCTGAATTGACACAATGTAAAAATTAAAACTGAACAACCATCATCAGCAAGCCCTCATTAATATGACTGCGCATAGGTGACCAGAAGTGAAACTGACATAAGTTCAGTATCCACTCAGCCTATATCATATGAATGTTTTCCACAAAAATACCCCATTCAGTCTTTCCAGCTACCCTTTGTATAGTCTTTTACCTGAGCACCTGTTCAGGAGAAGCTGCAAATTATGCCTCTTGCCCATGCTTACAACATTGTCCTACCTCTCAGGCTATAGTCCTACAAAGGCTGCTGCAAACCTGCCTTTCCAATAAGTCAACATATACTTTTGCAGCCCAAGAAACTAATTCTCTGACAATGTTCTGCCATATTAATCTGTGAGAGGTTGTCTCAGATTAGAAAAGTAGGTTTAGCTGACTGCCACCAGCGAAAAGAGGCAAATCAGAGGAGAAACTAGCAGTTGACCCAGTTTTCAAACCAGGACCAACCTTAAGTGCCAAATCACTGTGCCTGAACATGCAAATGAGGACACTCGTCTCTAAATACCCATTTTACTAATCTAAAAGGCACTTGGGGAATGTGCTGTGGGGCCAGGTGCTGGGCTTCGTTGCGTGGATTTGAACATGGGGCATTTCATTCTAGGAGTACAGAAGCAGAAAGGAGCTTTGGTCACCATCTGCTCCAGTCTCACAGCATCACTCACAGCAGCCTAACATTCTCCTCTAGGGAGAGCCTGAAGCAGAGAGCCAGGGCTCTCATTCAGTCAGAAAGGCTTGAGTGCTGGGGACAGGGCAAGGTAAAAGGAGGGCAAGAGGGATCAGGCTGGTTTTGGGTGGTATGATAACCTCCCCAGAGAGAAAGCAGAGCCAGAGTTGGTTGGGTTTAATAAAGGTATGTTTAGCAGTTGTTTTGGCATTTGAATGGGTTGTGGCTTAATATCCAGGTCAGTGTAACTCACCAGCCCACTCCAGCATCCTTTTTGTCCTGAAAATCTACTGCTTATACTCTTGACTCATCTGACCAGACCTAAGCAAATAAGATTCGTGCCACTGACATCTATGTGGACACACTGTGGCTACGTCACAGCTAAATAAGGGAGCTATTTTCTGAACAGCTGGTGCTCTTGCTTACATTTCTAAATACAAATGACTCATTTCTACTTAAGATGACCAAATGCCTGTTGCTAGCTGAGTTGATCCATGGTCTACATGGTCCCATAGACAAACTCTGGCCGTTCTTTTTTCTGTATACTTTTGGACAAATAGGATAATATGTCATTATTTTGTTTAAATTAGCTCTCTTCTGATTCCCACTGACAGTGGGACCCCTGGGTACTTCTGCTCAGTGCTCTACCTCGTGATAGCTATATCCACAGAGAGGAACTGCTGTTCATCACCAGGGAAGAGCATATGATGCTCTCACCTTTCTGAGGAGTTTGAGGTTATTTATATTTGATGTGTTACAGCTGTCTCTGTGGTAAAACTGACTAGTTCTATAGGAATAGTACTGCATAGAGCAGTAGATTGACAGACAGAAAGATATACAGAAGAATTATCTATGTCCAGATTACAAAAAACGCCTGGCATCCACTATTGTCAGGACAAGAATTTGCATTGTTTAAAGGAGCAATGATTTGATATTGCAAGATAATTATCTTCCTTAGGAGTAGAAGTTATGCAGCATGTAGTAGGGTTTGATCCTGTGCAAGTTTTTGACTCAACCTTAACTTTTTCTCCGCCATAATATTAAGACAATATTTGTCGTACTTGAACAGATGGAAAGCAGTGACATGCTTATGTACTTTCTCTGAAAAAAATAGTACCATTGGTTTTCAGAGGAAGGCAAATACCTCCTGGTATGCCTCACTATATTTCAGGTCAATACAAAAAGAAACCTCACTTTCAAAGAACTTTTACATCAGATTTCCCTGGGGAAAGCAGAAGACACCGATATACTCATTGATGCTGCTTTCTCCTTTGCCAAGAGATACACTGGACAGATGAGGTCTGGTGCTTGGATCTGCCCTGATGTTTTTCATTCAGAGAGGGAGCGGTCCAAGTAACACATACTAGAAAACATTTCTTTCACATATTTCCAGCACAAAATGCATAAGAAACCTGACTGTCCAGCCACAAACCACTCAGTAAACATGCAAACAACTCCCACTGCCAAGCCTCACAAAGGACTCAGATGTGTAGGTATGTCTGCAGGCAGCATCATCCCAGGGTGAGGAATGAGGAAGACAACTCTGTCTAGCAGTGTGACCCAGACTAGGTCACCAGCACTGATCGGCGCTGGCAAGGGAAACGATTACCTTTGTTAGAAAGGTGTACCTGACTTTCAGCCACTGGCACCAAGCTAACTTGGCACTAGATGTAAGGATGGGTCATGGATATGGTGGGGACAACAGGCTGCCTCTGTAGAGGAGGTCAGAGTGTTCTCCTTATGGCTCGTGAGTCCAAGACTGGCTCTAAAGAATGCCAAGTTTTCATCACACTGCTGTAACTTTCTCTATAGCTAAAGCAGAACAAAAATACAAGGTGACAATCCTTCTGCCAGGTGGAATGTTTAGGTGATGCAACATAAATCCACATACAGACAGACTGTAGCGATCTTCATGTCCTCTGACACTTTCCTAAGTTCAGTCAAGGACTCAGGGTCTGAAAATCTTCTGTCTAGGCTATACTTTGCTGGGTGCAGAACTGAAGGAGTATGTCAGACTGTTTAAGATTTTTGATTTTCAACTTGTAAAACACTAAAGCCCCATTAGAAGGGATCTTTAAAGGTTCTAAAAGGCAATGAGGTTTACTTTGCACCTTCAGCTCCTTTGAAAGCTTCCACCTGGATTCATTTAAATAAAATGATTCATGTTAATAAATCTTGTAATAATGTGTACAATGTTTAATTAGAAAGGTGTCTTTTAGCAGTGAGGTCAAGAGTGGGGCAAGGGAGCAGCCTGAAATTTTGGAGAGAGAAGAACAGCCAAGCAGAAAGTAAACATACTAGAACATTTGAGAGGGACAATATCTTCAGGAAATAAATGAAACTTTTCCAGGTGATACTTAACCATGCAATATCCCTCTCACGTCTTTGAGGGTGCCTAGCAAACCTTTTGCCCTGCTGCCTAGACTGAATCTAAAGCTAAGATGATCAAAAGATAATGCTACTTAGATTTTTAGATTGATTTTTTTTCAAACTGAAACATCTGTATTTGCCTTGTATTAGTCTTCAGAGAAGGCTGCTCCTAGTAGGAAGCTGAAGGGAACTGTAGATAACTGCATGCTCATTCTTGGAGCTGAGCATGGTTCAGTGAAATTTAGACCAAGTAGGTCTGGAGCAGGAAGCTGGCTGGGCCTCTGCTTAGGTTCTTTGATGTCTGACAATGACTGAGAGACTCCAGACAGCAAGGTCCTTCTGTATCAGACCTTAAGAGTGACTCTGTCCTCACAAAGCCTTTCACAAACCTTGTGAGAAGGTGAAATACAGAATACCTCTATCCCTCTGCCAAGATTTGTTGAAATTGTCCTATGGATTCCAAAGTTGTTAAACAAAAAGTTGACATAAAGATACAGACAACTGAACTAAAAGGTAACTTCAGGTATAAAATCTGCAGTGCAGGATTATATTTGCTTTTCCTGTAGCCGTTAATACTGTACATTTGCATTACGACACCATTCCTATGACTGGATATCTTTTCTGCATGGAACATCAGCTTCAGAGATGACATCCAAGGAGGTATTTGAAAAAGCAGAGCATGGAGACAAGAAAAAGTGAAAAATCTTTTCACAGAAGGAGTTGCTCTCACATGCACATCTGTGTCTCCTACCATGGTGGAGATAACAAATAAATAGGAGCTATTCATTGGCTAACCAAAGTTTGATTTGTCTCTGGATCCCAGTCGGCAACTCTGCCCCATCAAGTGCCTGAAATACTGTTTTCATTGTTTGCTGGATGTGGTACCATAGAAAAACTGATGTTACTGTTATTATATTTAGCACCAGCACTCTCCAGGCTGCCAAAATCCTCGTGCGAAAAAACAAAGGTCATTAGAACCTCAGTGTCTGACAAAACAAGAACAAACCATCTACTGTGGGAACATGCTTTTTCTTGGGCTGATCCCATTCTGCAGCTAGAATGGGTAATGACAAACCCTTTCCCCCCTGCTGTGCTTCGAGGTGAGTCCTAAGATCCCAATGAATCATTTTGTTTGTTTTGTGATGCTTTTTATTTTTTAATAGACAATTTGCCTTTTGCTAACGACAAAGAAATGACTCCATCCATCTCTTTGAATAGCAATGGCTGCTGCAGGCAACGTGTGCATCTCATGGCTGATGGAGCAGTGTTGGGGTGTGCACCAGGGCTACTCTGGCCCAGCCCACTGAACAGAAGATGCTGGGTTTTTTTTCTCTTTTCTCTTGTTTTCCGAGCATCTGCATTAGTTTTATAATAGCCTGCATTGCTGATGAGACATTTGCATGCCACATTGTGGGAATCAGCCCACAGAAGTCTGATCCCTACTTGCAGCATGTCCCTCCAGCTAAGTTTCTGAACAGTGTGGTGGAGTTAAAAATGATTGATCACAGGGAATAAAGATTAGACCCCTAAATCCCTAAGCTTCATGCGCCTACAGCTCCCATTACTTGGGGCAGACACCGGAACTATTCAGCGGCTCTGGGAAATTGAAGCCTTTCTTAGGTAACCACAGGATCCCTTAGTGATGAGCAGGAAGATGAGAAGCTTCCTTTATTTCTGCCTGTGGTCCCAGGTAACCAAGTTGTATGTTGGAGAAGGAAGGGACTCCTCACTTATAAGCATATTCATCTAAAGCAACCTGTTGCTGAATCACTGTAAAGCTGGTACTGCTCCAGATTTTAAGCCTTGCTGGAGGTATATGCAAGTGCCCTGATGGCTTGCAGTGTTTGCTGTTTCCTTCAGGACCAGTATGGTGGCTTGGACTGGCTGAGGGAGGCACTGGCCAGAGATATGGCAAGGCCAAAGGGCTATGGGCTCTCTCAAACCTTAGGGCATACATGTTGGACCCATGCCCAGCCCAAGCACATCTGGCAGCCAGAGGCAGGCCAGGTGAGTTCCACCCATAGGAACCTCTGTCTCCAAGTAGGCAAGAAATTCAAATAAGGTAGTATGTGAAGACACTCCTGATAAGAACTGTGCTTCAGGCAAGTAATCTGGGACAATTCCCGAGGCTAGGAATTATTTCGCAGTGAACACCTAAGATCTAGTTGGGGGTCAATGCTTCCTAATGGCAAATTTTAAAAGGTTCTCAGTCTCCTGGATGCAAACTCACTCCTCCTCTGAGCATAGGTGGCTGGGAAGCACCTCACATCACCTGGCAAGCCTTAAAGCATCGTATTGCTCCTGTGATGTGAAGAAGGAATCCACAACTACAACTTCAGCGATGACGATCACTGTTCACTAATGTGCATTTTAATGGTTTCTGAACAAGTGTCAATTTATCTCTTTCATGCAATGCCTAAGTGGTAAAAGATCCAATAACCCTAATAAGGGAGAAAAGGTATTGGCCTAGTGTTCTAAACCCAAGTTTGTTTCATCTCTGTGCTCTGAGTATGTAGATATAAATCTACACAAAACTAATACTGCCTGCCTTCCTTCACTCTCATACTGGTAAACTGAGCAAAGCTATGCAGAAGTGGCTGATACATGCAGTTCATGATGTTTCATACAAAAATAGGGGTTTACTTGGAAGGACTCTGAATATATTTCCTTTTCTCCGAATCAGGCTCTTCTGCTGTATCCACTTTGACTTCTGCTCCTTAGCTTTCTTGATATGCAATGTGCAATGTTTTGCCTAAAGTTTCAAGCCTCTTAGGATGTCTGTGCTGTAAAATGTGAATATGATTAATTCAGAACAGCCCTGTGGTTCTTCCAATGATATGAACAGCTCCTGCTCTTTCCATGTGTGCCTTGGTCTTTAATCACAAATCCCCAAAATAACCTCTCCGTCCTATCTATTGGGATGCTCACAACATCTTTGTATGTACCTCATTTACGATTTTGAAAAGTCTTTCCATGATAAACAAATCTCATCAGAAGCAGCTGTGTGACCTCGAAGAGGGTATCCCCTGATGCTGGTGGAGACAGTTCATTTCCAGAAGTCTGCCTTCATCCTAGTGCCACACACTGCACTGCACCACATGGTTGTTGCCATCCCTCAGCACTGTGGCTGTTTCCCTTGGACACACCACTAGAAAGAGTGATGGGGCTGTTTTTACTGAAGCAGAGGTTGTGGGAAGCCCTTGTTCATGCCCAGCAATAACCCCTGGAACTGAGCTTTCACTGTATCATAGCTGCTGAGACCCTTTCGCTCTCCCTGGGGAAGGTGGCCCCTGCTATTTCTGTGGGACGCTCTGACTCTTCTGACAGGGACAGTGGCATCTTTACATACCTGCATTAACCTGCATGTAAAGACTGAAACTCGTGCTGCTGGCCATGATGACTGGATTCTTTCGATCTCTACCTCTGGGATGGTTCAGCATTATTTACCTTGTTCTTGCAGTTTGGACACAGTTAATGGCAATTGTTCAATATTCAAGTCAGAAATCTTTGTCAGAGTTAGGGATTGACTTCAGATGTCCTCAGCTTCCCACTTGAGGATCAACGAGGAAACAAGGAACCTTCTTCGGTAAGCCAATTCTGTAATTGCCAACCCAGCACTATTGACCAATAACAAAAGCATTGGTGCTTTAGCAGCTAATTTGCAATATAACACAGCTGAGTATGGGCACATTTTTTGGTGACCCCAAGGAGAGTTCTGCGTGTAGGTGAAGGGTAATAAATGGTGCCTTGCTCTGATATAGCATAACACAATAAATCTTTCTGGTGTAAGTAATAACAGACCTACACAGTGATGGATCCTCACACAGGGTGTGTCCTTGAAGAACAGCTGAACATAAACCAAAAGAAAGCTCCTATCATGGAATGTAGGAAACAGCTTTCACAGGTGACTGCAGTGGCCAGAGATTGCAAAACAAAGTAGGAAAAAGTCTTGCTCTGAGTGCCTGGCTACTGTCTGCACCTGTTCTTGTAAAACAAAGGTGCTCACAGTGTGTAGGGGTAGACAACAAAGGAACAAACAAGATGGTGCCTTGTATTTCAAGCATCTCTTTGCAAATACCTCTGAGGCATTGAGGACTAGTATAATCCAGTTTTGCTTTCTCTTCCAGAAGGAATGCAGTAATGCTGGTAAGGAAATGTACCTGCAGCTTGCAAGCAACTGAGCATACTCAAGGCTGTCAGCATCAAGACTTCTGTGGCAACGCCTAGTCTGCAACTGTCACTGTCTGTTCATAATTGTCAAACCCCGGTGCAGCACTTTCCCTTACTGTTGGGGTGTGTGTGTGTTGTATTCAGCTTTGGCTTAGAGCCCAGAGCAGTCTGGGTTTTGTTTTCTTTTTGCATGAGCATGGAGAAGAGTTTCCAGTAGGATAGGTGGCTTAACAGATAATGCACTTGCCTTTCAGAGTTGGAAATGTGGTCTGGGTTCAGCTTGAGGTCTAAAGCAAAACAATACTACTGGTCTAAGCACTTCACAGTTGCCCTGCATGTTTACTGTACTTAAGGCACAACTGTAGCAAGGGCATGCTATTTCATTAGTTTACCTCCAGTGAACGTGATGGTCCTGTCACTGGCCTGCCATGCCCAGTTCTGGTGGAACGAAGAGCTGCCTATTACGTCTTCCGAATAGCCACAGTTTATTAGGTTAATAATTTCCTTGGTAAGGTGGGCCCAACTCTGCTTCCATTGGCTTGCTGGGAGTTTTGCTGTTAGCTACAGTAGGAATAAGACTGTAGCCTACTAGTTCACCAGGAGATGACATAAGCTGTGAATCTCAGATCAGTCTAAGCATCATCCTTAGGGTTCAAGTCTGTAAGTTTACAGTAGCCGGAAAGTGCATCAGAAAGGGTTCAAACAGACGATGTCACTGCAGAGTCCTCATGGAATGGGCCTCAGGGGTTGCCTGCAGTGGTGATGGCTTCTGACTGCCACCTAAAGGAAAAGCTCCCTGCCCTTGTGTGCACAATTGGTCAACAAGGAAACACCACAGTAAGAATGTCTTGCAAACATTCCTAGAACACTGACAATTGTGCTTCTTCTAGCCAGTACAGAATTCACTGAGGTACATGACAGGATTTACCTGGGATGAGGACACCTATGAACAGCTGATTATTGGCACATGTTTCAGTACTGAGCTCCATTGCGGTGAAAGGCAAAGGTTCACCTTTTCAATAAAGCTTTCTTAAGCTTGCTACAGCCCCTGTTACTGGTTTTACTCCTGTCTGACACAAGCTCACTGTGTGATGCTTTGGAGGATGGGAGCATTTCAGTGGAAGAGGTTACCCTGCTTGCCCTAATCTCAAACTCTGAACTCACAGGAGACACACTGATTTAGGACTGGAAATCATTGTTTGCTGAGTAGGCGACATGCACCGAATGCTGTTCCTGTGAACTCGTATACAAGACCTTCCTTCTTTTCTGGCAGCTTCTGACACCTCTGCGTGTACTGAAAAAAAGGCCAAACTCAGCACATCTGATTAAGTTTCATCATTGTACAGTGTTATTGCAAGCCAGATATAGCAGGGAGCATTGCTAAAACAGACCAAAGGCATGGACATGAGAGATGGTTTAATCTAATCACAAAACATAGGTAAAGTTTTATCTGTGCTACCATGTTGACTCTTCAGCTGCTGGATTCTGGGATAACTCCTCTGCAGATGAGTCCCCGCAATTTGGTTTTTACTATGGTGTGGCTGGGTCACAAGGAACACCAGTGAAATAGTCCCTTTCACCTAGACCATCATAAACCAGAGCTTTATGGGGGAGAAGACGCAGTATTCAGGCTGCGCCCATTAAAGGTCTCATGAAAACCAGCCAATCAACCAAGAATAATGTCATACATGAACCAAAAATCTCCTGGGCTCACTGGAGTTTGTGAGACCAACTTCCCACAGGGCTAGCCAAAACATCTCCTTCCCTGCACCCTGAGGATGGGATACCTCTCACAGGTATGAGGGGGATTGGGTGGTAGCCCTTCCAATTTCCTGTCTCTTCTTTGCCTCTCTTTTGGATGTTTTTCAGGACAAGTTAATCCTTCTCTTCCATGTCAGGAATTTGCTACTTATTTGCAATCATTTCCTTATGAGTTTTTAACCCAGAAAACTGCTTTTAGTGGCCACAGTTACCTAACGTTGGTTTGGTACCATCAGCCAACACACAACATTTGTACTAGCTATGGCCTGCCCCTTGCCCCTTTCTGAAACAATCCAGGGGATTTGAATCTGCACCATCTGTCTCTGACTCCAGACCCCTAGGTGTGTTCAATTCTCACTTAAATCATTCAGTGAAGCTTGCCGTGACTAAATATCTATTAATCCTCCAGAAAAATGGCACTTTCTTCAGAGACTGATACTTGTTAGGTAGCTGATGGGCTGAGGGCGCTGCCTGTTACCCCTGATCGTTCTTTGCTTCCCTGACTCTCTGTCTCTATCTTCCTGTCATTCATAATTTAAGTGGGATCCTAATCTAAGGCTGGGGCCCTCCTTATATAATGTCTTTATATGACAAGTAGTCCATTGGCTTTGTCATCTACTATTGGAAACTTGCTCAGCAACAATAACATTTTGATAGAGATGAACAATAGGATTTCCATAATGACAGTCTTTTTTCCAATAAATTGCTAACATGTTGCAAGTAATTTAAGCACAAATGTTTCATCAGTTTACAGGTCAGCTCCCTTCAGTTTAGGCTTTGAGGAGAAGGAGCCATTCAAAGAAAATTGCCTTACAAAGCATGAGTGCCTTTTAGTGCCTAACAGGTAGAGTGAAAATTGAGCAGTGCTGTATAAGCATCAACAAGTGCAGTCCTGCAAACAGCAATGCTCTTGTGCATTTTTCTACCTCATTTCCCCTCCATGGTCAGGGCTAGTGTCACTCTGTGAAGTACTGACATAGTGTTCCTAAGTGACCATGGCTTTACTGTGTCAGGAGGAGAAATAGAAGAGAGACTGAGGCATGATACTCTCTTAAGTTTGTTAAGGTTGCTGCGTTGCTGGGTTCATGCAGCACTTGCACACATCCACTTCCACCCTGTGCTCTGCCCGTCTGTGGCAGTCCATACTAGTATTTGGACTCTGTTAGATGTCCTTTGTGTGCAAAATTCCAGAGCTCTAGTGTCTTCAACTTTTTCATCAAAGCCTGGGTTCTTCTTCCATTGTTTGGGTTTGTTAACTGGCTGCTCAAATCGTAATAACCATTTTTCATCCCCCTTGCTTTTTTTTCCACAGGAAAGCCAGGAAGAGAGGCATTTTCAGCAAGGCCTCCCTCCTTGCAGAGTTTTGTGCCTTGTCTGGAAAAGGGAAAGAGCTTTTCTTAGAATGCTCTACTGCGGATTGCAAAGACTTCCCCCCTTCTCCCTTCCTACTCATCAAAGCACAATTGTTGACTGCTCTCGGGTCCCTGTGGGTAAAGCTTGCTTGTAATGTCAATTACCTTGAGTTTATGAGTTGAGAGCTGTTGCTGGTCCTCTGGAAAAAGGAATCCTTCATTTAGCTGTCACTGGCATATACTGCAGTTCACTCGGCCAAGAGGAAATGGGGATTAAAGGCCTGATCCTGCTCCTGCTGGAGGCTGTGGCATGGCTCCTAGCAAGAACAATGGAAGCAGACCCCGGCCACAGAGGAGAGAGTGGTCCTGGCTAGGGTGCTCCTGTGCTCCCCCTCTCCTCAGATGAATGATGATAATTACTGCAGGAACGTCTGTTTAGTGCACTTCCTTCAATTGTTCCCAACCTCTTATTTTTCTTTGTGCTCAGAAAGGGTCATTTGTTTAGCTGGATAGCAAAGCTTGTCTAGAATGACTTAATGTGTTACTGAAATGCTTGAAAAGATGGGTGAGTACCATGAGGAGAGGCAGAGGGAGTTGTTGAATGGAGGCTCTTGGCATGTTTAGGCCCATTCTGTTTGAAGTGATACGGATGGTTGACAATGTTTGTCACACAGGGCCACATTTTTGATGAGGTATAAGGAACCTGTGACCCCCATTGCAAGCCAGAAACCTATACTGGGCTATCTAGAGACAGCATCTAGGAGATCTTTTTTTGAGGAATTAGGTGGTTCACCTTGCCACTAACCACACTTTTTGAAGAGAAGTTGCTTTGGTAAAAGATCAGTTCTTGTTTGACACCTTGGACAACTGGACTCAGCAGAGCCATTGGTTTGGGATGCTGTGGGAGGATACCTCAGGCTCTCTGAAAAGCAAGCATCTGACTTGTGGCACAACCCACTAGCTGGGCTGGTTCCCTGTTGCTCTTGGGAGTCGTATTTGGCAAAATATTGCTCTCTTAGGGGAGAGAAAGACTACTAGAACATGAAAGAGGGAGGTCCTGTCAGCAGCCCAGAGGTCATGAAAGCTTTTCACACCAGCTGCCTTCCTTGTCTGTGGAATGTGCAGCATCAATGGCAAGGAAAAATATCCCACGTTTGTTTAAGTTTTGAACACTGAACTGTCTTTATGACACTATAATGTGTTGGTATAACCAAGTAGATTTTCAGCCTAGAGTGCAAAGCTTTGCTCGCAAATGTTTCCTCTGCAGCTGGTAAAGCATCGGGTGTCTGGGTTTGTTCTTCTGTCATGGGTGTGTTTTTGGAAACATCCTCAATAACAGGTGAGATTTAATTTCTGAGAAAACCAGCAGCTCCACACTATGTCACAAGTTCAAGTAACAACGACTGGAAAGTGCAGATATTTTTTCTGTAGAGGAAGATATTCTCACCCCAGAGGACCATACCTCTAATAATGACCTTCCTTTGCATTTCTTTTAATCTTTCTTCTGAAGGCCTTAAGTTGCTGAGCAGGCATGAAACAAACCCTTGAAAACCTCCAGTGAGTAATTCTAGAGTTTTACCACTTTTCTCTTTAGAGAAAGAATGTCAAGGTACAGAAAGAAAAGTGAATGCTTAAAGTTGTGCTGTGGAGCTGTGATTGCACTAAGCCCTTATGGAAGGTGAAACTCAAAGGGACTTCAACATCTGAGTCTCCCAGGTGTTTTGTATTGGAAATGTGGAATGATCTCACAGCTTAAATGACCTCTTCCAGCTCCATTGTCGTCACATACAGTACATTTTTGTTGAACTCCTCTTGGCAGAGTGATGGACTTCTCTTGAGCTTTGGATTGCCATGAATATTCCTTACTTTCAGGAAGTCACTGATGATACATAGGCTGTATTACAGCCTTAATCAAACCCAAGCATTCTCAAGATCTTCCTGACAAATTCTGAAATGTCATGACAGCAGCTGTTTTTTTGTAGTCAGCCATGGGTGCCTCCTGAGGACTTGGAGAACCACAGACTTCAATGGCTTAAAGTTTATGATTTCATTGTTAGCATCACCTATTACATCATGAAAGACCCTGCAAAGAGTGCTTTGCTTTGAGGTAGAGAGTACCTCTATACTTATGCACAGCTCAAGTTTCTTTAGTTCCAGGCAGCAAAACTTTTGGTGAAAGACTTCACACAGAAAATGCATTTCAGTGGCTTTGGCTTAATAACCAAACCCAAGATTTGATTCCCACCCAAAAGATGTCTACTTTGTTAAAGAAAATTCCTGAGCCTTCTAAATTTCAGAAGAAAAATACTAAAGAATTGAGGTTGTTTTCACCCACTGCTCTTCTTTTTCACCTGATTTGTGTAAGTCTCCTGTATGTAGTGCTCTTGCATATCAGCAAGTAGCAGAGGCACCGTGTATTACCGTATGTCAGCTGAGCCATGGCAATCTCAGTAGCTGTTTGCCGTGTATGCTCATGGTCTGCCTGAGATGTGAGGTCACGCCGTTCAGCTGAAAACTTGATGAAAGAATCTTAATCTGAAACAGATTAAAAACGCAGACATAGACAGTTACAGAGGTTTGGCTGACATATAGTAACACCTTAAGCCCTGTACACAGACTGCGTGTCTGAACCCTTGCGTTGCTTGCTCATAAAACTTGATCTTTTCACTGCACACGCACAGAGGTTGCAATGCAAAGTCAGCACTTCTTCAGCCTCTGACCTTAGTGAGTCCAGCACGCTGCTTGTGTCCTCCTGTGCTCTAAGACACATGGTGATTTTTCTGAATGCAGCTGAAAAGACTGGTTGGTCTGCTCTTACCAAAAGTATTGATGATATGGAGAGGTATAGTTTATATCAATATATTCTGCTTTGGCATGTTCTCATTTCCAGTGATCCTGTCTAGCAATTTAGCTAACCTTGCCAGTAGTAGCATGTTGAAAGTAACACAGGCAGGGCAGAAAACTTGTGCTGCTTGCCGGAAACAACACTGGGCTATAGTTGTTTTGTGTACCGGTTGCTTCAGAGTGGAACAATACTGGATATTTTTATCTAAGCAGGTCATATTTTGATGAGGACCCATGGGGTTTAGAGTTCAGAGGGCAAGAGCAGGAACCACAAAGCATCTTGCAGTGCCATAATTCCTTCCGAGCCATGGGCTTACAGGGTGACCTTGGTTGTGACACTTGATCAGTCTGCTCAACCTTAGGCAAGAGGCAGCCAGGCTGTCCCCTGCCAGCTCAAATGTCACATTGTCCAGGTTTTTAAGGGATGCTTCCCTTTCCCCAGCAGAAGTATCTGTTCATAAGTTATCATGCAATGATAAATACCTGGTTCCTGGTGTATTGATAATTAGTAATCAACATCATTATGAGTACTGTGAGTTTTAAATATTTGCCAGAGGAAAATTCATTGTTAGTAACAATGAGGTGGTGTATTAAATTCATGTGGATTTTGGGTGCTCCAATGCCATATTCTACAGTTTTGTCTTGGGACTTGCTCTCTTGATGTTTACTCTTTCCCCATAGTGATACAGCTGAGAAAATGCTTAACCATGACTTGTCAAGGTTTATAAGGTAAGATTATTCTGAATTACAACTGCTTTTTTTTAAAGGCAGCTTCAGCATTTTTAGACTGGGAAAAGGAAGTGTGGTTGTTTAGAGGCTGGTACCTCAGCCCAGAGAGATGAAGTAGTGTGGTACCTACACAGAGGCACTTAGTGCACTTTTCCACACCCATGTGACATCCAGCTCCCATTCCTGAAGGGTGCAGCTCTCTCCTAGATGTCCTGGACACCCAAAGACATCCAAAATGTCACTGGATGCCTCTGTATTGGACTTAGTCTAGTGGCTTGATCTGAAGAGGTGCGGAAAAACCACAGCACTGGTCAAGCTGGGGTAGAAGACAAATGTGTTTAACCCATTTCTTAGGCTAGTTATTTGGCCTTCTTAGGCTTGTTCACTAGCTGCAGTGAAGAACAGCTGAGGACATTGAGTCAATGCAAATGCTCTCTGATTGCATGGGAGGTTTGCTGGAACTACCAATAGTGGCTGGGCCTCCTTTGGAGGAAGAGATGACTCTAGATGCTGGCTGGCACTGTGGTCAAGGGGACTCTCCTTCCTGCGATAAAATACATGCTTGTGACAAGAGCTGGGAGGAACTTGTGGCGATATGTCATGCTGCTTATCAGAGTAGGTTGGCTGGTTGAAAAGCTTACCATGAATAGATGAACAACAGCTAAAGTGAACCACCCTTATCTATACTAACCCACTGGTGATAGCCAGAATTTGGTTGCCTGATTTATCTCCTCATGATTGTGGCAAGCAGGATGAGATTTCACCTCAAAAGTAATCTCTTTATAGCACTTCCATATTTTATCTCCTTGCCCTTATTTCCATGATATCTGGACTGTCTATTTTCAGCAGAGCTTTTTGCTAAACCAATCAACTTTTCAGTAGCTCAATTTGCCACCTTTCTGAAATCTCTGAAATGTTATCTTATAACCCTAGATAATGATCTTCTTTCTCTTCCATTCCCCTTCCCCCCAAGATTTTTGTATTTCTTATAATTTCTAATCTTAAAGTCAGTAAAGATATTCTTAGAACAAAAATCATTCAAAAGCCTGTCAGGATGGACTGATCTGAATTGACTCACAAACTCTAAGAACTTGGCCTGTGATTGAAAGTATGAGTCAAAGTGCTCTTTTTGTATTAAAAAAGCTGAAGAGTGTGTGTTAAGAGACCAGAATAGTACTTTCATGCTGGTCAAATTTTAGCTGTGTGGCTCGTGATAGAGGAGGATGCTGCATGCATGTTGTGTTTATAAGAGAGCAAATTGTCTCTCTGTTGTGTATCTCCTGAAATACCTCTCTTCCTGCATGGAAGGACAACATGTGTTTGTGCAATGTGTGGTGGTGCCTTGTTGCGGTTGTAAGGTCTCAGCATCACCCATGGAGGAAAGCAGGTCTCTGGGCAGAGGAAGACATAGCACAAGGCAGTTTAGGCACTTTAAGCATTAGTTTATGTGATCTTTTGTGCTTGGATAAAATTAAAATAATTGTTAGATGCAGCTGGGGGAGGAGAGGGAAGTAGAGAGTTTGGCCACAAAAACTTTTGCTATCTCTTTGGCAGCAGAAAGCAAATCTATCAGATACTGAATGCACAGGGCCTGCCAAAACTGTGTGTCAAGTCCTTCAACCTAACTGGTACATCAAAGTGAGATGGGGCTACTGGGCTGTGTTGAGCAGTGGTTCTGGTTTTCATTGCAGCTCTGAGCTCTCACCTTTTCTCCTCTCCACACTTCTGTTGTACTTGCACATTTATCTTGAGATCAAGATGTACTTGAACCTTAGAGATGAAAACGGAAATTTGAACAGGAAACATGGCAGATTGACATGTTCCTCATTATCACTGCTACATTTGTTAGACATATGTTTTAAAAATCAAAACACCGCAGTATTCAAAGCACTGGGGGTGGGGAAAAAGAGGGTGACCCATCCAGGCCCCACCTCAGGCATTTATTTTTGAGGATG
The DNA here is from genome assembly GCF_017976375.1 of Cuculus canorus. NCBI lineage: Eukaryota > Metazoa > Chordata > Aves > Cuculiformes > Cuculidae > Cuculus > Cuculus canorus. The sequence goes on along the minus strand of NC_071403.1, from coordinate 59,743,665 downwards.
ATTCATCTGTGGATGAAACTACAGAGCCAACCATAGTGAAAGCTGAAAGTACTTAATTACTGTTTGGACATTTCCTGATTGAAATCCCAGCTCCTCCTCAAAGGTGATGTGAGTTTACTGTGCAGGGAAAACACCGTGGAATATATTATACCCATTAGGAAAAAAAAAAAAACAAACAAAACACAAAATGCAGCCTGACTACATCTATCAGTTTTGGAGGTGAAACTTTGCATGCTGGTGGCAATCTGATAGCCTGCAGCTTAAGGTGGTCCCTCGTTGGGCTTCCAGGTATCAGAAAATCAAAGCAGAATGGCATTTGCCTATGGCATCCCTACTAAACTTGTGCAGCAGGTGCGTATTGTCCCATATGCATCATATGACTGGTATGCACACCTAGGAGTACTCATCTGTCTTGTGTAGGAAGGGCCCAGTGCATGCAACATCAGCAGCTCATGCACTGGTTTCTGATGTGGGGCACACCAGGCTGCTTTGAGCTTCCGCAATGTTGGTGAGATAGAGCAATCCTTAAAGAAAGAGTGAAAGAGACCTAAGAGACTGCAGGCATGTCTCACGCTTCCTGGAAAAAAGAAAAGCAAGATAGATGGCTTGTTCCTCAGAGCTTCGCTGGGGTCTCTTCTGTAGCAATTCTCCTGAGAGAGTTGACCTTATCTAGTATTGGAGTACCTTCAGACAGAGCAGTATACAATGATTTCCCCTTGACGTCTTGGCCTCTGTGGACTCTTTGGTCAACTTTAGCTTCAACATGTCAGAGGATGCAAATATCTCAGAGAAATTTTGTGCTCCTAACATAGCTGCCCCAAACCTGAAGGAAGCAAATTCATAACATTAGGGGAACCTCCAAAAGGAGTCCTTGGAGAACAACAGCTATGTTGCGGAACTTCCCACAATGCTTCATTCCTCCTAATTAAATCCACCTGTCTGCATGGTCTCTTTCTGCCACGAATGATAATGGGAGAGAAACAGAAAGAAAGGTACATTCATTACCAATCAGTTAATCGACTTATTGTCCACTTTTGTTTAATTTTTGAGAAAAAAAGGTCTCATAGATGAAGTTAACTGGGTGCTCACTGAAGAGACATGGATTTTTCTGGTATTCAGTGAGTGAGAGGAAAGATTCTGTCATCAGACTGTAGTTGTGTTTTTTCCACCTAACTCTGCTGTTACCACAGTGGTAGCAGTTTAACGTGTTAACAAGAGATTTTGAATGAGATTTTAAAGCGATTTTACCCGACAGAAGTCAGGAGCTCAATGAGCTGGCCTATGTGAATGTGACACAAAGGAACTGCAGCGAAAGTGTGTCAAGACCAGTGAGGACAAAGACATTGAGGCAGGTGGCTTCAAAGCTGCAGGTATGAGAACCTCTTGATGGTCCCAGGCTTGGAGGATTACACTTTATTTAAAGCTGTTTTTATGAGCCACAGCCTGCTTACTTTATGCTTTATGGATAGATGGATATAGAGGAAAGGATTTAACTTGGAGCACATTGCTTTTTTGAAGAGTGACCCTCTTTTTAAGAAGCATAACACAAGAAACTGTTCTTGGACACACAGCAGTCCTTGCCTGGTGTAAATCAAGTTGGTCTTTTAAGTAGCCTAAGACTCTTGTGATCATGTGGGCATTGGTCTCCAGAGAAAATAGTAAGGCTTCTGGAAACAGTCACCCAGAATCACTTCTGCACATAATTTTGAGGAGAAAGGAATTTGCTCCACAAAAGCTGAGAGAAAAGAGTCTATACATTTCTGATCCTCCAACTAGCCTGCTGATACAAATTTGAGCTAAACTTAAAGGGCTTGCTCTCCTTGTGGCAAGTCTTCTCTGAGGTAATACCTTTCCCCTGAGTTTCCAGTGAAAGAAGCACCAAAACTTTTACAAGCAGATCATAGGAGAAATGCAGGGTGTAGGTAGTTTCCCAAATTTTTCACTTTTTAAAACTTTTACAGCCTGCTTCTTGTAAATTTGGCACATTCCACTTTAATTACTTCATAGATAGGTCACTGAGGGCTGTATTGCGACAAGCTCTATGAGGGAGGTTGGTAGTGGCTGAGAAGGTGTAAAAGCCGTGTTTTCATATCTGTTCTTCAGCAAGAAGGAGTAGTTTGTCTTTCCAGTGTGTTACAAGTAAGGGAATTGTGGAAGATGACAAAACTATAACCTTGTTCTTTTTTTTTTTTTTTTTGCATCAGCTGCAGTGGACACTGCTCAAAAAGTGGTATCAAAATCTCTATATTTGAGCATGTTCCCCCCATTGCTTCTGGTGGTGCTTTTCCCATCTCCATGCATTACTGGACTGCCTGTCAGACCTGTAGAGGTCCCAGGACCAATTCTCTTGCCTGAGTGGAGGCAGCACTGGAAGTAAAGGTTTTTTCATTCATCCCTCTCTTGACCACGGACATTGTTCGAAGGCTTGTTTATATATCAGGCACCAGAAGCAGCAGGCCTGTTTATGAATTTGACTCATTGCTCAGCTAGAGGATCCAACTGTGGAGAAGAGCGGTGCACATTTTTCAGACATCAGTCAATCTGGGCTTCTTTGTGAGGGCTACCTTGAGAAGTTCATTGGTATGATTATATGGCTTCTGCTGTTCAGGTGTAGCTTGTTCTCTAAATTTAGTTAACTCTGTATCCTGCAGAACATACTTAAAATATAGTTTGGGAAATGAAGCCTCTGACACACAGTAAAAATACTCACAGGAGGATCACATTAGTATAACTATGAGGTAACATTAAGTTGCCACAGTTATGCAATCATCTGCTCTGTTTAAAAAAACACTAGCATTTTCAGTAATGGTGCCAGCCAAAACTGACTTCAGGGGTGGTTTTCCTCTGATCAGTGTCTACCTGTTGGGAAGAGAGTGGAAGCAATTAATATATTTGTCAGGGATTTTGTTGCCTATTTTGTCTTTCTAGGCTGTATTTTATGCAGAGTTCTTTTTTTTATAGGCAAACTTTCAGGAAGATTTCCAAAGGTAACAACTGGAGTCACCTGAAATAAGGACTATATTGCAATTTCCAAATATTTCCATAAATAGATGTGGACAGAAAGGAAAAGGGAGATGCCCAGAGTGGCCACATCTGCACTGGCTTTTTCTCAGCTCAGTATTATTAAGAAGATTACCACCCAGTGAAACTGAGTACAATTTTTGTTTTTATTTTATTTTAAATGCATTATGCTGGCTTAGAGCTGAAGGTATTGCCCCAGAATAAAGAAATATTTATTTCTTCTTACGATACCTTCCAGTAAAGTGATGATATGCAAATTCCACATTGGAATTTTCTATGTATTCTCCAAAGACTGACATCCTAGCCAGCTCTTCCTGGACAAGTTGTCAGCTCAGAAAGAAAACTGAGCCTATAATGTGTCAGTCTGATCCCCACTGAGAGGGCAGGCTCCGAAGGGAAAGCAAAGATTTAAAAAGGAAAGGGTATTAATATGCCAGCAGGTCATATGATACGAAGCATAATTTCTGGGGTCTAGGGTTGATTACCTTGGCTATGCACGTGAGACTGACAAGTCCACTTGGTGATATGAAGTGCAAAGTATTGCTTATAATAAATGATCTTGCCTTTCTTTCCCGTGCCTGACTTTTGTACTCGCTTTTCTGTGCTTTATTTTACAACACTGAAAGCAGCAAATCCCATGTGTAGACTCTGGTCACAACGAGCAGACTGCTGTGATAGAAACAAGTTGAAACGTTGATCTCACGTGCACCAGGGTAAATATAAAGTGTCTCCCTGCCAGCTCCAAACTAGAGGTTTAAACTGGTTGCCTGCTTGAATTTTGTTACATTCTCTGTGGTTTGTGGTTTTTGCTTCCTATGTTTTGTGGAAAGGGACACTGGGACTGAGGAGTGAGGCTTGATCTCTCTTAAATTAAAATCGCTATGCATTAAGAGACAGGAGAGATGATTTAGGGTAATGCCCTGGGACTTCTAGCTGTGCTGGCTTTGTAGCTGCTGTAGCAGACTTCATGTCCGCTTGTGTTTGCCTTAACCTGTTTGCCCATTGTGGTTTGTGGAAGAGCAGCAGACAGGAGGACATCGCTGTCACAAGCAGCAGCAACAAGAAAAGTGCAGCAGCATTAAAAGGAAAGGGGAGCATTTTAATGTATTTCAATAAGTATGTTTACAAAGTGCCCATGTTTACTTAGAATAGGGAGGTTCCTAGGCCTAGGGAAATAAATGACATGGCTGCACTAGTTCGCGTCAGTGTCCTGGGAGATGAACCCTGCCATACACGCTCCAGAGCTAACAGAAAGAACAACTCAGATTCTTCTCTCTTGTTGTGGCCATTGCTATAAGGTAAGACTCAGCTTGCTAATGACCAGTCTGATTCTTCAGCCAACCTACAGTAGCCTCAAAACTGTGGAATGTTGTTGTAAAAATGCAAACATGTAAAATGAGAAGACATCTAATGCTAGCCTTTTGGTGGAGCCTAGATTTAGGCTTAAGACAGCTGGTGCCAGAGCATTTGCCTGTTAATGTTCCTAGGCTCTGGAATGCCTTGCAAGAGGATATCAGAGCAGCAGAATCAATTAGTGGTCTTAAAAGTAGCATTAAGACTTCTTGATGACATGATCTTTTTTTTACCTGGAAGAGCATATTTTATTGCAAGCTGGAGAGATGAAATGCCATTATCAAGAGGAAGAGAACAAACCATAGTAAGAAAACCCTACAAAACTAATAAAATTATTCAGATGATGATTTGCTTTTATGCTATATTTTACCATCTGGAAGTAGTGAAGAAGAAAGCAGGTAGTTTCTATGTGACAGGCACAGATTCGTACCTGCCTGACCATGCTCAGATGAGTTATGACTAACACTTTACTCTCGGCCCATCTTTAACTCATACTATGTGCCAGTGCATATCAGAGTCAGCGAGCATAAGAATTCCCCACAGACATCTAGTAGGAGAATGCCACCTTTTATCTATACATGTAAAAATAAATAGGACTACTTGCCTGATTAGTTTTTCACTGCAGCAAATGGCAGGCAGTGACTGGCAGGGACTACCGCCCACCCTCCTGAGCTGCCATGGGCAGCCTGGTCCTTCAGGCAGTGTCTGTTTTCCTTAAAGCCAGAGGAAGGACATAGCAAGCACACTTGCACCCAGTGACCAATACCTTCCTCCCAGAAGCAGGAAGGACAAGAGGAAGCAGGATCCATAGTATGGATCCCTGTCCATACTGATGGTAGAAACAGCTCAGGCAAGCAATGAAATTTTTCCAGATGGCAGCCACTGAAGCTGGATTGCAGGGTAATAATTTACTCCACAACCAGTCCTACGTATTTCAGCAGCACAGCAAAGTGCTGTGCACAGGGAGAATGAAGTAACACTGTCTGGTCTTACTCTGCCCTTAATTCTTTGTGACAAACACCAATTTTGGGTAATGCAGTTGAAGTCAACACCAGGTACCACATATGGACATACAGAGGGGTTGTACCAAATGCTGCTGCTATCACACTGAAGAGCTGTAGAAAGAAGGGTGGAGGAAAGAACACTGCATCAGCAGCACTTTCTTTCTGGTGTCCTTCTAGGTGGAAACACCGTTACTGGGATAACACTCACTGCTTCTGTCTGCACAGTCAGTGTACTTTCATCAGCACTCTGGGCAAAGCAAAACATCTTTGGGGTCTTTACAAGAAAGAATAAAGGACAGAAATAGAAAGTGAGATTGTACGCTGTCTGGTTTTATCAAAGGTGAATTGTGCCAGAAGAACCCGATATCTCATCAAAGAAAGCTAATTGGTTTTCCTGGTAAAGGAAACACGTCTGATCTGTCTGGCTATCAGCAAAGCATTTGATATGATGCCACATGGGAAATCATTTGTTCAGTGGGGGATGATGGGGTTAGGTAGAAGAACAGTAAGTGTGCAGAGACCAGGCTAAGAAAGGGATGAATACAAATGGTGTCAGTGTAAGGCTGTTCAAGCTGGAGGGGACTACTTGTGCAGTTGCTCAAGGAGTACTCTTGGGACTGACTCTGCTTAATATTTTCAGTAATGGCCTCATCATGAGAGGTAGGAGTCCATGAAATTTGCAGATAGAAGTAAGTTTGGGAGCCTAGTTATTGTACAAGAAGATTGAGGTATGATACAGGAAGCACTGACTGACCTTGAGGACTAGACTAACAGAAATGGGATGAAATTCAATATTGCAAAGTGCAAGGTCATGCACTTAGGGACTAATAACATGAATTTCTACTATAAGCTGGAAGCTTATCAGCTCAAAACAAGCACAGAAGAGAAAGATCTGGGCATATTAGTTGACATTAGGAGTAACTAAGAAGCAGAGATATCATGCCACCATGAAAAAAACAAATGCGAGTAGAGGGTGTATGAGTCATAGCCTTCCCAAGAGACAGGGAAGTATCACTACCAGCGGAGAGAGGCAAGCTCTCCCCTGGAACACTGCTATCTGCCCTGCCATGGTCGAGAAAGATGATGCCCTGCTGGCACAGGTATGGAGCTGGGCTATTAGGAGCATCAGAGGAGTGGGTAGCCTATCATCAACTCCGAACTCCAATGCCCAGTGAGTGGTGACTGGGGGGACCCAGCAACTTTCTTTGAATGCAGCAGTGGGTAAACACAGAGGAGGGGAATGCCTGAACTCAGGTCAAGGCTATGCTGGCAAATGAACAATTGCAAATTCTCTATGGGTATGCTGAGGCTTGAAGGATTTCTAGTTGTTTTAGGGTAGGGAGTACAGCAGAAAGCCATTAACTTAGTTTGTGGGAGGGATTGATTGCACAACGTTGCAATGGTGGCAGAGGGAGCCTGGGGCTGATATCCCCACAGATCCCTCCCAGCCGCATGTTGCTGCCTGGCACCTGAGTCTCAGTGGGGCTTGGTGCTACAGTAAATGGTCTTCAATCTCCGGATTGGCTTCCCTATGCCAGTCTGGACTCCAACGCCCTTCCTGGGATCCTGTGTGCATTGGCTTGCCTGATATCAATGTCCAGCCCCTGACTAGGATTCCCATTCAGCTGATGGGAATTAGGAAAAAAATAATTGCAATGTGTTAGTGTTAGTGTGGTGGCAGCATGAGATGGGACCCAGCCCAGGCTTTACGGAGGCACCAATTTCCTTGGCCAGTCAAGGCCATTTTGGGCAGATGTGCCCTCTCTCTACTGGGGCACAGAGCTGTGGTCAGCCATATTTCAGCTCATTTGCATGCCAGGGGAGCTGTCAGCTTCTTTTTTAATTGCTCTTACACATCGCCATCCTTTGCAAATCTGAAATTACAGTTCAGAGTTTTTCATCCATTTCTTTCAAACAGATGTGATTTTTTCTTCTGTTTTACCTCTCCTCTCCTCTCCTCTCCTCTCCTCTCCTCTCCTCTCCTCTCCTCTCCTCTCCTCTCCTCTCCTCTCCTCTCCTCTCCTCTCCTCTCCTCTCCTCTCCTCTCCTCTCCTCTCCTCTCCTCTCCTCTCCTCTCCTCTCCTCTCCTCTCCTCTCCTCTCCTCTCCTCTCCTCTCCTCTCCTCTCCTCCTTGTTCTTTCTTCCTTTTTATTTCTTCCCCCAATGCTGGTTGACATTTACCAGAACCCAGTGTGATTTAGTGACCTTGGGCATACTGTGCACTTTAATTTGTCAATTTGGGAAATTAATTTGTGGAAGAATGAGTTGAAGTCAGGGGTCAGGCAGTTGGAGTGCAGACCTGCTGACAGGTTGACTGTCAGTGGGGGGCTAATGAGAGCACACCACCAAGCAAACGGAACAAAAGCAGACAGATTACACTGCCCCCTCACTGGCTGTAGTCAATAACATCGGGCCGTTGCGCCTCGATCAGTGCCACGATTTTGCCTCATGCTGCTTGGGCAGCCATTCAGAAACAGGAGAGTGGCCTTCTGGGAGGAAGGTATTGGTCACTGGGTGCAAGTGTGCTTCATGGTGAAGATGCAGAGCTTGTCATGGCAGCTCTATGAGCCCAGCCCTAGCATGGAGAGAGATATAAGCAAGGTTTCATCCAGGTGTTTGCAGCCCTGCTGCCTGTGGTCACCTAGAGTCCAGGTGGATTTCAGCACCTTCTCTGGGTGCCAATGGCTGTGATCAGGGAAATGGGATTTGTTTTCTGCACCTTTGAAGAGTTGGAACTCTTGCTGGGCTGCAAGTAAGAAATGCGATGGCTGCTGCTTGGTGCCTTTCTGCTCCTAAATCCCTTTTGTGTTCATCTGGCAGGATGTATGTTGGTTAGGTAGATGCCTGTGGGTGCTTGGCAGTCATCTGCATGCAGCACGAGCGGAGGTTTGACCACAAACAAGACCTAAATGTGCTGGAGAGAGATTGTATCTCCTGCTCTGAGGCAGCTGTACTGCTGCATCATGCCCAGGCTGCCCTGAAGCCTGTGGCAAAATGGCAAAGCTTTAGAGGATGACGAATTCTTTAAAGTGCCAGCAGATCCTTGGATTCTGCCTTTGAAACAATGCAAGAGTCAGGCAAGAGGCATGACTAGGTCATATTAAAGGCCATATCCACAGAGCTGTTGGGGAAAGAAGTCAAAAGGACATGCTTGTTAGCTACTTACCTTGAGGCAGTGGATGCAGCAGCTCTGGAACAGCAGCTTCTGGGCCTCAGTGCAAGAGCACAGGTCCTTGCATTCAGTCCTTTTTCTTTTGGGGCTAGAAAGCCTGGAAGGACCAGACTCAGCATGCACGGGGCAAGGGGAAGAAATGACTTGTTTTGCTCTGGCAATAACAGCTGGCTCTGCACAAATGAAGTGAGAGTAGGCTTGGAAAGGTGTTTTTTATTGTAAGGTAGCTGGCTAAAATGTGAGGCACTGACAGCTCTTTGGAGAAGGGAGCACAGAGGGCTATGAATGGATCCTCTTTTCCCCGGTAATAGATAAAGAAAAGGGAGGGCTGGCCAGGAAGGTCTCCACAGTTGTGTGTGCGCTTTGAGATTTGCACTTGGAGCAGGGCACGACTCCCAGAGCCTCACATTTTGATGACTTATCGTAGTTTTGAGTTATGGCCTGACAGCTCTTCAGCTGATCCACATAGTCTGGTGAATGTAAGGTTGACTCTGAGGGAGATCTCAGGCAGATGATGCTGCAGGGAGTGCAAATGAAGACAGTCTTGGATCTCATAACTCATCTGGTTCCACTCCAGCATGGAGTCCCCCTCATCAGTCATCCATCCAATGTCAGCAGTCATCGCTGATGTGGTCAATCATGTCCCTTCGTGGGCATTTCAAGATTCCCCACTCGGGATGACTATAGGGTGCCTTGTAGTTCTGTGTTTCCTTCAATACCATCAGATACGACTGCTCTCAGCCACTTGCCTGCTGGCTGCTGTGACAGTGTGTTTGGGTCCTCACCATCGACATCCTTCCCTATGGAGTTCTTACGTTTTGCTGGAGGTGGAGAATACCTCACTCTTACAGCTCTGCCAAAGCTTCTGAGGTTTGTGGGAGATTGGAGGGGTCATTAGATAGCACGAGGAACACAGTGGCAGGGAGAAAGTGCGGATAGGCAGACTGGTAGAGAGGAAGAGGACCAGGAGGGTGATTTTCAGAGACTGGTAGGAAACTGAGAACTTGCAGGCCCCATACTTGCAAACCACTTTGATCTTTGTGGCTTGCAGCTTTTGCCCTCTATGGTTAAAACCTGGCTCCCATGTTTCCATTTTGATTCACAGATTAGGGTGTTCCCAGCATACCTTTCTCCCAACATACCATGTCCATTACTTTGCAGCAATTCCTACACCTTTTTTTTTTGTTGCGAAGCCACAGCAAAAGCTGAGCATCTCAGCAACTTACAAATTTTTTTCTGTTTTGTTTCTTAGCCCTGACAAGAGCATCCTGGATGTTAACATGCTGCTCACCTGGGAAGTGCACCATGTAACTTCCAAGAAAGCCTAGCAGGTGGAGCAGCAGTGATTCAGCCTTCAGGCATTTAAATAGTTATGTCCTCCCTTTTTGCCCTCCACTCCAGCCCTCAGTCCCCTAAACAAGGGCTGCCTGGGGAGGGCTGTGCAATGGGAGGTGTGTGAGAAGGGTGTCAGCCCTTCCTAGCTGCCTGCACAACTCACCACTCCCTGCATGCATGAGACTAGCCATGGTCCACAGTGGCTCCTGGGCATCCAAGGCTTGCAAGCTGTCTCTCTCCTTTGCACCCTGGGGAATCAGGCTTGAGGAGCAAATGGTGACGGTCACTCTGCAAATTTGTGTTTTCCTCTGGTACAAAAAATTGTAACAGACCTTTGCTGTGTTTGAACTGTCATGCATGGGGTGATTGCTTCATTCCCCTCAGGCTGCTCCAGACTGGTCGGGACCTTGCCTTGCAAGGGCTTCACTCAGACGTCGGATACAGCTGGGTATGGGCTGAGAAGGGTCTTCTCAGCTCACCGTGTTTTGCCCTATTAAATTAGTTCAGAGCAAAAAGATTTTGTCTGGTACATTTATCTTTAGCTTTTTAAGCTAACCTGGATGTCCTATCTTGAACAGACTGTCTCATTATCTTTTATCACTGTTGTGTCAACCTGGGCATCCCAAGTGACCTTAAGGATAGACAAGAGCAAATAATACATACTTTGGTTTACAGGCAATGCTGAGACATGGAAATAACAGTGCCTTGTGTCAACTAGTCATAATTTCTGACATGTCTAAATAGATATTATGTCTTGTTTTCAGGCTACAGAAACTGTTTTGTTTTTTTTGTTTTTTTTTTTTTTTAATTCTTATTTATTTCAGTCCTTTAGATAAAAACAAAGGAAACCTGAAGGGAGACCAAGCTTGTTTTCACTGAATGGAGGTGACAAAACCTGTGCACTGGTAGGTCAACAGCCAGGAGACACAAAGGGAATTTAGTAATCATGATCTCAAAGCCACCGGCTGCTTGATTTGCAGTAGGGACTAATGGCTCAGGTGCTCTCCTGGTGCACAGGGAATGGGCAGGGATGTGACTGAAACTGCTCTGCTCTCTAAAATTCTGGTGAAGCCTGGCCTTGCCTATCCAGGCTGCATCATCTCCTGTTGGAGCCTGGATCAGAGCATGACTCTTACTGTTTCTTCTTTCCCCAGCCAACCTCTTTCCTCCATTTTGATGGAAAAGATGGAGTTTCCTGGTCAGTCCAGCCTCAAAAATTAGAGAGTTTCCTCTGAGAAATGCCCATGCAGGTTCAATTGTCCATTTTTCAGTTTTATGAATTACTCTTTTTGACCTGCTCTTGAACCACATTCATCAGCAAATAGTTTATGGTTAATGTTTTTTGGGATGGATGCCCATCTGTCTGCCAGCTTTCCCTTCTTGGAGACAACACCTGCAGGCTCATGGGGACACCCCCGGAAGCTCATATTTCCTTGGTCCAAGTCACATGTTGTCTCGGTCCAGCTTGTTGCATCCTGCTGGTGATCGCTGATCCTCAGCCAGTCATTCTGCCTGACTTTCCCCTAGCCTTGCATTTTAGCTGCTGGCACCACATTTGATTCCCAAGCAGGCCCAAGTCCAAAGCCCCCACCAGCCTTGACACTCTTTGCCCTGGCACAGCTGGAGTCTGTGTGGAGCCACCTGCAAATCCCAGACGAGCAAAAGCTGCCAGATTGTCATCTGTTTGGATATGAATGTGATGTCTGCAAAGCAAACATAAGTCTCAGAGTTTGGACCCATTTTTGCTTTCTGCTGCTCTGATAAAATAGCAGTGTTTTAAACAGGCTTATGTGGGGTATACAAGAACAGAAGTTGCCCCTTTAAATTCAGACCCCATCATGAGCAGCCACTCAAGTTACACATCCATAACAAGCTAGAGTTTGGTGTATTTTTGAATTCAACTGGCTGGCCTTAAATTTAGGGAGAACACCACTGGAAGTGGATGAGGCCTTTTTCCTGCTAGCACAAAATTACTCTCCTTGGGGATATTTCTGTCCCCGTACGTGGTCTTATGCTACACATCCCTCATCTTTGTTCGAAATGGATCCTGTGTATCAGTGGCCCGTCAGACTGTCTCTTAGCCTGTAAGTCAGCCTTTTGGATGCAGCAGTTGTGGCCATAAGCTCCTCCATTCCTTAAATAGCTGCCCATCCATCCTTCAGCGTCTCTCTGCAGGATCCAGATAGAGTTGCACAGTCTGGCTATTTCTCCCTCCCTAACCCCAGCCTTTCCCCTCAAACCCAACAGCCCCTCTAGTGACCAGCGCTGGCATTTATGCAGTTTCTTACCTTGTCACAAGGCTTACAAGCCTGGTTTTGGGCTAACCTTTGGTCCAAGCTGGATTCTCAGGAGATTTTGATGAAAATGCCTGTATTTCCATGAGTGTTCCATTGGTCTATAGTATGCAGCCAGGCTCATTTGTGAAGACGAACACTACAGCTAGTGTGACCTTTTAAAATTAATCAGAAGTATCTTGTTGTCTCTGGCCATTTATCTCCTGGTGCTGGAGCACAACATCTGTCCTTTTCTTCATCTGGAGGTGCTGAGTCGTGCCTCTTTATCTGAACATACTGGACTTGAGTTGTTGTATAGGACGTTAGTGTAGCTAAACAATATCTTAATAAAGCATTGCCATTCAATGGCAGAAGTTGTTCTTCCCTAAAGCTATGGCAGTATCATACATGAACGGTATACAAAACATATTCAATGAGTTTGGGAATTGCCTACTTTTGTCTATGGCACCCAAGGAATGAATAAGCATCATCCTAAGGAGACGATGGAAACAATTGGGACCAGACTGAGAAGGGCTCCGAACAAGGCAAATTGCAGCAGGACTAATCATCCATGGATCAGTCACTGCATGGTCTCAGTGTGGAGGAGATTCCTCCAGGCTCCACCATGGTCATGTTGGTATCAGCTTCTTCATTCCACAGACACATGAAAAATGACAAACAGCCAGAAAGATTAAGAACAGATTCACAAAATCATCACAAGAGACACAAAAGTCTCTTTCGAACAGCCTTTTCACTTCTAGCAGCCTAACCATTGCTACTGAAGCTTGACTGGGACCTTCCTGGAGTGAAAATATAGAATCATAGAACAGTTAGGGTAGGAAGGGACCTTAAAGATCACCTGGTTCTAATCTCCATGCCATGGGCAGGGACACCTCCTGCTAGACCAGACTGCTTCAAGTCCAACCTGGCCTCGAACACTTCCAGGGATGGGGCATCCACAATTTCCCTGGGCAACCAGTGCCAGTGCCTCACCACTCTCATTGTGAAGAATTACTTCCTCATGTCAGATCTAAATCTTCCCCGTTCCAGTTTAAAGCCATTACCAATTTAAAACCGTTACCAATTTGAAGCCATTACCAACTTAAAGCCATTACCAACTTAAAGCCACATCACAAAGCTCCTTCTCTTCCCACTGAACCTGACAAGGAGGCCATGAGGGCACAGTGAGATAACAGCTGAACAAGCAGGTAAGGAAAAAAACATTGAGAGAAAAGCTTTCTGGGCAATGAGGTGTCCTCTCCAGAGCTGTCTCTGCAGGGTGGAAAGCACCCTGGATATGCCTAAACAAAAGGAGCATTTGACTGACCGATTAGAAAGTGAGGTGAAAGCCCTGGTCGAATAGACAAAAGAGCCCTGTGCTCACTGAGTTGAAACAACCCTTTCTCCCCATTCTCTTCCTTCCTAAAGAGTGAAAGTTTCCTGTATTCCCTCCTTGACAGCCATCAGTCCCAGCTTGGCTCATTACACCTGTGTGAGGGTTCAGATAAGCATTAACCCCTTGCTTGCTGGAAACCAAGCACATCCTGTGGATGCTGGTCTCCTTATCTCAGCTTTTTCCCTGCTTAGTCTCCAACTCTGCCAACCAGCCAACTCATCTTACCTGTGTGATGGCAGAGCTGTGCAGTGAGAAAGGCAAGTTATGTGTGATCCTTGTGGAGGGTGAGGATGAGAGAAGGCAGCTTTTCTGGATGGAAGCTGTTTCCTAAATGCCATGGCCTTCTTGTGCTTTCTCTTCTAGATTAAAAAAGTATATGAAAGAGGTAGGTTTGAAAGCTGAGATAAAACCTCATCTCTAGATCTCTGCTCGCTTGGGCTCCTGGCAGGGCAATGAGGAAGTTCCTAGCTCTGCAGAAGCTCCATTTCATGCTCCTTAGCTCTCAGCTTTACTAAATCCTGGTCTCCCTACCACACTGGGACTCTGCTATAATTCCTAGTTTACCTTTCTGATCCTTGCCCTGCCAACATTTAGTCTTATTTTCTGCCTTGCCTCCTGTCCTCATCCACCACCCTGGTTCTCCTTGGTCTGACCCTCTTCCTCACCAAGTTCTAGATCAAGGGGAGCACCACTGTTGTAGGAGTTCAGGCTTGCTGTGATGCACAGAAACGCAGACCAGTTCCTTAGCACCAGGCTGCTGCATGTCCTCTGCAAGGAAACGCATACTAAGGTGCTCCAGCAAGTCTGTGCTTGGTAGGTTTGAACAGCCATTCACATGGCCAAATTTAGGGCACTAGGTAAATTTTTATGGGGACATCACAAGACAGACTGCCCACATCTCTGCCCAGTTCTTGCTCCATAGCACAGTGATACTAGCTCTGCTCACTCATCTTGTCGTATGTCAGCAAACAACACACTTTCTCCCGCTGTTTCATTCACAGAACCACCTGAGCTGTTTGGGAGAGATTTTTCACAATGTGCATAGTGTCTGTGACAAAAGCTTATTCTCAAAAGAATCTCTGTGTGAGGGAAGTCTGACAAATCTGTAGGCAGAAATAAAAATCTTTTAGGAAGGGAAGCACTGGACCCGAAATAAAAATATCTTATTTTGGGAAGCGCTGGACAACCTTGGTATCTCTCCTTGCAATCCGATAGTATGGCTCCACAGTCCTTTTTGCAAATCATGTGCAGGTATGCAATTTTTCCTCATTTAAGGGCTATTAATATTAAATACAGCAACCATACATTATTTATACTGTTTTATTCATGTATTAATTTTAAATCAATTCTTAAAGGGTGCAGGGCCAGAGATGGAAATGAATTACTTAGGGCAATAAAAAAAGGCAGATCAAGGAGGAAATTAACCAGTGATATTAAAGCTATCATGAAAGACTTCCTTATGTCGGAAGCTTCTAGACTGGAATAACATTTAGTAGGAAGAGTCAGCATTCAGGTAATTTTGAACTAGAGATGAGAGTCCTCAAATATATGTAACATGATGGACAGTCAGGCACAGGACAAACCTGCTGCAGATCTGGAAGGGATTGCAGCAAGTACTTTTCTCCACTACAATGGGAATCACTTAGAGAATCTCTGCTGTACTTGCATTATATATCAGGGCTCAGGTCAGGGCATAAATAAGACCAGAATATCTGGCCTCTAGAACTGAAGCCTATCTTGACTTGACATTTTTTTTTTTTTTTTTTAATGCTTTCTATGCTGTGACATATATGTGTGATGGTTTTTATTTGTAATTGTATCCTGCTTCCAGGTCTGGTGTTTGCAGGGAGGCACTGGCAGATGGCTGGAGCCAACCCCACAGATCCTACTGTTGCCCCTTCACCATGGCTTAAGGAAGCAATCCAAGGCAAGTGGCAGGGGAACACTAGGCTTAATGACAAGGGACTGAGTTCAGACAGATATTTAGGAACAGGATTCATGTCACTTGGCTTTATCTGTCAAAACCTCAATGCAAGTCATGCAGGCTTCATCTGTGATACAGAAAGAGAGACATCTCACAGAAGTGTTGTTCTCTGTTGACTAGACAGCTAAAGTGACTTCAAACGAATTTCACTGGATATTTAAGTAGCTGAAGATCCACCTGAACATTGTGGTGGAAATCCTGACAGCTACGGTTAAGTACAAAAGCCACCACAAATGTACCATAAAGAGGTGAAGGACCTAAACGATTTTTCCATAATTCAAAATGCTTCACTGTACCATCTCCTCTTTATTTCTTGTCGTCTCAGTTTACTATAATGGCACTTTGAGTCTCTCAGGCAATGTAAAGACAGTTTAAGCATGGTAGAGTCCTTTTCAGTGCTAAGATCCTTAGCAGATTGAAGCGAAGTGTTCCCTTATATCTGCGAGTAAATTATTTATTATATGTGTAAGAGAGATGGATGGCTATGGAGATTCCTGGGGAAAACCATGCTGTGACAGAGATTAAATGGAGCTCTTGAGAGTCTCTCTCTCCTCGGGTCAGATTCATCTCAAGTCTCAGTGGTTTCACTGATCTCACTACAGTTTACACCAAAGATAGGTTTAGTCCTTTAGTCCCAAGTCTCAGGGGAAGCTTCAGCTACTTAAAATGCACGGAGGACTTGGATGAGAACATTGTCCCTTGAAGCAGTGGCATGATGAATATGTGTATTATTCATAACAGTGGAATCAGTGGATAAATGCGCCAGCAGAAACACTGCACACCAATAACCAGTCCAGCTCATTAGTTATTCTTTTCACCAGATCTCTAAGAATTTACTACAGACTTTACTGGATTAAAAAGAATATATATATCCCCATAATTAACAAGAAAAAGATACAACTAGATGACAAAATAGCAGAAAGAAAACAAGACTGCTTACACTGTTGCATTGTGAAATAGCAGCTCGCTTGTGTTTTTTTTTTTTTTCCCCTCCTGGCTTCAATGCAGATGGAGGAAGTGCGCTGGGACCTAGAGGAAACAGTTCCCTGCATACACCCTCTGCCTTCTTCCAGCAAGAAAAATATTATCCACAGAAACAGAAATATACAAGGACAAAAATAAAAAAAATAAGTCTCTTGGTTTAGAGATAGATTATGTCCAAAGCAGAATGTGGGACATTTTTTTTCTTGAGCAAGCTACAGAAGTTGTAAAATATTACAAAACTGTTCTTAGAGGAAAAGGCTGTGTATTGAAGACATAAAGTATTATAATTCTAAGATAGCTGCTACCTTACTGAAAATAACACATAATCATAGCCTGTCAATATTTTTTTTAATTTCTTATTTTTGCATGCTTCAATCTTTTATCTAATAATTAAGCAATCATTTGCTCAAGGCAAGGCTGCATTCATAAAATATCCATGACCCAGTCCACATTTGGTACTCCCTGCATTAAATGAAAAAGGCACTGCCTTAAGGGAATTTATTGCTATCATAAATATAAAGAATAAACCTGTTTCCTTCCATTTCATTCCATTCCAGATTTCGTTAAGTTTTGCTATTTAGAATGTGATTGTGAGACAGCATGTAGGAATATGTGAAACGCTACACAGCAAATATGATTTGTCTTTTTGAGACACTCTGGACTAACAAAGGAGTTGCCCAAGCTTATAGCTAGTTGATGGGCACAGCTTTGGAGGATTAAGATAAACCACTCAAAGCCTATTTGTCAGTATCTGTTTGGTCTATAAATTAGAAGAAAAGCCTCTTGTTCGGAGGACAGGAGCCCACCACCTTCCAGCCCAAGTACAAAGTATGTGAAATTTTACTATTTCTTACCTGCCGGAGCTAGGTGCACAAGAAGTCACAAAATAATTAAACGAACCAAAACATGTGTATTTACGGACACCTTTTCTTCTCTCTTCCATCCCAAAACATCAGTTTCAGATTAGCAGAAATTTAGGTCAATTCTTACTTTGTTTAAACTGGCTAGCTTTCCTATGCCCTCAATATCTACTCAGTGCGACTAATCTGCAAACAAGATACAATGCAATGATTCAAACACATGCTAATTTTAGGGCATCGTTCTGCTCTTGATGTAAGCAGTGAGCTCTTATTGATCTCTGTAGGGGTTGGTAACTCTTACTGAGAGCAGATAGGGCACTAGCTTTCCTCCCATGTATATCTGTGATAAAGGCTAAAAACTCAACATTAAGAAGTCCTCCCCTGCAGCCAAATTCCCAGATGGTGTAAACCAGTAGAGCTTTAATGTCTTTAGTGGGGCTTTGTTGATTTATAACAGATGACGATCCAGATACTACTTTTCCCACATTTCACTTGCAGGTCACTCGTTGGAAAGAAAGTCTGCAGATGAACTTCTCGGTCGCCACTTGCAGTCCTCCACTATCCACCTGGCATGCTGGGCTCCTTCTCTGGCACCCTGGATGCTTAGAAAACCTTCAGAAGATGTAGGTGGCTGGGCAATCACTTTCTCCAGACAACTGGCTTATAATATTCACTGGAGGATGATAGATTAATTGAGAGGGCTGGGTGGAACTGAGAGCAACAGGTAGGATGGGTGAGGTGGCATGCCAGGCTCCTGGGATAGCTCAGAGATGTTTTCCAGCAGGGCTGATTAGGCAGGGAGTGAAAAAGCATCATGGAAAAGATCTGTGGTCCTCCCCTCCAGGTACAAGGTATGGGTGAGTAGGTTAGGCAATGGTGAAAGCAAGCCTTCCTTGAGAAGTTCTCCTAGTTGTTCTCGGTGAGATGTACCTTACAGTTCCTGGTGCAGACATCTGGTTGTAGAGGCATGTGAGGTATAGTAATATAGTGCTTTGGAGAGATGCAGCCTGGGCACTGACAGCAGTCAGAAAATTTCAGGTCAGTAAGTTTCGCACTCCACAAATCCAAAAGGGCTTCTTCTGGAAACTATGTGCTTGCTAGCTGTAAATCTCTGTTTTGCATGGTTCTCTAGCCATCAGAGGTAGCCTTTAGACATCAAACCCATATTGACTATTTGATTCAACAAGTAGTAGAAAATAAAACATATACTTTAAGCTTCTGAACAATAGCTAGCAGGAGACATTAAATTTTCACTTTGTGAATATTATTCTATTTTTTGCCAGTGAAAATCTTAAGAAACAACTGCCAGGAAAAGATAAAGAATGAAAAACCATCAGTCAAGAGAAAAGTGACCTTGTTCCAGGATGGAATCAAAACAATGCCCTGGGGGATTACATAGGCATTGTTTCAGGACTTAGTACATTAATGTTTGCGGGTAAAATTAATTGAGATACAAAGTGAGCCAAGCATGCCCGAGCTTGCTAATCGGATAAGGATATTGCAATCATATGACATCAGTAAGAAACCAGTGAACATATGCCATGCTTTGTCTATGGCAAAGTAGAAGGAAAGATCCAAACTGTGCAGAATTGGCTTGGAGATTCACGTTATGTCAGAAAATCTTGATCTCCTCAGTACAGAGGTCCATAGGTGGGACCATACGCTACCAAACAGCTCTTCCCTCAGAGAGGCTACTTCTAAGCTGCTCCTAACCAGAAATCCTGTTCTTGCAGGACTGCAGCTACAGGCATCTCTTGTGGCTTTTACTACAGTCCATATTTTTATCTATTCATATTATTCAAAGGAAGAACACAAGAAACATGCTCTATCAGTACACCCATGCAACCAAAGACTTTCATGCTCAGCAGGTAGCTAGTGGACTGCAATCCCCTTTCCCCAGCCCCATTAAGAGTGCTTGTTTATGTCTGGCCTTGTGCAAGAATAAAGTATCGCTTTGTTCTCTGGCCATACTTATGCGGTGGAGTACTTGACACTTATTGGAAGGAAATTTCATCACTGTCGTTGATATTTACTGACATTTTGTAGTGGCTCTCAGTAGAGCAGCTGAGGCCTAGGAGGAGGTAGCAAAGGAATTGCGTGTTCCTCTTTGGCTGTCTCTCCTGAGTAAGAGGTGCAGAGTTGTCCCCTTGGTGACTGTCTTGGTGCCAGGGAGCTCTGCAGCCTACAGACTTGACACTCCATTATCCCTTGAGTTGCAAATTCACTCACAAGAGCTCTCCAGGCTGTGATATCTTTTTCTGCTGTTGCTTGAGTAATTTGTTACATTTTTGGCTGAGGCAAGCAACACCAGAAATGTATGCTGCTTTTATAGCACTTTATAGGACGTATTTATAGCCTGTACCTCCAGCCTACCTATTCATTATGGCAGGGCATTACGCAGTAGGACACTACTACACCACAAATACTTGCTTTCTCTGCCCCGAGGGAAATGCGTGCTCCCTATTCCTGCCATTTCCATGTGTTACAAGAGGCTGGTGTTGTGCGGACGCTTTCCTCTTCATCTGACCTCAGCCCAGGTGTGTGGAGGCAGGGGGGCACCCAAAAAGGGAAGGCTTACGTAGTTCTCTAGGGAAGCCAAGCACCACCAGAAAAACATGAGTGTGGCTGCCAACAGCTGTCGGAAGCCTCAGAAATGCACTCTATATTGCTTTATTATTTCTTCTTTGCTAATTATTTCCTAAGATGAAGGGGAAGTGGAAAGGGAAGCAAGAGAGTAGGAGGGCAGCAGCAGAGCTTGCTTGCTGGCAGGGCACAGAAAAGGCACTTGAACTGGCTCTAACACACGCAGAACAGCAGGAGGTCTGTGAGACAGAGCCGGACTGTTTCTGCTCTGACAAAAGAAGCCAGCATCGGCATAAATGTGTTTTTATTGAGCCTGTTCAAAGCATTCTGCAAAGCAGCAGGCATAGAAAATTCTGCATACATGTGCTGGAAAATACGCGGGATGAGCCCTTTGCAGGTTGTAAAGGAAAAATACCCGCAAGCTGAGAAGAATCAAAGCACAGGGGGACTGTACTAACAAAATTCAGCCACTGTTGCATGTGTATCGTGAGTGACTGCATGAATGATGTGCTCGTATGTGGGTTTACTCACTTCCCTGGTACTGCTGACAGGACTAGCTGGCCACCTTGCCCCGTGACTCATTCTTAGGAAGGGGGACACTGGTCTCCTTGTGGGATGGGGGACAGCAAAGTAGCAAGAAGCAGCTGCTGCTTTTGGTGGGACGTCAGCATGAGCGTGTTTGTGCGCGTTCCTAATGTCAGTGAAGGATTTAACTGGAAAAGCTACTTTTTTGCCATCCATTCTTGAAACCAGCCAAGATGGTGTCCTTCACTCTCCTTCCCCCTAACCGGAGCTGTGCCCAGCTGCAAGGGCACATGGAAAGTTGCTGCTGGCTGCTGTGTGTACCCATGTGGGAGAAACTATCAGAGCCACTACTCTCTTTGCCTGCTTTTTTTCTCATAATAAGCCTGTGGTAGCCTGACATAATTATTAGTGTTTCTTATTTTTCACTCGCTCTTGGAAAAACTGCTCTAAGGAACTGTTGACTGTCTGTAATTCATTGCTTACACTTTGACAGAGGATGGGTTGCAGCATGAATGTCAGCAGTAGCTTGGAGGCAGTCTGGGGAGATGCCACCTTATTACTGTAAAGAATACTCTCCCAAAGACAACAGGCATACAAAAGTGAAGCAGAAATAAAACAGCTTGGATAAAATCAGAAACACCACCCTTGCATGTGACCAACCCTAAGCTTAGAGCAAACCAAACTTGTATTGCACACTTTCTGAGTCATGAAAGAAGGTAATTTTTGTTGCTGTCGTGATTGTGTTTCTCGGAAGGAAAAGATAATGCAGTTGAGTAAACACATGAGAATTGGCCTGTGAGATTTCTGATCCAACACTGGAGATTAAGGACTGTGAAAGTCCCTGAGTTGTGTGTACTTATCAAACTGTACTGATCCTCCTTGGCTCCAGAGGTACAGGGGCTAGTTTGTGCTTAATGAAGAGTACTATACTGCCCAACACCAAAGTGGTAGATTCTCCCACCTGAAGTAACATCCCTTCTTGATACAGATTTCAGCTTCAGTTCCTCTTTGAAGCACCTCTGGTAACTCCAGGGGTGTTACAGCAGAGATCATCTCCATGTTCTTCCTGTAACATAGTTTGGCTGTTTGCCTTACCTGCTCCTCTTCTCCATAAAAACTGCTTCACATTCTAAAGTACTAAGTTAGGTTATTCATTTACACTTCATTTTCAGTGGAGCACAAGCAAAAGGATATTGAAAGTGGTGAGAAGGGACTTCTTCAGATGGAAAGTCTCACTACCCTCTTCTACATCTAAGAAACCCGTGTAACAGCTATATTGCTTTCAGAACTCAAAAGAGTACCTGAAAGCTTGAAACCTTTTCTTGAATGGTGATTCTCCAGGTTTCAGATGTGTGTGGCTCTTCCCTACACACAAAAGCTGCACTTAGAATCCCAATAGTGGAAAGGAAGTAGGGAGTCAAACCTTTGAGTGAAGTTTACTTCAGAAGAGCCCTTTTGGAATTATTGACTGTTTGTTTGCCAGGAGGAGTTATATTACCTGGCATGGAGTACTTCCAAATATTTCTGGAGGCTATTGCATTTGAGAGCATAGCACTGATTGATTCAAGACAGCAGCAATGGTAACAGCAAAGGATTGTACCTAAAATTACTTCAGGACTCCCCAAAGATGTGTCCCTCCTTGCTGAAGCTTCACTGACAGGATTGGCTACAAAGCCTGAACACTTCACCATTCAAACACATACAATTAGAGTTTCTCCAGTTCCTAACAGTAAATAGACAGTGTGTGTTGTGAATTATGCACCTTCTCTCCAGGGTCTTTTTTTTTTTACCGTTTCGCTTCTTAAGAGCTGGGATCAGCCTCCAGGGTAAGAAGCAAAGAAAACACTCAGTGCTGCATTAAGGTGCCACATGATCTTGGCTGTCTTTTTATGAACTCATACTCCTTCAGGTGTAGGAAGGCTGGGAGAGCATGTTTAGACTGGTAGCTCTCAAGTGCAGGAAGAACCTAGCAGAAACACAAGGGAGAACCTCCCTGTTTTCTTCTTCTTTTCTTTTTTTTTCTTTAAAAAAAAAATCCCCTTAAAATTATTAGTATTTACCTATTTTAACTCAAAAGAAATGGAAGGCAGGGACTTCTGTGAAAAGCTGTGTTGCTTATCTCGCCTTGCTGGGATGTTTGTGTATGTTTGTGTCTGCATTTGTGTGAGCCTCCTGCAGTCTAAATTGTCTGACTCTTCTCCATATATACCAAGATCCTGTTTATGAGGAGGGTAACAGTATTTGAGCCTTTTCATCTCAAGGAAGCAGTTTGCTGTCTGGTACTAAAATAACTACTGCAGGAATCAGTCTGTATTTTTAGGTTACAGGATGAATCCAGGACTGGCCTTACGCATTCCAATGGTTTCTAAGCTTCCTATTGCACCACAAAGCTTTGCTAAAGTGCTGGGACAAAACACATTTAAAGCTAAACACCACACAAAGTGCTGCATGGAGGTCTGCTCCATAGGAACAGCCTTTTGTTTTCTTGTAGAGCAGCAGTCATCAATAAGAATTAACACAGTGTTTGGCAGAGCTCACCAGCTGGCTGTGCATACTCTGTGACAATCTAGCAAGTCTTTGCAAAAGGCTGCCTTGGTCTGGAGGCCAGGTAGAGGTGCCTATCCTGGTCAGCTCTTAGTTACAGGAATACTCTTCTGCGTCCTGCTGATATTGTACTGACATCAGCTTGTTGATGTAAAAGCCTTGCAGCCTGTGCCACGTAAAGGGGAAGAAGGAACAGGAATACTACAAATACCATGATATTTAAGCTCAAGTAGACTGCTTTTCAGAGTGGCATTCAGTAACAAAGTCAAGTTCTGTCCGGGTCCTTTTTCATACCACTAGGACCTCCTGAATGGGACTAGGCTGGCTGTGGGGTTGAAGCTCTGTTCATGAGGCTGCCCATGCTCGTTGGACCAGGACTGAGCAAGACCAGCTGGTCTCATGGTCCCTGGACTCTTCCACTTCCAGAACTGCCTGCCGTGAGAAAAGCAGAAGAAGGTAAGAGTAAAAGCAGAGGGAAAGGGAACCTGACAAAAGAGCTCACTGTCCTCAGTTTCTAGAAGCCTGGCTCTTCTTCCAAATAAGGGCCAAATTCTCAACCTTAGGTATGTGTTCAACCAGCTAAGAAGATCTTGCTGACCGAAACCAGGTATGGAAGAGCCTCTGGCTTGACCAGCAGCACGTGCCTACTCAGAAAAGCATTGTGGCTCTGGTGTATTGCCTAAATTTTTGTTGAAATCCAGAGAGTAGAAGCACATGCTGCTTCACTGAACTGAGCCTATAGTTAGGGAGGAAGAGAAATAAACTGATAAGCAACATCAATAGCAGAACCTAGGTCTCCTAAACGAGCATCAGAATCTTGTTGGATCAGGAGCAACTTAGGGAACTGCCTGTTGTAGATTAGGAAAGTTCTTACTGTGCTGGGGCCCTGGACTTGACGCTGTCTTCCAATGTGGGTCATACATTGAACTAAGTAGATGAAGTTGCTGTCATGGTTGTCTGGTTCTGGACTCTCACTTCTTTCTTTTATGGAAAATTTCAGAAGCCTATTTAGCCTATCAATCTGCTGCTGTGTCAACAAGATAAAGTTAAACACTTTATCCTTTGATTGAGTCAGCATTCATTTCCCAGCCAGAAAGGGAAAGGCTGAAATTGTCATATACTGATCATATGAAATGGATGGTTGGATGGGCAGGTTTCTCACATTCAGCTGTTTATAAAGTATCAAGAACTGTTCTTTAGCATTCGATAACCTAATTGCCTCACCAGGTATGACAGTCATACATCAAAGGCAGACGCTTCTTCCGTGCACATGCGGTTCTGTTAATTTCTCTCTAATGCTAGAATTTTTTTGGAAAAAACTACTTAATAATTACCTCCCCCTGCTCTCCATGTACTACTTCTTGCAAACTTTTTTCTAGGAAAACATGAAACCTTTCTGGAGTACCATTTAATATGGTTTTTAATTGAACATTGTCTGGACCACAGTGAAGCACGGGAGTTCAGTCAAGACATTTTATTTATAAAGGGTTTACATGTGGTAGAATCAAACATCCCACTTATTTAGTTGTGGCAAGTTTTAAATGTGGTGCCATAGGGTCTCAGGGACTGCATGGGACTGGGCAAACTTGTAAGAATGATGCTTTGTCCGGGTTATATCCCTTGAGTAAAATACAAATAAGTAAAATTACTTTGACCAGGTATTCTTCAGTACAAAACACTCTTAGAGCACGAAGCCTTTTTCAAAACACCACAACATTTTGAAATGCAGTCTTCCCAAGGCAGCACTACCAGCTCCCGTCTTGATTGTCTCTTAATAATTTCCATATAAACCATGTGCAGTTTACAATAAAAGAAACCAAGCAGCCTGGTTTTTTTCCTATCGGCCAGCCCTGCAAAAGTAACCCCAAATTTCTCCTTTCCTGGTACTGTCACCAGCAATAAAGGCTCTGCAGGCCACATGGCTACTTGATATTAATAAATCAAGCAGTGCTGGGGAACAATGCCAGGCCCTGGCACTCTCATGTCTCTGCTGTTAATTGTTCAAATGGTCCCTGGCATGGCTGAGCCCAGTGCCAGTGAACGTTCTCCCAAACAATTCCTGGCACAGCACTGAAGCTAGTGCCGGTTCCCAGGAGGTGGGTTGGATGTTGCCCTGCTGTTCTGGAGACGAAGCGAGTTCAATAACACGGAGGTAGGCTTTTCTGTGCCAGTTGGCCTTGGGGCCACTGAACAGTCCTGGACATATTTAGCTTATTAGTGCAGATGTAGCCATTATGACTTTAGGAACACTCCTGCAATTCTGAGGCTCACTTAAAAAAAAACGACAAACAAACAAAAAACCCACACAACAAAAACCCCCATGTGATTTAATGTCAATAGTATTTTACCCTTGTTAAAACTGACTGCAGTCAGAAAAGCATGTATGCAGACATGGCAACTCTATACAACACATCTCCCCGTGGGTCTTCTGAGATACATCTCTTTGCTTTGTCCATGAAAATGAATGTTTATTACTCTTTGGTCCCACTAGCAATGCATAGACATAATGTCATATCCTAAGTCACTATGAAAGGATTCCACCGTTCAAAGACTTAAAGGAGTACACACAGGCTTAATTACACTTGTTGGGGTAAAAAGGAAAGGATATTAATTACAACAAAACTCTACGCTCGCATAGGAGGTTTCACCTAAGAATCTTGAAGCGTTTCTCAGAGGAAGATAATTATTAGCTATCTTCCTAGAGAGGCTAGGAATGGGCATGCAAAATGCCTAAGTGACTTGGCTAGGGAATTGTTAGCACATCAGAAGACTCAAGGCTTCCCCGTGCCTCTGTTTTGATGACCTCTCAGTAATCTAACAGCTCTTGCAGAAGCAGCTAAGAGTGGATGAACCTGTTGGAATAAAACAAGAACAAAACTTTTGCTCCAGGCTTGAGCAGAACAGAAACTTTTCTGAGACTTAAAAACCAGTATAAAACCTTTTTCTTTTTATAAAATTTTCTCACGCTTCAGTACTTCCTGATTTAGGATTGGACAGGAAACAGAAAATAAATACTGAAATACCATGAGAAAGGTTATTCTTGTGGTATTTTCACCCAGACTGAAAGTGTGGCATGCTCATGAGAAAGCATGTCCTAGAAAAATTTCCACAGCAGAGGTTCACATCAATTCAAGCAAGTACTAGACAGTCTGTGAACTTCTGACTCCTTGTAGGTTCCTACATGCTTTTATATTTACGAGAAAAAGCGACGGAGAGCTCAATATCATCAGGGCTGTATCTGGACTAATCTCCTGGGAGGAGGCAATGCCTCTGGGCAGGTGCAATGCAGGAGTAGTGCTCCCAGCCACATAGTACAGCTGAAACTCCACAGACATCCCCTGTCTTCTCCCCGTCCCTCCCTGTGGGGTAAAGCGTGGGTGTTCAGGGGTGTTTTTAGCTTGTCATTCCTCATGGCGCCTGGAAAAAGGCATGCTGAGAGCATCACCAAAAGAGCCAGCCATGGGGGGAGGAGACTTTGGAAGGACAAAGGGCCCTGGGAATCTGGCATTATTTTTAATATACTTGGTACCAGTCCTCGTAAAATGTTTATGTAGCAGAATAATACAGGTGCAATGGCTATACTTGCCTCTACTATTACTACTCTCTCATGCTGTGTTTATTGGTTGAGCTTTCACAGTCTTGTAACATTGACTTTATTCTGCTTGCACTGAAATTGCTACCTTGAATTTCTCTAGTGCCCATTCCACTAAAGTGGCACTTCAGATGTTTAAAGGTTGGCCAGCACCCCAACACTAAAACCCCACTCTGTAGGCTGATCTGTGAACATATTTATCTTTTTTCTTCCAGAAATACTAGGGCAGGAAATACGAGTGTGCACATACAGGTGTGTCAGTGCAGAAGACTGGAGGGTGTCAGCCGAGAGTTATGCACTGTAGTGCTGCACACACGTGTCAGCGTTCCTGCTCCCACATAAGATGGACCTTCTCCTTAGCATTTCTGTGTGCCCCAGTGTGGAATAATGGCTCATGATTTAATAGCAGTGAACAACCCAGGGTTTGCTGTCTGTAGCTAGGCCTGACCTTGAGATAAGATAAAAGGGAGTAGAACACAAGAATGTGGAATCCAGCGCGGGAAAGTCCCGAAGAGTTGTGATGAGAACTTTGTATCTGCCCCTTTCGTGTGCTCAAGAGCGTCTGGCCAGTTGCATGACAGCATAAGGCGCGTGAACAGCGGGACATAACCAATTAGGATTTGTTTTGTTAGCGCGTGCACTATTGGGATAAGTATATAAGAAGTGTAAGGTGCATGAATAAATGAGAACGATCATACTCATATTGAGACTCCATCGTTACTCCAGGTCCGCCTCCCATTCTGACATCCCAGGACAGACAGGTTTCATACTGCCCAAGGTAATAATGATGCAAGCTATTAACACCAAGTATCAAAGCTCACCATCTCCACTTCTGAGTTTCCTGTTACCTTTGGGTTTAAAAGAGGCTGCTATCATGCTTAAGAGTATGACAGACATTTAAACCCCAGGAAGTCTGACCTCCCAAGTGGAGTTGTGTCCCTGAGTTATAAAGCAAGGGATTTAGCGTTTGAGCATGTTCTTTAAACTCCCTCGACTAGTCTGTGGCCAGAAACAGGCACTCCTGGATGGATGTGTGAACATGACTGAAAAGGTTGATGCCATGGATAGCTGGACATCTTCTGGGCCTCTGTTCTCCATTGCCTCCTGGGTTTGTGCTGACAACCCGGCCTCTGTTTCAGTGCTATTTTAACTCCAAGCTCCTCCTTTGAGTGCTCTATGAGCTCCTCCTTGGACTGCCCTAACTTTCTTGGCCGCTCTCTCTTGGAGTGCTCTCTCTTACTCCAAGCTCCTCCTTGACTGCTCTGCCACGCCAGGCTTTATACACCCTTATCACTTTATCAGGTGTTATCCCAGTGATTGGCCACTTACTAACTCAGCTGGCCCTAATGATCTCTTATCTAGCCTACAGGTTGATTTTGGACGAGTGAAGATTTTTTTGGATGAGAGTTGTCCCTACAGAAGCCCTGTAATGACGCTACTTGATGGGCTCAGGTTAGATTTCTGTCTTACATAGCTAAAAAGTGACTTGAGAGGGACATTGGTGTTCCTCAAATGAGCTTAAGGGGGAACATGATGGGAGGCAGGAATAAAATTCAGCCTGCTGATTCCACGTCCATCCGCTAAGCCAGAGAAATGGAAACAGGGAAGAGTCTGTACCCTGCAGCAAAGCAAATATCAGCTAAGGACAAAGAGAGAAGTTCATGGGAAAGTGAGACATTAGCAAAGAAGTAAGCCTTCTTGGCAGGGAAGACATTATTCTGTCTGAGAACTTCAAGGGTCAGACATTTTATCAATGTTGGATTAATAAAGTACCCACCAGTGTTCCTCAGTTACTATGGTCCTCTTCTGTGCCTCTCTTGCCCTGATGCTAGTGTTTATTTAATCCAATTAGGCTGTCCCATGACAAATTCCTTGCCAACCAGGCAGAGGTGTTTGGGAGGCCAGGAGCCTACCCTCCCTGCTCCTGGAGGGCAGCGTTTTGAACCCCATGCCCTTCCAGTGCAGGAAATGGAGCTGCTCCTGACATAAGCTACTGCTCAGCAGGGAAACGTGGCCTCTTAACATTAATTATCATGTACCTGACTGTTCTTAAATAAAACATCCGCTGGCAGGAGCAGCCCTTTTAAATCAACAGAAAGGGTTTCTGAAGCAAGATTTGTAAGCTCAGCCTGAATATCCAAGCAAAGGAGAAACATGGGGCAAAAGTCTTCTTCACTTTCTGTATGATCTTCAGTTCAGCCACATAGGTGAAACTGGTCCCACTTCCTGGGCAAAGCAGGAGAGGGAATGGGCAAGAAGGGTATGACATTGACAGAGCTTAGCTGGAGTACAGGCAGGAATAGTCTCACCTTTGGCTGGAAAGGCTCAGTTATGCCAAGTGGATATTAGTTAACAAGACAGTCTGCGTAAAGTAACTGTCCATCTTGGGAAGAGTCTCAGAAGAGGTAGTAGAAGTCAGCAACACATTAAAATGCCTCTAAGGCTGGTGTGGATTGGAGAACTAATGTACTTGCAACTTAGATTGCAAATGTCAACCTCTGCAGCCTGAGCAAATTACGTGGTCCTCAAAGATTCATTCCCAACATTTATCCCCTCCTCCCCTGCCCCTCTCTGGATTGCAGACTCCCATCACAGCTCTATGTCCTCGGCCAGTTTGAACTGGTGCTGATGAATCTGCTGTGCTGGTTTGGATATCCGTCAGTGCACACACAGTGTGTGTGGGCAGGCACACAGCTGCAAGGTGCAGCAGCTCTGCCATGTATCTCCCTTCTAACTGGAAAAATAAAATAAATCACAGCTCTCTTGTTTCACAGCCAGATCTTTCAGGGCAGGTGGGACAATGAAAGAGTCAGCAGAGAAGATGCTTCAGTTTCCTGAAAAGTCACATAACTGGGCACCTCCTTCTTCTCTAATAGACTGCAAGCCTTGCTGTGGGAGCAGCAGGCTTTAAACTCTCCATATCTTTGCAGCACAAGGGATTGGAAATTACATCTATATACTTTCAAGTCATGCAAAGCAGCTCCTTTAAAAGAAGCACTGAGGTCCTGGGAACCTGGAAAGGAGTTTCCAGGCACGTGGCTGAGTGTTCCTGCAGAACTCAGCTAGGCCGGCATAGCCCAGGGCTGTACAGAGTTCATGAAATGGGATGGGGGAGAGCCTGCAAGAGAAGAGGAAGAAGTGGAAGAGAAAACTGGCATTTCAGATCACTGAGACCTGTCCTGTTATTAAAATTGTTCTAGCCCTGGGTTGACAATTTCCATGGCTGTTTTGTCCGAGAGCTCAAAGGAAAGTTCATGCTGATCTCCCTTGCTGATAGAAAACAGGAATGAATATTTAACTGGCAATGATGACAAATGAAGATTTTGCTTTAAAGAGGGGTCTCTGGGAAAATCCATCCTCATGGAAGTTACTTGCCTGCTTGCCTTGCTATGTTATTCTCTCAGTTCATAGCCATCAGAGGAGGGGATACAAAAAAGTCAGAGCAACCTTACATGCCTGAATAGGCAGGTTTTTTTTCACCCTTGAACAAGCACATGAATGCAATGACACCTGGTTGTTTGTATGCCTGAGTGTAGGATACCTGAGCACCAAGGAGTTTGATCACCTCTTCATCATGCTATAAATTCTCGCGTCACCGTGGTAGACAGGGAGGTATGTATGGGAAAAGTTTGGGCTGGCAGAGGAAAAATTAGGGAGTAGGAGCAGGGTTGTCTCTGCTTTCACTTTAGGTATCTTAATTGAGGAAATACCAGACTCAATTCACTGACACGTCCTCAAGAGGGAGGGCATCAGTGTGTGGAAAATATTTGAGAAAAAGCAGTTTGACTTCCTAGAGAATTAAAAAAAAAAGCTATATCAACCAGTTGATCAGTTGATCATTTTATGTATCCGTCTATCTGTCTGTCTCTCTATCTACCTTGAAAGAGCAACTTGCTACTTACTGTTCTGAAATACAAAATGATACTAAAGAAGTTATGGCACTTGCACAACAGAATTTATATTTTGAAATAGATGCGTACCACATCCACTTATGCTTTCAATTATGTTTATACAAAAATGGCAATTTTAATAGCTTTGTATTACTAAACTGAGGCAGAGCTGGACTATATGCAGCTCACACACATACCCAGACAACCCATAGGTGTACAAACATTGTGCATCATATATGTGAAAGTGATATTGGTAAGATAAATTGTATTTACGATGCACCTTTGACCACCTCAGCTGCACTCTGCCTGCTAATGCATCACTAATGGGACTGCTAGCAATCAAAAAGTCTAGCCACTGTTATTTCTTTGCAAATCAACCTGTCAGAACACGTACTTCTGTCCTTCTTTCCATGTATAGCACTTCTTTATTCTAAATTGTAGGATGGATGAAAATAATTCCTGGATTAGCCATAGGCTTAAGATCTGAAACCACTGAAACCTTTAAGTAATAGGACCATTCCTATTTCAATGTTTTAGATCAAGGGAATTTTTAAAGCACACTTTGAGGTGTTCTTGAAATGCTACAAAATTGACAGAAAAATAATTGTGTGAATGTGCCTTGGAAAATTTGCTTTTCTTTGAAATGAACATATTGTAGTATTTTTTTATTTCCTTCTGTTTCTGAAGCTAGACAGCTCAGATACCACAAATGTGATTTTCTAGAGCTAAGGAAGAGCCATTAAAACCTTTTGAAATTGTATGAAATTATCTTTGGGAACAAAATGTGCTTCGAAAAGTTGTTTTCTCAAAACCACCTCGTGCTTCTGAGTACATACAGCTATCATCAAGGGTCTGTGAATGAAATAAATTCTCATTTTGTCTATGTTCATCATTAGAAAATCACCTCAGTTAGTTTTTTTTCCTTCCCATATGTGGTCATTTCATTCTGAATATGAGTACTTGAGAAATGAAAACTTGTGGTCTTCATTAAAATTTAAGGAATGTCCTCCATAGATTTAGAGGAAACTGGTTTGGAAAAAGTTCAAACGTGGTTGTTTGGAGCGCAGATTTCAGCATGGGTCAGAGGTGAGTTTTTGATTAGCCACCATAGCACTACACTGTGGTTCGCTCCATCGTTTTCCTTGGTGTCATGTCCTGGGAGCCTCCTTTAGGACAACAGCTGCTTTTTTTATGTCCTCACCATTGCCTGGTACTGGTTCATTAGCCAGAAGGAACTACTAGAGTGCTTAAGGTTCAAAAATGGCACTTCATGGTGAGCTGTAAAAGTACTGTGTCTGAAACGCTAGTATTTCTTCTACTTTCAGCTGAGCATCTCACACACAAATTAGAAGGTGGATTAATTTATCAGCAGTTGTGAATAATGATGCCAGTAATATGAGCCCTAAGTATCCATAAATCATGGCTCAAATTTCCTCCCTCCCACCCCAGCTGGTGCAGCTGCCTTAAAAATCATAATGTGAAATAACAAAACATTAAAGCTGTACTTGGTTTGCTGGTATAGCTCTTTCCCTGAGGTAGATGGAGAGTTTGAGCTCTGTCCTGAACAAAGGCTAACTGCCTCTTTCTTCCCTGCCTGAATTCATATAAGATTCCTAAATCCCACCAGTCCAGGTGCTCTGGATTCCAGAAAAGCATCAAATATTTCTGGTATTATGAAAAAAAAAAAAGAATAAAAGAATAATTGGCAACTTTGCTGCGCCCGAATTAAGGGAAAGCAAGAGAAGAAACTGAATGTGGTAGGAAAAAACCAGGAGGAAATAAGCAGAAAAATGTTGCACTAAACATTTTCCCTTTTACTTTAAATGGATTTTCTTTTTAGCCTCTTCTAAGGACCTCTTTGGGATATAATTCTCTACAATAGCCCTACTAGCGATTCAACCATGAACCAGGATCTCTGTGGGTTCCCATTCCCAGCCTTTTTGAAGGCTAAATGGTTCCATTCTCTGCCCTCATTTGCTGCCACAGGAAAAGAAAAGAAAAAATGTTGGAAATTTGGATCCATCTAAACCTGGCTTGGAAAACCTTGCCTTGGGTGATGAAGCCGGACTGTGTCATTCCAGCTGACATTTGCATTTAGCATAGTTGGAGTTAAATGCCAATATCTGGCATCTGTAAACTGCAATTAGCAGTATCATTTGTTCTCATCTGAGCAGTCTGAGGGATTTTTTTTGTTTTGTTTTTGTAAATGTCTAGTTGGGATGCTTTTCTGCTGTAAATTTTATAGGAAAAATAATCTATTTTTGTAATGAAAATGCTTTTTTATTGTTTTTATTCTGATAGCTATAAGCCACAGTGCATAAAAGACAGATGCTTCTGTCAGTGCTCTGAAGTTTCATACAAACAACTCTGCCTGCCTGCTTTCCCAAAATGCTTGCAGGGCAGTCGTTAACTTCAGGTCTCACTTAGGCAGCTGTAAATAAGAGCCAAAGTCTTGGTCTTGCTCTTAGCACAATGCAGGCAGCCTCTGGAAAACAGGAGAGCTTTGGGTAGCTGCTGTCTGCTTGACTGGAGCTCACTGCAGGATCCAGTCTTAATTTATTTCAGAGTTGCCACCCTTGTTCTTGCTTGTGTTGTTCAGAGCTAGAAAAAGGGCAGAAATAAAGCATTGGGCATTATCTTGTTTCGACCTTACTTTGAAGTCTCTGCTGTCGAGTCCCATGAAAAGTCACTAAACTGCACACAGAAAATGATTCCTGAGGTTGCTTCAGCTCAGCAGGTTGGGGCAGTTTCAGAAGTTTGCTCTGAATGTTTTCTCTGCTTTTTGCATTTTGGAGTCTTGGGTATTGTACCTCTATGGAGGGCTGTGCGTTTCTGAAATGTATTGAGTCCTCTGGAGCATGCATGCAGGCTAAGGTGCAGAACATACTCTGGTGACTTGTAGACAGAGTCGCCTCTGGAGACACTGAGAGCATCTGTGCATGGAGAGCAATGACAGCCAGGCCAATATGAAATATCCATGGGAGGACTTTGAAAAAGCTTTGAGTGGGAGACATGCGGGGCTGTTAACACTCAGGGCCAGATCCTTACCTTCCCACTGGGCGGGCGCGCTGCACAGCCAGAGCTGTGTTGCCTGGCAGTGCTCCATACCAAGAACAATAATCACATCCAAGGATGGCTGGCCTGCTTGGGTGGCAGCACAGTTGTCCTGGGCTCTGCAGACAGCACACAGCGGAGAGGTCACTGAGGTTTCAAGGCTGTCAGCCACAGGGCGGGCACTAGCTAATAGATGGCTTTGAAGGACATATGGGGTTGTCTACTGGGGCACATGGAGAGAGAAGGGCCCTGCCTGCCCCAGTATGGTTTGTGTGGGTTTGGGACACAAGCTTTGAATACTGGGCAACCCAGTGTTGAGTTGGCCTGGGGCCATATGGGGAGGGGGTCCAACCCTGGCACATCATAATAGTTCCAGAACCAGGAGCTGGTCATCCATGCATCCCCCTGCTAACCTCTAAGAGCACCAAGGGTGGCACAGCCCATCCTAGGGCGACTGAACCCCTTGGACCGTCCCCACACACCCTGCAGCCTGCCATGAGTGTGCCTGATGGGACAGACCCACAGGACGATGTTACAGCCCAGACGGCTGTGTTCACCACTGGCTGCTACTCTAATTTCCTGGCTCTTGCTGAAGCATGCGGTCACTTCCTCTCGCTCCCCTTTTCCCTCTGTTCATGTGCCTTGGCTGTGGGACCATGTCTGGGACCCCCTGACATACCTCCCAAACAGGCATTTCTTTTCCTCCCCTCCGCTTCTGCCCACCCCAGCTTCTCGCACACACACTCCCTTGCGTAAGAAACACAAACCTAAAATGCAATACATGAATTAAGTTAATTACCCAATTAATTGTAGCTACAACACATCTGCTATTGTTTCACGGGCTCGTCTCAGAATTTAAAACATATTTAAGAAAAAAAAAGACAAAACAAAATACAAAAAAAGATCTTTCTGCTAGGGCAAATCCTCAGCATGCTATGAACAAATAAGACATCTGTTTAAAGTAAATTGGGGCTGGGGAGGATGGACTGAAAACAATAACAAGAGCACAGAGGAATAATGACAAGGCGAAATCCCAAAGAATTACACTCCCACTTTGGGCCAGGGGCAGCTCTCTTGTTGCTGTGCAGGGCTCTTTAATGGAAGCTGTGAATATGTTAGCTGATCTTCTGAATGTTAAATTATAGTAAAACATCAGAAAAGCCAAGCCCTGTCTCTTCATGATGTTTGTGATCAGAGGTGGTCGGGATGTAGGGGGTGGAGTGAGAGGAATTAAATCTATGACTAAACATTTTTTCATGGCAACAAAAGGACAGCGATTAAGAGATAAATTAATGCTCTGGCAACGCTTCCTGTTTTGAAGGATGCAGCAGTGGGTAATGAATGGCTGTGTTTGGAGTGAGCCTGAAGTGCCTCTTGCAGTGCTCTCTGCTCGGGCCAAATTGCAATAAACTGGCCCTCCTTGTCTCCAGCTCCTGCAGGAAATGGACTTAAAAAATCTTTGGCAACCTCTGCGCCCCCTTTTTCCCCAGGGTTGTTGTCGATCGTTTGATCTCTCCCTTTCTCCCTCTCTCCCACCGCCTAACCTTTTCCCATTCCCCCTCCCTTGGAGTCTGAAGTCTATTTTCAGTACTCTGCCGTTGAAAGGCTTTGATAGTTTTGTTTTCAGCAAAATATTTCCTTGAGAGCTCCCTCCCTGTTCCTTGCTCCGTGCCACGGGCTTGCAGGTTATGTTTAACCCCCCCAGAATCAGTCACGGGTCTCCTCCACAGACTGGTCCAGACCACAAGTAGCAATAAATTCCTTAGCTTATCTCCAGGAGACACTCTGAGTGGTGGCTTTGCCTTCAGGCTTGCATGGGGTGACAGAGACGTCTCTGGGTCAGTACGAGGAGCACGGCCAAGCCACTTCTACGCAGGGGCAAGGACAGGGTGACAGGGGAAGAAGGGATGTGAGCTGGTGTGTCCCACTGGGGCAGAGGAGTGGTTTGTTCGAAAGGCAGAGACATCTTTCCTCTGGCAGGTCTCCCTTTTTCCTTCCGGCTTCAGTGCGTGCAGCAGTGCTGTTGGGAGACGCTTGGAGAGGAGAAAGGCTCACAGGGACATAGCTTTGGTTGCTTCTTGTGCTGAAACTTGGTCAGCAGCAGCGCTTGCCACCATGGAGCCCAAGGCGGCCACTTGCCCTCCTGTCCTTAGGGGGGTTTTGCCCACTGTAGCATGAACAACCAGGCACGGGAGCCTGGGACCCGTGTAGTTGCGGCTGTTGGTGCATTGCCGCAGCGGTGGCTGTTTACAGCAGTGGAAAAGGGCCGGCGAGCCTGTACTGACGTCCCCTTGACTGCTCAGGAACACAAAACAATTTCCTTGGGATCAGTGCCCATTTCCTCCCTGAATGAGCTGTGAACAAGGGCTTCCTTGCTGCCATGGCGTCCCACCCATATCCTCCTGAGTCCACCCTTCCAACCTTGCTCACAGCACAGACTCCTCAGAGGGGGAAAACACTGAAGCAGAAGTTCAGCTGGGGAATCTTAGCCGGGCTTGCTTGGCCATGGCTGATGCTGAGGGGGAACAGTGAGCTCCCCACAAAACAAAGCAGAGCTTCAGATCACCAAGAAGACAGAGTTTACTTTAACATCACTGTTTCTTGAACACCAAAGTTTACCACACTCCTGGAGAGGGTGCTGCGTACCTGGTGTGCGTGGACTCAGGGGGTCCTTAGCTTAGTAACGGAACTGCTTAACTTTTAGTTCTGTCCGATGGAGCTGGGCTTCCCAGTGCAGTGATCTCTACGTTGTTTGTTTTTTTCACCAAAACCAGCTATTATTGACTTTTTGTGTGTATGTGTGTGTGTGTGTGGTTTTGAAGCCTGCAGAGGATGCAGGCGTTATTCTTGCACATTGAGTGTAATGGATTGTGTCACACAACAGTTTGCTGTCACTCCCCAGTGCCACTGCAGCTGGCAGTTTCTACTGGGGTTTCACCAGACACAGGTGAGGGCTGTCCTCACCTGTGCTCTCAACTCTGCCCTGCAGTATGGTGTAGCTGATCAGCAAACTGCTTTAGCTTGGTGCTCGAGGATTTGTCCAGGCACAGAAGAGACATTCCTGCGGTAACAGATTCTCCAGTGAAAAAGGTATTGGCCATTCCTTGCTGCTGGATTCAGTCTGGATGTTTGCTGACACCGCTCTGCTTTGTGCCTCAGGAGACAGATTAAAAGTAAGATGCTGTCACCCAGACAGTACCACACAGGGATGCCCACACTCACACCCACACCCACGCACTCTCCAGAGCTGTGCTGCACCCTAGGTGTCTCACAGGGACCCAGCCACGCCAGGGGCAACAAAGGTATGTGCAGGCGTCTCTCACTCCAGGCAGCGGAGAGGAGGGAAGCAGAGGCAGGGGAATTTGGGAAAAAACAGTCTGACGTTGTCCTCAGATGGTAGAGCTTGGAGGCAGGGCTGCCAGCCTGCCACATCCTTTCTGAAGGCACTTGGATACTTGGCTGTGCTTAGGTATCTCCCACCAAAGCAGTTCATGAGCAAGGACTGTAGAAATGGGCACAACCCAGAGCCCTGGACTACCCTGGGGAACCCAGTCCCAGCAGGGAGGAGCTGAATTACTCCTTCCTTCCCACCCTCCGACCTCCGACAGGGCACCCTTGGGTTGTGGCTGGCAAGTGCAGTGAAAATGAGGAACTTGGAGGAAATGGCTTATTTTTTTCTCCCTCCTTTCTTTGTTTTTTCAGCTGTGGTAAGCTGGGCACCCCTTTCCTCTTCTGAAAGGTGTCACAGAAGCTATATTAATCCTTCAAAACCATCACCCATGAGTACCACCTTCCTGACGACAGGGTGGGGTGGGGGCTTGTTTGCACGGCCCCACAGGAAGGAGTGCGGGAGTACCCCACCAATGCCCCTGCACCAGTGCCCTAGCCAGGCACAGGCCAGCTCCCAAAGGGTTGGGCTGTGCTGGGGGCAGCTCACTTGGCATTAAGAGAGAAGAAATTCTGCCCCCTCAACCTGGCTGCAGAACTGGGACATGAGGAAACAATACATTCATCGCTTTAGAGACCAGAAACATTTCAAAAGCTTTGTGTTTTCAGTTCAAAACACAGATAAATGGAGTTGTATATTTTAGGAAGCAAATGGTAATGATTAGAGTTCTAAGTCTTAAGTAGTCATTTTGTCATAAAAGACTGAATTTGTATGCTTCAGAAAAATAGTCTTTTCCTCTCAGTTGATGATAGGTTTTCTTCAATTGCCATAATTGTTCATCTTTTTATGAATGCATAACAGACAATGACATGTGATTAAATCCCCGCCCAGGGCTTCCTTTCTGAAGATCATAGAGATACATAGAAATCAATCTCCGTTCTCTGAAAGGTTGTTAATTCCTGTTCAAGGCTGCTGTATCTACACATTATTGAGAACGTGTGTATGCAGAATTCTGTGACCTGTAGGTGGTTATATACATGGCTATGAAAGTAGCCCATGGGTGCTCCAGCCTGTTATCTCACAGAATATCACAAGCTATGCCACAAGTTACAGGCAAAGCCTACCAGCTTTGGAGAAATTTTGTGATTGTCACAAAAAAATAAAAATTGTCTTCTTATGAAGGAGCTCGTATGGGCTAATTTAATCATTTAGCTTGCAAATTGTGCTATGAATTTGGGTATAGTTGTTTGGTTTTCCTTGAAGGCTAACAAAGCAAAAAATGCCATGTGGGTAGGAGGATTTAATTTGAGGAATATTGTCTTGAAAGGATTTAAAGGACACCTTTTATATTCTCTCAGCAAAATGCCCCTCTCATTAATGATTGAAGCTCCTATGAACTGTTACCACAACTTATATTTTTAACCGTTTCTGTAAAGCTATTACAGCTGACAGTGTTGCAGTGATGAATTATTTTGTTTTCTCAAAACAAGCAAAGACTGGAAGAGAGAGACATCTTCTCAGCAGAATGCTAAAATACAAGAAAATAAAAAAATAATTAATTTCAAGTTGATGAACTTGTACTATACCTGGCATTAGGTTTTGCATCATATACAGCAACTCTATTCTTTCACTTTAATGGACACCTGGAGCACTTCTCCCCACTAACAACAGGTTAATAAATGGTCAAGGGAGGCAGGGACAGGAAAAATACCCCACTTAATTGCTTTAAGTTATAATATAGTCATAATATAGTAAGAAATGTCCATACTGAGGTATGAATACTCAGGTCTTCCAATTCTGCAGGTCTCCTAGTTCTTCAGCTGGCGTGGAGAAGTTTCCCTCAGTCATCCCTGAGAAAGAAAGTGAATGAGAGGGTGTCAGAGCAAAAGGGGATCTCAGAGATCCCCTCCAGTCTGTGCTTTTATTGCATCTCAGAGAAGCATGGATACATTTGCAATCATCTGAAGAGATGCTGCTCACCTAGTAGCCATTTGTGAAGACCTTGTGCAGAGTCAAATGATGGCAGGCACCATTCCATGACACTGCTAGCAGCCTTTGGGAGGCCAGAAAGCAGGCTAGGCTTAGCAGTGCCAGTGGTGGGTCCACAATTCTGCCCCTCCCCAAGGATAACAATGCCATGTTGTCAATATGTGATCATTCAACATCAACAGGCTCCCTTCTGTCTGCCCTTCATTTTCCCCAGTATTGTAGAGCAAATGCCAGAATGTACAACTCCAGTCTGAAATTAAATGTCACCCCCATTGCAGATGAGAAAGATCAAATTTTTCACTGGAAATATCCAGGGAAAAGTATGCTTGCTTGTTTTCTGTGCTTGCAAATGTTTTATAAACCAATCCTTGTTCCTGCTTTTTACTTGTTATGAATTGTCCAACCAAAGAATGACAGTTAGTGTATGTCCTCTATCCTATGCATATATTCAGGTCTTTAGACCTGAAAAGACCAGAAATATTCAAGTTTGCCCTGTGTCTTTCAGCTGATAAACTCTGCTGAAAGTCAAGGACATGTCAGCCTGGCATAAGAGAGTTCTTATCTGAGGTAGATCACGTGCAACTGGCACAGTGCGGGCAGGTAAAGACCCCTTCCTAAGCGTGTCTGCTTATCCCTATCTATGAAGAACTAAATAGGGCTCACCACCTTCTCATAGAATGATAGAATCATAGAATAGTTTGGGTTAGAAGGGACCTTAAAGATCACTTAGTTCCAACCCCAATGGGACATCCCACTAGATCAGGCTGCCCACTGCCCCATGCAACCTGGCCTTGAACACTTCCAGGGATGGGGCATTCACAACCTCCTTGGGCATCCTATTCCAGTGTCTCACCACTTCCATGGTGAAGAAATTCTTCCTAATGTCTAGTCTAAATCTGCCCCCTCCAGTTTATACCCATTCGCCCTGGTCCTGTCCCCACAAGCCTTTATGAATAGCCTCTCTCCAGCTTTCTTGTAGGTCCCCTTCAGGTACTGTTAGGTCGCTATAAGATCTCCTCGGAGCCTTCTCTTCTCCAGGCTGAACAAGCCCAATTCTCTCAGCCTGTACTTGCAGGGAAGGTGTTCCAGCCCTCCAGTCATCTTTGTAGCCCTCCTCTGGACCCGTTCCAACACCTCAATATCCTTCTTACATTGAGGATTCCAGAACTCAACACAATATTCCAGACGAGGTCTCACAAGAGAGGAATAGAGGGGCAGAATCCCTTCCCTTGACCTGCTGGCCATGCTTCTTTTGATGCAACCCAGGATATGGTTGGCCTTCTGCGCTGCAAGCGCACATTGCCGGCTCATGTTGAGCTTCTCATCGACCAGCACCCTCAAGTCCTTCCCTGCAGGGCTGCTCTCAATTGCGTCATCCCCCATCATGTACGGAAAACAGGGATTGCCCTTACACTCGGCCTTGTTGAACCTCGTGAGGTTCTCAGAGGCCCACTTCTCCAGTCTGTGCAAGTCTCTTTGGATGACATCCCATCCTTCCAGTGTGGCAACTACACCACTCAGCTTGGTATCATCAATACAATAAAATACAAAGAGTACTTCTGTCCCACGCAGTTGCTTTTCATGGACCAGACAGGTGATCACGTCACTTGT
The DNA here is from genome assembly GCF_017976375.1 of Cuculus canorus. Lineage (NCBI taxonomy): Eukaryota > Metazoa > Chordata > Aves > Cuculiformes > Cuculidae > Cuculus > Cuculus canorus. The sequence continues at coordinate 59,703,107 of NC_071403.1, read as the reverse complement.
CTATGCAAAAAAAAATGGATTCAATGCATTCCTAACTATTTGAAGGGTTCAAAGTCACTAATACAATCTGGTGGAAGTCAGTGGATTTTTTATTTAATTGAGGGAACTTCTTGGCATGAGTTCCTGAGTGAATGTAACCATGACCTACTTGAGATAAATGTTTTGTGATTAATTTAAAGCTATTTGAGTAAACTGCTTCTCCTGAGAGCCTTTACCCCACTACCCTAGCTGAGATTCTCAAGCAAGTTGTTGGTGGTCTATATGGAATACAGCTCACAGCTGGACTTGGACAGAAACAAGCCCAGAGGCCATTCAGATGTAGTGCCTTTGCCACATGTGGACAGAAAACTGTGCTGTGAGGACTGTGCATAAGGAAATGTCATGTCAAACCAAGGAGTGCCTCAAGAGCTGAATGTCAGATTAAGAGGATGGCTTTAGGGTCTAACTTTATCGATCAGCATCTTAAGTCTGCTCAAGGCTTGTCTTAGATGCTGACATCTTCCATGTGATCCTTGGAGCCTGAACGTTTGAGCATTTCCCTTAAGAGCTCCTCAGTAACAATACAGTATTTTTGGCCTGTGACTGGCTGGCCAATCAATGTGACAACATTTCTGCTTCCTAGATGGATGCCAAATCTTGGTACATGTGGAAATGATGAGTAAACCAGGACAATCTCTCTGGGGTATGGCTTAAGTCAAACAGCCCAAGGCCAAAACAGGAGCAAACTGGTAAGGCAGGATAGAGATATGATGAGAGATTGACAGAAAACGTGAGGTAATTGCCTGGAAAACTAAGGGATGGGAGTGAGAAAGGGAATTAGAAATGGCTAAGAAGACAATAGCCTGTTCCCAAACCTTTGTTTAATTTCAGAACTGAATATGACAAAGAAGTTTCTAAAGCTCTGAAAACGTGTGTGTGTTTTCTTTGTTCCTGCCATTGCCAGGAGGAAACTCAAATGAGTCTAATCCACTCTTCCTTGGCATGCCCTTGAGTCATTACTCAAGAAAAGTCTTAATGAAATAATTTGGATCATACTAGTGAAAAATTGATTTGGACTAAGACTCAGACTCTTTGCCTTTTAATAGACTGAGTAAAACCACTGGCTTTCATGAACCGCAGAAGTGCTAGGAAGCCTGTTCTTTTGAGATTTCCAGGTTAGTTCTGTGGAGACATCTGGACCTTACCAGGATGCTTATTTGTATCAGACATTGACGTCCACCGAATCCTTAATATGGAACCATGTGTGTCTGACTTTAAAGTAAATCAACTGAAGTACTGGTGTCAGTCTATGTCTAGAACCATGCATGGCTGTGAATGACAACATTTGACAGCTAGTGATGGAGACATTTGGAGTGATCATCAGATCCCTATGGTGTAGCTCCATGAAAATCCATATGTAAGGGGGAAGAATTCTGGAGGGACAGACTGGAACAATTGTAAATATTTTGCTTGTAACAAATGAAGATAGTCTTTTCCAAATGGAGACAGCTGGTGGGTACATGAGAGTTGTGCAGTGACAGGAGCATTTTCTTGGAGCATAGTCAACTGAATCACACAACTCCCTCTGTTCACTCCAGGAGCATCACTACCGCGACTGTGTCCCAGAGCTCACTGGGACCCACAGAGAAAGGTTCTTTGAAATCCTGACGGTTTCATCTCATGATAGCTATAATGAGCCACTGGGTGCTGCTGGGTAATCTGCACATCAGTATGCAAACTCCCCAAAGGTTTCTGAACAGAGCACTCACCAGTGGCACCTCAGAATTGCTTTGTTAGCCAGATGTGACTTCACTGCACAATTTGCAACATTTTCAAATATTTCACTGTTTAATTAACTAGATGCTTAATTAATTAGATGTAAAAATATCTGTGATCAATCACCTACCTATCTAAATAACCTGCTCTCAGAACTCTTCTGCGATATAAATCTCCACCACAAATGCCACTTGGCTAAATATTTTCGCAGAGATCAGGAGAGGGAGAGTCCAAATAATTTCCTGCAAGGCTCCTCTCTTACCTTTCCTTGTTGTTCCTGCCCTCATAGAACTCAGTTATATTCCCCTCATTTTAAAATGTAAATTATGATTTTAATTGGTTTATAGTGTTTCTGATCATATATTTTTTTGTTGTTTAAAGAAGGGGAAGTCTGGGGAAAAGCTGAAACAGAAGCATGGAGGGAATGGCTGGAGTTCTGCAATGATTTATAACAAGGAAGTTGTTTTCTGAGGAAGGACAAGGGATAGTAGCTGAAGGACAGCCAAAGAGACCTTTGGAGGACATTTCTCTTACTGTGAACCTGCAGTTCGCTCAGTGCCTTTCAAGGCAAAATCTTTGCATACCTCAAGAGCAAACTAGTGAAGCCAGTGTGGATGTGCATAGCTTTATTTGCAAAAGTTCAGTCTGCATATGCTTGCTCACCTGAGCTGAGAATCTGGACCCTGAAGCTTAAATTCTATAATTTGCATTTACAAATGGAATACGGCAGCTAAAGTGCTCAACAGCAGTGATCAAGTCAGTGGCAAAGTGGTGTAAGACCATGAACCTCCTGTCCATAGGAGTCAGATGCTTTTCTCTAGGCCATGTTATCTCCTGGAACGCAAGCAGACTGGATTAATTAGAGCAACATTTTCTCTATTGTGACTTCAGTGGGGTTATAAGAAGGATGAATTTGTCTCCAAGGACAAGCCCAATTCATAAATGTGATGTAGGGCTTTTTCATTGTGTCATAACTCTAGAGCTGGCTCAAGGTTTCTCAGCAATGCAGGCAAAACTGAATTCTTCTGTTTCAAAACTGAGGGCAAACTGGCCTGAAATTTATGCATTTAGTTTGTGACTAGAGCAAAGGATATTTCCAAGGAAGTGAGAGGGTGGAGAGAGCTAGGGTTCAACAGTGAAGATTTTTGGCTGTTTATGTACAGTAGCAGAGAGAAGGAGAAATAAAAAGGCTAGGAGGAGCCATGGGATGCTCAGGATGGCTGGAGGAGATGAGCTCAGAGGAGTCAGTGAAAGATCTGGAGGAAGTGGTCAGGGGAGGCATTCAGCAGCCTTTGTAGGAAAGCTTTTCCCCTAGCCTGACACCCTAATGATTCCTCCCTCCTTCTCAGTTCTGCCTCTGCTTTTGCATAAGGAGGGCTGAAAATGCTCTGGCTGGAGGTCATGGGTGCGTCATTATGCAAGCAGCAGAGCTAATGAAGCCAATGGTTTCCTGGGGCATTAGTAGGGGCTTGCATTGGATTCTCTGGTGTCTAATAAGATGTAAGTGCTGATCTATTTTTCTTTGTGTGGACATTCATAATATTTCTTTCCCAGGAGGATCTTCACTGCGTAATAAGGGTCACGTTCACTTTGCAGCCTTCACCTCCATGGGGGCACTAATTGGGTCTTTCTCCTCTAACCAGCTGCCAATTTTCATAAAGTGTGTTGGAATGTAATACCTTGGAGACCTCTTACCGTCTGTCAAATTTATTTGAAACTGGTCAACAGGTTCAAAAGTTACTGGTAAGGGTGAAGGACAGCTGAGTGCAAGTATACAGACAGGTGAGCAGACAGGTGAGCAGGCACACACACACACACACTCTACTCATACTACCTCCTTGGAAAACCAAACTAAAAGAGCTGGATAGGCTTTCTGGCAAATGCTGGTGTTCTCTGCTGTGTGAGCATTGCAACTGTTATAAACCAATACATTAGCACTACCAGTCTACATCTTTTTGCCATGCTGAGAACTGTGATCTTTTCCTTGCAGCAAGCCCAAATCACATTGTGCCCTGCCCATCTGACTTGATGATCTTTCTTACTAATTGCTCTGTTTCAGATTTTGTGGGTGCCATGCTTCTCTGTGCAAAATTACTTATGCTGGCATACGATGACATGTCCTGAGCAAAAGAATGATCTTCAGGGTCCAACCAATCCTACCTGTGCCTTGTAAAGTGAGGATGTGAGACTTGACACCCACATGCTTCCTCCAGTCCATTTTGGGACTTAACCCAGCAGAGGTTGCTCCTCCTGGGTCTCCTCATGAGAATGATGTTCGTCACAAGCTAGGATGAGGTGGGATCACGTACTAGCCACTCTCCTCACCAGCAGGATTCATGTGACTGTGGGAGTAAATATGCAATTATTCAGTAAGGGATGTAATAACAGGCATGCTGCTGCAAGCAGAGATGTTTATGAAGATTCCTCAGCATCTCTGCCCCTTCCTGCACAGTGGCAACACCAAAGAGTAGGGCTGGGCAAGTAATTGGACTTTCTGTTTGTCTTCCCACATGTGGTCTCTGCAACAAGGACACCCTATCTGATAGTGAATAGCTGGAGGTGACTTTCCCACATGGAGCAGTCTCTCTCTGCACAGCACATCCAAATGCTCCCCAGCAATGGGACAAACAAGAAAAACTTCCAGCACAGAAGTGATGATATGTACCCAGAGATTAATAGTTACATCCTAGTCCTCAACAGGTGTTCGGAGCAAGCAAGCACAGTCAGCATGTGGGTGAGAACACCTTTCTGCTTGAACTTGCTACAGCCTGGTAGTGAGTGCACTCTCTTAGCAGGAAAAAGATGTGGATTTGGAATCTTTAAGACTATGGAGGGGTCCACACTGATGTTACTTATGTTTAATGGAGTACTCAAACCATACTGGGTAAAAAGGTATAAAACCTACCTCTTTTTTTTTTTTTTTTCCCTGAGTCTTCTCTGCTCTGTCATGCTCTTATTCCTCTTCAGGTTTGGTCAATTCGTTGCTGAGCAACAACAACAATAGATTTTCTCCCTTAAAGCACTGATCTTCAGGTAGGGCAGGCTAGTCACATAATTGGTTAGAGCTGGGTTTACATTGCAGTAGGTTATTTGGCTGTTCTTAATTTTGTCTCAGGAGCCAATTGCTTTTGTACGGGCCTGACTTCAAGGATGTGCCAGTCAATAGGATTTCAGGCTGGGTTTCCAATGAAACACGCACTTCAGTGGGTGAAGCTCTGACATCCTTAAGCATTTTTCAGGGATTCTTTTCAGAGAGATTTCTGAGCTGCAGCCCAGTCTTATAATTATGACACAATCCTTACACATTTTTATCCCAGCTTGTGACACTGGGGATATTTTAATGAATCATATAAATGTTTAATCCTTGTTAGAATCCTGCTAAGCTCTTTGCCTTAATAATTATCTTGTGAATTAGCTCAGTCAATACAAAACTATAAGACAAAAAAACATCCCTGAGTTTATGCTGGAGTCAAATAACTAGCAGTTCATTTGAATGCAATGGGAAGTGGAAGTTTAAGATCAGCCAGTTCAGATTAGGAGGCCAATGAACCCCCCTCAGAGGTTATTGGACTATGCAATTCATGATGCTGCTTCAGTCATGCTTTTTAGTAGAAGTTATGAATCAAAAGCATTTTTCACAGCATAACACAGTTTCTGTGTCCAAAGTAAACGAGGTGGTAGCGCAAAAATTGGTTTGTTTTCCAAAACTCTCTAGCTTCACTCAAAGCTTCTGAGTCACTCTTGAAATCTCACTGGAGAGAAATGAGACGCACAAAAGTCTCAGCTACAGAATGATTTGGAATGTTGATCTCAAAAACGTATCCTCTGTTTATCAGACAGGAACCTAAGGACTTGGCTCTTTGAGGACAATGTTTATACCTTATTCAGAGTGAGATCAGTGTGCTGCTGTCACTGATTTTGGGGGGAAACTTGTGAACAGTTCTTATGAGAGTCCTTTAGATTTGAAGGACCAACTGGGGGGTAAAATGGGCTGTTGAATGATTCAGGGGGGGTTGAGTACACTGAGAGATGAACTGTCCTTCCCAGCTTGCCCTCAGCAGTCTGAGCTTCTCTTCAGGGGTCAAAGCCAGTTGTTTGGTGGGAACAAGCTTCCACATTTGCACACAGATGAGTTTTTGCTCAAAATATCTGGAAATATAAGTATTTCCAAAGTAATGAGAGGCTTTCAGTACATGAGTGAAAGGTACTGGGATTTTACTTCTACTGTTGAACCCAACGGGATTGATTGCTTGGGCTCGCTGCTGCTTTTATTCATGGTCTGTGGGATGACATCAGATGGTAATGGGGTAGGTGGCCCGATACTTATGGTCTGGTCCTCTTTCACTGTAAGCAGGGTGAGGTGAGATGGCATGAGAGTTGCACTGAACTTTGCAGCACAGATCCATGTTTGGAACCTGTTGAAACCCTGATGCATTGCAGCCTTATGGATACTGCAGGCTGGTAGTTTGAGGGTGGTGCTTCATATAAAAACAGCTTAATTTATTCAGAAGTTTCCCTTCCTGCTTTCTGTGTACAAGAGGTCCATGGTGCCAGTGAGACACTGTGCTATTTCCATCACATGAAATATGCAGGAAAACCCCGCTCTTTAACGGGTAGATTTAAGCCAGTTTCTTTCAAGCCTTAGGCTAGGACTATGGCAAGCAGTACACAGCTCTGTCAATGTTCTGACCTAAGCAAGGTTGTTCTCACTGCTCTGTGCAGTTGTTCTGCTTTTGAAATGGTGACACTGCTGATCACCTGTATAAAACTATTTTAAGAGCTACCAGTGAAAGGTGCAATAGAAATGTTGCCAAAAATTGCTTCCAGACAGCTGGAGAGAGCACAGCACTGCTGTTGGCATGGGTTTCATATGATTAAAAGCTAGTTTGCAAAATTCTGTGCAATGAGCATCCTCCATGATAGCAAACGTGAGGTTTTGCTTTTTGGGAGTACCTTGGAGAAGTAGGGACTTCAGGGAGCTCTGACAAATGCACTACCACCTCTGCTAAAAATGAAAATAACAGCTTGGTATAGTTCTTCAGCATTTCATACCTGTGAGCAGATGAGCCAGTTCTCTGTATGTTGGAGCATTATGTTCTACAGGACACAAAGTATAGGATAAATGTTCCTCTCTAGGGTAAGGGGCAGGAATGAGACTGCAGTGACCTAAATAGCAACAAAATTTGCCTTAATGTAAGGTTCTCTATGGTTAGAAAATTACAAAAAATGCCACTTGCAACTTGAAGCTTCACATCTAGACTACAGACTGGTTACAGTTTAAAGATCTGCTTCTGAAACATCTGCTTCTGAAACAGCATATTACAAGGCATTATATTCAATATCAGTGTATTGCAAAAAAGAACAGGATCCAGTCCAAAAGTTGATTTATGCAGGCTTGGACTAATCCTATCACTTGGGAAATTTATAATTTTAGTCAGGGTTTTCTGCACTGAAGAGACCTGCAAGATTGGATACATATCACTAAGATATGCCAAAGCCACAGATATAAGCTTACTTGCATATGGTACCATTGCTCAAATCTTCAGATGATGGAGTTTGCACTCTATCCAGTGACTTTTCAGATTTTTATTTTTCTCACTTCCTTGTGGGAAGGGCTCAGCATCAAAAACCACATTAAATGTAGTTTTATCGTTAATAACTATAAATATAACAAGGGAACTCCATAGTGGGTTCAAGGGATCACAGGAATCAAAGGATTTTACAAAACATCTTTCAGGTCTAGACTTCCATGGGAAGTGATTTCCAGAGGAACAGACTCTCCAGTGAAGGTGTCCTGCCTCTGGACAAGACACACCATATTCTCTGTTCATGAGTTACGCTCATTTATACCAGCTGCAAACCTAGCATGCCAGTGCAGATTTCCTGTTTTGGTGAAAATATTGCTCGTGAGGCTTGTGGCATTTACAGTACTCATTTTCCTTCATGTAGAGCCTGATCTCGATTAGGCCTCAGGGACTTTGGATTTCCCTCTAGCCTCCAGAGCAACTCCATTGAGTTTGAGCACTTCCACTGAAAACTTCACTTTATTGCAATCTAAAACCAGCCAGAGAGTAAAGTCACATCTCCCGAGAGCAATGACAATATGGGACCTGGCACGGCTCCGTTTTCCATCAATTTGTGGCTCAGCAGCAGCAGGCTGAATCCCCTCTTGATGTACATCCATGTGGCTTCACAGAAGGGCATTTTTTTCTCCATTCATTTTTGATATAAGCAGTGTACTGACGAGCATCAGAGGGATGTCTGACGCCTGCATGTACGATGTGACGTAGAAAACCCTGCAGCCGAGTGACTGCAAGAATGAGCCTCCTGTTATCTATTGTGTGTGGAGCCTACCCTGTAGGTCCGCATCAGTAGACACATATGGAGAGAGCCCTTTTCATCTGTTCCTCACTGACTGCTGAAGGCTGCTCCTGCACAGTTGTGGAGGGCTGGGGGGCCCACACTGTACAGTTGTGGTTGGGAATTCCTGGGTGGGGAGGGGAGCTGCAGAGCTACACGGGGAAAGCTCGGCTGGAGCCAGGGTGGGATCTTTTCAATGGCAGCACAGAGGAGTTGAGGATCAGTTAATTAAGATACTTGCAGATGGTTTAGGTTAGACACATGTGTGTGCCTGGCCACATGATGCTCATCTGAGCCAATTAACAGCCCGGGAGAGAGACACTGACCTTGTGCAGGAGCAGGGTGCTGGCAGGGATGTTCATGGGGGACAGCAAGGTGAGGAGACTCCTGGAGCTGCATGGTAGGAACTGAGGTTTCCTGGAACTCTGCAAGGTGGGCATCAGCTTGGGGTCTGTCTACTATTCCGTGTTGCAGAAACAGGACAGCCTGCAGTTGCAGATTGAGCCTTTGAGGGCGGCCAAAAAGCAGTGCCCACATGGTCCAGCCCTGCTAGGGGAAGGCTTCCTGGGAACGGCAGCAAGCACATTACCCCTGTGCCCTTTTCTGGGGCTGGCTCCTTCCACCTTGTGCCCAAGGGCCACAGGGAGCTACAGGGGTGCTGCTGGGTGTGCGGTGTCCTGGGCACTTGGTTTTGTACCATGTAGTGAAGAGTGCTGCATGGCCACTGGTTTTGTATGCACTCTGCTCTTATTTTGCATTGGGAAATTGGAGAGAAGCACTGACTTTCAGTGATACAAACACAGACCAAGAATAAGTTTCTTAAAATAGCTTGTTTGTTTTTTTTTTTTTTAAACTACAGAGACATATTTTAAGAAAGTTAGAACAATACAATTTATCCTGTTATTGAGCTCTGCACAAACCCACAAATATGTTTGAAATATTAATAATTCAGTGAAATTATGTCATTGGCTCTAAGATTATTTGAGGAGCAGAGGTGTGACAGTAACAACTTTTTAAAAACCAGATGAGTAAAGACAGGAAAAATAAAACCTAAGCAGCTTCAGTTTGTCAGATTAACAAATGAATAATAAACCTTGATTACTGGCTCACGTTTGTTGGCACATGAATTTGCAGATGCACAGGAGCCTGAGCAGGTTAACAATCAGGGAGCAGAGGCTATTGGCTACTTTGCTGGCCCATGGCGTTACCTGTTTCTGGGACAGAGGTGGCTTATCTCTCTCCCACCATGCTGGTGTGTGCATATGGCTCATCATAGCACCTGGCATGGGTCCCCAAGCACTGTTGTGTGTCTGTGCAACTTGCAATTTGCTTGAGCTAATTACCCCTTTCATTTCAAAGAGATTGTCTGTATGCTAGACATTTGGAAATTTGCTCTGGATGCACAACACTGTTTGGATTTGATTTGCAAAGCCAAATGCTTTAAATTCTCTAAAGGACTTTACCCACAGTCATGCTGAAAGTCTGTGTCAGGGTAGGGAATTTAAGCAAGCTCTTCTCCTGAATCCAGGATGCCAGTGTAAATTCTGGGTCAAATATGGTCATTTCTCAGCCACTGCTGATCCAGTAAATGGTACTTAGAATCACCCGAGCCTTTACAATTTGGAAGGTGCTTTCTCTCCTCTGGGCTATAAAACTAAGTTTTCTCCTGAAATTTGTTTATGGACTCTTTTCATCCTCGGGAATGAAACTATTTCAGTGTCAAAAAATATCTAATTATAAAAAAACTGCCTGGAGTGACAAATATCAGTGAAGGGGAAAAACCCCGTGTAAAACAAAAATAAAAAACAGTACTGGAAAATAGTAATTCGAAACCCAGACTGAAGTAGGATCATGAAAGAGAAGCTTTCATCAAAATTTAGAAGTTGGCTGAAACAAATATGGTTTTGTGAAAAATTAACCTGTTTGCTAAGAGGCTAAACATTATTTAACAGAAGCCCGTATAACACACGGGAGGCGGTAGAGATGGACGTTAATTATTTAAATTAACTCTGAAGGACACAGTGCAAACTAATCAATGTCTTTTTACCTTGGTCTGTAGAGCGAGAACTAAAAGATGGTAAATTTGATGTAACTGATCTCAAAGGTGGTAACTGAAGTATTGAAAGGTGCTGTGTACACTTTGCAAATTCTTTGGAGCCTCAGTTACGGCTTTGCAGTGTTGCAGACATAAGGGATGGCTCCACAGATGCTGGTATCTGTGTGACTGTAGCAGTGTTTCTGTTGCGCTTTGGAGCTCTGACAGGCAGTGCTGCCTTGGGGATTGCTGTGCTGCCCTCCTTTGCAAGCAGCAGCCATGCCCCAAGCGTCTCTCTACCTTGCAGTGATGTACAGGGTCTGCTGAGTTCAATTCTGTGGCATTTTGTGGGCTGGTGCCTATGGCCTGAGTTGTCAGGGTGTTAAACAGCCCTCATCAAACTGGTGTGATTGTGTTAAGGAGCTGTGGAGCCTGCCCTAGACACCTAGGCTGGCTAACCTGGTTAAGCCCAAGCTAATATGGACATGTTTTTTGATCATCTTGGTTCACACTGGAGCAACCTACTTGAGCCTACAAAAAACAATACTAGTAATCCTTAAATCCCACTGGAAAACAGGATCTTATCTCCTAATGGACAGAGACGCTTGAACAAATGTCCGCAGCAATGGCAGTGACACTGGGCGTGTGGCACTGTCATTTCACCAAGTGCTAGTGCCTCTTCCAACAGTGAGAGAGGAAGGGCCAGAGGAGTGAACTTTGATTATTAATCTGGCACTAACGTGGAGGAAATATCCTTACTTCCTTTAGCAGCTCTTATTTCTTCTCTCTTTTTGATTCTAAAAATGTCCAAAGTGAGATCAGTAAAGGGTATTGATCTGAGGAGCCTACAAAACACCAGCAACAAGAACTAAGCCAAAAAAACTCCCCAAAAAGTCAGCTCATGAGGAAATCATGTGGGTCTGTGAGTTCATTTTGATTGGAATTCCCAGTTGTGCAGATTTTGCACTGTCACAGGATAATTCTCTTCAGAGGATACTTCTGTAATTCAGCTATTTTTCTCACCATCTTAGGTCAGGAGTGGGACAGAGAGAGGAGAAGTACACATGTAATTCTGCTCTGCTAAGCCAAAACTGAGCACAGATACACTGTGGTCAAGACTGTTTAGCTGAATTTACTGTTTGCCATAGCTGCTTTCTGAGAACACTGAAAAGCTTTGACCTTCATCACATGAAGAAATTTGCCAGAGGGGAGGCTTCTGTCTCACCAAGGTCAGTGTAGTTTCACAGGAGCAGAAGGGTAAAGTAGTGCGACTCTTTGCAGGGCTAGACGTTGAGGTGACATCTACAGGAGGGTGCAAGCTTACTTAATTGATTAGGCATTTTCATTGTTTTAAAAATTTATGCAGGATAGTCTCCTGGATCCATCAAAATAATTGTAGTCCTTTTTTTTGCACACAAACTGATCAGTGCTATGCTACTGCTCCACCTATGGCAGATTTGAGAGAAACAGAGACCTTTGAGAATCTGGCCATTTTGTTTTCATGTAGAGAGCTGATGAGTTTGCTCACAGGACTGACTGAGTAGACCATGGTCAGGAGATCATATTTGGGATTAATACTGAAATGCCCAGCTTCAGAGGGAAAGAGTACAGTGACAATCTCATCTCCAGTCTAGAAAGAAGAAAGTTTGTGTGTACAAATCCATATCCAGCTCTGCCAGTCTCACCCAAGGATGCGAATAAAAGGATTTACCGAGGTCCCATTTGTAAAAATTTTATGAAAGAAATAATCAAACTTGTGATTTTGGGGCAGCTACCTCCAGATTTTAGAATGACTGGGCTCAACATTAGCATCTTAGAGCTAAAGCCCAGACACAATTTTCTTCCTTCACAGCCAGTGCTTGCACATAGGCACCAGCTTAGCTCAACCAGGCATTTTAGCGGGACTTGGAATGGCAGAACATGTCTGCTATCCTCCTGTGGCTCCACAGCTTGAGTTTCATTGTTGGCCATGACCAAAACCAAAGACTGCCATCATCTGCCACTGCACTGTCATGGGGCAGACCCATGCGTATATCAGGATGGGATACTGAGGCTGAGGCGACAGCATCTTTGGATATGGTGCTATGACACAACTTTCATCTCTTCACATGTCATTAAGGTTATGTGCCCTAATCAGGCCTGCTGGATGTTGGGTATGCCTTTAACCTAACAGTGATGTGGCAAAATTAAATAGTGGTTTCAGGTATTGACATCAGCCGGTTTCCAAAACAGGATTAGATGGGTCTTGTAAGAGAAGTCTTGCATACTCTTTGCCTTTCCACCCCTGAATGAGGGAAACATACAAGGTTGCTGCACGGGCAAGTAAGGGCATTTCTCATTTTGTGGGTTCCTCTCTGAAAAGTTGCTTTTTAGATTGAGAAATCTGAAGAAAACCAAGCCTCTGTAGAGTGAGAAGCTTAGCTTCTGCTAGGGAGAAATTAGGGGGAGTCAGCTGCAATTTACCTCATCAAAGTAGTGGCATGCTGAAATTATTGGGTACTGGAGAGCTTATTACCAACATAGCCTCTGAAGGAAATATGCCTAAAGCATCTCACCATCCTGCTGTGGGGATGTCTAGGTGCTTTCTGGAGTTGGTGGGGTAGCAGGAAGCATCAAAACATGCAAATTTTAGCTTTCAGGAAAAATAAAGGAAGGAAGGGACTTTTGTTGGTTCTTTTTGTTTTCTAGTGACCCTTGTTTTAATGCAGTCTGGCCCATTTTGACAAGATGAACATGATGTGTTTACTTTGCTACCAGCTATGGTGTTGGCTGAGTGTCAGGGCATTTATAGAAAGGAAAGTACCCATAGTGATACAACTGGGCGGATCTCAGACACTTAACTCAGGAAGGGGTTCCACAATTTTTACATGCACCAATCAACCAAAACCATCCCAAGTAAAAAAGATCTCTCTTATGACGATGCAGGAAGGGGAAAACCCTTTCTATGCTGAACTTAAAAGCAAAATGCATAGAATCAGCAAAGCTAGGATTTGATTTCACCCTTTATCTTTCTGTTGGATTTTGGAAAAAACTCTATGTGTTTTTTAGGGAGTTTTAAAGATACGTACCTCTATTTTTCCTGTATTATCATCATGAATCCAATGTTATTGAAAAAAGAGAGGTCTGAGGCAGTGAATAGTGGGAGGTGGGTGGATCTGATGAGCTGTGTGCCCTGGCACTTGCAGTCCCTGGGGGCAGGTCTCCCCTCTCTCCATCAGAAACAGTTGTGACTCTGTGGTGGGGGCTCAGAAACTGGACTGTCACAAGAAGGAAAAAAAGGGTCTCCTCAGGCTCATGACATAGCCTATAGGTCTTTCTGTGTCTCTGTCAGAGTCCTTGGGCTTTGCCTTTGTTTTTCTCCCACTGTGTTGGGGCTCAGCCCAGGTGCTGATGGACAGAAGGTTGCAGTGGAGAAGAGGCCATAGGGGTTGAGGGCCATGGCAGCCTTGCTGACAGAGGGCCAGAGCAGAGAGGAGGCTTGTGGTCCCCTCTGCCCGTGGAGCTAGGAGAGGGGTCCAAAGACAGGGCCGCCCCAGGAGGGAAGGACTGTGGCATCTAAGCTGCCTTGTTGGGGGTGTCAGCACCAGCTTCCCTGGAAGCACATGGTCCTCTGCAAACCTTGGAGTCCTTTCTGTCATCTGTGCTCTGAGATAGCTTTGAATCCAGGATGTAATCCGGAGGTTTTTTTTGGACAGAGTACAGAGGGTGGGACGTTGTTGTTGCACCTTCCCTGTTATTTATTTTTGCACTGTGCACACTTTCCAGCACTGCACAGGACAAATTCAGGAATTTATATGCAGAGAACTGTGCAAATCAGGTGAAGCCATTTGTTTATAGTTCAAAGTGAGGCATTAAAAACAATGGGCCGACTAAAGCATGAAAGTAGATCAATCCCCACTCCATTTTAACTTCCTCTCCTTCAAGATCACTTTGAACCTACAGTAATTATGATTCTTTCTGCTAGCTTAAATCACCCTTGCCCTCATTAGAGCTGTGCAGAGTGACCATTTTCCATTTCATGAGTTGCCACGTGTAAAAGCTGCTGTGTTTGCAAGTATTCAGGCATACCTGGCTGCACTACACAAGTCATAAGTGATAACAGTCATAATTAATATCCATTATACACCTTCCGTGTACACTGACATTGCTGATAACATCAAGTGCAATTTATGTGGTGCTATGAGCAGCAAGCTTTGCTCTCTTCTGAGATGTCCTATACATGGGCTGGTTGGTCATGCAGGGAAACAGTTTGCTTTTAGGCACTTGCCTTGAATATTTTGAGGTGGCACAAATCACCTGAGGTTATAACAAAAGCATACCATGCATAAGTGGGGTTATGGTGCAAAAAAAAAGGGAGTGGATTTTCAACGAGCCAAGATTTATAGGCAGTTTTAGACTTTAATGTTATTTTTTTAAACTGAATGCTAGATTCTTGGGACACACTTATTGCTTTAACATGTTTCTCTGAAAGCTATGACCCTGTTTGAAGCTGTCAGTCACTTTTCATAAAGTGAGAAACCCTTTTTCAGGAATTAAAAAGATACACTTTTTTCTACAGTGATATTTTGAATAAAAAAATGGTATCTAGATGCATTTGCATTAATATGTCCCTTTTCGAGACATGATTTGAAAAGTCTGCTGATGACCTCTGTCAGCAAATCAGATCCTATCTCTTTCTAGTGCCTTTAAAACGGAAGTGTTTGAGACCTCTGAATATTATAACTGGTGTTAAGGCAACAGTCCACCTTCATAGCAGAGAAAAAGAAAGAAGCAGTATTCTTTAATTGCCTCTCCTGATATCAGTGGTATTACATTGCAGTAATTTGGCCTCTTAATTACCTCGGAAAGAGTCTGAGCATCACTGGGAGACTGGAGTGAAAAACCCAGGAGCCCAGATAGTATCCCCAAAAGGTCTAAATGGCTGCCCAGCAGTGTAAACTTTTGTACCCCTTTCATGCCTGTGGAGGTTAATCTCTCCACATCCCTCCCCTTTCATATTCATGAAGAAAAGGAGATGTAGGGGTTGGCGGGCGGTGGGGTGGGCGCGGGGGGCGAGCGGCGGTGCGCGGCCGGGGGCAGCTGCAGGGCTGCTGGCGGGGAAGGGGCCGGCAGCGTGGCCGGCGATGGGCCCACTGAGCGGAAAGAACAAACTCTCCGGACCCGTCTGACACGCAGGTCAGGGGGTCACCTCGAGCTGGTGGAGGCGGCACAGCAGATTGGAGGCTCGCGATGCCCCTCCGACATCATTTAGACAAACAAGCAGATGGCAGGTGTCAGTGGTGACAAAGAGCCATCTGTGCAGCGGGGACCATCCCCTCCATTCTCTCACAGGCTACTTCATTAAACCCTCACTTCAGAGTGACTGCGCTGTAGCCTTTAACCAACGGGGCCCCCGTTAGCACGGGGTGGGTTCTTCCCCCCCCCCCCCTTTTTTTTTTTATTATTATTTAAAGGCTGCTCTCATTCTGCTCTTGGCTACCTACGGACAGCTTGTTTGTGCACCTTTTCGCCTCTGAAGGGAAGGAAAATCGAAACATCCAACAAAACCCTCCAGCCAAGCTGAAGAAAAACGTGTTACAGCTGAACCTCTGGCTGTAAACGTGGCAGGAGAGGTTAAAAGTACCCCTGGGGACCGCTGGCTGTCCAGTCTGAGGGGCCACAAGTAAGCTGTGTGGGTGCCCAGGAGGTTTCATCAGGAGGAATGGTGGAAAGGTGCCATACGGGACAAGCCAGCTGCTGCACGGGGCAATAGTGTCCTCAGCCCTGGCCCTCCTGCCTCTACCCTGGAAGGTGAGGCTCTCCTCTGCTTCTCCAAAAGTCATGAGGCTCCTGGTTTCTGCAGCCCCGGTGCCCCATGGGGTGCCACCTCCTTTGCCTCCAAGGATGAAGACAACCCACCTGCACGCGGGGCAGGTCTGGGCAGGAGGATTGGGATGGCTGGCAAGGATAAACAGAGGTGCAAAGCCACTGGCAGCAGGGCTGCTGGACCAGGCACTGGTGAGGAGGGCGACACCTGCTTGCATCACTCTCTGCAAGCCTCTGGTGGCAGCGGGGCTGAGCAGAGGTGTGACACCTTTCTCCGCAGCCCAGGGTGGGGAGGAAGGGGCACGGGAGGCATTGTACCCCATGGCTTATTTATTGCTTTGCCTGGTTGGGTTGCGGTGGGGGGATCTGGGAACTTTCTAGCCCAGTGCACCTCTGTGGTCAGTCGCGCTACTTTAGCCTCCCCTGCAGATCCTAGCGGAGAACGGCACCAGCATTGCCTCTGTAGTGGCCTGGTTGTCCCTGGGAGTCTCAAGGGAGCTCTGCAAGGGTCGCTGGGGTGACTCCCAGCCCCTTCCTAAAAACAGCAAACTGAGACAGGAGAAACCCCAGGTGAGCGGCAGCGGGGTGAGTGGGAAACACACTGAGACACCTCTTCTGCACCCTCTTTGACCCCCGTCTCCGAGCGAGTGCAGGCACCAGAAAGCAGCTCTCATAAGTAACTCATTAGAGGATGAGTTTTCTGTCTGATGGATTTCAGGGTTCGTTCAAACTAAGCAAAAGCTATTCCCAATCTCCTGCCAAGTCCCTGATCAGGCTTGAACTGAACTTTTTAGGAGTGCTGGAATAGTTTATTTTTTGTTTGTTTGCTTGCTTGTTTAAATGGGTCTTTGCACTTCCTGGTTTCAGCTAGGGAAGCAGAGATGACAGCACTGAAAAGCTGAGTCAAAAGCTGTCCTTCCATCACCACTGATTTCTACAGTATCAGATGGGACTGGAAAAATCCTAGTAAAGGGCATTGCACAAGGACTTTCGGACTCAGGATATTCAGATACGTTTAGAGGTGCAAAGCCACTGAGCTACAACACTGAGCTGGTTGAAGTCAACATTTTTCTTCACAGATAGCAACACTCACCTAGATCGTTATCCTGTTCCTGATGACAACACAAGTCATGATCATTTCTTCTTATAAGGCCTGTTTATAATCATAGCTTGTGATTTATGTGGACATGCTCTTACTCCTTCAAAAAAAATATCCCAATGTGGTGTAAGGAGTGCGAGCCTGGTCCTTCCCCAAACCCACCTGGATGCCAAGGCATGAAAACTGAGAAACAATAGAAAAACCTTCTTTGTCAGCAGCAGCTAAATCTGGCTTCCAGACTGGCAACATCAGATCCTTTATTAGTTTATAAACATTGGAGTACTCTGGGGAGTTGTCCAGATCCACTTACAGCCTCTGAGTGACAAAGGCTACACTTGGAGTAAGGCAGCATCCGTGGAGGAAGTTTGGCTTCCCTCTTAACAGAAAAAGGCTGACCAGTTACACGCAGGAAACCCCTTAGTGCCAATAGTCACTCCCCTCAGAGGAGGGGAAATGGCCGTTTGGCTAGGAAGGGAAAAGGGCTAACATTTTCCATCCTATTAATATGTTTACTTGGGGCAATTCCCAGTCAAACCATCTTGCTTAGGCTAGCTTGAGAATAAAATCTTGGCGACATACCATCCACCAGGCCTGGCTGGGTTTCAAGTAGCTTCATCACTGAAGGTTCACTCCCCAGCTAGATAGTTCTCTGAAAAACAGCTGTATTTGCCAACAGCTTCCTGTTTCTCCTGATAATAAGGTTAAAATTTCTTATTCCTGACAGCTCATCAAACAACTCCAAACCAAACTTAACAAATTCCCACCCAGTATATGAAAGAGAAGCAGCAGATGACCAACAGGTGTATTTTCAGCCAGCCTCTAGGTGAAATTTGGAGATGGGAGTGCCAGGTGTGTGTGAGCCCACACTCACATGCATATGAATGAAATACAGTTTAATCTCTTAATTGGTATGTTCCAGTGGAAACATTGAGATGTTTTTAATACAAACAGGTTGTACTGGTTAGCGGCAATAATTACCATCTGCTTATCACAAATCTTGGCTTTTAACTGTTTAGTTTCTGCTTGCTGCAGCCTTTTCATTATTAAAAGATGTGGGATTCCTACAGAACATTATGGTATGGTAATCTGATTTACATGGCTACAGGGATAATCATGAAGCCTCAACTAAGGAGTCAGTATTTGAATGATGGCATTTCCTCTGGAGGTGGGATGTTTTCCCCTGATCGTATATTCCCATCCTATGGGTTTCATCAGCTTCACCAAGCTACAGCTTACGAAGAAGAAATTTTATTGGACAAAGGCTCAAATAAGGTGCTGCAGCGGTCCAGCTTCTCTCCCCTGCCTCCTGGAGGGATGAGTTTCAGGAGAGGCATTTAGTCAGCTCAGTACCAACCAGGGTTTAATGGCCTGAACACTTTGTCAGTACAGCTTTGACTTTACTTTTAAGGAGGGTCTATCCTGTCTGATCGATGCAAAAAGGGTCGGGGTTGCAGCTCAGTATACTCCTTGTCTTCTTTGAACAAATTAGTATCCATAGACACAATCAGGCCCTCAAATATTCACAGCTGTGGTTCAAATGAAGTCTCCTAATGAAATGCAAATTCGATAAGACAGTTACATGATCAGCATCAGCTCATTAAGGCCTGCCAAGCATGTGTCTGTTCTTTGTTAGTCCGACATAAAGCTCCCCCCAACTTTGGTAGAGTTACCCAGGGCTGAAAGCTGCCGAGCTCCAGGCAAGGTTTGGCCCAGACAGCCAGCTGGGGGAAGGTGATGTGCCATGTCACTGGATCAGTGGCACTGGGCTGATGAATATCAGCTGAGGGTCAGACTCACTGGCTTTGAGGGACGCGAGAGAGTTCGGCTTGGCTCTCCTTCATCCCACCACGAAATTGGTAGGAGGCCCACTGGAAGGTGACAATGATACAAACACCCCAAACTCCAACCTAAGGCAAGACCAAAATCAGGCTTGCATTTAGGATTTTCCCTGGAGAGGCTCTTGACTTGTATTTGCAGGGTTCTTTAAATCACTGCTCTTGCCTTGGTCACGGGAGGCAGTCGAAAGGGTGTCAGGCAGCTGGCTTGCTACCTTCCTGACCCCGTTTCACAATGTCTGCACTTCTGTGAAAGGGTTGCCCCAGACAAAGCACAAGGGATGCACAGCCTTGCATCTAAGTACAGGGTGTTTTTTTCTATTTTTTTTTTTTCCCCCCTAGCTCCTGCAAATGTGGTGATGTTTGACAGGTCTGACCTGCTCAGTTGTAATGAGCTGTTCGGAGAAAAGGGACAAATGCAGTTACGTCTTGCCACAAGTCTTGCTGCAGGGAGATGAACTTTGCTACTCTGCCTGGGCTATAACAAATGCCCCTCAGTGTATCTCAGTGCAAATGTGTTTCCTTTTCATTTTCAAATAGGGATGAATCCAGTATGTTGGATTAGAAATTTCCCATCGCTAACAAAAGTGAAGGGGGAAAAAAAAGTCATGTAAAGTTCAAGAGAAGGGCAGAGGGATGAATAAAAGCAAAACGAAAGAGCAAGAGCCAGGTTCTGGTTTTGTTGTAGGTAGAGTTTTGCAATAATTTGCATTTTAAGTTTTTTAATTGAGGATTTTTTTTGCTGGGGATAAACTGAGCACAAGGAAATTGGGGTTTTGTACTGAAGTTATTTATACATTAGATCTATTAATTCCGTGCCAGTTACCCACAATAAACAGAGGTGCAAAAATGCAAGCATACAAAAGAAAAAGAGCCCTTTTAAAAGTCAGACTTTAGGTGTGTAGATTCAGCTATTCAACTTCTAGTGTTTTATACCTCTGTATTAGAAATTAATTTGAGTTGAATTTATCACACATAGGAATGATTGAGAAGTTGCTTAAGGGGATAGCAAATCCTGGAAAACAAAATGTATACTATAAATGCAATTTTATACATACAGTATGTTCTGGGCAGATTTACTGTAGTGAGTTACAGTGTTTCCTCTCATTCTGTTAGCACCTTGTGCAGTGGCTATTGTGATATGGGTCACAGGAGGAGGAAACTGGATTTTGCAAAAGAAAATGAGAATGAACTTGAAACTGTGCTTTAAAAAAAAAAATATATATATATATATGTACAAACCAGAGGAAGTTCTTAGGACAGCAGCGGGTCTGATAAGAGGGCAAACAAATACAATCTATGAGGACAGGCTGAAGGAAATGGAATTAGTTTGGAAAAGCCAAGTCTGAAGGGAGATTGTAATAGCAGCCCTCAGATATGTAAGGTTAATAGAGGAGAAATATTGATTTACTGTGCATTAGAGGATTGTAGGTTAGGAAAAGCTTGCTCAATGTAGGCATGAGGAACAGTGGTTTAGAGCAGTGGTGGAGTTCCACTCACTGGAGCTTTGAAGTGGTGAGTAGGGTTTGGCAGTGTTAGGTTTACAGCTGGATTCTTAAAGGTCTTTTTCAACCTAAATGATTCTGTGATTCTATGATTTGCTGTGCTTGGGATCTTCTCCCACACTCGGAGGTAAGATGATCCAGTTTGTCTCTTGTACCCTGCCAAGATACATTGCAGACCGCTTGGTGAGGACATAGGGAGGCAGTTGGTGGGAACAGACAAGATGAGGTGGAACATTTTGCAATTGGGACTGAGCGAGCATGTAGTGCACAGAAACTCCCAGAGTGAATACAAGGACAGAAGATTAATAAATCAGACTCTAAAATGATTGCTCAGTTTTTCAAGGTCTGCTTGGCTAATTCCCCTTAGCCTCACTTCTTGTTCTTACCCTTCTGTCTTTGATCCATGTGTATGTATGTCCCCTGGACGGTTGCTAAGTTGTCTGGGAACAACATGGTGTGGCTCTGGTAACCAGCCTCCGCAGCAGTTGCAGCTGCAAAACTGTACAAAACAGTTTGTACATGCTCAGACTATAGTTTCCAGTTACATACTGACCACAATGTGCTCAGAGTGGTGACTGAATGACTTTGGTAACAGACACAATCATAAAAGCCAAAGAATTCTCTCGATCAATTTGTGAGTAGAAATGGAAGTAAAATGTGTTGACTCTATGGCTTGCTAAAAATACTCATCCTGGCTCTAGCTGTCATCACATCTCTCCTCTAGTCCTGAATGTAGTGTGTGAAGGGTTACCGTAATGGCCTTGCACTGATTACTCAGTCTGAACGCACATAGCTGTGTGACTGAGAAGCCATGAGCATATTGCCAAGCAAAACTAAATTTGCTCCCCAGGCTTTATGCAATCAGCCACTGCTCCTGCCATTTTGTCATCAAGACAGCCACAGCCTTCTCTATATTACTGAGGAACATGCTGGAGCAATACGAAGTGTCATGCTTTCAATGGAGGCTTTCACTAGTTATCAGTGGTTAGGTATATAACATTAGAGGTGCCCTGGGTGCCAAGCTCCCACTAAAGAACTTAGGAAGTGATAAAAATACTACCCCAAAAGGCATTAGTAAGGCAGAAGCATTTGTTATGCTTTGTCATGATGCCAAATTCCTATGCCAGCGCTACATGGTGTGTTAGAAACTGTATTATCCTGTTTGCAGCATCTTGTCAAAGAAGGAAACACCAAAAAGTAAACTATGTATATTTTCAAGTACTTTACTGCTAAGAGGATGTTCATCTGAGAGATGTTGTTGACTGCATCTAGGGAGGCAATGTGTGACTTTGGGACCAGGCTTTCCTGAAATACTTGTTTTCCTAGCACCATATTTCTTTCATTATGAAGTCTTTTCAAAATGAAATATGTCTTCTTAATACTATTTATATCTATTCGGCAAATGGCTTCAAGGATCTGTTGTGTGAATTTGACATGCAGATTTGACACCTTTATTACAAAGATGGTTAGAAAGGTTTTTGTTGAACAGAGAATCTATTCTTCCTTCAACAGCATTAGAAGTAAACGTGAACAAGATATTCGGTAAAGTTCACCGAAGCTGCACACCTGCAAGATCTGGGAAATGAAAGAGAGTGGATGCAAAGTGCTTCTTCTGTAGCTGCATCAGGTTTTTCTTTCCAAAGACATCAAAAGTTGGAAGACAGATCTTTAACAGTGTGATGCAGATAATGAAAGCACAATTGAACAAGAGCTTTTTGTGGAACAAGGGTTCCCTCGTCCCTTGTTCCCTCCATATCTCTATCCCTCCTTCCTTTCTTCCCTTCCTTTCCCCATGTCTTTCCTTCCTTCCTTCCTTCCTTCCTTCCTTCCTTCCTTGGACACTGAAGTCCTCTTTTTCCTCTGAAGATACTACCTTAGGAAACACAAGAGTTGCCATGATGCACTCACCTCTGCTCAGACTCTGTTGGGGAGGAGAGCCCAACTTGGTCCCCCATGGCAAAGGAATGATCAATGCATCCATCCTGAATGGCGCTCCTCGTTTGTGGAGTACTCCACTGTCAATTTATTTCACCCTGAGTGATCACGTACCTATCTGCTTGTACATGCACAGGCCTGCTGCTTTCTATGTTTCCAGAGCCACTCTGCACCCCAGCAATGTTTGCTTTATGTGGCAAATATTTTCCACACATCTGAGACGCTGCTAGCATCAATGACCGCCCACCTTTTCGAAAGTGCAACAGACAGCAGAAGAAGAACTGAAGTAAATGTTCCCTGAATAATGAAGGGAGAAAACCCTGCCTTGGCATTTCAACAAACTAGCTTGTATTTCATACCGTAAAATTTAATTTTTAAGGCTCCAGTGGGAAATAAATGGGAAATGAGTATCCAGATGTTCTAGCCATCTCCAGAAGGCTCAGCCGATATGTCTTGGGAACTAATGGGGGAGAATCCTATTTAATTTGTTAAAATAAATATTGATTTAATATCCTGTGTTAAAAATGTTCCATTTTTGACAGCTTTCAACTGTTGATTTTTTTCCCCATGTTGCTGCTAGTGGAGCAAGCTTTGCCACTGGTTGGTTCTTTCTTTCATGGGAAGGAACACCACTTTACAGAGATACTGTGTTTGGCACAGAGATGCACATCCAGCTCCTGAGAGGATAACACTGTCAGTGCCAAAATCCTCATGAACTCAGTGTTCAGCTCATTGTACACAGAGAGACAAGGTGAGAGTTGAACTCTTAGATATGGTCCTGGGATCTCTGTTGCAGAGATCTGGCTGCCCTGTGATCTTAAGCTGAGAGTAGCAGAAACACGGCTGAAAATCCTCTATGCTGCAGTGGTCCATTCTCTGCAACCCTCGGTGACTTTCTATACTTCAGCTGTCTGAAGCCACAGTCAGGAAAAGCAAGTTATTCAAGTCACTGCTGTCTCAGGGGTAGCAATCATAACAACATCAGAAAGTTGCAAAATCTATCTAGTGTTTTAGATAAAGGATGAAACTGGAGGTTGTATCCAACCTCAGGTGAGACAGGAAGGGGGAAGAAGGTGGGGAGACAGAGGGAAGGGATTTAAACACGAAAGGAAAGGAAGAGAGGAAAATGAGGTACTGGGGCACCAAATGAAAGGAAAGAGAGGAAATAAGAGGTAAATAGGGGAAGAGAGGCATTATAGGGAAGTTCTACAGAAAGAGAGAAGGAAGGGCACTCTCCTTTACTAAGTACTTAATCCCTTACTAAGTAATTAATCCCTTACTAAGTAATAAATCTTAGGACTTAAAGTGCCTTATTTTGGCAGTCACCTGCCAAGGCTTTCTCCCTTCATCCTGCCACAGAGCTAGCAGCTCATGTGTGCTGAGTAACGACCTGCAGCCCGTCTTCCCCATGCAAAGCAAAGTCCAGGGACCAGCCACCTGTACTGTGCTAGAGCTCAGCACGTGTCTTTGGATGATGTCTTGTGCCGCATGCTGTTGTGCCCACCAGTGGGAAGGGATAAGACTCTGCTAGCTAGCTGTTGAGAATGTGCATAGGCATAGAGAGGGGAGAGGACTGTGCGAGGTGGATGCTTCAATTATAGGACTGGTGGGAAGGAGGGAGGCCTCTCCTGATCTCTGGTGCCAACTGCCAGCTCACTGCATAAGAGCACAGTGTTTGCAGCTCGTCACCTCTGATCCTGCACTGTTTTTGCAGCCCCATCTCACCAAGTGAGAGTTGTTTTACTTGGAGCCTTGTATTGGTGGGTATCACCCACCACACGATGAGTGGCTCCAAAAGAGCAAGTACTGGAAGAAATAGTCTTCTTGGGTGCCTGGATTGACCTCTCCACAGTCCAGGGGCTGGACTGTGGTACCTGGTGTCCTACTTGAATCAGGAACTGCCTGTGCATGGCTGCTCCGCTGTGCAGGGAGGTAGAGCCCCTCAGGTTGAGATGTGGGTTTGGGGTATTAAAAAGAAACCTAAAATGAGTTTAGGACCCAGGGAAATTGGGCCTGTGTGCAAGCGATGTATCCAGAAGGGCCATGCAGCCAATCTTTGCTGTTGTCTGGTTTCCCAGGACACAGAGATGACAAAGGAGGAGCTGACACCACATTTACTTTTCTGAGTTCTGTCCCATGTTCTTGTTTTTATTGCTCTGCCTTTGTGTGCAGCCTCTGCTGGCACTGGGATCCCCCTCGCTCCCTGCCCCGGGGGGAGAGAGGGGCATGTTGTCTTTAAACTTTCTGTCTCCTCTGTGACAGTTTCCATTAGTGGTTTGACACCCCTGTGCGTCTTCCATGTGGGCCTTGCCTTTACCCTGTCTTTAATCATGTTGTCATATGATAATAGGATCAAAAGGAAGAACACCGAGTCTTGCCCTTCTGGAGTGCTTTATGCTCACCCTAATAAACAGCTTGTGCTTGGGATTGTGCTGCAGCTGGCCTGCCCTCCGCCCCATCCTTTCTATTACTGAACTTAAACCATGGGGCTGTCTGTCTTCAGCAGCCATCCTCAGCCCAAAAATCCTCTGCTGTAAAGGGCAGTCTGTGCTATGGTGATGTAAGGTGAGTAAAATCATTGCAGACCAGATAGCACACTGAAACATATGATGGATTTTTGCTACATTTCCATCTCTAGAAAAATCCTGATTCAGCAGAATTTGGTGAAATTGTTCAAAATATGCATGTGTGTGCATATATCCACACAGCAAAACGAGTTTGCACTCACTACCACTTAGCATGGGACCTTCTGGAAGACCTGGTTAAGTGCTGAAGCACTGGGAGTTGTTACCTGGCTACTTTTGTGCTGTGCAAGACATTAGCAGAAAACCACCTTCCTCAGAAGTCACACTCCTGAGCCTGTGCAACAAGTGCTTAAATGGCAGGAGTGTTTTTTCTATCTCCTATGGTGTGGTGAGGATCAGCCAGTGCTTCGCTTCCACTTACATCTTTCAAATGTGATCTTTAAATATTGGCTTTGTTTCTTCCCAATACCCTCAACTATGATAGACTTAGTCTGCTTCCTTAATAATTTACCATTTGTAGCCTTTGATTTATACGTGGCTGGTCTATATACACGTTTCTCTTCATCTGTATATGCTTTTACTTCCTTTCTAAAATGTATTTTTTTAATCAGCAGAGGTTTCTCTGTTGACTGCATCTTCTGGAGCCAATATCCTCAAGCGGTTCCTGATTATTTTTAACAATTTTCTGTTTCAATTCTTTCTCCAAGTGAGCTGGGCTCATAGACATTGTCAGTGTTGAGAAATATTCCCTTAAAAGTATCAAGTATCTATATTATTGTTTTGGACTTCATGTTGTTTGCACAAAACAAGTGTAACTAAATCACTGTTGCTTGCGTCTAAACAATCTCTCCCATTCCCGGTTCTCATCGGTCTCTCGAGAGGATCTCCAGAACAGTATCTCTTGATGTTAAATGTTCTGAGTCAGAAAATTATCTCTTAAAAATGCAAAGGCTGGTTTAGAATTGCCATCCTGAGAACTTTGCTCTGTTGCATTCAGATTGTCCGGTATGTTCAGGCATTACAAAGCTGATTTTCCTGTCCTCTGTCCAAATTTATGGTCTGTCAGAGTCACCAAATAGCTCCACCTGTGCTTTATCTCTTACCATTTAAGATCATTGGCTCCCTGGCATGCAGAATGACACGATGCTGCTTTTCCCATTTCTTTCTGTCTATTTTAGCATTTCCAAAGAGGTTATAATATTTGATATTAAGATTTCAAACATATGAGTCTTTCTATAAATTTTCAATACCACCAACTAGTTTTATGACTAGAAATGATCAATTTCAAATTGCCTTCTTGCCACAACTCCTGTCATTGAAGTACGGACAATCTCTAAAGCACCCATGTACTCCAAATCTTGCATTTCTGCAAGGTTTTCATTCCAGTTCTGCACGCTCAGGAAGCACTTATAGGGGCCAGCATATGAGAATTTGCCCACATGAAACCTCCCAGCCTTCAGAGAGTCATCCATCATGGCATTCACCATGAGTTATGCAGCAGTGACCTCCTATACCCAAACCAGAACCAGAGATCTATATACTGATTTCCAAGCTGCTTTCATGTCATGGGCCCTTATTGGCACACAAGGCTTTTGCTCAGCCTGTTCTTATGTGTGTAGGCTTTGCATGGTCCCTCAGATAACATCAAGCTGCCTTTCAGTGCTGAAGAAAGGGTCATTTAGAATCATCCAGATAAGAGAAATAATGTCTGGTGTGAGCCAGAGTGATTAGAGTTGGCAGCAGCTCACAGGTGAAGAAAGTAAAAGAATACTACAGATAGATAGTCCTTGATGAAATAAAACCAAGGGGATTAGAGTTAACAGAAAACCTTGTTTTGGTTTGAGACTATGTTATCTGCTAGGAGCATTCATTATCAACATGTTCTAAATAAATAAATGACTCTTCACTGACAAGACATTGGGTAGAGATAAAGCCCGTGTGGCACTCTATCAAATCCACAGGCAAATAGTCAAGTTCCCTGGTCCATTTTTTGCTGCTCTTTGTTTACTCCTTTCACTGCCTGGAAAGCCTCTTTCTCCAGGGACTCATCCTACACTTGCAGTTGCTTCAATACAGAAGATCGTGGTGCCACTCTTTCCTATTCCGTTTTACTTCTCCTTTTGTTGCTTTTTCTTTTTCTGGGTTATTTTGTTTTATTTTGCTTTTTAAATTTTATTTTATTTTTATTTGAACATGTAAAAGGAGTCTCATCCTCCTAAATCAATGGCTGTCTTGGAAAGAGCTGAAACAGAAGGAATATCACTCAAAGTCCCTTGAGCCCCTGTGAGCTGCAGTCTAGCTGTCAACATTCTGGCAGATTTATGAGGATGGCCGTGACCGGCTTGAAAGGGCAGAGGGGGTAGAAAAAGAGATCCAAACTCATTAGTAATTCCCTGCTGGAAAGTGACAGAGCTGATGACATGCATGGAGGACACATTGCAGGAGATGGGCTGGGGGAGACATTCCCATGCAAGAGTGATTTCAGGCCACTTCTGGCTCCAATACTGGTTTCCACTAATTATCTGTTTCTAGGCTTTCCATCCTTTAGTTTTTGATCTGTTTTGTCACAATTTGGGCCAGATCCTGTGTTGTTTTTTTTTTTTTCTTTTTCCCTCTAGAAGAAAAGAATGCCAAGGAGGTCACTAAGTTTTGTGGACATGAGGTCTGCAAGTCATGAGTGAATGAAGTGCAGAGTCTAGAACCAAAGACAGTGCACAGAGCCTGTGGCAAGATCATGGGTACTACAGTGGATCCTCAAACCATCCTGTGATGCTATAGATGTCACCTTCACCAGAGCAGGCAGCCTGGCCTTAGAAAGAAATGCAAGAACAGTAAATGACCTGGGACAAGTAAAAATGGTCTAGGAGAGGTAAAACAAATGCCAGCCTTTCCAAGGTGTCAAGTATCATTTAGTTGCATTGTTTTCAAAAGAATTATTTGTTCTCCTTTTTCTTATTTTTAAATTTTCTAAATTTTTATATCCTTCCCCCCAATTCTTGAGAATCCTGGCTAGAACCAGAGATAAGAAGCATAGTGTTTCCAAGATAGGTTTGTATCTGATGTTTTTTCAGGATTTAGTCAGATATCTAATAGGACTATTCCTGCTGAAAATGCAGATAGAATTTGCTAGAATTGCCTGAACATACTGTTAGACAGTCAGTGTAACACCCCCACTTGCAGTGGTTGTTTACATGAATAGTTGTAACTACAAAGAGATGGAGATGTTTGGAAGTAACATGATCATAAAGAGAAACAAGAAGACAGAAACCTCCTAGACTGTTTCCTCCCTGCTGTATTATACTTCCAGCAGACATCTGGTAAGTTGACGTCTCCCACAAGGACAAGGACTAGCAATCATGAGACGTCTCCCAGTTGCTTGTAGCCTTTTTTCCTGTCTGAGCAGTCTATAGCAGACTTCCACCATATATCTGTCTTATTGGGTGCTCTGCTGATTTTTACCCATAGACATTCAACACTATCATCACTATTATTAAGCTCAAGGCTGTCAAAACACTCTCTAGCATAAAGGGATATGTCACCACCCCTCCTTCCTCACATATCCCACCTGAAGTGTTTATAGCCAACCATGGCAGCACTCGAGTTATGTGAGTTGAATCACCAGATGTCCGTGATGGCAATTATATCAGTTTTCTTGCCTTACAATTACTTCTAGTTCCTCCTGTTTGTTGCCCATGCTGTCTGCATTGGCGTAGATGCACTTCAGTTGCGTTATTGATCCCGCTATGCTCCTAAGTTGAATAGTCTTTATTCCTAAGTGACTACTCACTGAATTTTCTAATCCATCAATAATCTTTACATCTTTGCTGCCATTTGAAATGCTATCCCCCACTTCCTCTGAGGTGGCAGACCAAATAATTAGAACAGTTTATGAGATAGAAACCATTTATTTCAAATGAGTCTCTGAACATTTAGCTTTTGATTAACACTGGACCACATTGTTTGTTCTACACGTTTTTCTCTTGCTATTAAATTCAGTGGTCCTGCTTTGGTTATGTGACTAATTTCAATGATCATAACTGAAATATTTAACTGGCATTATCCATCAGGAGAGAGAAGCAGTAGATTGCTCATCATCTCTAATAATCATGAGTTGAAAGTGTATAGATGTTGTATTAATATATTGGGGTAACAAACCCCAGGCAGAAGAGCCTGTAGCAAAGCTCATCACAGGTAGAGAGGTCTTTGGAGGAATATTCATTTTTTTCCACCTGGAGGAGGTACAGGTGTTTCAGTAGCCAGCTAGACCATACTTCTCATTGACTGCACTGATGTGGTGAGATGAGGCCTCTGTTGCTTGCTGCTGTACAAATATAGAACACGAAGGGCATCCCTGCAGAAATAGTCCCGAGCTCCTCCTGCCTTGAAGCAGTGGGAGAAAGAGAGATGCCAACTTCAAAAATACTGAGCTATCTCCAAATGTTCCAAGGAAATATGAGCCTTTACATAACCTGAGTACCTCTGCACTGCACAGAGACCCATCATAGACTCTGCCTTAGTACTTTGCAGTCAGCTAAGCTTCTTTTATTACGTCCTCAGACAGCACTACCTTCTCATGAGGTTCAAACTTCTACAGGATCTGCCTTGCCACTGCAATGAGAAGAACAAGAAGGACTTAGGGGCCAAATCCTGAAGACATTTTCACCAGGGAAAATAGGGATTATTTAATTAGTTTCAGTGGAATTTCTTGGGGTTTGTACTTAGTGTAGTTAGAGCAGGCGCTTTGTGATCTGGAGAAGACTAGTTATTATAACTATCTGCTTGGCCAAAATTTTCATTAGCACATTTCTGGCTCCAAAGGGGAGTGCAGGCCTGTGTATGAACAGGACACTGTTGGGTTTATAGATTCTGCTAGTCATGATTTTGCTATGACTTTTTCATAAAACAATGACAGAAACTCTGGGTGAGTTGGATTAGTGGATGATTTGATGCCAGATGCTATGCCTGAGGGTGTTGCAGATCAACTACAGTTAAATTTAAAACAGTAGCCTTGCCAGGAGATTTTAGCCATGCCACAAAATCAGCATGCATTTCTTGCAAATAAATATGGATACTGAAAGGAAGGGAGAGATTGTCCAAAGGGATGGCAGGGAGGAACAAGAAAGTCCCGAAGTTTATTGAGAAGTAATGTGGTGTGGTAACATGGTATCAAGGATGGAGGATGGAGAACTACTATTGTTTTCTCACTAGAGCTCCTACAAACCCCACCATCACTGTGTCTTCATCCTGTCTGTTTAGTCTGTATGTTTTCCAGTCTGAGGAGACAAAGACAATCAGCCTCATTGGCTCTGGGTGAGAGTAGGTGCAATAACCCAGTCCTGCCAGGGTGGAATGGCATTGCCTTCACGTGGGGAGAGCCTGTTTTGCCTTGGCTGAGGACATGCAGGACAGCTGCTGACAGCAATGAGGGGTGGTGCCTTGGGATGAGTTTCTCCTCTGCTTTGAAGGCTGGTGGAAAACTTAAAAAAATATGCCAGGCATTTTTCCATCCAATTAACTAATAATGGCACCAGAAATGCCCTGTCAGTCCTGCTTCCCTGCATACCTCCTGGCTGGAAAGAGAAAACCAGCCAGGTCTTGTAAGGCCACAGCTTCCCTGTGCGATTGAGATGCAGTTGCCAGGCTGTGAGGTCTGAGAAGTACTGTGTGCTTTTTTTAAGCCTGCAGGCAGTTTTGTTGACTGACACTGCCCGAGTGCTTTTCAGGAATGCTGACATATTTTCATGTTATCACTTTTCATGCTAACTTTTCCCCGAGAGCCTGCTTCTTAATGCTCGATGTCGCATCAGGGGAGAAGGAAAGAGTGGAGAGCTGTCAAGGCACATCAGTAGTTGTCGTATTTGTACTGGAAGGTATATGCATAATGAAGGATAATATTTTCTGGCTGCAGAAGATTGCAATATCCCAGTGTGAGATGCCTGTGAGTGTATCTGGTATGGTTGTGACAAGAGGGGATTTGTCTTGGGATACAAAGCCTTTTTGCATCTGGTCCCTTGTGCAAATCAGGATAAGTTTGGCAGGAATTGAAAGTCCACATCATCTGGTGACCCAAATGAATAGTTCCAGATGGACTGGGGCCCTCATCACAGTTGGTGCCCTTATTGACTGGAGGGCCAAAGCTGAATGAAAGGAGAGATTCACCATAGAGAAGGTCTCAGTACCTTGCTTCACTCATGCCTTGTGGATGGAGAATTTTAATTCCTCATCTGTATCAGTGTGGCACATTGCACAAATAATGGGTGTTTCAATGCTGAAGAGAAAGGCAATAACATTTATGTGAGAGTGAGCTTTTTTCTGTCCTGAGACCCTTCCTGCCTTGGCAGCATTGTCCAGACCTGTCACTTTGCAGGCTTTCAAAGGGCTGTGAGAGCACTGGGGTATCTGTCCTCATAGGTAACACCTACAGCCCTTCTGCATGCGCTTAACCTACAAGAAAAGGCCATGTAGTACTTCCCTGCTTCCTTAACAAGGCAAAGCCTGTGCCTGGAGTTCCTGGGCATCTGTCTCACCTTGGGTCAAGGGCCAGAAGAAAGACATTTTCCTTTTGAGAGGCTTATCAGCACCCGAGCTGGAGGTGAAATTTGGGAATGTCTGTCGCATATCAGAATTTTCCTAGCAAGACTCAAAGCAGCAGCCCTCCATGATAGCCTGGTGTGCTTGAAGAGGGAATTTGTTTTCTTTACTCTGTCTTATCAATGCTCTTTGTTCACAGGTAAAAACCTGTCCCAAGGACTGGACCCTTGTTGAAAAATTCAGCTCAATTTAGAAAGAAAGCTTTGGGGAACTCCCAGCCCCTGACAGTCCTTAATGAATGTCCTAAAGGTCCGATCCTTTCCTCTGGGATCCCCTACCCTCTTTCCTGACCTGAGGAGATGAGAGGCGCTGGGAGAAAAAAAAAGGCTGAAAAGCTTCTGAAGTCAGACATCCCAAGCACCACAAAGTACCCTTGCAAGGCCTTGTTATAATCATTGCTTGCTTCCCCCATATGTCTGGCCATCCAAAAGGTTTAAGGAGTAACTGATCTGATAGCCTGTATGTGCCATTGATTTGTTAAGCTGAAGGTTTTTTTCTTTAAATCCTATTAACAATAGCGTTTGCAGAAGGAATGCAGATTAACCAGGTCTAATTGTATATCATTTGCATGAAGAATGAATTAAAAAGCAGCTTTGCAACACATTGACTCAGGATGTTATTGAGCCATTGAAGTTTTATCGCTGTAAGGGTTGAAGCTATTTAATTAGTGGGGGTGGGGTGTGTGGCTGGAGAGAAAATAGCAGAAAAGAGGTGTTTTAATCAATGAAGCAGAGAAATCACAACTGTTAGAAGATACGAGATTATTCCTTTCAGGCAAATAACCCAACCAAATAAATCAAAGTCCAACTGTATGAGAACTTTGCTGAAGGAAAACCTGGTATGTGAATTCAAGTGAGACAGTCATTTGGGAGGGTTCAGTGCCGGTGCTTTCCCAGGACCAGGCCAGGGCCAGAACTGTGGAGCCCTGATTGGGGACTTCCTTCAACCAGTGGCTTTATTTTTTTTCTTTTTCATTTCATGTAGCCCGGACTGCATCCCAGAATCAGAGGGGATGCTCCTGCTCTCTGTCCTGGTTTTCTGACCCTGCTGCTGGGGTGAGGGTGTGAGGATGCCTGGCTGTGGCAGCTCTGCAGCTCAGCAGAGCGAACCTGCTGCAGGGGCAGCAGGGCAGGAACACTGGACCTCAGCATCAGGCTCATGTGGCTGCTTGCAGCTGCAGCTTGGCAAAAACAGTGACAGAAAGATTCTAGTAAATGGGATGAGATCTCCTAGCATTGTCCTTACCTGGCCTCTAACGGTGAATAATCAATGTTATTTTAACTCTCTGGACTGTTGCGGTTTCAGCTGTAGAAGGACAGTAGGCAGAGCAGAGAAGGGATTCTGTGTGGCTCCCGTTAGGACTCATATCTGGAACATTTTCATCACATAAATAACTCTGCTTTTCACCTCAGCTCTGCCTGATCATCAGTAAATAGTGCAGGCTCTGGGTACCCATTGCATGATGCACAGGGGCAGATCTGAGGACAGATAACAGTAGCAGTGACAGGACTGCCCACTTTCTCTCCCTCCAACAGATGGCACAAATACCACTCAAACTCCTCCTGATGTTTGTGGTTCGATTTGTGTACCTGGCATATGTTAGGCAACAAGTGCCTCATCTCATTACTTTATTTCCCAAAGTAATATATATTAGTAATAATGAAAGTAACAATAGCACCTGCACATGGTTGAGGAAGAGTGTGGAATATTTTAGGGTCACAAAATCTTGGTTGAAGGGAAGCAACTGAATTCTAATTCTGGGACAAAACAGGTCATTAAAAACGGTGGATATGTTATTGCCCTGACATATGCTTAAGAAACATGTTAAATTAATTGCACAATCTCTACTTACTAGAGGAGAACTAAACTTCTTGAGTACATTCTTGAACGTGGCATCTTGCTTTGGTTTTGGAAGGTTAGATTTTTATATTTTCAAAGGTAGTCCAAACCCTGTTTAGAAGGTTGTGCTCTGAGATGCCAAACTGTCTCGCATAATAACATTTAACTAGAAGGGGCTAATTTCCTGGCAGACACCAAGGTATGTCAATTCAAGCCCTTGAATATGATATACGAGAACTGAAGCAGACGTGTGATAACTGGACCACACGCATACTGTGGTTGGGTTGCAGACTTTTATTACAGTGACAGTAATCAAAGGAATCAGAACATTTGAAATCATACTGAAAGAGTAGGATTGGATTCAGGGCTGTTCTGCTCAAGGACAATAAGAGACAATATGTAAAATTCCATGAAAGTGACACTTGTATAAATACTACTGGCAACTGTTATAGATGAATTACATTTTTATTCACTACAATACTAATTATGTAAGTTTAAACTACACCATCATCAGCCAATTTGCAATTCAGCTCCTATATGTAACACAACGTTCAAGGCAAGGTCTTTGCTTCAGACCATATTTAAGGTCTTTGCTTCAGACCGTGAGCTGTGAACCAGACAATGTTTTCTTAACTGGCCATGTCAGGGAAGAGTAGTTGCATGAATGTAGCAGATTTGTAGCACGGCCTTTATTACTGACAAGGGATGGATTTGAAATCACTTAACCTATAGTATTTCCTTTTGGCCTACAGGGTGAACATTGTTTTATAGCTTATGTCAGGCTGGCTTGCACTGATACAGCCACCAGCCTGCCTCTGTCACTCTTGAAAAGGAGGTTTTGTGTTTGCTATCATGAGGTTAGGGAGCTATAGGGAATCAAGACTGGAAGGACCTCAAAAAGTTGTGGAGTTCACCTTCTTGCTCTGGGTACATTCTAAAGGAAAATCAGACCTGGCAGGTGGTGAGCTCTGTTGTTTGAGAAAGATGCCGGTGCAGGAGATTAAAAATCCAAGTAGCCTGATATACACTTGTCATTCAAAAGTTTCCCTAAATGTTAATCTGAGTCTAAGTTGCAAATCAAGCCAGCTTCTTCTTGTCCTGTCTTTCCAAAGAGGGAGAACAACAGATTGCTATCTGCTGTAAACAACCTTCTGCATGTCTTCTCTCCTCTCCTCTCCTCTCCTCTCCTCTCCTCTCCTCTCCTCTCCTCTCCTCTCCTCTCCTCTCCTCTCCTCTCCTCTCCTCTCCTCTCCTCTCCTCTCCTCTCCTCTCCTCTCCTCTCCTCTCCTCTCCTCTCCTCTCCTCTCCTCTCCTCTCCTCTCCTCTCCTCTCCTCTCCTCTCCCCTCTTCGGTTACTTAAAATTTTAAAGTGTGTTCCATATCTCACTGTTGAAGGAATTAACTGCATCCCACAACAGACCCTTGAATAGTAGCTTTCTTTTCTCCCTTGGTGTTCCCTTCTAATTTGACAGGGACTGTTGATAATAATTTTCCTGAGCAGTGAAGCACCTGGGGAAGTCAGGCTCTCAACTCTGGAGAGCAGCAGT
Source organism: Cuculus canorus (assembly GCF_017976375.1). Lineage (NCBI taxonomy): Eukaryota > Metazoa > Chordata > Aves > Cuculiformes > Cuculidae > Cuculus > Cuculus canorus. Next base: position 59,668,276 of record NC_071403.1, on the reverse strand, counting down.
CTTTCCAGCTGCTCACAGTAATGCAAGAATAAACAGCTGGGCAGGCAGGACAGGCAGACATTTATGATAAATACCAGCCTCTCTTGCTCTGCAAACATAGTAGGACGTTCTAGATGTTGCGTGCACTCAATGCAAAGTAGAGCATCCAATTCCTCTCTTACAGTGAACTAAACGTGAAGTATTGAATATAAACATTAGAGTCTCAGCCCAGTCTTTAAAAAACAGTAAAATCCTTTGACATGTGACTCTAAATTAGAGGCTTACTCTGCAATATCTTGAGGAAACTCAAATTTAGAGAAGAAATAAATGATGAATATTGGTGCCAGTCAGTACTTGCCTGCATCCCTAACAGAGATTTAAATGCTGATTTGTCTACACTCTGAATGAAGCTCTAACGATGCAGCTATTAAGGACACCTCTACACAATGTTATTCTTATATGTATATTAAATGTCCTGCCCATTAAATGTACACACTAACAGAGACATACACACAGCTATATGTATAAGCTTCATCTTTTTTCTTGGGATAGTCTGCTAAGAATGCTATGGAATCTGTAACATCCTCTTTAATATTTGTAGGGGTTTTTTTAAACTATTTTTCTGTTTGTTTGCTTATAACCTATCTTGTAAAAAAAACATCTGTTATTTCTTAAATTCAGCCTTCTCTGTTGGAGGTGTGTATTTTGCTAGTGGGTTGTGACTACACTATCCTTTGTGCTAGCAAAATATACACTTCTCTGTGATGCTAAGCAAACGGAAGAGCATCTAAATTGAGACATAGTCTTCTGAAAAGAAATAAACTGAGGAATTTGCAACAGATTTTTCTTTCAGAGAATACTGTAAATGTATCTCAACTTCAATATCGTAAGAAAGTTTTTTAGTTGTTAGCCGCTATTAACAAATTCTCCTTTCACTTGGGTATGACACAACCAGAGAAATGAAACTGAAGCATGTAGTTAATTAAAGACTAAATGAAATGTTGAGAAATGGTTCAAGCAAGCCTGAATGGCTCCTGTGTAGGACGGGTTGTTAATGCTTGAGTCATGCTTTATACACACCAACTGAGACTGCATCAGTTTTAACAAAAAAATCCGTAGACCTATGTTATTTTTCATTAGGACTGATAACAGCAAAAATGATCTTGGCACAGGACATTTTCTGGAGAATAACACCGAAGATGGGTTAATAGTCCTTGACTGCACCTTCAGATCCTCTCAAATGGTTATTAACCTTGAGGGGCAAAACTACGCCTCCATGGTGACTCTTAGACAATGTTTTAATCAATTTGGGTTTAGACATACCGATAGCTAAATATGTCACTCATAAATTCTCCTATTACCATGTAAATAATTTAAAATATTAAGTAGCAATGTTATGATAGATATTACATGCCCACCTCAGGGCCCCGTGATCCCCATTACAACTGTTTTCCACTTTTTAAAGACGTTTTTCTCTTTCTCTCCCATGTACACAGAAGAGATGATGCTGTGAAACCTTGTGTGCGGGGATTGTTTAAAGTCTGGCCACAAATGCTGAGCTGCAGACGTGATGATGGTTGCTATTCTGTCTTTCCTTTCTTTTCCTGCTGCTCTTCTTTGCTGTGGTGTATTTGATTTGATATGTGCAACTTTCTCTTTCTGAGGACTCTGTAATATTCAAGTGTCTGTACTGTGCATCTCTGAAGGAGAGTTGTAGACCACACGTATTTTTCCTGTGATGTCTTCTGCCTGTGACTGCATCCATTTTTTTTTAATGGCACAAAGACCACCTAAAGATTTTAAACTGGTTAATAGTTAAGGGTTTCACTTTTTCTGACACGGGAATGAAGACTACTGTTTACTTTCTTTTTTAGAAAAATATGACAAAATCTTTGAAGGTTCTGAACAGAGGTGCTGCATAAAGAGGTCACTGGTGCTGAATTATAGACTCTGTCTTATTGTATGTATGATACTGCTGATGGTAAACCAAGGGTCACTAGGTTTGGAGCAGATCACAGAAAAGCACTTCACCTCACGCTGTCTTTCCTACACGTGCCTCGGTTCATCCCAAGTCTATAAGTATCCATAGCTCCAGAGAGGTGGTGCTGGATTGCTTCTTACCAACAGTGAGCTGACAGGGAACCTTACTTCTCCGCCTGCCTTCAAAATTAAAGTGCCACAAAAGTAACTGATGCCATGGAGGAGTCCAGAGCTGTGTTCATACGAAGTATGTCAATTTTCTAAAACCAGTGAGGGTCCCTGCCATGGGCTCCCCTTTTGCAAGAATGGGCTACCTCATGACAAGAAGGTAAGATGCATGCTTCAGATATGTGAAAGCTATTAGCACTCACATCCACGGGAACTACTGTAAAGCTATTTCTTCTCTGTCGGGCAATTTATAAATGACCGAGTTCTCACCCAATTTCAGTCAGTAGTTAAGATTTTCATGAGTGGAACTTTGGTCCACAGCTTTTGATTTTCATGTTATGTATTTTTGTGACTTTGTATACCAATAAAATATGTCTGTCTGCTCCAAATTTCTTGTTGTTGTGACGGCGTGAGTAGATTAAGAGAAAGAAAATATTTTGTAGTCCATTTCAGTATGAAAACTATGACTAAAATATTGATCAATAATGTATACGAAGCCATTGTATTGGCTTTGTATTTGTGCAATGATAATAACATTTTTGATAAATGCCTTCATTATCCAGACTCAATTACTGTCATTCAATTAATCAGATTTTCTAGTTAGCACATTACACGGAGAATGCAGCCCCTGCCTCATTATATACACACAAATGACTGAAAATAACTTGATGGTTTGAGATCCATGTGTCAGTATCTGTCAAATTGTCAACTAATTTTAAATTTTAATTAGTTGCATTTTTTTTTAAGGCTTTCAATGCTTTCACTTCAGACAGAGCTGAGGGTTTTGCCAGCCTTGGGCTGCAGATTCACTCTGTACCCATTTCGCTCCAATGTCACCAAGCTTGGTGTAACCACAGCAGGATCTACCCTGAAGGGTATGCTGAGCTCTGAGCAGCTTACGTGGCTGGGGACAGCACAAAGACCTTGTGATGCACCAGCTGGAGACGGAGAGCAGATGGACATCAGCATAGCTGGCATGGCCTCTCCAGGGGAAAATTGTTCCAAAATGCTCTGCCCAGGTGTGAAAAGAGCACCCATGTGGCAGTAAATTTTCAAGAGGAGCCACAGTGAGGCCAAGCCTTAAATACTGTGTTCAGTTTTGGGTCCATGACTGCAAGAAAGACATTAAGCAGCTGGAGTGTGTGCAAAGAAGAGCAAATGAAGTTGGTGAAGAGTCTGGAGCACAAGTCTTATGACTTGCAGCTGAGAGAACTGGGGTTGTTTAGTCTGGAGAAAAGGAGGCTGAAGGGAGACCTTATCACTCTCTATGACTATTGGAAAGGAGGTTGTAGTGAGTTGGGTTTTGGTCTCTTTTCTCAAGTAACCAGTTATAGGAGGAGAGGAAACGGCCTCAAGTTGTGCCAGGAGAGGCTTAGAGTGGGTTTTAGGAAATAATTCTTGACTAAAGGGTCAAGAATTGGAACAGGCTTCCCAGGGAAGTCGTTGAATCACCATCCCTGGGAGTATTTAAAAGATATGTAGATGTGGTGCTTAGGGACGTGGTTTAGTGATGAACTTGGCAGTGTTAAGAGTTCAACTTCAGGATCTTAAAGGTCTTTTCCAACTTGAACCACTCTATGATTCTATGTGGATGCATGTCATTTCCATGGTGTTCACAGGGAATATTTTGTAAAGTTAAAATCTTAATCCTGGCTTTACTTCAGTAAAGGGTCTCTAATGTGCATTTTGTGTGTTAGCAAGCTTCCTGACTATTAATGTGATTGAGTTTTAGTAGCACTGGCGTTCATAACAATAGTGAGAGGAAAGTGACAACAGTGACCTTGGGGTAACAATAACCTTGCAAGCACATAATGCCATTTATCACTGCGTAGCTTCTTTCATTAGGACATCTGAAGCTGCTTCACAAAGATAGTCGTTTGCAGCACTGACACAGCGAAGGTCTAATCCATTACTGGGACACTGTGATGGTATCACAATGCAAATGATTATCACCATACAGTCCCCATATTGGTACATTTTGATGTCTTTTGTTGAGGAAATAATCTAATTAATATTTTTGATAGTTTTCATCTTTAATCCCTGCTATTATCTTCTGCTGATATCTATCCATCTGCTTTCCTAAGCATCACATCATCTATTTCATTGTGTGTATAAACAGTTCCCTTTTTAAAACAGTGAGGTGTTTTGTTTTTTTGTAATATCGAATTAATTTCTGCAGAAGAGCCAGGCAAAAGGTAGATTCTCATTTGGTGTATAAATAAACATAGCAATAAACATAGCTGTTATATTCTGCCTTCAAGGAGTTTACAAATGAAACCTGCTAGCGGTCAGTGCATATGCAATGCTGTGAACTACTTGGTAATCGCTCTGTATCACAGGAAGATAAAATACTGAATTTGCTGTCTCAAGATTTACACCAATTTATTTTTCAAATCCTATTGAATGCCTACTAAGGTCCATACAGTCATCTGGAAACAGCCTTATTGCAGACCCGTGACCGTTATAAAAGCTACTCTATATTTTATTTCCCTTTATTTTATGGTTAATAGATTCCCATTATTTTATTTATTCAGCCCCATCTCACAGATTGCTCACCTGCATCCATCTCTGTGGCAGCAGCAACCTTGACACTCATGACAGCCAGAGGCCAAGGACTTTTTCAGATTAAGTATATGAGTACCTGTGGTGAACCCAAGATGAATGCACATTGTGTGTTGCGCGTGTCAGCTGCAGCCTTGGCAGGCATTTAGCACTGGCAATGGGAGCAGAAGGGGCTCAGTCTCTGCAAGGGTGTGCTCAATGTCTGGTGAGGTGCGGTGTTGGTGGGGAGAGCACATGGTTCAGCATGTGGTGCTGTGCCCAGGAATGAGGTACCTGCCCACCACGGTGGCAGCCCTTGGTGTACTCCAGCTGGATTGTGATTAACATCTCGATCAGGCAGCATCTGAGTCTCAGGCAGAGGGCTAGGAGTGGGGATTAAAAAGCATTTTATTTCTCTCTTTTCTTTTCCTAAATGAGTCTAGAATGTGTGTTAATGCAGAGCAGGTGAGCAAACGGGTACGTGGCACACGGCACACATGCTCCGATATATCACTTCTAATTATCACTTTTAATTTACACTTCCTGGCAGCATTTGTTTATTCTTGATCAAGAATATCTGCTAACACATTGCCAATACAGAAGGCCACCTTTTCAGAAAGGCAAATCTTTTCAGAGACAACTAAAAGGGATCAAATGGAAACTAGGCATCCTGATCCCTTCAGCAGCTTTGCACACTGAGACTGGATGTATCCTTGTGTGCCTGCCGAGGCTCTCCATTCAGTGTCACAGGGAGCACCGTATGGAGCAGTCATGGTGCAATCTGCATTAATGGGGCAGTGGTCTCTGCATAAAATGTGATTCAGATATTGCTGAAACCCACCACTATTTCCCACATGCCTGATTCAGCCCGGCCCTCCAGCATTTGCTGCGGGCTGTGTCCAAGCCCTCCCGGCACAGTGATGAATACACCACCAGGAGCCGAGCGAGCTGCATCTCCCTCCCTGCCTCTCTCTGCCAGCTGCATGGTGACACAGATCTATGAACTGAGGGCTTGTTCCAGTGGTGGGGGCCTCCTGGCTTTTCCCAAGGCTCTCCACCAGTATGGCATAGCATGAGCACCAGAGACCGTCATCTTGTGTACCTGCATGGCTTTGGCAGACCTGTTTGAAAGGTGGCCTGGGCTGAACCACAGGCACACAGTGCTGCCAGAGAACGGCTGTTGTTGCCTGGCCCTTGGTCCCAGGCAGGCTGCTGTCCTGTCTGTGATGTAATATCCATTACAACTATTACCACTGGGCAGGCTCACAACATGATAGAGTTTAACAGCTTCAGTTGTTTGTCTTTCACAGCAAGCTGCACATCCGAAACAGGGTGATTAGGGCAGGACTGAGTGTAACTTAGGGCCAGTGAAGGGTTGCCTTGTTTCATAGGATGCCCACATAAAAGGGAGCTTTTACAATGCGACTATAGTAACATTTGCACAGCCATGCTTAATCTGACAGTTATTTATTGCGTTGGGTTAGATAAAACCTCTATGCAGAAAGGATTGCAAGACCTGAACTCAATATGTGCCAAAATTCACAGATGGCCCTTTTCTCAGCCGGGCGGACTTGAGAAGCACGAAAGAAACTGTCGGCACCCACAGGATTGCAGAGCCTATACCTGCTCCATAGCTGCTGCTTGTGCCTGGCACCTGCAGCCTCACTCCGATAGGCAAATGGGACAGGGAACTGAAATGGTGACAGACAGGAGACTAGCAGTTGCCCACCTCACAGCAGCAGGATCAGCCTGGGAGTCCTCAGAGAGAGACGAGCTGTGGATCCAAGCAATAAATAACAGAGCTGGGGAGCAAAATACAATAAAACGTGTATATCCGCCCTGATAATGCAATCTCCCATAAATGCATTCTCCAGTGTGGGTTGCATAACCAAGAGCTGGATTGGCAAAAATCTTCAGATGACAGGAAAATATCTATGGAGGCAGTTGTGCTGGGAGATGGGGTCTGGAGCCATTGCGGAATTTGAATTCAATTAATCTGCACATATTTTTTATAGAAGACATTCCCTGTGATCTTTTGAAATGAGACATTTGAGTTTTCCATTGTAAACAATGGTTTCCTTTAAGAGTTTCCATAACATTCAATGGGCTATCCCCATTGCCCATAGCCTAAAGACAGCTTTGTCTGTTTTCTTTAATTTTCTCAGAAAACTAAAACTTTTAATTTTTGCACAGCACAAAATAATTATTTTTGAGGTAGTGAACTGCTGTCCCAATTACATAGATAATGGTTAAAGCCCAGTTGGGGCTGAGGCACGGTTTTGGAAAATGAATGCTGATCCTCACAGAGTTACGGGAAGAGAGATTAATCCTTCTGCTAGAGGGAAAAAGAGGACAGCAGAACCTAAAATCAACAGAATACTTTAAAACACTCAGAGGATTTTGTCTATGTAATTTCATGCACACGCTTTTAATTCACACATGGTCTTATCTAAAGTTCATATCTGAAAAATAAATGGAGGCATTTTCCCTTGAAGAAAAGCAGTAGAGAGAACTTTAGTGTTTCTTGACCAGAAACTGCCATCGCTTGGACTGAAGCACACTGTGGTCAAGGGCTCTGCTTGTGTTGCAATGAGTCACTGACAATCCCAAATGTAACACTCACACTGCTGTTGGTGGCCTTGGCACTCAGTTGATCCAACCCACCTGCCTCTAACCCAACTGCTCTTCTGGGCATGTGAGCTGAAATTTCTGCATCTGGATATCTGAACTAATCAGATTAATATCTTCATTAGCAAGATATAGTGTTTTGGTATTAATTGCTGATAAACAAAATTTCTGCTCCAATGATGTTAGGAATTAAATTTCTCTATGAAACCATCCAAGAGGACCTAAAGCTGTGAAACAGGTAAGGAATGTGAAGGATGTGACAAGGCAGAGGGTAGCTTGCAGGTGGAATTAACAATGAATATTTGACTTTCATCCTTCTCCACAGGCAATTGCACATACATGCTAATGCTTGGCAAGCGCACATGGTCATGCTAAATAAGATGCCAGATGTTCCTGGTGGCCCACAAACCCTCTTCAGCCCTTAATGCCAATGCAGCAGGTTGTTCTCCTTGTACAACGTTCCATGTAATGTACCTGTTCAGGGATCTGAACGGGCTGGACTGATGGGCTGTGGCCAATGGGATCAGGTTTAACAAGGCCCAATGCCAAGTCCTGCACTTGGGACACAACAGCCCCGTGCAGCACTACAGGCTTTGGGAAGAGTGGCTGGAAAGCTGCCTGGAGGAGAAGGACCCTGGAGGTGTTGGTTGACAGTGGCTGAACATGAGCCAGCAGTGTGCCTAGGTGGCCAAGAAGGCCAATAGTATCTTGGCTTGTATCAGGAACAGTGTGGTCAGCAGGACGAGGGAAGTCATTCTGCCCCTGTACTTGGCATTGAATTCTGCATTCAGTTTTGGACCCCTCACTACAAGAAAGGCATTGAGGTTCAGTAGCCTGTCCAAAGAAGGGCGACGAAGCTGGTGAAGGGGCTGGAGAACAAGTCTTATGAGGAGCAGCTGAGGGAACTGGGGTTGTTTAGCTTGGAGAAGAGGAGGCTGGTTGGAGATCTTCTCACTGTCTACAACTCCCTGAAAGGATGTTGCAGAGAGACAGGTGTTGGTCTCTCCTCCCAAGTCATAGGTGGTAGGATGGGAGTGAATGGCCTCAAGTTGCACCAGGGGAGGTTCAGTTTGGACATCAGAAAAACTTCTTCACTGAAAGGCTTATCAAATGTTGAAACAGGCTGCCCGGGCAGCATCATCCCTGGAGGTGTTTAAAAGATGGGTAGATGAAGGGCTTAGGGATATGATTTAGTAGTGGACAAGTATAGTTGGGCTTGATGATCTCAAAGGTCTTTTCCAACCTAGGAATTCTATGATTCTGTGATTCCCATCGAGACATTGGAAAGTTTCATGGCTTTTTGGCCATAAAGACAAAGTCCTTTCCCTCTGATATCCCATCCCCAAAGAGTGATTTTTCACTTTGTGGTTCTCATTCTGCAGTTTTCAAGCAAACCTCATGTTTAAAAACAGACAATAAGCTCACCACACAGACAACTAAGCATCTTTGAATAAAATATAGTTATTCTGCCAATATCTGACATCAGACAAACTCATTTTGTTTTATCCAGTTTTGTGTCAAAAACATACTGAACCTGATGCTTGCAAAACCACCGTTAGCAAGCCCATGTTTGCCCTAAGGCTGCTGGGGCCTCTGGGATCACATGTAGAGTGCTTTGAGACAAGGAGTTATGCAAGTGCATAGTATGCATGAAACTACCATGAGGGAATGAGGGTCTCCAGGCTGCATTTCCACAACACAATTTCTTTTTATTCATGACAATAACATAAGCCTCCCTGATTAAGCATGTTGTTGCTCAAACACATGGTTTCCTTCTCTTGGTAGATGGAGTGAACCACATAGAGTGTCATCTGAAAGCCACAGGAGAATAATACGGTTGCCCTAGATTTATCTTTGTAATATTGCATATTGCTTGAGTACTAAATATGCAGAGGAGGACTGTATGTATAGAAGTGCATTGCAACATATAGCTGTACCGTGGACTTCGTGTTGTTTAATTAAAAAAAAAACAAGCCATCCGTCAAACTCCCTTTAGGCCCAAAGTGGGCAGAAGAAAAGAAAGAAAGAAAAAAATGTTGAGTCTATTGTATTTTCAAAGCGTTTACCCTTTCAAAACTGAATGTCATCAGTTGGATCAATTCCACCAATACTTGGACGGAAGGAAGCTTTCCAGCACTGCTGAGTGGCTTTCACAGCAGCTGTGATCAAGATGGTTTGGACGGTTTGTTGTTGTGTTTTTTCATTTTATTTCCTTGCTCTGTAATAATCATTGATTTAAATATTAATAAAGACCTGATGTTTGTCTTGTCTTTGTAATATTTTGCACAGAATGAATTTTTCTCTCAATAAAATGAACAGCACATGAGAATGTAGAAGTGGGTGTCCTGACTGTTATTGGATTCCTTATAATAAACAGAAAAGGTAAGGACAAAAAAAAAGTTTGCCTCTTAGCTCACTCATGTCAAAAGGACCATCTAGCAACCTGCACGATTTGGATGAGGGGTTCAGATGGTGGATGAATAGAGGGTGTTTCCTGGTCACCCAGAGAGGTGGTGCTGGGCCCAGTGGTGCCTGCTACTGCTCATCAGGGATGGGTCCAGCCCAAGAAGTAGCAGCAGGGTCAGCTCTAGCTAAGCCTGTGAGAAATGCCAGAGGCTCCTGAGGCCGATCGCACGACCTGACCACCCTCAGTGGCAACTGAGGACGCAGCCATGGCTGTATTGCATGCTTGGACTGGCTTGGAGGCACAGCTGATGCATTTCCCAAACAAACTTCCAGTGCCTTGGAGGTAGATATCATAAGCACAAAATGCGCTCATTGGCAACTCTTCTGGAAAGATACAGAGTGGCTTCCTGCTAGCTTCTCTTGATCTGGCCATATTGCTGTTGCTCTGATGAGATTTCCACACTGATGCTTCGTTCATGCTGAATACAAACAGTGGCACACGATGTGTGGTCCAAGGAGATCTGAGCAAGTGAGCACTGAACCAAATCTGGGATGGATTAGGGCCTGTTATGGGATGTACATTGATGTTACATTTGTGTTGCAGTGCTGTAACATTTGAATCATGATGTCGTGATATGCAAGATAAAGTCTGGGGGGCCCCTTTATAGTAAGATCTTTATGGCTCTGGCACTGCACATTGAAAAGCTGCAGAGATGAGAGGGAGCTGTAAGCGGGAAAGAAAAGCCATTAAATGAAAGCTCTTAGACTGGTGTTTAACATGAAAGACTCATCAGACTGTGTCACGTATTTGTAAGGCAATTAGAAATGGGCATGAACCACAACTCCCAGTTCCAAATACCTTCACTCAGAGTGACATAGAGCCAGATTTACCGTGTAAACACAGTTCTGCTCAGGGTCTTCCAGTCTTCACCTCTGTTTTGGCCTTGTGGAAAACCCACCCTCTCCAAACAGCAGTGAGGAAATTGAGTTTTAGCACAACAGGCTGCAAAGTCCTCATTGAGCAGAGGTTTGCTGAGGAGCAGCCCATGACCCTGAAGGCAACCAGACAACATCTCCGAGTGCTCCAATGGAGATAAATGGAGGTGAATCGAGGTTATTCACCTGTTTCTGCCAGACTCCTCAGCCACAGCCCTAGGTTTATACACTTGATGATTCCTGCTGTGCCACTGTCTGGATGCAAAAGCTAGCATCACATCAGGTGATCTAGAAGGACGTGGTCTCTACTTGAGCTGTCCTGGTGTGAGCTGACAGCAGCTCCCTGTGTGTCGCTAAGCCTACCTTGGTACAAAATAAGTATAAAAAAAGTGCAGCAAATCTGGACCTAAAAGCCAAAATCCACAAATGTAATAATTTGCCAAAATTCAGTGAATTTTAGTTTTGAATTTCTATTTTAGGAAAAACTGCAAATGAGAATGAGATAACTTGGAAAGCTTGCTCTACCGGACTGTAATTATTTTTGCTTTTAATTTCTAACAGCTGTTATTTTCCTTGGTTTTATTCTGCCACTTATTCCCATGATGGGACTGCAATGATGTGGGGTTGATTTTTTTATGATGACTGTACCACCATGACTGCGGTTGCATTGCAGGATTGTACGTTAGAACAGTAGCAGCAATGCCGTAGCTATTTGTGATCCCTGCTTGACACGGATTTGTTCTAAAGCAAAAGGGCAAAGTCCAGAAGACTTTTGTGCATCCTTGAGTGAACTGCTGATAACCAATCCAACACCGCTATTATTTGTACTTCAGCTGCATTTACAGACCGAGTCAAGGGTCAGGTCAGAGAGTACTAATCAGGATACAGATATGGAACAAAGACAGCCCTTCCTTTCCACAGTTTGTACTCCAGAGGCCATGTCCTGGGTGAGCTGGAATATCTCCATAGGCCCACGGATTTCAGCCAAGCAGTGCTCTTTTACTGTGAATGAAGGTCTGGCTGTTGGAAATCAGACATGTCAGGTGGATAAAACACAGACACATATGAAGTGGCAGATGTGGGCTGGGAGGATGAGGAAGAAGCCCTGAGCAGAAAGGCATACCATCCGTCCAGCTCAGTGCACACCAATGCCAGGTGATGTTAAATGGGTCATTGCTTTTCCTGACTACATGAAATGCCCACATCTCATGTGCAGGTACTTCTGGAGCACTCTTGTCCTGGAGAGACTCAGCTTTGGGAACCAAAAGATATCTTCTAATCTTCCATTGGGTACCCTCTGTGCTTGTCATCTGTGCCAGCTCAAAGTGCCTAAATGAGATGTACATAAAATGCTAGCAGTCTCTGTTGCTTGAGTTTAGTAATGTTTGCTACCCCTTTGAACAGGTTTAAATAACTGTGTAACACACAAGGTAAAGGAAACTGAGCTTCACACAGGGTGCTTTGATGCCTTTACTGGATAAATCTCAGTTTCTCTGGCTTATGATCACCTTCTTTAACAGCATCAATCAGTGTCTGCTGTGGAATCACCGGTTTTGAAAATATTCAGAAAAAATTATGCATCGTTGCTATGAGTAGTGCTCAGCCAGCTCTCCACCAAGGAAGCTACCTGATCCTTCACACCAGCCAGCCAGCTGCCCTGCCCACCTGCTGGCTACCCTGCTACCTTGGCAAGAGCTCATCTAATCAGCCTTGCTTTATCCTGTGTCTGCACTGAGTACCTTCATTCTATGCTCATAAAGGCCTCATAGCGTTTTATTACTGCTCTCCCACTGCCCTCTGTCACTCCGTTGCAGCACCTCAACTCTTCCTGCTGCATTTCCATTGCTCTCTGTTATCACCGTGCAAGCTCTTCTGTTCTGTCTCCAGTTGAGTTAGCGTCTCTCTGCATTATTTGATGCTTTTCTCTCTACCTTCCTCTAACTTTCGCCCTGCTTTCCCTTCTCCCCCCATTTACATGAAACATTTCCTGATCCATTGCTTAGTGTTCCCTATTGTACTCCATCCCATGACTCACTGCACGGGAAAGCTCAGTTGTTTGCTCTGGATATTCTGGAGGGCAGGGGCTGAGGTCTGGCAGGGTGAGAGAGGTTTCCAGAAATTTTGAGGGAGGTGAGATCCGTGTTCACTTTCAAGCCTTGCCAGGTGATATTCTTGAAAGCAGTCTATCGCTCCTGCTAGTTTGTTATTCCTGGTCTTCTCTCAGAATTTGGAATTTCCTGCTCCCCACTCCCCTGGGAAGAAATATCCAGCATGGCGCAACAAACCAAGAAGGCTCAGGTTTGGCTTTCTCTTTTCAAACTCTTGTCTTTCCGCATCTGTAAAATACTTTCAGATGGCAATTTCCCTATCCCTGTAGCGATGCAACATTGTGATCATGGTGGTGGCCAGGAGGAAGGGGGAGACCCTGACTTCATTTGGTCATGGTCAGTTATGACACTGGTGGTTGTGGTGGGAAGTCCAGGTATAAATCCCTGATTTCTCAGTCAGGAGTGATCTAAAACAAAAAACTTTGCCCCAGACCCAGCAGCACAGGGGATCTAAACATGTAAAAGTAGTCTTTACATGTGCTGGGAACAGCTGCCCTGCTGTAGGAAGGGCCATGTGCAGTGCCCAGGCACTTAGGTCTCTGCTTTCTGCATCCTGCAGGAGAAGGATGACTGGCTTCCCTGGTGGAAAGCCTATTCTGGCATTGTCAAGGTTGCAGAGTTCCTACATGGCTTGTCATTTCTACTCTGGAGAGGAAGGGGTGCCTCAGACAGAACAGGGAGAGAATAAAGGGCTTTAAAAATAAAATGTTGTGACATTTATTCAGAAATGTGGAGGGAGCGGAAGCACGTTTCCACATATTGCCCAACTTCCCGATTTGGGCAGTTCTTTTTGGCAAGCCCCAGGCGGATGGAAATTTGCAGTGCTTTGTGTGTCAGCAACCCACGGCACCCTCCCCTCTGTGACCTCTTCCTCCTCTGTTCCGTATGCTGAGCCATGGGGACAGCAGGAGCTGGAGACTGGGCTGCCCTGGGACTTTTCCAATTCATAAAAATGTGTTGCTGTTGCCTGGATGAAGGAGGGGAAGGAGGTCCAGGAAGGGAAGGGAATCCCCTGGACTCAGCAAGTTCCTACTCCTGCTCTTGTCAACCACGTTAGCAGTCCTCTGACTTCAGTGGGAGTTAGATTAATTGCCTGGTCCACAGCTCCAAGATGCTCACTGGGCACTGCAACACCAAACCTGAGATCTGGAATGCTCAGAGCAGAACTGTACTCTTTCCCTGGTAGTGAAACCTCTGTTATTTGTGTCAGACAGCTGTCCCAAGTGGCCCTGGCCCCGCGTTGCCTGATGCTGTGCAAAGATCTAGAGCACGTCCCTGCCCCAAGGAGTTTTTCTTACAAACATCACAGGTTATCTTTTAGGAAGAGCTGAGACTGAGAGGAGTAGAGAGAAAAATAGTGACCTCCTCACAGTCAGGTTTTGAGGTCAACTGCTCCGAGGTTTTCTTAACCTAGGAGGTGCCAGTGAAACAAGAGTGCATTGGAAGATATGGGGATAAGGCTGGGATATGGCTGTCAAAGAAACTGACTTCCTTGCTTCAAGAATGTCATATTCAACTAGTAAGGAAAAGACTGCAGGCCTGCCTGCTCTCTCACTCAAATAAAAAAAAAAGAAGAGAGGGGAAGGGAAGGGAAGGGAAGGGAAGGGAAGGGAAGGGAAGGGAAGGGAAGGGAAGGGAAGGGAAGGGAAGGGAAGGGAAGGGAAGGGAAGGGAAGGGAAGGGAAGGGAAGGGAAGGGAAGGGAAGGGAAGGGAAGGGAAGGGAAGGGAAGGGAAGGGAAGGGAAGGGAAGGGAAGGGAAGGGAAGGGAAGGGAAGGGAAGGGAAGGGAAGGGAAGGGAAGGGAAGGGAAGGGAGCCATTGTAAGCTACCATCAGCTTTAGTTGAGCACATTGGTAGGAGGAGTTCCTTTAGGTATACATGTCAATTTTAAATGGGTCACTCAGAAATGGCCCATTCAGAGCAAACAACCACCTCAGAAAATGTCCCAATATGACCTTGGGACATGGAAATATAAATACATCAATTTTTCAGAAGCAAGAAACAGTGGTGTTCAGAGTAAGGTCATCAGTTTGCTCTCCTGCGGAGCTGTGCCTTGTTCTGAGGAATGTTCCTCTGACCTGTGTGTCTGTAGTACAGAGAAACCAGAACTGGTACCACAAGGCACAGGGAGTGCTACAGCAGCATCCATATAACCATCCCTCTGCTCCTGAATGGGCCACCGTCCCTCAATAGCATGGCATTACACAGCAGCGGGGCACGGCCCCTGGCAGCCACCAAGCCCAACTGGAACGTGTAAATTCACAAGGGAGGTCTCTGTAGAAGTGGGAATGAACCCAGTAGCTCTGGGGCGGGATCAAACAACTAAATTTGCCCTCTTACTGAGTAAAGAAGCACTGAGAGGAGCTGCACATCTTTTTCTGCTGCTTGGATAGTAGGACTGGGAAATGAAAATAAAGTTTTCCTGCAGAAGTAAAACTGGATTGTCCCAAGCTGACAATTATACTCTGGAATGTGGTACCATTTGATCCCTGCACTTGACTTAAACACCCACCCTTTGATCATGTGAATATTCTTCAGGCAAAGCAATGGTATTAATTTTAGGGTTCTTTTTGTTTTTTGTTTTAATCAGTCAGTCAGACTGAAGTGCAGATTAAATGCAGATGCTTGCATGGTTTTTCGACTTCTAGAGCCTAAAGACTATTATATTTACAGCACTTTCTTCTTTTAAGAGAGTTGACACTCCCAATCTGTTTGAAATCCAAGGGTACAAGGCTCTCTGTGAGCATGCCTGATGTTCAGAAAGGCAGAAGTTGTTAGATTGCTGCAGCCAGGCAGAAGCTGTGCACCAACCAACAGACACTGTTTCAGTCTCTCTGATTCACTCTGCCAAGCGCTTATCCTCCTTACCATGGAGTTCTGGGTCCTTCTTGAGCTGAGACCCACATTTGTGTCCATAAATACATAGCAATGTGCCCGTGCCTGACAAGTGCCTGCAGGAAGCTGTCGTCACTGAGTCTTGGTTCCCAGTGAGCTCCCAGTAGTCTCAGCAAGCGCAGCCGTGTTCTAGAGATGAAAGGCTGGTGCACGCTGCACTGCAAACGATGGACTCTGTGAGCTGTGCTTTCCCACACGAAGCATGCAAACGGGAAGGTAACGTGCCTTGGTGAACAAGATGAGAAATATTTAAACCACATTCTGAACTGATCTGCTCTGTGACCCTGCACTTTTCAGGCCTTGGTTCCTACCACATTCACTCAAATTACTTCACATGTGATGTGATGCTGACTCTTATTATGCTCTTACACTACACACCAGTTCCTTGGCCACCCCAGGGAGGGTGGTGGCAGACAGAATCCCCAGGGACGAGAAGAAGAGCAGAAGGAACTGCTTCAGGCTGTGCAATGGGGACTCGCAGCCTTCTTTATCCTGTGGCTGTTGCTACAAGCTGGTTCCCTCTGATCTCCTGCACTGTACCCTGATCCTGCAGGGCTCATGAGGCATTGCTGGTTATCTTGGACTCATGGTGGACCCATAGCTGACGTACTTAGTTTTGAACTGCAACATAAAAATCCAGACTACAAAGGGTTGATGTGTCCAAGGAAAACAAAGACAGCAACATTTGCATGCTTTAAACAGCTACGAATGAACTGTGCTGTACGAGAGTTAAGTATTCTCACGAGAAGACAGATATGGCTTTCCATCATTGCTTAGAGTTTCCATCCAGGCCAGTGTACACAGAAGCTGCCTGAGGAACCACTTCAGACTCACGGTCTGTGTGCTGGAAATGATCTCAATGGTGGTGTGGCAGGACTTGCTGCTGCACAGCAGAACTTTCTCCAGACACTCTATAGTGATGTTTAAAGCTCACACATTTCAATAGCTAGTTAGCTGTCTAGATGGGTAGTTACTTAATCTCCAACTAAAGACCCAGCCAAATCAGATATAGAAGATAACAGATCTTATAAAATGAGAAACAACAATTCTGATACAGTGGTAGGGCAGTTTGAGCTGTCCCTCTCCTCTCAAGTGATGGACCCTAGGTACTGTTTATGACTACAGGAGAGTCCTGACCACCAGATCTCACTCTCCCCTGGCATTCCCTTATCCTCAGATCCTCTGTGAGTTGATGACCCATTCCCTTTCTCTTTAATCTCTTCAGCAAGAGTATAATTCATTGTGAGGGTGGTAAAATGGGCTTAGCATGTACATGAAGCCACAAGGGAGTTACCATTTCACAGAAGTTTAATCCCTACTGTATGACTGAGTATAGGAGGGGAAAAAAAGGGTCTGGGAGACAGATGCTTTTAAGGAGCAGCATCTGCCTTATAAATCTATAAAAGGCACCCAAATGTCCCTGGAAAATGTTCCCACTGCTCCTTAATCAGAATGTATTCTTCTTTTTCAAGCCATCTGGGACAGGCATGTTGTCCATTCCCACCTCACCAAAGCAGAATTGTCATCGCTATAGTTCAGTACGTTCCCTCTTCGGTGGCTTGTTTTGTACGTGATGATGAAGATGAATTAAACAGTTGGTAAAAAATTTGGAGTAATTCTGTCCAAATTCTGTAGAAGGACATTATGTGCAAGAATAAAAGCAAATGTCAGCCAACACCAACTTTGAAATAATGCTACTCTATTTATAGGATAACATGTATTAACACCCTGTTCTACCCTTGGATGAATTTTATCTTTGTGCCAATACACTGATTATAATTGAGGTATTTTTTTTTCACACTATGAGCAGAATTCTTCCATCCTAGATTACTCTACAAGTTTAGAACATGCTGAACTGTTATACTTAGAAGTAGGAGTAATGATATCTCTGCATACACATTCAATTCTATTAATGCAAAAAATGTGATACTTGGTAACTAGGTCTTTGTGCTTTCTGTTGTGTGGGAAGAACTGGGTGTTGTTATGGCTCAATAGCGCTCACAGAGCTGTTTTAAGCTCCGATTTCTTTCATATTTTTTCTTACAGATCTCACTAACAGAGTAACCCTAATGCAACAAGTTTGAGTCATGGTTCCTCCATAGCAGCACTTGAATGGGAACAGTAGTGGCTTGTGGCTTACGTCTTCCATAGCAGACCTCTGCTAGTTGGGGTTGGTCCTTGCACAAGCCCTTGCAGGAGATATATTATCTCGTTTATGACGTTTGACCACTTTGAGAGACAAGTGAAGAAGACCTAGTGCATAGAATCCAATGGCATTAGACTGGGCTCTTACAGTTCTCCAGACCCAGGAAATTTCTGATTAGTCTTATGCCAGGAACTGCTTGACTGGTATCACAGGGCTCTTCCTAAAGACTGGGATGGGACTTTGCAGTTCACAAGCAGTTCCTTCAGTAATTCTAAAATCAATAAATCTGAGTGACATGTCTGGATACAGTCTGGATGAACACTCAAGTACATATTTCTCATGCATGCCTTAGCCTGCCTGTATGCCAACAAGCAATCCATGGTAGGAAGAGTCCAAGGAAGGATGTTGTCTCATATGGAGTGACCAGAAATCCTCTGTTACAATCCCAAAGGTGGGAGAAAGTCAGCAAATTAGAGATTTCACAACATAGGACATTTCTTCAGAAAAGCAAAATCTGAGAAAACCAAGCAGAATGGGAAATTATCATCCAGTTACACCATCAGCCAAAGGGGAAAAACAACAGTGGAGTGATAACAATGCTGAAAGAGCATCTTCTAGTGCAGTCCTGTCTCCTCACCATAGCCCTGCTGTTCTCTCCGTGACATCCATCCACACCAATGTCTCACTAGATGAAATCCTTCAAAAATATCTTGAAGATTTATTCCAGGATATCCCTGCATCCATCCTAAATTCAAATGAGCAGTGACAATCACTATCTCCCTTTCAAAACCAGGAATCAATTCCTTTTAGCAAACAGAAATGAGTATGGTGATGTGGTCTCCCAGGAGCACATACTTTCCTTTCACAGAAACCTCGTTCTCATGTATCATTGAACTATTACAGTTGTGGAAGAACATTCAGAGGCAAGGCGAAAAGCATGGCAGGTGTCAAGCAGATGTACATAGTAATAAGTTGTCTATCCTGGAGTATTTATAATTGAAGCTGACAAAGAACACACAAAGGGCAGAAGGAAATATGGAGCAGGCAGTTTTGTACACAGACACATGTAGTTGTAGGAGACCTGGCCCAAAGTTATGCTTCTTATTCCATGAGAGATCTCAAGATTTGGTGTTTCCTAATGAAGGTAAATGAAAACATGGATGCTGAACCTTTATGAGCAAGCAAAGATGGGTAAAAATAACCAACTCCATTTGAGACCAATAGTTTCCTTACAACATTTGGTAATATTTAATTTTAATCATTTTTTTCCTTTCTGTAAATTTACCAGAATCATAACCTCCAGACCTTTCACTTAAAATACACTAATTAAAAAAAAAAAAAATCCCCTCAAAATTTTTGTTTAGGATATTTGCCAGCAACTGTGTTACTCTGTGAACAACTCTTAATAAGCAGTGTTCTGGAGACAAATGTTGTGTCAATGGAATACTAAAGCTTGTTTCCCAGGCATTTCTTCTCTGCAAATATTCTCTAAACGATTCTGGTTCCATTAACTCTAATACTCACCCTATGTAACTATCCTGGGAAGAGATTTGTTGGAACAAAAGGTCAGTATACACACTGGAGTCTGGTCCAGTGTGGAGCTTAGAAGAACAGACCTGACCTTTATCAGAAGGGGCAGATTGAAATCCAGTTTCTATTCCAACCCCTGTGTCACCTGCCTTTTCCATGTCTTTCCTCCAAAACTGAAGGGGGATTGTCAATGTCATAGTGTCCTGCTCCACTACTGGGAATACTGTGTGCTTTCATCCTATGGTAGCAATGAAATGGTGATATTTTCAAAATGAAGAGCTTTTTGTTTTGGAGGTAAAGAGCAGTTAACCATTTGAGAATTGGCTTCTTCTTTTCCTGCAGGGAAGACCATTTTTTCCATTAATGGTTCCAGATTAGTTATATACCATCACAGATCTGTCTGAGCTATCTGTTTATAGTATTTTCACCAGACTGGTGAGAGAACTTCCATACCCAAGCTTGCAAAGGCCAGACACTGCATCTTTGGGGTGCTGGCACTTTTGTTCTACCACAGGAGAGATATTTGGAGCAAATAATAGATTTTCTGTGTTTCATCAGACCGACTCCCAAGACAGGTCTCTGTATGCATGCTGCGATCTGAAAACTGATTTTTATCTTTTGTTTGGTGGGATTTTGTCTGCCGCATTGGATTCCATCAGCATGTAACATCCCTACCTGATTCCATAATTTTTTCTAAGACCAGGTATGTCACATTAGCCAGAAATACTCACCTGCATTTACTTTTAAAGGAGTGCAGGCTTAGTACTGTGTCATTGCGTGTCCTGGTCTAAAATTAGTCCATCTCAACAACAGTGAATTTGCCAAGCCGCCTGCTACTGGGCAATGCCAACTTTCTTTGCATAAATAGTCTTGATTCAGTGAAGTTCTTACACTCTGTGGTTTCAAAGGTGTGATGCCAAGGAAGAAAAAGTTTTTCTGTGCTTCTACCATACCAAATCATAGCAAATAAATTGACAGAATAAGAGTCTAAATTTCCTTAATTAGTTTCCTCACCCTCCTACCTTTCCAACTCATTTACCTAAAATCATTTTTTAATGTAAACCAGAAGAATCTGAGCAATCTTCAGCCAGTGGTGTAGATGATGGCTAATAAAATATTAAAAGTGTACTGTTATAAAAACTACCAACAGCATAAACTATAAGCTCCTTAGTCATCTTCCTTTGGTCAGTCTGGAATCCAAACAGAGCTGCCAGTGAGACCTGAATGCTGATAAAATGTGTCTCTGAGAGGTGGCCATGGGAAGGGGTTGGTGACCAGTCTAAGTGGTGGTTAGAGCAGGGCTTCCCACCCTCCACCAAGACCCACAGCATCACCCTACAGACGAGTGCTGTTTCGCGCCACCCTCCAGACTCCCTTCACGCTGGGCTCCAGCCCTGGTGGGTTCCTGGGAGACAGCCTGGAGAAATGTCACTCAAATGAAAATAAATCTACATAGCATAAATTGCCTGTGTTGTAAACTCAAAATAAAAACCATCAGTGTCAAAAAAAAAAAAAAAAAAAAAAGGAAAATGAAAAAGAAAAAAAGCTGAGAAACACCCCTGTCCTACACAAATGCATTGCTGGATGCAAACAGCTGAATGTTAGTTAATCCTTGACTGCACAAAGAGAGACTGGTGGTAAACAAAACGGAGAGAGCTGAGACGGAGCCTTCTAACGAAGGCTATTGAAGTTTGTGCTCTCTGTAACTTGAAAGCCGCAAATGCTGAAAGAGCCATCTGTATTAAACCATGGCTGGGATCATGTTCATTAGCTGGTTGGCTGTAAATATAGCCTTCCCCCAACACAAAAGGTAATGCATGTCAGCTCAAACCATCACCAGCAGGTTTGTGTAAATATTTACTGGGCTGTTCAGATTGCTGTAATTTGAGGCTGTTGATGTCTCACAAACAAGTTAGAAAATGAGCTGGCAAGTTCCTGAAAACAGTGTCAAAAGGCAGCTCCAGTACAGTAGAGGGAATGTGAGCTTTGTGTGTTTTCTCTGAGGGCTGCAGGGCTTCCCAACTGCTCCAGCCTGGCTAGCTTCTGGCCTCCTTAAAGTCAACACTCAGATTTAAAGGTTTATGAACTTTTGTGCATTATTTTTTCTTTATACTCTATGAGAATCTTTTTTTGGCTTTTCGGATGTTGGGATAAGGGTGAAAATTTTGCTTAAGTTAATTAATTTTTTATTCCTTCTTTCAATAAAATACATCAGGGCATAAAGCCACCTGCAAGGCAGCTGCAGAATCACTGGCGATCCACCCACCTGATTGAAACTGCAAGCTCTATCCCTTGTGACACATGGAGAGATGTTGTGCTAATATTCATGTAGCTGAACAAGAATTGCATTGCTCTTTTGGACTTAGGATGCCTGCATCAGGTATCCAAATGTATTGGAGAGCCCAGAATAAACTGCTTCAATGTGGTATGTGATGTCTTTGCTAGTCCCAGGGCTGAGAGAGAGGAGAACCACAGCCTGTGACTGTTCCAGCAGGGAGAGGCTGGACACGGGCCAAAGCTCTGACTTTATGGCTGCTCACACACTTTTGACCTGTGCAGTGTACTGGTCTCCCAGGATGACATCTAACATGGGCTATTCCCAGGGGATACGTTGCATGTGGCCACTCATCTAAAGTCGGGAGTGGAAGAAGGGCCAGAAATTCAGCAGTTCAGCCATGGAAACATGATTCAGGACTAGAGAACAGTCTCGAGTCGGCTTTACACTGTAGAGTGAATGTAGCTACAGCAGTCACCTTTCCGCAGACTGTTAGGGTGGAGGAAATGCTCTATTCACAAAAAAAACCAAAGTCACCCAGGAAAAATTATTCTTCCTCTGCTCTTATGGTGTGTGTGATGCCTGGGTGTAATCTTAAAGAGCTGCACAGGGAGAATTGTCCAACAGCCCATTTTTGGGCACTTCCATTTTTAAAGCATGCTGGTTCCACAGTCCTTTTTTTGTTGTCCTGTCAGTCAAGGGAGCAAGGAGACTCTAGGGACCAGAGGCTATCTGTGAGTCCAGGGAACAATACGCAGAGAAGCGCTTTTTGGGACCAAAGGGCTGAGTGGCTGAGAGCCACTGCACCTCTCTCCATCCCCAGCTGTGCCCAGCCCAGCTCAGGGGCCATCAGAACTCTTTCTGGACATGTACAATAAGCAACCGAGCAATAAAATGATGGTAGCTTCTTAGCCAGGTGTAGTATTTTCTTATGCATCCTCCTCACTGACTATTATGTGCTGACTGCTGTAGGGTCATCATCTCAGCTCTTCAGATGGTACAAGTCAGTAAGATTTCATTTCCATCAGTGGAGTCCCCTGACTTACACAATCTTATGGTTTAGTCTAGGAGACTTCACATGATAGACCTTAAGGGTCTGATCCTGTGATCTCAGAGTCTTACGATGTGACTTGTGCACTGAACCCAGGCCTCTGAGAAGCCAGATGTGTAACACCCAGATTGTGAGTCATTTTGTTTGGCGACAGAGGAAAAGTCTTGCAACCTCCACACATAATTCAGTGTTTCAGGTAATTTCTGTTTGAGGTAGCGTTCTGTCACTCAGAAATCTCAGCTCTGACAGCCATGTAAACAGAAAGTCCCACTCCCAGACTTCACTGATGCCTCTCCTGTTCAGTGAGGAAGGCATGCAAAACGTACCACATACTTTCAGTGCTGACAGTGTGGATTTTATATGGCAAACCTTTTATCAAAGTAGCAAAAGCAGAGGTCTGAAGGTCCTCCTTACCAAAAATCTTCCTTCTCACAGAGCTAAACAAAGTGGCTAGATCCACCAGTCTCTGATCTTTTGGTATTGCAGGAAATTAATAATGCAGATATTACCAGGACAAGGGACTAGAACTAGTCCTATGGAGGAGGCATAAACATGTCTGCACGAAGGCACTTTGTGGGTATGTATTGCATCAAATTCCATCAGAGAACATTTAAGTAAATGGTAAGCACTAGTTTTCCACTCCAGGTTACATTGCAGACACACCTGACAGCAAAATCTGTACTGCCCTAAAGGCAGAAGGAAGTCCCTTTGCTTAAGGGGCTGTTTTGTGTGGACTGGACAGGAGCATTAATTCTGCCGTGTGGATCAGCTGTCTCTGTAGGTAAATGCAAAGTGGAGAAGCATCCTCAGACAGCTCTGCTTTCCAAGACTAGAGAGGTACAAATTAAAAATGTGAAGCAGGTGAGGAGGGGAAAAAAATATGTCAATGAATTTTTAATAATGAATTCTCTGTCTGCCATCTCTCTATCATCTGATAAACCAGCGCTAAATAAAAAGATGATACAATGCTGGCTTATGCAGGCAATGTAAAAGATTTCTCTGTGTTGGATCAGAATCACAGTCCTTGGATTTTTATATCAATGGAATGCAAAGTATTCTGCAGAGAAAGATTATTTCCTCCTTCCAGATTACACTATTATATCCAAATCTGCAGCAAAGTTGGGTAGAGTCACTGGTATACCTATCTATACTGTGCCTTAGTTGTCGGAGCAGAAAACCTCTCCTTGAAAAGGATTTGGATGCAGGTGCTTCATCCTTACAGAGAGAATGGAGTCCTCTCACTTGTATGATACAGAGCGACGCTGTCTTTCTTCTTTTCTAGGCTTTCACTCTTTCAACAGCATCTGAAATTTACTTCTGCTCCAGGATGCCAGGCCAAGCAAGGAGACTGATTTGACTTGCATTTGATTCCTCAGTTCTCCACCTCCAGCTGGAAAGCTTCATTAAAGGCGTGACTCATCTAAAATATTCACTATCATGCTGATATCTTTAGTCAAACAGCTACCAATCATCTTCCTTCCTTATGCCAAAAAGAAGTCTTGTTGCTTTGCGTTTTTCTTTAGGGGACTGTAGAGATTGCCTATAGGCCTGATTTTTAGAGATATTTTCTGTTCCACCCTTCCCCAGCTCTTAAATTCAACTGGATGTCCCAAGCACAGGGTATGAAGTGCTGTTCTGTGGTACACTTCACGTGGCAAAAACCTGGAACCAGAGCATGAATAGTGGTCTTCTCTGGTCATTCCAAAGGAATTGCTGCGCTTTGTCAGCTCTTATGTCCCATTTCAGAAGCAATGAAAAGGAGGTAGATGCACAGGCTTTTGGAGGAAAGTGCAGGAAGCTGAAAAAAAATCAGAGGTGGACTAACTGACTCATTTAGTCCATCTTCCTGTTTATGCAGGTTTAGTCTTTGATTGCATATTCTCCAGTGTTATATTAAAACCATTTTTAAATAATACAAAGCATGATTCTTCCACCACATTTGCATTCCCAGCTCCACCACAAAGCAGTGACATGTGTGAGTGGAGCATCTTGGATGCTCCTGGGTACAGCCTTTTTGCTGATGTCTGCTGTTGTCTGGCAAAGACCGGAGCTGGAAAACGTAGCTCTATCCATGAGGCAGGGGGTATAACTGGACCACCACAAAGATGCCAACAAGCAGGGCAGGAAACAGGGATCATGGCTCACATGGTGCCTGCTAGGTGGAGAACCCGTCAAAGATGAAAATATTTGTCTGGGCTTCAAGCCTGCCAAAGACAAGGGCCAAGATTCAATACTCTGAGCTTGTGTCTCTTTTCTGCTAACACTCCGTAGTTTGCAGAGGATGCTAAACAACAGTGGCCTACTACACAGATGACACCAAGAGCCAGGTTTGCTTTGTCCATGAAAGCACTTGCTTTACTCTTAGAATGTAGGTTGCCGTGTGATAACTCCTGATGTGTTGGAAAACAAAGCATCCCATGAAAATGTTTAATTTATGGAACAAGTTGCCCAGAGAGGTGATAAATGGCCCATCCCTGGAAACATTCAAGGTCAGTTTGAACAAGGCTCTAAACCACCTGATCTAGTTGAAGATTTCCTTGCTTATTGCAAGAGGATTGGACTAGATGAACTTCAAAGGTCCCTCCCAACCCAAATCATCCTGTGATTTCATGATTAATATCCAGTTTGGGATATCATTAGGATGGGTCCTGTTAAACTGTCTGCACTGAGCTCAATGAAATTCTGGGCTGAGTCACCCAAATTACTGCTTCATGCTCAAAACAGTCCTCTGAGGAAACCTCTGAGAATCGTAGAATCACTGAGGTTGGAAAAGACCTCTAAAATCATCCAGTTCAACTGTCAGCCCTCACCACCATGCCTACTATACTATGTCACAAAGTGCTATATTTACATGCTTCTTGAACACCTCCAGGGATGGAGACTCCACAACTTCTCTGGGCAGCCTGTTACAGTGCTTGACCATATCTTTCTTTGGATATTTTTCTGATATCCAGTCTTCAAAGAAGCCTCAGTTAAAATAATATCTTGAGATTTTCTAGCTTGCAAATCTTACACAAACAGCAATGATGTACTCTTAGTTTACAAGCTGAAGGAATGCACTTTTCCTTGCACAATTAGTCCACAGCCCATGGCTGTAACTTTCAGGTGCTGAGGAAACCCAGAGAGTCAAGAGCAGTTCACTAAAAGGATACTTTCTCTGTCCATAAACCTTCACTCCACGGCATGAAACAGAAACCAGGATGCCTGCCCCCTTACACAGCACAATGAGCAGGGTTGGAGCCCTTACTTACTGGCCATGCTCTCTGTTCCTGTGCACTGCAGCAGAGCCAGCAGCATCTCACAACTGACTGCTGCTGTTTCTGTGGGCATTGGCTGTGCTGCACTGGTCAGAGCACCACACAAGATGCAGGGCCTCTGCTGTGAGCTCTCCTGGTGGAGAGGACTCACTAGTCCTCACTAGGAACTCCCATGGGGTCTAGGAACTAGTAGAAAATGTAATTTTTCTTCCCAAAAGCACCCAATACACACAGAATTAGCGTAGTAAGTATGGAAGGACATCATGTCATTTTCAAAGTCAGCCTTTCCTGACCTGCACTTTCCCTGTAGCAATAATTAACCTCTGTGCAATGTGAGTGTCAGATGCTATGAAACAGGAAAACCCGTGCTCCCAGTTGTAGCTTATGCTTCTATACATTATTACATACGGTGCAGAATGCAAGTGCCTCAAGCAGAAAAGATTTCCATTTCAAATAGGTTAACATTTTGCTATTGTCAAGCTAACAGAAAGGCAAACTGGAAACTACCAAATAATTTCTCTGACAGTGGTACTGAATAGGGTCCTCATGCTGACAGGGTCATAAATAAAGTTGCTTTTCCAGCAAATCGGCACCTGGAGGATGTTTTCCCAGACAGCATCTCTGCCCACATGTTGTGAAAGCAGATCAGGATGGAAGTAAGTCTTGTGTGGTTTAGCTCTCAAATGCCAACCTTATGTTTATATGCTCTAGATATTTTCTGGCACAGAAGTAGTGAGCAGACAAAAAGCAAAGAGGTATGGGGAAATGAGGGAAGAACAGTGGTAGTTTCTGAATAATTTGAGCTGTATATCCACATTGGAGGCTGACCAGGAAACTGATCCAGATATAAGCAGCACCCAGCTGTGAGCTTTCAGTGCCCGGCGCTCTGAGTTGCTTGGGTTGAAAGCAGTACTGCACCTAGATCACAGGCCAAATATCAGAGTTTCCTCTGGAGAAGTGCTTTGTTCCATCACAGAATCGAAAGAAAAAGCGTTCAAATTTCCTGTCAATGCAAAGTTCTAGGGAAAAAATAATGCAAAAACAGTTATGATAAACGTATTTAGAAAAATTAGAAACAACTTCACTTTGAAGCTCTATGAATGCCCTAGCCCAGCAGTCACCTGTGATTTCCAGATGCCTTTGAACTCATAAGAATTGACCAAGGATCCCTGAGTCTCTAGAGTGTGATGCCAAGGGATTAAGAAGGTTGTCAGGCGTTTTGGGCCAGGTTCAAAAAGCTATCTGCCTTCTGCAAGATGGTTGCTCAAAGTCTTACTGTTCTGCAGAGCATTTTGCTTTCAGGGAAGTGACATTTCCTGGCATCAAAGCATCCTCCAAGCGACTTCCCCTCTACCTCACTGCAGACACCCAAGAATTCGGTGCTGTCAACTCCATGGTACAAAGATCAGATTCCAAATAAATTCAGAAATTCTCAGTCCATTTTGCAAAAGAGACTCATAGGAAAGGGTGAAGAGGGAGGGGGGAGAGGCAGTTGGGTGATTATCTGAGCTTAGATCCTGATGACAAGCAGCTCGTGTGGTTATAAAAAGCATTGGTGGGCTCACCCTTCATAGATGTAGGACCAAACTATCTCTCAGTTTCTGATAGATATCACACTACAAAACAAGATGAGGAAGTATTAGCAGGGCTGTTGTACCTCTTTCAGCCTTTCCAATGTTGTTTTTGGTTTTTATCACATTCAAACTGCTCTTTAGTTTCCAGCACAGTTTAATTCTCCCCCTGCCCCCCCACCCCCAGTCTCTGCTCACAAAAGAAAAGAAAAGCGGTTATGACCTTTGTGAGCAAATAGCTCACCTCTGTGCTGCACTGAATTGATTGGATGGTCAGTGTGTCTCCAAAGCTGGGACTTTCTATTTAGAGCTTTCCTGGATGCTCGCTTGGAATTGCCATGTAGGCATGAGTGCTGTGTTGCTGTCTGCATTGGCAGCTGGGGTCATGTCCGTGCTCCTGGACACAGTAGTCTCTACCGTGGTGTCTGACTGAGCAACACTGGCAAAGGCAAGGTTAAGAGGGACATTCCAGCAGATGGACACCAGGCATGAGATTAGGGCTGCGAGGTTATGTGCTCATGTCTCATCAGCTCTGCCAGCCAACTCCCAGGCACAGCATCCAGGTAGCAGGAGATACTTTCAAAGAAGTGCTGAACTGTGCTAAGCACTCTGACATCAACCCCACACCCAGCAACCAGCTAGGCATTTATTTTCTCAGGCTCATGTGGCACTCTGGAATACAACTGTCTGGTAGGAACCTTACTTGGAAGTTTGCGCACTGGACAGGTAGTAGATGGGTGGCTTCCTGGGGTGGCCCTCTCATGCAGTTGGATGGAAGAGCATCCCATCTCCTGGAGACTTTGCCAAGCTAATGCAGAGTTCAGTCATACCCAACCAGCTAACATGGAGGAGGGAGAAGGCAGTACCTGTTACTGGTTGGAGGTGGTACATGCTACTTATATGTTCAAATTCAGCTTAGACATAAATATGCATAGTTCTGTGGCAGGGCAATATGGTCTCCTTCATGACTGCCTTTCCAGGGACCCTTTTTTTTTTTGTGCTGGAGAGAGTGAGAGGTGATTGAGCCACCCTGTTTTGACAGCCAGGTCCCTGGTGGGTGCACAGTGAGACATCTCCACCGTGTGCCATCCTGGGCAGTGAGTCCAGGGCCACCATTGCCCTCTGTTGGCAAAATCCTGAGATCTCCACTCTTGTTGCCTGCTTTGTGCTACTGCCAGAGCATGTCCCACTTCTGGGCACTAGCACAAGACCTGCTGCATCGGTCCTCCCTTCTGCCCTTCCCAAAGTCCAGAGCTGCTGGGCACCCAATAATATGAAAATATGTGCTGATGAAGATCACAGTGAACTCTTCTTTTCAAAATGCTGTACTTCCCTTTCTGGTTTCTGAAAGAACGCTTTACCTCTCTGCCAGAGCCTGCCCATTCTTTTTTCCTGCACATCACTGAAAAAAAATCAGTTTTCTGACTGATTCAGGGGGATGTATTTGTTTATCATTTCATCAGCAGCCAATAAAAAAATTCTGTTATGCTGACATGCATGTAAAAAGTGTAATTTCCTCAGTAAGGGACACCTTTTTTTTATATATTATCAGAGAACCTGTCCTGCTATCCCCTTTCTTCTTGGTTTACCACAGCTTCAGTCCACCAGCTTTTGTTGACAGCATCCCTCACCTGGGTCATCTAGAGAGGGAAGATGCCAAAGAGGGATGATGAAGAAAGGAAAACTATTGCCTGTCATAGCTGCAGGCTGGCAGAGACTGCAGCAAGAAGAAAAGAAAAAATACCCCAAACAACCAAACAACAGCAACAAAAAACCAAATTTCTTTTGTCCAATAAAAGCAAGGACTGAATCCAAGAAATCTACACAAAACCATTTCACATTTTTTATTCCCTTAGCTCATGAAAAGTTGTGCTGATGGTGTCTCTAGACTACACCACCATGTGATGAATTTGACAAGCAAATTTAATTGGAGGTTACTCCATATACCCATTACATAGACTCTCAGGCATATGGGACATCCCAATGACCAAACCGTAGACTGCCAGCCTGCAGTAAAGGATATCATGCTAGCTACCATGTTACCAGTTATAGTAATTGTGGTGACTGTCAATCATTATCTTGTATGACAATTGAAGAAGAAGAAGAATGTCACCACCAGGTCAAGGGAGATGATCATTGCCCTTTCCATAGCACTGGTGATGCCACGCCTGTAAGGCTGAGTTCAGATTTGAGCTTTCCAGTAATACAAAAGAGACATGGACATACTGGAGTGACATCAGTGAAGGTCCACTAAAATAGTTATGAATGTTTATCATCTGAAGGATGAGGAAAGGCTGAGAGAGATGGAACTGTTCAGCTTGGAGAACAGAAGGCTCAGGAGGATCTCATCAATACAGCTAAATATATGATGGGGGTAGTAAAGAAGATGGAGCCAGTCTTTCCTTAGTGATGCCCAGTGAAAGGACCAGAGGCAATGGGCACAAACTGAATCACAGAAAGTCTCCTCTGAACATCAGGAAACACATTTTTTACTGTGAGAGTGACTGAGCACTGGCATAGATTGCCCAGACAGGTTGTGGGGTCTACAGGCTTAGAGATAATCAAAACCTGACTGGACACAGTCCTGGGTGACCTGCCCTAGCTGACCCTGTTTGAGCATGGGCATTGGACCAGGTGATATCAGAGGACCTTTCCTACTTCAACTACGTTCAGGGAAGTGACATTTCCTGGCATCAGATCATCCATGCCAGTTTTAACTGAGGTCTCACATGGCTATAAAATCCAATGTTTGTGAAAAATATTTTCCTATATACAGAAGAACAGGTGTTAGACCTACCAGAAAAAGAAAGAACATTTTTAATAGACTCAGTATGATTCTTGCATAGTTAAACATCATTGTGCTAAAGGAAAGCTCTGAAGTTTACCCTGTTTGTGGGTTTTATAGAGTTGTTACTCGGACATAGTTTTTAACCACAATGCATAAAAGACTTTAAGATCAGACCGACATCTTTTACCTCCATATGACTCATCCAGAAAATCTTATTATAACATATTTTGATTTGGAATCAGGAAATATCAAAAAAGTTTATCTAAGTTAGCAGCTGTCATACTGGTAGTCACTCCTGTGTAACTTTAAAGTAATTATTGCTGTATGTCTGTCTTATGCAGCAGTACAGGAGAAATGCAGAAGATATTTTCCTTTGCTGCCAGCTGCTCTGCAACCTCAGTATTGTGTATCCTCTTACTGGGAGAGGACATTGGAAAGTCTGGCCATTAAAAATTGATTTGAGGTCTCTTGTCTGTTCTTTTTGAATGAACAGTAGAGTTACACAGAAAAGAGATTGTTCCCATGGATTTAAATACAAATGCTTATTTTTTAAATCAAGGCAGACTTTTTAGCATGGACTATTGCGATAGGACAAAGGGTAATGGTTTTAAACTAAAAAAGGGGGGATTTTGACTAGATATAAGGAAGAAAATTTTTACAATGAGGATGGTGAAATACTAGAACAGGTTGTCCAGAGAGGTGGTAGTGGCCCTGTCCCTGGAAACATTCAAGGTCAAGGGTTGGACTAGATGACCTTTAAGGGCCCCTTCCGATCCAAACCATTCTATGACTCTATGGTTCCATGTTTTTTGTCAAATATCTAGGCAAACCTGCAAGAAAATGGCCGATGAGGAACAGAGGAGATATAAAGGTAGGATCTTATAATTCATTGTGGAGACATGAAAATTATAGCAGAGATTACTTTGGAAGACTTGCAAGTGCAGCAATTTTCAGATGGTCCCTGACTGCTGTAGGAGACTGTTTCCAGACTGTAGGTAGGCTGACACATACCAGGGATCGCTGACTCCAAGGTGGTTCCCTGGCTACTGGTTTTACTCCATCAGCTTCTGATCTGGCAGCATTTAGCAGAATTCTGGAGGGAGAGGTCTCTGCACACACCAAATGGAAAGCGAAGGATTTATCACTGTTTAGCAGTGGTATGCCTGTGCTCCAGGCAGTAAAGAAGAATCCATGAGCAACCAAAGAGGAGCTTGGGAGCAGGTAGTAAGTAGTCTGGGAAGACAAAATCTCAGCCCTTACTGTGCTGATGGAGAGTGAAGCTTTGTTTTCCCTTCTGCAGTGCTAGTCTTTCACTCAGCTGTAGCTCCTTGGTTCAGCTAATCTCTGCACCTTCTACTTACCAAACTCTGTTCCAGTCTCTTCACCCCTTCCTTCACCCTGGTCTGTGGTCCAATTTAGATTCCCAGGTCTAATTTTTGTCCTGATTGTTCTTATCATTCTTATGACTCGTCTGGTCTCATAAGCTCCATTACCAAAGCATCCAGGATACCAGACTTTTAGGGCATCATTGGGCATTCTCAGCTTCCATTAATCACACATCGTCCATGAGAAAAGAGCTTTGCCATTTTCCCTGCAAGCCTCTGTCCCAGGAACAGTTTACCTGGCTGCAAATAATTAGTGCAATGATTAAGATGTTAACACTTCCTCACCTAACAGCAGGGTACAGGGCAAGAAGAAGAAGGGTGCATAGAGAGAAGCCTTAAGACAACAACAGGTAAATGAGATATTGCTAAGACACGGAGACTAACGGTTAAAAATATTGGGTGATGTTCCAGCACACGAGATCTTTTGAAGCAATGGCAATGAGGAGCAGGTGTGGTCTGTGGAGCAGAAAGGCCATTGCATCGATCTGGATGTGAAGAGGGCTGGGAAGCCTCAGTGTGAAGAAAGGCAACAGGCACTTCTCCATAGCTGACCATGCTCAGCTGCCTCAAATTTTCATTGCAATCCCTTTTATGATTGTAGATGCCCTGGATTTGCTTTTAAATCTACATTGTGTTTTTATGTGTTGAAAAATGCTGGAGATTCCCTTCTGAAAAAGTTTTAGAGGGAGAGGTTAATATGGCTCTGTGCCACAATTCATTGGTCTCCCAGTGTGATCCAATATGGCATTGCTTAGCAAGAAAATGTAGCCTTTTCATGAGCGCTGTCGCTGTATTTCTGCTGTGTTACAATTAGATATTAGACTTTGTCAAAGCACAATTTAGCGTGCAAAGTTGTCCTTAGGATCTGTTATTGCAGAGCTTGGAGCTTCTCATGGGAATTCAGAGGGGTGAGCATTTTGTGTGATTGACTTTGGAGCTCCTAAACAAGTTCATCTGGAGAGCATCACGTATATCATAGTCTATAGAAAGTAATGTTGCATTACTTAAAAGTTGCTGGCACTCACTGGGCAAAACTAACTCTCTCCGACAATGTTATTTTGTTTAGAAAATATATCAAAACAATTTGAATATCAGGAGTTAATGTGAAATTGTTCAAACGCCTTTCAAAATCTCCTAGGGCAACACAGGATTTATTCAGCTAAGTACAAGTATGGAAGAACAGCGTTTGAGGTAAAAAAGTACAGACCGTTTGTGTTCATTTTGCCAGTATGTGTCAGTGAGAAGATCCTGGACAGATAAACTGCTTTGTGCAACAGAGAGTTTGCAAATAGGGAGCACGTTTGACATTTTAGTGAGATTAATGAGAACAAGAGAATAGGCAGTGCCAAGGAACTCTGATCTGGAGCTGATAGATGCTCTGTAGCTGATGAATGATATCCAGGTGGATTGGCAGCTCTGGCTAAAAATACAAACAAGTCTTTCAGGTTCTCCAAAGCCATGCCTGAACCACCACTTGAGATCAGCTCTGGTATATCAGAGGTCCCAATGAGGGCAGAAGATCCCTTGTTGCCACTCCACCTCACGGCTGAGCCTACCTACTGCTGTTAGCTGCCAGTACAGGTACAGTGTAGGGTCACCTGCAGTTTTGGATGAGGAGCACCCTCTCTGAAGCAGAGTGGATGTATATAGGGTGGCAACTGTAGTATCTTGCCTTCTCCTGAGGATGAAACACACTTCTAGAGACTGAGATATCTCTAGAATCATGTGTTTGGAAAAGTCAGACCTATGATGAATGTGCAATGAGGAGAAAGTGTTTTTCTCTCTTCGTCTCTCTAGTAAGGCAGCTAGAATAACAGGGAGTCTAAGGGCTCCTGAGACAGGACAGTTTGAGGGGAAACAGTAAACAATGATACTGGAAATTAGTCTGATTAAGAATAGGATTGGAAAAGGCCAGTCCTGACCCAATGTTTTTCTTTTTATTAGTGATAGAGCCCTTGTCTCTATATTTTTAGTTTCTCCATCCATCTAGGTAAATGTCGTCGAGTTATTTCTGACATGAGCTAAGAAGAAATATGAGAGGCAATTCAAGGAAAGTAGCAAATGCCTGTTTTTAATACTGCCTTCCTACTAGGACACTATCCATGCCGCTGTTCCTATCTGGGGTCAACAACAAGAACAGTCTGGTTCCACACAAACTCTTGTAGGCTTTTCTCTGCATGTGGATGCTTTTGGGTTGCTGTTGGTGTAAGGCCACCACCAAGAGCCCTGTGAGACTACATGGTGTAGGATAGTTAAGCAACTGAGTCACGAGGATGCTCCTGGTGGTGGTGGAAGATCACCATGGATGATTTCCTTGTTTTCTCAGTCCCTGTTGCTGGGTATTCATACAAAATGCATGTTCCCATGAGAGTTAACACTTGCTGCAGTCCTGAGACTGCAAATTCTGACAGCTGTAAAGCCCCACTGTATGATGAAGATATGCTGTTGACATGGATGGATTAAAAAGAAGATTAACTGAAAGCTGTTTCAAGAGCTGAATAGTCTTCCTTATTTTTTTCCTTTTCTTTTTTTTTTTTTTTTAATAAGTCTTTCAGCAGCAAAGGCAACCCCCAGCAAAGGCTGGCATCTCATTGTCTCAGACATCATTCAAATACATATTAAAATGTTGCTTCGTTCCAAAGAATTTACTGTCTAAATAGGGCAGACAAAGAGATGCAGGAAAGAAGACTACATCTATACAAACAAATAAAATAGAAGAAGGCCTATTCTCTGGCCCTTCAGGCCAGTCATGGTGTGGTTTGTGTCCACATGGCTAAACACTCCCCCACGGTGGATGAGGAAGGGGGAACTCCATCCAAGCTGCCTGCTGGGGCAGTCCCTGGTGCATGCTATCCTCTGAACCAAGCATTAACATTGTCTGGGGGAAATCAAGTTGGCTTGGGCCAAAAGCATGTGAGAGAGTGTGTTAACAATTAAGCAGTGTAGACAATTGTGGGCCAGTACTTGAATACTTACCCTGGCCTTGTTTTAATTACCATTTGCATGGACAAATTTTTGCCCAAGATTTTGTGAGGAGCCCTTGACAAAGCCTGAAATCCAATCTATATCTACTGAATCTTCCTCTGGTGCCTCATATATTATTCCTTTCCTCTCATTCATTAACTTTCTATATTCTTTCTTTGCTGCATTAATGTTTAGAAACAAGTCCTGCTGAGGATGTAGTTCTGACATGGTCAATAGCATGGAAAGTGATACCCCACTAGAGGTAAGTTATAGGACCAACATTTTGCTTAATTTGGCACCCAGTTTCACCATTTTAGGAAAAGATGAGGTATCTTTAGGAGCAAGATATCACATTAAAGGAATGTATTCATTGACCTCTGAGTTCAGTCACTCATACACCCTTTGTTCGGCCTTCAGCTTGAATATAACTGCTTACATGTAAATAGACCATCTAGAGCTACAGTTTAAAACTTGTTTTGAAATTATTTATATGTAAACTGAAAATTTATCCCCAATCAATGTAGCTGAGATTGTGTTTGATTTAGCATCATCTCTCGAATAAGCGGTAAGGCCATATACTCCAACCCATCCCATCAAGCAAACTATGTACTCCGGGTACCAATATCAAAGGAAAATATGGCACAGAAAGGCTGAATCACTGAATGTCAGAGAGTGAAGAAGAAGAAAAACCAGTTACAAAGTCACATCTTTAGCTTCCAGTTTTCATTTCAGTTATTAAAGGAGGAATTATCCGAAACACAAAATTGAAACATCTTTTGTCTTAAGAAAAGTGCCATGGGATCTTTCTTGGTTCCAAACCATGCTTGGATGTGCAGTTCTTTGTCCATCCTGAGGGTAGGTCACAGGAATTCAGAAGTCAAACGTAAGCTAGTCCTGAGGGCAGTAGCATCCACAGTAAGTTTCCTACCATTCAGGGCACACTTGGAAATGTTGTCTTTGGAAAGAGCCATATATCCTCCTTGTAGACTATGAAACTTCAAGACAACTTAGGGGAACTTGGGAAAATGACTGTGGTGGTTTCAAGGCAATTCACAGAGCAACCAATCTTTTAATTTCCTGCATAGATGGACTGTGACTCTTCCTTGTCTTTGGACAGGACACAGAAGAGGATCTTTGTCCCCTTTTCCTGTTACATGTGTGTGCAAGGATCACTGAATGATGGTTCTTGACTGTTCCCTGGAAGGTCAGTAATGATGCGCCCATTCACAGGTGATGAGACATTGACAGCTATGTGACTTTTCAGTCCTTCTGATCCAGAAAATCTGCATTATACAAAAAAAAAATGAAATAGAAGCACTTGTTACTACTAAACCAAAACAATTATTACATGACATTTAATATAATTTCTGCAATATTCATACCAGTTCTAAACAGCAAGATGCAGAGGGTGAGGAACAAAGCAAATTATAACAATTATCCAAGGACATATGTGAAATTTGTTGTTGAAGCAGGCACTAATAGTTGTCCCATATCCTGTCGAGCATCCACATCCCACAGAGAGAGTTGCCTTCTACTGGTTTTCCCTGTTAGCAGAGAAGGCATTTGTAAAGATATGTAGAGTGTTAAAATCTATCCAGCAAGATCCAAGTGCAAAAACAGGACAACCTGGTGCTAGGGGAGTAAGAGAGGTTCCAGGGAATTAATTTACTAAAGCAGAAAGGCTCCCCTGTGTGAAACAGTGATAAGAACTCTTTGGTGCTCTCAAGAACCAAATCTGGAACTGATAACATTCACACCTGTTTGCTGAGTAAGTGCATAAGGTAGAAAGGTGCAATGAATAATTCCAACTCTGGAAGAAAGCTGTGTTTTCTATGGTTGTTAAGTTCATTTTTTTCCAAAACCCATCCTCTATTATCTTAATTTGTTTCTAGTTTATTCATTAGAGTTCAGTTTGCTAATTTTTTCTTTTTCTGAACTGCAGAACAGCAGCTTCCAGACCACAGTCTCTAGCTAATATCACTGGCTGCTACTCCTGCTGCTGCCATTTCATCTGCACAGACTTCTCCAAAACACTAATCATTTCATCAGCATTCAAAAAAGACATTAAAGGTCTGCATGTATAAGTTTTCCTCCCTTTGTATAAGAGGCAGCCGTGGGGGGTTACTCAAGGGAAATTCGTAAAATAAGGCAATTATTCAACTTCCACAGGCTGCTCTTTTCTTTCATCTGCAAGTTAATTTTCTAATGTATTAATGGTTCATATTAGAAAGTAGCAAGCAAACTAAAAACCGGTGGGATTGTTTCTTTAGTAAGTGGTAGCACCACACTTGAAATTAATGAGTTCTAGATAAATGACTTGGAAAATACTTCTTTTCCTTTTGTTTATAGATGGAAAATAATTTCCTCTGGGTAAGAGGTTCAGTCAAGGCAAGGATGCTCAGAAGGTATTCAATGAGTGGGATCTCGTGCTTATGTTTCATGAGTGCATATTGTGAAGATTTTAGTTGTATTAGTTAGTTTGTGCCCTGAATCTAAAGGGTTCACACACACACACGTGCACACACACACACTATCTCTCTCTCCCTCTCTCTCTCTCTTGTGTGACCGTTTTCACTAGGATCAGCCTTGCATTTATATGCATATCTGCAAGGCATGCGCTACAATGACGCTGCCTTTAAAGTAATGTCAAATTTACTGCTGCAGCAATGAGAATAAGAAAGAGCACAAGTTGTACCCGTGGTGCCAAGACATGTGAACCCAGCATGCACTGGACATGACCTCATGCTTGAAAGACACCTGCCTGGTTAGATGGTAAGGCTGTGGTTCATGGCATTGTAAGGGGGCTTGGCCAGCCTGGGGCTTTGGGCTCCCATATGCAACCTTTGTGCGGCTCTTTGCTGTCAGAGGAAACATTTCCCAAAAGGCCAAAGTGGTCAGCCTCTGGCTGAGACTGACTTCATGCCAGGGCACTGACTGGGGAAAAATCACCCTTTTTCAGGCAATCTAAAAGCAAAGTAATCATGGACACAGTGGTAGATGCAGCACATTCCTTGGTCTGAAAAGGTCGCACAAAAAAACAGCACATTGATATCTGCCAGGGTTTATATTTAACAGAAACGCTGCTTTGCTGCTCTACTAACTACTATTGGTATTTGACCAGAGCTGTTTCTACAGGCAAAACATGGAAGGGGACTGAAAAACAGGGACTTGCAGTGCAGCCCTGCGCAGGGTCTCGGTCCATTGCCTGCAACATCAAGTGAGCTTTCTGCTAGACAAAATTAACCATACTGGATACTCTGAGGCGCTTCCACCCTTCAGCTCTTCATGAGAGTTAGTAACACCCTCTGCCCCTCTCTACATGTGTTTCAGGGTGAGGTCTCCTCATCCTTTCCCTTTTCCCCTCTTCTTTTCCTGGGAGGCATGACCACTGCCCTTGGCCACAAGTTCACCTGTGTCCGGCTGGACATCTGCATTCTTTGGGAGCGCTATAACAATATCATTTACAAATTGGGGGAGGGGGTGTAGGCTAAGGAATTTTAAAATATTCTGTTAAGTATTTCACTCCATTTGTTGTCCCAGTTGTTCTCTTGCAGATTCAAGCAAGGAGCAGTAAGAGAAGAGTCTATTTTTCTCTCTCACTCCTTTTTGTATGTGGAACTAAATTAAATCTCTGTGCTGCAACCAGGCTATAAAAGGGGCTCCAATGCAGGCAGGGCAGGTGATTCAAAACAAAAGGCCTTGATTGAAGTGGTTACAATACACAGAACCACTAATGTTATTCTGGGCCATTCAGGGTGGTTTATAGCATTGTACAACAACAAAGAAGG
Source organism: Cuculus canorus (assembly GCF_017976375.1). Classification (NCBI taxonomy): domain Eukaryota; kingdom Metazoa; phylum Chordata; class Aves; order Cuculiformes; family Cuculidae; genus Cuculus; species Cuculus canorus. The sequence continues at coordinate 59,629,881 of NC_071403.1, read as the reverse complement.
ATGAAACTCACTGTGCTTAGTGACTCAAGAAATTTTTTCTTCAATTTGTTTTCTCTCACTCATTTAAAGAATTTATTTTAAAGGTTTGGAACATTTCTGTGACTTTTTTTTTTTTTCCTGGACTACTTTCCTGTCCCCAAAGCCCCTTTTATCAAAGATATCTTTGTAAATAACCTCTTTTTCTTTCTGTGTGCTTGGTTGTCCTGCCAAATTAGCTGTGCTGCCATGGAGACGTGGCATCAGCAATTCTTGTTCTTTTTCTGTAGGATTTCACTAGGCCCTTGTCTCAGGCCTTGACTGAATTAGAAAAAAATAATGAGATATTGAATGTAAATGTTATACTACTAACATTGTTGGCAATGGTGTGGTAAATGTTGCAATACCTCATGATGTAATGTAACTTAGTTTTTCTCTGAATACATGTATCTGTCAGGTTTTAGTTTATCCCTTAATTCAAACAAGTTATCAATAAATTTATTTAGCAAATTAGCTTGTTAGAGAAATAGTAAACTATATACATTTAAACAGGGAAGGAGCAATGCACCTTTTAGAAATTATGTCTCCTATTTATTAATGTTGCTGGTTTTGGCCTCTGCATAAAATGCACTGTAACATTTAGAAATATAATAAAGGTAATTTTTTTAAAAAATGGACAAAACAGTATCTCTGTTCTGCCTCTGGCTGGAAATGACACCCCAGTAAGGCTTGCCACATAAAATCAGATGGGATGCTCCCTCTTACCCTGTCCGTGTTTCTTGTATCCTGCAGACTGGCAAATCCTGCAGGAGACAGGTTGTTTCAGGAGGATAAGGAAAGGGTTATTTCTTCAGGAAACGTCTAGACTTTGCCATTTCCTGGTGGAAAAAGACAACTCAATCCCACACCACCAAAAATTTCCCTGCAAGCTCCAGGACGGATCTTCATGGGGAGGGGTCAGGTTTTCAAGCAGGTTTATACTGCATGTCTGGAGCACAGTTTTTTTCAAGATAGGCCTTTAGCTGAGAGACGAAGCAAGAACTGAGGAAGTAACTCTTGTCCACACATTACAGTGAAGGTAGATGAGTTTCCTACTCCAAAGTTACCTAAAGTTCCTTGTTAACTGAGGTATTTTCTCCCCTGAATCCGTACATCATTGACAAGACTAATAAGGAAACATGAACATCATCCTCAGAGCTGACAAGTGGTTTAAGCAGCAATGGAGTTAGATAATGAGAATTTTTTTCAGGTGCTTTTACTTGCCTGAGGGAGTCTCAGGGGAATTTTTGAATAAATTACTGTGAAAAAAAGGCAGAGCTACATTTTGAAATTTCAATTTTCCAGAAATATGTTTTACATTGTGGTGTCAGCTTCCTGCTCCTCCTCAAAAGATGCCAGATCAATGGCCTTTTAGTAGAAATAAGCAACAGAAAGCAACAAAAAAAAATCCCTAGGAAACTTCACCTCTATTCCCCTCTCCACTGCTGACACCGTATTTGCAAAAATAGGCAACATTCACGTTGGAGCCATTGAGTTTGCACAATCACTTCCCTTTTTGAAGATGTCATCTTAAGATATTGACCCCTTCCACAGCGGCTGGAAAATCCCCTAGTGCAGCTACCTACACACCCCTGTGCTGCAACCCTTCCAACTGGAGAAAAGATGACTTTATTATGCAAATCATCGTTCTCATTGCCAACGAGAACAATACAGAGTCCAGAAGAGTACAAGTTAAGAAAGTCCCTCTGAATTTACTTCCTTGAGCATCTCTTAGTCTATGAGAAAATGTGATCTCCAGAGTAACTGTAATTTCTTGGTGAAGTTCCCTGTCTGAGTGGCCCAGATGGGCCCTACATGGACTGCTCTAGGGCATCACTTGAAATGATGCCTCAAATGGTACCCAAAATGCCTAAAAGAACATTTGCCTTTGAATGCCTGACAGATTTAAATGTACTCACTGGGCACTGGGGTAAAGCTGAGGTACGTACGTTAGCTGAAGTCAGTAGTCTAGCACTAATGTGATGTTATGGATTTTAAAGCCACAAATTATCAGAAAATTCCTGACACTGGGGAGAATTTTTGGCTGCAAGATCTACTTTGTAGTTCTTTCAGCTTCTCCATGCCTCAATGGATTCAGAACTCCCTGCTCCCTTCATGCAACTCTAACTGTAAATGGAACAAGTTTGTCATTTGAGATTGGACATTTTTACCTTCATGTAGACAGATCAAGCTCTGAGTTACTTCAGTTTTGGAGTAGAGGGGTGTGTTGGCCTTTCTGCTAGGCAGTAGCAGCATCTGCTGGTTGTTGAGGACCAGCAGTCCTCTGAAGGAAGTACAGTTAAAAACATCTGGAGAACAGTTGAGAGAATAGGCATTTCTTCAGAGGGATCTTGAGCAACAAGTTGTTGAAAGGAAATGAGGTGTTTCAAGTAATTATGGACTGATCTATTGGCTGACCTGGGATAAATCACTATGAAGCAAAAAGAAGACCAAAGCTGCTGCAATGGATAGGGTCTTCAGCAGAGACCACAAGAAGTACTCTTTTATTGTCATTTGCTCTTCACTGTAACATCCTTTGGTGGAACCAGAGTTGCAAGAGTGACAAAATGCCAAAAGAAGAGAAGTAGTTTCAGTACTTTCAGAGGGAAAGATTTGTGAGGCAAAGGGGAGGTACAACCCAGGACTGACTCCCTCACATCAGCTAGACCACAGAAAGTTATTCCAGCAGAAATGACATGTTTCCGTGCTATCCTCTTAACTGAACAGCTTCTCTTGTAGGCACAACTCAGCACCGGCCCAACAACACATGGCACAAGCCTCCGGGCTGCAACCACTCTGGTTATGGCCTTCTGACTTGAGAATCCATGGGTTTAGGAATCCCTTTTATTTCCAAGTGGTTACTTACTGCCTGTGAAATGGCAAGAGAGGGAAGTGTACTGTTAAGCCCACCTCTCCTTGCAGAAAAACCTTACCAAATAATCATATGTGGGTACCTGAGGTGCTGCAAAACTTAACTGAAGATTCCTGCTGATAAATTATTGAGTATCTCGAGATGTTCAAGAAAAATTGAATATTAAATGCTTAATTGCAACTTTTTCCTACCCTGTAATGTTGGGTCAGAAAGCAGTGTCAGATCACAAGTCAGAAGTTGTTGATTATAGAATGGTTAATACAACACGATATCTATTCCTATATTATGTGGACCAGTGGAAGAAGTAAGGGCTGCCTTTCTTAAGAAGACAAAACAATTGTGAGTACCATCTTTCATACATGAAAATAAAAGACACCTTCATGAAAAACAAAGGCAATGTTTTCAGAGACATTTTAAGAAATGCTATTCCTCTCAGCATGGCATGCATTTGTCTTTCAAAAGTATGTTTCTACAGCTGTTGAATTTAAAATAGTATTTATGTAAGCACAACTTTATTATTTAAAATTGATATTATCATAAATTTGTATATGTTAAAAATATTTTTGGGTTTTAAATCAGTTTATAAAACACTTACAGTCCACAGTTGATGTTAACTTCAAGACCTTAGCAATCCAAATATTTTGCAGTTTACCTTAATGTGTTTAAACCTTGTTTGCACAAAAGAAATGTTGTTTCATCAGTGCTTTTGAAGAATAAACACAATAAATACCACAGGTTTAAAGAAGCTGAGATAATGAGAATTTTAAAATAAAATATTGGATTGTTTCCTAGTATTTGTCCTCTGAAGTGTGGACAAACACTCTGCTAAATATCTCAGTATCTGATATTTCTTCTGTTCCAAATAAACCCCACTACATTCTGCAGTTCTTAGCTACCTAATTATATTTAAAATAAAGTCTAAAAAGTCTGCATTCTTTCAACAAGAATGACTGAATCAAGGTAAGACAATTTTGTCTTTTGAAATTAAAGGGGCAGATAAAACTAGTTGCTATGGAGCTAAATCCTTTTCCTGTTCTCTGTTTTGGCATTATATGTTTTTTGGAGGTATTGCCAGCAATGCTTGCTTGCTTGTAACTTATCTTTGGATGAAAGCGCTATGGTATAAACAGCTCTTTGTTCTAATTTAAGAATTTATTTAACAAAATAACTTTTAACATCATGCAGAAGACCCCTACAGTTAAATCAGTCATTCTTTTTGATCTTCACTATACAATATCCTTACAGAGCTTAAAATTTCCAGCTGGCGAATCTACTGAAAAACCCCCACTTTTAACAGTTCAACAATATTTTAAGACTCTTTCACTACATCGATAAGCACCTGAGACTTGAGGGACTCAGAATTTACATGAATTCAAGCCTGACAAAATGAAATGTCCCATATAGTTATAACTATTTCCTGGTGGAGAAAGAAAACAGAAATATTGGCTAATGACCATAAAGATCAAGTGATAATTTATCCTCTGTGTATTTTGTTATATTCTTTTGGCTACAAGCAGAGTGATTAGCCCTAAAGAAATATTCACACTTCTGTTTAGAAAAAAAAAAATCCACCAATTTGTTTCTATTAACTTGGTGTATACTTCGAAGTTGACATCAGCTTTTCGGTTGATGATACTGATGCAAAAATGATGCATTGCCAAAACCACAACCTATTTATTTCATACTTTCAAATATTTCCATGGCAGCTTATTCTGCTTAGAAAATAATCAAAGAGTCAGTTAATCATTTATCTTTCAGCTGTGTATAACAAACATCAAATAACTTTAATACAACAGTAACAAAAGGGGGAAAAAAAGACTCTTTTAAAATCAACTCTGCCATTGTTTTCTCAGAAGAGGTACTAATGTATTGTTGGTGAGACACTAAGATCGATTTTGTCCAGGATGTGTCATTTAACTGTGGGAGAATCTTGGAAAGCAACAATATTTAATTTCCTGTTGTGGTCAAGGATCTGTATGAAAGACACATAAACTAGAAGTGATATACTTTTGCTGCTTTTGAAACCTCTGCCCAGGCTTTTATTTATTTCCATCTTTAAGACTGGAAGACATTTTTAAGGTTTCCTTCTTTTAAATCATATTGAAATTATTATTAAGACCTTATGCTTAGTAGTCCACCTCATGTATATGGCAATTCTATATAAGCTTCATCAAATTTTGTGGTAAATATTGCTAATTTTCCTGATCCATGCAAAATAAATCTGTTGCTCATCCTAGAGTAGATTCCTTCTTCTTAGAGACTGGATCTTGTTTTCTTGGTTCAATGTTAAAACTGTAATTCTTACAGAAATATATAACTAGTCACTGAAAATACAGAAACAATGTGTAAATTCAGGCTTTGATGATGATCGTTGTCTGTCCTGGCCCCACCTCTGTTTGTCTATAGACGCCATCTCAAGTATTGCTAGCGTTTAACTAGTGATGAACTTAAGACGTAAAACCACATTTATAAACCAAAATGTTAAGCAGGCAGAATAATCCTCATCACAGCTCTTCAATACATACAACTCTTTTCAGACTATAAGTACAGCTGAAATAACTGCTGCATAAATTTTGCAAGAGTTTGGGATTCTTTAGTTTTAAAGAAGCAACCTAATGTGGCTGTTTAGGATGACATGCATGAGAGTCCATCACAAAAAAAATAAGGGGGAGGGGGGAAAGAGTCTATAGAAAAATTAGTTCAGCTTCAGTGTCTGTAAACTCACAAAATCATGATTTACTTCCTAGTTTATTATGTTTCTCAGCCCAAGTTATCCAACACACCAGCACAAGTTTCATTGCAAATCCAGTAGGGTTTCCACCTATTTTGAGGGACGTCTCCCCATCTTTGTTATCTTTGTTGGATAAGGACATGTTAGAGCAGGCCTGTCCCTACCATTAGAGAGCCCATGTATCTTCCAATCCTGTCCCACAGATGTGAAACTGTTCTTCTCTTGAAATCCTCTAGACTTCTCAGCACCTCCAATACAGGAACGCAGTTTGGTAAAGCTGCCTATGAATTGGGCACATCCTCTGTGCTGCCCAAACCACTTCAAGGGAGTTTGGTTAAAGCTCTTGTTAGGAAGATGAATCCCCCTGCACGAGGTCTGTTTGCTTCAGGACCATGGTCTGAAGTCACCACTCACTGAGCTTTTGCAAGAACACCTATTGCTACTCTTACAATGATTGCTACATATCTGTCAATGTCTCCAGAAATTTTCTTTCTTACATCCCCTTTTCTTCCATAATGCAGAAGTATAAAACTAAAGCAGAGGGTCGGGTTAAACCCGTGCTTTAATAGGCAAAGTCTGACATACAAAGCTACAGTCATGATTTTAATTTCAGATGTGTAATTTGCTACAGTCTTAGGATACCAAAGCTCCCTGCTTTGTGGTAAGTTTTTTGTTACAAGACTTTAGGCTAAAATTTACACTGAAAAATCAGATTTAATCAATTGTTATGCTGTTTAATATCGCCTTGCTAAGGCTGGCTTGGTCGAGTCATCCTTCTTGTTACTGGTATAACAAATCCAGCAAACAAAGGCTGGTTCCTTCTAACTGCAGGGAGGTAGGATGCTGCATTCCACTTCTCTTGTGTCTTTCACAAGCCTGGAGCTCAGCTTCTCTTTCCCAGCTCTAGCATAGAGCAAGCAAGGGAAGGAAACACCTTGACTTCATTTCTGTCACTCACCTGACTGAAATTGGCACAACGCGTCACTGAAACAGCCTTCTTTCAACAATTCAAAGCAAACCAAAATACCCACAAGAATAAAAACTCTTCAAAATAAATGTCCAAGCACATTTTTCACAGCCCTATAAGGGAAAAGTTCCCAATGTAAATTGAACAGCAAAACTCTCTGTTGCCAAATTAAGCCCTCACACAAATATATTCTTACTTTAGAGAAGTTCAAGCAAGGCTGAGAGGGAGGGTTGAGAGAGTTTGAAAGAATCCCGGCCAAGTTGCATACAACAGGAAGGAGGAGCTAGGTACTTTGAACATAAGTTTGGTGGTAAGGGAAGACCAACACTGTATTTAGTTGAAGAATCAGGAAATTAGAGTTGGAACAAGTTTGAGAGCTGGTTCATGACTCCAGTATGAGTCCTCTGGTGCAGAGACTCTTGTGAGGTACGTTGTCTGGTTAGGGATGTACAAAATGCCGATGTGAAATCTTACATGCCATTGAGATCCTGAATGATCCTTTTTGGTCTTTGTTGGGCAAGTTGCAGTCATGCTCAGGAACTGGTCTGATACTAACCCGTTAAGACTGGGTGTCTGGAGTGGGCCAATGAAGGCCACAAGTTGTTTATCCATAAGTAATAGAAGTTCACGGCAGGGTAAACCCTACAGAGCCCCCAGCAGTGCCTCAGAATAAAACTTCTCCTTCCTTCACAGGCATGTTATTGCTAGATAAATTACCTACTTCTGCAGCTCTGCTAGTTCATCTCTTAGTTCTTAGAATGCCTTTAACTGGGGTTTGAATTGCTGCTGCAAGTGGTTCAACTTTTTCAGTCATTTGCTGATTACAGCATGCTACTCTGCAGCAAGGAAGTAAAGTGATAAAAGTGAAGTGATAAAGCCACATTTCTGCTAGTGTGAAGTGTGTGGACTTTACTCATTTTTTTTCCCTGTTAATTATAAACTTTTAGGATGAAAATATGTCTGGTAGTCACTGGGTTAATGAGATTCTGTACTTGGGCATTTGTTTGCTGAAAGGCACCAGGCTGCAAGTATGACCATCTCAGGTCTGTCAACTACTGTTTTTGCTGTCATTTGTTGTGGAGGAAGGTATGGGAAAAGGAAACCAGGCTGTGATTTCATTCTCTCAGATAAATACCAGCAACACAACTAACACTGAACACTGTTCATTTCAGAAGGGTATTTGGAAGAAATCTGTTTGGGAGGTTGAGCTGTAAAAAGGAGGTAGGCTGCAGATTCAGAACAGTTGTTAATGCTGTTTTATGGCTGCTTTTAATATGTACATTCAACTTTAGTTTGCTGTTCATCTGTCAGGCTTGATTCATGAATGATTTGATCCAGTTCCTTCTGGTCTGCATTTCGGCTCCAGCACCTTCCATGTTCCCAGGGATGGAGGCAAGCCTTTGATGCGAACCTGCTTCCACTTGCCTCCTTGCATGGCTTCCCCAGCTGCCACTGGGGACCCACATAGCTCCTGCAGATGTTCCCACAGTTCTCCCCAACCACACCCGTCCTCTTTGAATGAAGACAAGACATAAAGCCATCTCTGAGAGCTCAGGCTGGGGATGCCTGGGAAAAAAACACCTCCAGGGCTCTGGCCCAGAGGGCTTCTCCCTTTCCTACCTCAGGAAACGATGACTTTGACAGAGGTGATCCCAGTTCACAGCTGTCACAGTGACATTGTCCTCTTGAAATTTTGTGAACGATGCCCTTCATTTTCCACCAATAACTTGTCCTGCTGGTAGCTGGCTAGATGGTCATAAAATCCAACAGCTTATGGAGCAGCCATCCTCTACTCAACTGCAAGGAGTGAGCTTCTCTCCCTGTCCAGTCTGTGGTAGGGAAATGCATAATGTGTATATTACCACATAACTAAACCTCATGAGTGGCCCTCCCGTATGAATATAAACATGCTTTTTATGACTCTGAATGTTTCCAGCAAGCCCATGACAAACTTTTTAGCTATGTCACAGGATTCAATGTTAGGATATTTTGCCTGATTTTCATCACAAATAATTTATTTCATACTGTTTCATAACATCACTCTTTAATCCTTCCTGTGTCCTTGTGGATTATTCCTCTCGCCTCTGAATTCACAATTTAAGGGTGGATAACAGCAGTATCTCACATATACTGCACAGGAAGGCATTCTCATCTTCTTCTCTGCCTAACACTGGTCTTCTGCTTACGAAATATAATATTTTTTAAGTTTTGCTTGTCATTCTCTTGTACTGCCAAAACATACTTATTTTACTATCGGATATTACTAGGTCTTGCTGAAGTTTCTGCTTTTTGTGTCTTTTCTTTTCAATACCTCCTTGTCTAAATGTTCAGTGTATGTTTAATACAGTTTGTATTCCATTTTATTATGCACTTCAAAAGTATCAAACTCTTCCAGTTTACTTTTGGGTTTCTTTTCCTCTGCCTTCACTGGTGTTTGTATCACCACAAATTGAATATTCTGCAGGCAGAATGTACTGTTTATCTCATCCAGTCATGGTGGCATCCTGCTGGACCTACCCCCAGCTCAGGAATCTCCATTTCTCGTTATTTGCCGTTTGCCTTATCCAGCCAATTCCTAGCTTTTTGTGCTTTTATCTAGGCTGAAATTAATTTGAATTTCATGTTGCAGTCAGATTTTATGAGGCAAGGTGTTTCAAAGTGCACACACTACATTCCTTCCATTGTAATTGGATTTTAAAAACTATCAGCTCTGCCAGGTGTAATTAGATTTCTGGAAACCTCCTCAGAGAGGATTGTGATCTGGGATGAGCCTCGAATGAAGCGTCAGTAGCGCTTACATGCTAATACCTGTTCTTGCAAGTCTCTCAACTTCCCTAGCTCTCTTTCCCTACATGTGAAGAAAGAGGAATTAAACTGTAAAATGAGAATTACTGTGTTTACTTGTTTCTCAGAGGTGCTAGGGACTGATTAACACCCAAGAAATATGCAAAACTTATGCAACTTCCCCAGCTTCTGTTGGAATCAAGGCCCTTAGTCTAGTGAATGCACTTAAATTCCAGTGTTCAAGGTTTCAGATCCTAGTCCTTTCAGCACTCATCACAAAATCCATGTACGTTAGTGACAATAAAGTAAACTTTGAAGATCATCACCAGCCTCACTACATTTTCCTTAGAAGCAATCCTAATTCCCATTTCAACTTGTCTTTGTAGTTTAAGCCCTCCTTGACTCTGTGTGCATATTTACCCAAGGTTCAGTGTAAGTTCATCAGGTTCCCTTAAAATTTGGAAACATTTCATCTTAGCTCACCGATCTATGCATCTGTATTTTTCCTGGAGTTCCTATAGCTGCTTTTTCTTCATAATTGCATAAATAATTGTCTTCCTCAAAACTGTTGGGGTGACAACACAGCAGTGTACAGTGCACAAGAAGTCTAGGAGGTTTCTGGAATACATTGATGGCAACTTTCTGACATGAGTGATTAAGGAGCTGACAAGGGGAGATGGACCTTGTAGCTACAAACATCCATATGAGCAAAGTGACAAGGTAAGTCTCTTACTTAGCAACAACTTCTCTATCTCCCTATCTTTTAAGCCATTTGTCTCCTACTCTGATTTTGTCTTGGTATCCCAGTCTTCCCTATGCTAGATGCGGACATCAAGAGAGCTTTGATTACCGACAAAGCCTTGCCTCCAGTAAGTCATTTAGCCTTGATGGCCTTAAAGGAAAGATATTTCTTTGTATTTTTAGTACAAAATCCAAAAGACTTTTACTGCTGACTTATTCTAGTTTGCTTTTGTCATTCACATATTTGCAAAAAAACCTAACCAAATTTATGCATACATGTTGATTGATTTGAATTGTGTTCCTTATGTCAATTTCTATCTGTATTGCCCCTAGAGATGCCCTGTGGACTGTGCTGCTACAGGTGCTCTATGTCTTATCTAACATTTGACATGACTTTGGAAGGTTAGCAAGGAAACACAGCATCCTCTGCCTTTGATGTACTGTATCCTATACTCAGCTGAACAAACCGATGTAGTCGAATAAATGCCCCGGTTAGTGCCAGTGATGAGGTTGATGCTTCAGCTGCACCACGCCGGGACAGACAAACTGAAGAACTGATGAAGGCTGATGTTGAAACTCCTGGCTTGTAGGCAATGCAGCTGTCATTTGCAAGAGGCTTGCAGTTCAGGAGGTAGGCATAAAGGACACTGGCATCTGAGTACAGCAGCTTCTTAGTGGGAGCCTCACTGTTGTAAAGCAGATTAAATGCCATAAGTCTGCATCTGTGAGCTTGTGCATAGCAAGCTGAGACCTGCCTTGTCCTCACACATGCCTTTTAGGGCCAGGAAACTTAATAAATACTTTGTGCTCGTCCCATCGCACTATTAGGAAGTGAGGTTAGAGACTGTAACTGTGAAGTAACAGGACAGCCAGGCTGTGTCATGTGCTGGTAGAAAGTTGATGGCTACCAGGGTGTGTGTATACCAGGTGGAGGGAAGGTAGGTTTTGCTTTTTTGATGTTCTCAAAACCACTCAAAAAGTTATCTTAGGATCTGAGAGACCTAGAAGTGAGTTTCAGCTCTGCCATTAAATTGTTTGAGTCAGACTCATGCCACAGATCTATGGAAAGTTGAGAGTGAACCCAAATGCTTTGAAAACCACACGTGAGCCATGCACACACATACCTACCCCTTATATTGTGTGCTATGACACACATTCTCCCCTTTGTGTTTCCTGCTGGAGCTTAGGCTTTCATAAGTATTGGAATCCAAGAGAGGACAGGGCAAAACCAGCTCCTGTTGTGCCTTTGGTTGCTGCCAATTTCCTTCAGTGGCTTTCAGCTGTATGCTGATTCTTGTTTGGCATGTGTGACACTTACCACTCCCTGGTATTGTTAGACTCATGGGCTTAAATTTTGGAAATAACTTTTGAAATGTGCTGATGTGTTTTATGAAGCATGTCAGTATTACACATCTAAAATATGCCTGTGAGGGATCTTATGCTGCTTTTCCTTTGACAGGGTGGTGAGACAGAGAACAACCACAGACTCGTTGCAGCACAGTCAGATGTGCTGTAGGGAGCCAAAAGCAGGGTAAGAGGCCTCTCCAAGGGGCAAAGATGAAGTTGCATACCTGCATTACAGTGCGATGATACATCACTGCTGTATTCTGAATGGGTAATTGTGACTTTGACAGTGAAAAGCAAATAAAACTCCTAAGAAATATACATGGTTTGAGGGAACCATCACTTCCTTTTAAGTGAGATGCAGATCACAAATTCTGTTGTGACTTGTCAGGATTAGGTAAACAACAGAGGTGGCCCTGGCACTGGTTTCATTTAATTCACTTTTCTTTCCACAGTATCTCTATGGTGTAACATTAAAGCCGTGTAGCAGGAAGGCAGCTGCAGGAATGATGATTGTGCCCATCCTAGCTGCAGGCACAGGATGCAAAGCCATATTGTCATGGCTGACACAAAACTGTGAGGGGTATCTGGAGCTATGTCTCTAGAGGTACCGTTCCCTCTCATCTCTGCGTGGCCAGTGGCATAGCCTTTCTTCTTGTCTTGACTGGTACTTCTCAGAGGCTATTTCTCCCATCAGTGCCCTTTGAGGAAGAAGGCCTGTTCAGGGACTGGAAGGCTAAAATAAACTGGTAGTGATGAACAGCAGCAAGATAATCTGGGAAGAGGTTGCCGTCTCTTTGCAGCAGTTAGCAGCTAGCTGAACATCCTAAGTTTTCAGGTGCTTTTCAGATGCTTGTGTATCTCTGGGCATATTTCAAATTGAAAGTGTAAATTACTTTAACTAAAACAGTGCTATTCCTATTGACTGCCTCTGAGAGGTTTTGGTAGCTTCAGCAGCAGGAGAGTTAAAAAGGGAGAAGAATGAAGCGGAGCCAGAAGGGTGTCCCTGTGTCTCCAGGCTGCCTAGGGACGACGTGAACATCAGATTGTACCACTCCAAAGGTGCAGAGGAGGCTAAATATCCCAAACAGGTCTGATGTTGGTTGATAATACCAAACATGTATTTACTAGAGAAGGTAAGAAGAATGCACCCACCCTGCATAGAATGCATCCTCATTTCCTACCACACACTAGGGACTGCAGACCCAGTTCCCCACTCCACCCTTTCCCATCCACATTTCCTCTGTGTCCAGCTCTGAGTATGTAACAGCAAATGGAGGCTAGTCAGTATACCATTCTTATGTTCATTGTTCAACATACGTGGGTCTTATATGGTTGATGACACACAAACCTTGGTCTGCATATAGAGAAATTAACCTCCTTCTGGGCATTGCTCTTTACTATCTGTAGTACTCAAACACTTCACAAATACTGATGGCTTTCTCTGCTCAACAGCGCAACTAGGAAAATGAGGAACACAAAAACCCAAGAACAACTTCTCTGAAGTATCCACTGTGTTTTGAGCTCAATTTAGGCCATCTAGGATTCAGCTGGCCGAGTGTGTACAGCTGTATTGTCTGCATCACAACCAGGCACCTACTTTCTAGCCTGGATAATGCAAGAGTAGCAGTGCAACTCACCTCTTCCTGAAGGAGGTGTCTAAAGTTCATTAAATGAATCTTTCTGTAGAAATGCATGTTCCCTCCTTTGACTGTAAAAGGAGTGACTTCTCTTGGAGGAGGACGAGAGTGAGGTGGCATGAACCCCACTTGCAAGGTCAAAGCACAGTATGGTGCTTTGCAAGCTCAGATTGCAGCTCTCACCCAGACATGCTCTCTTTAAACTCCTGCCAAGGAGATACTCAAGTCTCTGTCAAAGTACAAGAAAGAGACAGTGATCCCTGTGGTTATTTGGGTGTCGAGGCTGTCAGCAGGGTGGTAATTTGCTTTCTCTTTCTTGTTGTGGTAGTTTACTCTCTACCTTACTGAGAAGCCCTAACTCATGTGCTTGTTACCCCTCGACATGGGTAACAAGTTGCCCATGGCACAAGTTGCTGAGAATCCACAGATAAAATCAGAAATGCTCCTGTATTGGCTATGGACCTTATCCTTACAGTGGAAAAGTTTAAGTGTAACAAAATCAGAAGCAATCAAACCCACATATACTTTATAGAGGGCAGAATCAGATCCTGTTGCAGTCCTGGGTTAGGCCAGCTCAGCTTTTTGACCCCTCCTGATAGCTCTGTCAGTTATCTAGTTTTGAGGGGACATGGTGTTATGGAGAGGTACAACAGTGCACTCCCAACCCCTGTCTCCTTTACCACTGAAGCAGCTTTCACCTCTCTAACCTGTCAGCTGGGGCTGCTGTGGGCTCTGTCTAACCCATGTCATCCTGTCTCCAACTGAACATTTTGAAATCAGCATTTTGAATGCACTGGGTGGAGAAGTGTTCCCACAAACAGCCTAGCTGAGAGGTCTGACGAGAGATGAAGCAAGTGGCCAGGGAGAGGTTTGCTGTTGGCTTAGCTGGATTTGGAAAAGGCTGTGCTCTTGTGTGCTCCAGAGGCTCAGCAAAGAAGGGTAATGGGAAGGCTGTGGCCATCTCTTCTCCTCTGTCTCTCCTTAGTGGCAGCTGAAATGGAGCTTCCTATTGGCTGGTAGGGAAGACTGGCTGTACTAACTGTGGTCACTGGGTAGGCATAAGGGCGTTTAGTGCCAGCTGGGACATGAGGGCCCATAGAGCACATATAAGCTCCTCCATTTATTCTCTGCCTTGTGGAACACTTGTAACAGGCTGTGCCTGCTGCTGGCTTACTGTAAGGGAAGCCAGAGTGCATTTTTTGCAGCAGCATGTTGTTTCTGTGCAATACCCTAGCTAAAGCAGGTAGTATCTACAGGTTACCTCTGTGCATCCTTTCCCTTGTAGTCAATGCTCCTGCACAAGCCCCTAAGAGCATGCGGGCTTCACCTTCATCACATCATTTATAAGCTGGAGAAGAGAGACTGTGTGAACCTCATGAGGTTCAAAAAAGCCAAGTGCGAGGTCCTACACCTGGGTTGGAGCAATCTGCGGTTTAAATACGGGATGGAGGATGATGCGATTGAGAGCAGCCCTGCGGAGAAGGAATCGGGGGTGCTGGTTGACGAGAAGCTCAATATGAGCCAGCAATGTGCGCTCACAGCCCAGAAGGCCAACCGTGTCCTGGGCTACATCAAAGGAAGAGTGGCCAGCAGGGCAAGGGAGGTGATTCTGCCCCTCTATTCCTCTCTTGTGAGACCCCACCTGGAGTATTGTGTCCAGTTCTGGAATCCTCAACATAAGAAGGATATGGAGCTGTTGGAATTGGTCCAGAGGAGGGCTACAAAGATGATTGGAGGGCTGGAGCACCTCCCATATGGGGACAGGCTGAGAGAGTTGGGCTTGTTCAGCCTGGAGAAGAGAAGGCTCCGAGGAGACCTTGTAGTGACTTTCCAGTACCTGAAGGGGCTGCAGGAAAGCTGGGGAGGGGCTGTTTACAAAGGGTTGTAGTGATAAGACTAGGGACAATGGATATAAACTGGAGAGGGGCAGATTTAGACAGACATAAGGAGGAATTTCTTCACTATGAGAGGGGTGAGGTGCTGGCACGTGTTGCCCAGGGAAGTGGTGGATGTCTCCTTCCTGGAAGTGTTCAAGGCCAGGTTGGATGGGGCCTTGGGCAGCCTGATCTAGTGGGAGGTGTCCCTGCCCATGGCAGGGGGGTTGGAACTGGATGATCTTTAAGGTCCCTTTCAACCTAAACTTTTATATGATTCTATGATTCTATGATCTGTGCCCTGTGACAGACCCCCATTGAGGGGCTTTGGAGAACATCTGTCTCCAGCAATGGCCTCGGGGATGCACCGGGAACTTGGCTTGCAGCAGTGAGAGAGAGCAGGAAGGAGTTGCCATCTGCTAACACTCTGAGGATAAACAGACTGTTTTTCCATTACCGCACTGTTTGTGTTGCGGAAGTACCAGAGGACACATTTCCAGTCTATGGCCCTGTCTGTTTACTTGATGTGAAGGGGCTTGAAGGGGGAGCAAAGGCAGCATGACCCGGTGATCTAATGTGTTGACTACTGTTATTAACTTCTATCTTGTCAGCTCCCAGAAGGTGGTGTGAACCCTGGGAGGACACTAAAAGGGCCCAGGAACTGCATAGAGGACCAGCCTGGCTCCAACAGTGTTTCCTGACAGGACAGCTTCTCCAGTTGATCCTTTACTTATCACTCAACTCATCTATGAATGCAAAAGCCGAAGTCCGTGGCCCACCTTGTCTTGTTACATGACTGCTTTCCTCGCTTTCTGCCTCATTATTATCATCATGTGCTTTTTTCCTCCTCCTTTTGATATCATCACCTCATTTATTCTTTCCATCCCTTCCCTTCCTTTCCTTGCTGTTTCTCTGAAAAGCAGAAGAAACCTTTGCTAACAAACGCGAGTCTCTCTGCTCACCCTGCTGTGTGTGCGCAGGGAGCACTGCTGGCTGCATGGGCTCCTTTGTCAGACACAGCCCCAGACCACACACAGACTGAGCAGCACCAGCATCCTTGCTCTTCTCCCTGCAGCAGTGGAAGCGGCCATGGGTACCCAGGGGAAAGCCAGACCGGGCAGGACGTACTCTCTCTAGGCCCAGATTTTCACGGGTGACAGCTGACTTCAGTTAAAAAAGAAAAAAATAAGTAAAAGTGATGCTCTTTAAAATAAATACCAAATCCTAGAACATAATAGAGCTTCACTGGACAGTTAGGATTTTTGTTACTGTTATTTAATTTGCTGTTTTAAATTGTTACTTTTATTACCTACTTCTGATGTGGGATGGGGAAAGAAAGTGTTTGTAATCCAAGTAACTAGTGGGAATGAGTAAATAAATGTCAGAAAGCCTCAATAGTAAGTTTCTCCCAAATCACAACCTTCCCTTTTACCATAGATGCTTATAAATCAGGGCAGGAATTTCTTAGCTTTTATTTATTAGTGAGTTTGTATCCCTTAGGTAGGTGGCATGGATCTGAGGGAGTTAAGGGACATCAGAGAATCAAAATGTGCATTGATAAATAATATTTATTTTCCCAGTGCAGAAAATCAAATGTCAAAGTAAGCATTACTATGACTTTCCAGTGGTTAAATTGCTAAATATTTGAGTTCAATTTGCTTTGGTTTCTTTAGGTCTTTAAATGAGGCATTATTCTGACTTTGAACAGCTACTCCATCTTCCAAAAAACCTGATACCGGTCTGAAAATCTTGAAGGAGAGAGAGACTCTGGAAAACATTCCTTGTAGTCCTTCCTTCTAATCTGGAGGAGGTGGTGTCAGGACAACCTTTCCCTTACCATCCTCAGACCGTTGTTAGCACTGGAAAGAGGAGCCAGGAATGCAGCATCAAAAAATTGCAAGGTGAAGTTTGGGAAGAAGGTTTTTTTCCCTTTCTTCATCCCCAAACAGACTAGGCTAAAGTCTGGGAAAGGAAACTCCAACTATTTTTTTCTTACCAAAAGTATCTCCACTGAAGTCACACTCAGGTGCAACTAGAAGTACAAAGGAAGTTGTCCTGTGTCTGATCACAGAGAGGTTTCACAGGACTTTCAAGGATCACATGGTGCCACGACCATCTTTTGTTGTGCTTTTGGAGTCATCAGGCCTTGGCCTTTGACAGTGGGTGGTGGTTGCATCTCTACACATGACTGAGTCCACAGGACTGCACACAGCATTTCTTTTTGCACCATTTGTTCTCTGCAAATACTGAAGTGTCCCCACGGAGGCTTTTTCTCAGGGGAGCAGATGGATGCAGGTATGTCCAAGAGGATCTTCAGAAGAGGGAGAGTTCTGTTTCCTCCTGCACACTCAGTGGATCATTCAATTCTGGCCAGCGGTCTCAGGATAAAGGAGCCACAGTGGAACTATCTACAACTCTTCATGTCAGCCAGGACATACTTTGGGGGAGTTCATTAACTCTTAACATGCCTACAAGACAAAGGTATTGCCAAGGAGCAAAAGAAGGTCTGTGATCTATCACAGCAGGAGATGATATTTTACATGGTAGAGTACAGCATCATGTAGCGCGAGCATCTTGGGTTGCAATAGCGTGATGGGCTGGGTTGTTGCTCTCCAGTCTAAACATCCTTCCCTGTCAGCCTCACAGAGCTTTCCTGCTTTTGGTTCTAGAGCAGACTCACTCAGAACTAACTTGGGGATCATGACACTCAATTTGGTGGTGAAGAGGAACAAATTTTCAATTCATCTGTCAGCAAAATGTATATACTCTTAATGGATCTAATAAAACCTCACACTTGCTTTCCGTCTGTGTCAGAATTCTGCTTTTAGTCAGTAATTGTTGATTTTCTCTCACTTGATTATTAATAAAAATCTGGATTTATTTACTTGGCAGGCTAAAGCAGTCTATTAAAACAAGACTTGGATATAAACAATCATTATAGTCCATCTAAATACCAATTTATCATTGAAAACATATTCATTTTACATTAATGCTTGTGTGGGACCCAACTATGCAACTTCTTAGTCATATAGATAAATGAACTCCTGCATGTACTCTCAATTCATTCAATGGGACTACTCGTGTGAGTAAGAATTGCTCAAATGACTAAGAGCTGCAGGATCTGACCCTTAGGGAAATATATTTATGACTTTGTTGTTAATTGTCATGACTTATGTTTTCAATAAGCAAATGGTATTAATCCAACTCACAATAGCTTCTTAATTAACCTCGGTACATCAGAGGCATATTCAGGAATCTTAATTTAAAGCATTACTATCTAAGCATGTCATCATCCATCCCATTCCTCAGGGTAACAATTGACTCTGTACACATGGCAAATGCTAATGGTGGGCTGAGACAATTCAAAGAGTTTTGGTTAATGAGAGTGGGAAAGACGTGGGGATAGTCTGCACGGAGATATTCTATCAAACTGGTTACTTTTCTTATAAATATTCTGTGTCCACACAGAACACTTATCAAAGCTAGTGATTTGGCATCACAAATTGCAGTAAGTACTTCTTCCTATGACAGGAATATGCCCAGCTTTAGAGAGTTTGTCAGCTTCAGGATCTTGGTAGTTACCTTTCTGTTACTCTCCCACCCTCACTTTCAGTGCCAGGAGACCTTTGTCTTTAGCTGTCTTGGGTGGATGCCATCCCACCCTGTAGATACAGGGAAAGCATCCCCAGGGTACCTCCAGATCACAAACTTCACCTGCCCCAGCCTGTCTTAACCTGACAGATTCCCAAGACCACATACAGATCAGAGAGTGGAAGAAGGGAAGATTTATGAAAGCAACAAAAAACTATGTGGTTTTTACAGATACTCTATTGGAGAAGTGACCAATCAGTTTCCTCTGTCAGTTCCTCCTAAAACTGGCAATAAGAAAATGCCTAAATAATCTGAAAGAAAATGGGTGCAGTTCAGTAAATGCAAAGGAAAATAATTGTTAACTGAAGGGTATTGTCTGCACAAACACAAGCCGAGAGAAAACATCTCTATTGCAAAGGAGAGTACAGCATACTGCAAGCAAAAAATTTTCTGTAATGTCATACGTGTCTAAAAAGCAAATTTATTAACAGGAGTAGATAGACTTGAGCATCACATCTGAGATACATTAAGACATCTTTCCAGTCTATCCAGGTCCTGACTGATACAGAATTGTGTCTTGTGGACCTGGACTTTGAGGAAGATGTGAAACACCTAAAAATAGTCTAGAAAAATACAAGGACAATCTTAGAGAAAAATGTCACCTATCAGAAAAGAACAGGCAAATTGAGGGGGAGACTCAGTAACACTTGAGAAGTCACAGATATATAAGAATCTGCCACAGAGAGAATAGTTTATGTTTTATAGCGGAGAGGACAAGTAGTAAAGACGGTAAACTGCAGAAAAGAGATTTGTATTCAAAATTATGAAAAAAACCCAAACTGTAAGGACAGAGAATCATCTCAAGCTATTGTAAAGGTGGAGAAATATGCACATTTGAAAGTATTGATATATGACACTCAGAATGGCTATGCATATTTATGTACATTCAAGTCATACACAATGCAATTTAATATCCATGAAGATATTATAGAGAAGAAGAGGGAATGGATTATTTTTTCCACCAGAGGATGAGGTGAAAGGACTTTCTACCATACTTCCTTGTGAGTAATGGTGTCTATTCCATCAAATAAAATTGGTACCAAGGAGAAACAAAGTAAAAATCAGCCATACTGCTTTAAATCCTTATCAACACTTTAAAACCTTATCACCTAGGAATATCCAACGATTCTCTCTTCATTTATGAAAGTACTTTGAAAAGTTCACTTCAAATATGGAGGAAAAAAAGATGCCAGAAGCAAATGCTGTATTTGGGACTTTTATTGTAGAACACAGTTTGCAAATTGTATTGTGTGGATAGTTGTATTAATCATCCCTCAAAGAACAATCACCCCATGTCTGGAATAACGAACTAGAGCCCTTTGAGTTCTCAGTCACCCAATCCCATGCAAAGCCTACACCATGCAAAGCCTACAGTTGTCACGGCATAGTTTTGCTTTTGTCCTTTCCAGGCTGTCTGTCCCACAGCGCACTAGGTGCCATATAGAGAAAACATACTGACTGCTCTTCTTGTTGATGTGTGAGTCGTAACTGAGACAGGACTCAGCGAAAGGTGGCCACACACAGTGCTATGGGATCAGAGCTTTCCAGGGAGTCAGGCAGGGCAGAACACTATTATCAGATCCCAGAGGTACTCTTGGGTATTACGTTTGCTTGCTCCATTAAACGTGTGATTTGAGAGGCAGATGGGGAGGCAAATGCTTGCCTACCTTGGTGTTACTGACACAGGGGTGCACCACAGCTTAAGAGCAGAAAATATGCCATGTGACATGTTATTTATCAATCCTATGAATTGCAAATATATTCGAATTGCAAATATATTCAAATTGCAATTGACAGCTTGTAAACAATCTGCAAACCAAGAATTAGCCTCTCCAGGGCATCACATCTCTTTCTGAGCAACATATAAATATGAATATTTTACAATCCAGATAAAATAATTCATGAGCCGTCGAAACAGTAACATGCATGAAAACCATCAAATAACAATGTATTTATTTTTGCTAATTATATGTTTGCCTTTCTCACCAAGCAATTTTTTTCCTATCTTTTATGGTTGTCCTCTCTGAAAAGAAAGAGAAAAGTGAAAGAGAAAGGAAAAAAAGAACACAGAAGCCCAGTTGGCCTTAAATGCCTCTTCAGGCCAGAGAAGAGTGCTCTGACTACATGCAACTGACAATGTCAAAAAAGACAAGCCTCCTACGAAGACAGATTAGAAAGTGAGCCATAATGACAAATAGAAACAATACTTGAAAAAAGAAAAAAAAAGAATCCCAGGCTCCCATCATACCAAACAATAACTGAACATTATTTGATTTGTTTGCATACAAGCTGTGCCCGCTGAGCTAATAGAAATGTTCAGAAAATGCCAGTAAAATCTGGTAGGGGGAAGAACCAGAGCCTTGAGAGTGTTCTTGCTCCCATCATCACGTAATTAATCATTCCTTTCCTCTAACACACACACACACATTCACCAACCTTGTGTGCAAATGAGAGGAGCACCACATTCTTTCTACTCTAGATGTATTTTCTCAGGGAAGAGGAGAGCTGGAGCTGCTGGCCAGGCTGCTAGGACTCATGATACTCAAGCAAGAATTTTGCTGGGTTTGCTGATCTACAGCTCTGACACAGCTGCTGCTGAGCCTGATGGATCTCAGATCATGCCCCTGCAGCCCAGTGGGGATTCCACTATAGTTTACCTCTGCATCACAGTTGGTGCTGGTCATTCTGGCTTGGTAGAAAAACCCCAAAATGCAGAAGTGCTGGGAAAGCACATTTCTGATTGATTAATGCTATAGCATAAAGAGGATACTGGAAGATGGACCTTCAAAGGAGGTGGTTAGTGGAAAGGGCTTTTTTCATGCAATAGAAATGGGGCTACAGGAAGCAGAATAGTTACATCAGCTACTAAAATGCTATTTCTGGTCTGTCCTCATTTGACAATTCCAATAGAGGGCTGTGAGGACACGCTGGCAGCCTGAGCCTGCTGGAGAGGTCCATGCTCAGTGCAAGGCATGAGCCCTGGACATTTACATGAAGAATATGCAGAAAGAAATACCACTGTGGGTATGCAGTGATCCACAGTGATAACTCAATCCATCTGGCAACAGCTGCTTCTGAATTTCCTGACTCACAACACAAAGCAAACGTGGTGTGTGGACACATGCACTGCACCTATCACTATACCTCCTGCGTCAGACCTGAGCCCAGGCTCAGAGCAGCCCCCAGTGCTGGGCTGAACTTGCTGCCCCAGGGGCAGAAGAGGGCCCAGCTGAGTTTTCTACAGGCTCTGCATGGTGGCAGAAGTTCCCATCAGCACAGGGGCTTAACCCAGTTTTCTCCTGAGAGAAAAATAGTCCTGTTCTCCTCATCCTTATTGTCAGCTACTGTGTACTGAGGATTTGCTGGCCTAGCAGATGCTGCACAGGCTACAGTTGTAAGTGCCTTGCAACAACGAAACCTGCTTTTTTTGTGACAGAAACTTCCATATATTTTTATTTTTCTCCTTCCTTCCTTCCTTCCTTCCTTCCTTCCTTCCTTCCTTCCTTCCTTCCTTCCTTCCTTCCTTCCTTCCTTCCTTCCTTCCTTCCTTCCTTCCTTCCTTCTATTCCTCTCTCCCTGATTTCCCTTCTCTCCTTCTCCCCCTCATTGCAGTGAAGTTAACCATTCATTCACCATTTAAGGACTATCCACAGCTATTATTATCCTTTCTTACCTCCACATCCCTCATTTAGCCCCAGAGAAAAGGATGTGTCTTCGTTAACATGACTGCCTCCAGGTGCACCATTTTCTTTTCACCCAGTTAAGACATGAACAGGAATAGCAGTAGCTGGCCTGACAAACCCAGATGGATGGTCTGTCCAGGCATTCTTCATCCTTCCCGCTCCCTCTGGCTACCCTCAGTTTTCTGGTGGCTCCTGGGGCTGTTGAAGCTACAGATACACACACAATTCAGAGCAGCTCTGCCTCGTCTTGGGAAATTCAAGAGCATCCTTTGCTCCCAGCCTGGAGCCAGCAGTGGAGAGTTCAGACGCTGGGCTTTGCTCCCTGCTTTTTGGAAGCACACTTCTATCTCTAGGTATGGCCCCAGGGTGCATTTAATATCCATGTGGCTGAAGGTCAGGGAGAGGTCCGTTTTCCCTTCATGTGTATCATAAGACCACAGAGTTTGGCAGCAGTGACCTTGGGTGGAGGAGCTTAGGAAAGGTGAGGCGCAGCGTGCCCTCTTACATCCTCGCTGGCGGGTACTGCACCTGGAAATGGAAATTGAGTGCGTTGCAGGAAGCCTTTCCCCTCATTTCTCATGGCTCAGCAACATGTGAAGGACACTGCTTGTTACTGCAAGAGCTGGTGGTAGGGTGGGGAATTACAGGTCAGGCAAAGGAAGGGAGCTTATAGTTATCTGACCTGGTCTCAATCTGTAGACAGAATAATCTCATTTATTCCTCTTCACAGTCTGCCCAAATGGATTGCCTAATGCAAAGAACTTGTGCGGCTCCCTTTATTTCAGATGCTTAATGAGAAAATGAGCTACAATCTAAAAAAAATGCAGTGTCTTCAGATATCTATCTGAATTGACATAGATATATCACACACTATTGTGCCAAATGGCAGAAGGCTGCAGCAGATGTTCACTGTCTTCCTGCAGACCTGGACCTTGACTCAATCTACCTTTTATCTCAGTGCCATAATTTCAGTCTGCTGTGAAGATGTTGCAGACCAAATCTTTTCTGTTCTGCAGAGTATTAATGCAGCCTGAGGCAATGGCCTTATACGAAGAGCATTACGGATAACCCTATGGATGTTGGAGCATCCAAAAGAGCTTTGCAGTGTGGGCTTCATGCACAGAAGCATATCATGGGCTCCGTAAGGACTACGGAGTTTCAGTGTTCCTGTAAACAGGGCCTGGGACTTCAAGGTTGCAGCTCTGCTTCTACCCTGTGACAGTGCATTGGTCAGGTTATTCCTCATTCAGTTGCATGGATGGTCTTTTGATCCATTGTATTTTTCAAGTACTTTGGCTGCAAGTTGGAAGCCCTGGCGTAACACGTGGTAGCCCAACAGCCACAGCCTCCACATAGTACTGTGCTAGAAATAGCAATGGCAATAGAACTCTACAGACTTTTGGCAATGGCTGTGCAAGGAGAAAAGGGCTGCTGTGACTCTGCCCTGTCTTTCCCCTTGGCCACAGAGCACCCTGACATTGCAGTTCATGTTCATACCTGATCGTAGGTACTGTGACAGCCTGTAATGGGTGACAGGAGGGAAAGCTGAATGTCAAAGGCAGATTTAATGAGGCATGCCTTTATTCCTTTTCTCCATCCAGACTGGTGTGTGCTTGGATGGATAAGACAGTCATAAACCTTCTCCAGTTAGATGAGTGTTGTGCCAGCGCTGGAACTGCAGAATGTAATTTCTACAGAGGGAAATGGAATTCAAGGATCTGAATCTCAATCCATTGGGTAACAGGCAAAAGCCCCTGAATCTGGGACAGCCTGGATACTTTTCTTTCTATGATACAAGCATATTCTTTTTGGAGGGTCAGCAACCCAAATGCGAGCTCTTAGAGGTTCAAACAAGAAGACCTGACCCCAGGCCATTCTGCTGAGCCTCAGCCAGGGGCAGGCACCATGAGCCAGAACAATTCCTTTCCCTGCCACCTTTCAACGCGGAGACTGCCCTCTTTACAAAGCTTATTCTTGCATGTTGGGGTTTGGACTTAGTAACAAAGAGTCTGTATGTGAGTCTTATTATGTTTCCTTACTTATGTATTATCTGAAATGAGTGTTTGGAGCTCAGGCCAATACTAAAGGTCTGGGTTGAACTCTCCTCTCCTTCAAGGTCTGTCTTTTTGTCTAATCTCTGCCTGCTGAGGCACAAAGCAGGGCTCCTCACCAGCTGAGAAACAACTCCACAGGACTATTGTTAGGCTCCAGGACCCCTCTACAGAGTTTGGGATGGTCAACACTCACAGCAAAGTAGTATACGAGGCAATAAATTTTATGTGTGTGTGTGTAAGATGCCAAATTAAATCTGAGGCATTTGGAAAACCACAAGAATACTCCAAGGCCATGAACATTTTTCCTGCTACACAACAAGGAAAACAGAAGATTCAACAGACTATAAAATGAAGGGGAAAATAATTTTTGCCTTTTTCTTGCCTCAGGAAGGTTTGAAAATTCAGTGCTGCTGCTGCAGTAGCTAACCATCACCATTAAGAGTTTTTCATTGATGTCAGTTTGGGGGCAAAGCTTAGGTGAATAATGGCTCAAGGGCACTTAACCCTTCAAGTACTTCACAAACCTTAATTAATAGAGCTGGGCAAATAATTTGCAGCTGATTATCCAATGAATTCAGTGCCTGTCTGCAGAGAGCTAGTTTGTGCTCTGGTATTGCTCTGCTGAGTAGAAAAATAAGTCTCCTTTCCTCAGCAGCACTTAGCCTACACGGTATTTGGGGTTTTGTGAAGAGGGTAGACCCCTCCGTCTAGGTGTTCTGGTCTCCTCTCCTCTCTTTTAGGTTCAAGCTGGGAGCTGCAATAAAACAATAGCCTTTCATGGCATGCAGTGCTGCTGACTTTGGCAGGGAGCATGCTGTGCTCCAAGGGGTGCCACCTGCCTGGCCTCTCCTGGGGTTGTGCTTGTCACTGGCTTCTGCCTGTGCCTTCAGGCATCAAACCACCTGTGCACTGCCCTGAGTGAAATGAGCTCACCTGACTGCAGCAAAGATCTCATGCCAGCAGTCTTCTGCCTCCCAGGGGCCATCCAGTATCTCATTAAAAAATGAGGCATACTAAAGGTAATACAATTAATACAAATAGCTAAGAAATAAGCCCTAAGAGTGTGCTTAAAAATTATATTATATTGTTTGTAATTTTTAGCCTGAAATCCTATGAAAATGAAAACAAAATCACAATTGTTTTTTGCAGATATTTCTATCAGACCTGCATTTGCAAATGTATTCAACTGTTAGTACAGATATGCGTGTGCCCCTTGTCTGTAGTCCATGAAGCTGTGGCTCTACCGGAACAAAATTTAGCAGAAAGGTGAAGATAGCAGAGATGGCTGTGAATAATAAATTTAATCTGCTTTTCAGAAGAACAATGTACTGCCCAGGAGAGACCGATTATGTGCATCCATAAGTGATTTGATGGAGAGAAAAGTTGTAACATGAGCTCAACTCTCAGAAAGTTTCAGAGAAGACATGAGAGAGCAGGATTTGTAGGAAGGCCTTATTATAGCCCCAAGCACTGGGAAAGCTTTGTTTGCAGTTGATATAGTCCTAGTCATCAGTTTTAAAGAAACCATGACAGAAAGGTGGAGGGAACATTTTTCATGGAAGGAGTGGGCAAACATGGATGTTGTGCACTCTCCATCCATGGAGGGTTTCAAAAGTCAACTAGACGAGGCCCTGAGGGATTGGTCCATTCTTCAGGTAAGCCCTGCTTGGCCCAGGGAGTTGGAGTAGAGACCAAGGCTCTAGGTTTAGGCTGAGCTGTGACAAATAAGAAGTACATTAGCTGTAAAAGGGAGATGGAGTAAAGCATTCTGTAGAAGAAAAATGTAATGACCAGTAGTGGCAGGAAAGCTGGCTCATTAAGATCTATTTTATACGGACTAACAAAGAAAAATCAACTTCTAGGTAGTGAACACAAGTATAAAAGCTTGAACCAGTGAAGGAATGGATAACACTCTGGTAAATTAATGCTTTAAATTTGGCCAAGGCTGCTGCATTTTATCCTGAAATCTTTGAGCATTGACTGCAGCAAACTTGGGGCTATTTGTGGTTGTCTGTGAACACCTGAACATGACAAGTGAAACATCACAGAATCATTTAGCTTGGACAAGTCTTTTAAGATCATCAAGTCCAGCTGTAAACCTAACACTGCCAAGCTCACCACTAATCTATGTCCCTCAGCACCACATCTACAAGTTTTTTAAATATTTCCAGGGATGGTAACTCAAACATTTCCCTGCGCAACCTACTCCAATGCTTGGTGACTCTCTCAGTAAAGAAATTTTTCCTAGTATCCAACCTAAACCTCCCCCATTGCAACTTGAGACCATTTTATCTCAGCCTATCACTTTGTTATTTGGCACAAGAGACCAACACCTGCCTCACTACAACCTCCTTTCAGGTAATGGTAAGAAAAATAAGGTCTCTACTCAGACTCCTTTTCTCTAGACTAAACAACCCCAGTTCCCTCAGCCACTCATTAGACTTGTGCTCCGGACCCTTCACCAGCTTCATTGCCCTTCTTTGCACATGCTCCAGCAGCTCAATGTCTTTCTTGTAGCAAGGAGCCCAAAACTGAACACAGCATTCAAGGCATGGCCTCACTAATGCTGAGTATAGGGGGACAATCACTTCCCTGGTCCTGCTGGCCACACTATTTCTGATACAAGCCATGATGCTGTTGGCCTTCTTGGCCACCTGGGCACACTGCTGGCTCATATTCAGCCAGCTGTTAACCAACATCCCCAAATCCTTCCCCCCGGGCAGCTTTCCAGCCATTCATTCCCAGGCCAGTAGCATTGTATGGAGTTGTTGTGGCAGGACTCAACACTGAGCCTTGTTGAACCCCATACAGTTAGCCTTGACGCATGGATCTATCCTGTCCAGACCCTGCTGCAGAGCCTTCCTTCCCCCAAGCAGATCAGAAACTCCTGGACAACTTGGTGTCATGTGCAAAATTACTGAGGGTGCATTTGATCCCATAGTACAGATAATTGGTAAAGATATGAAACGGAACTGGCCCAAATACTGAGCCCTGGGGAACACCATTTGTGACTGGTTTTAACCTCATTCATCACAGCTCTTTGGGCCTAGACATCCAGTCATTTATTTACCCAGAGAAGAGTATGCCCTTATAAGCCATGAGTCATTTTTTTTCCAGGAGAATGCTGCAAGAAATGGTGTCAAGTGGAGAAAGTTTTTCCTAATAATAAAAGTTTGGGGGGAAAAAGAGGATTTGGGAATTATAGACCAGTCATCTTATCATCAGCTTCTGGTAGACTATTGGAACAAATAATTAAACAAACTTCCAAAAACTTAGGAGATAAAAATATTCATAAAAGTCTACATGGACTTGTTGAGAAGAAGCCTTCTCGAAATTAATTGGGTATTTTTAAAGCTAATGACAAGAAAATTTTAAAAAAGAGAGATGGGCCAGTAAGAAGGCATATCATGCCACCTGGCACAAGCATGCAAAGTCAGTTGCATACCATTGTGCAGATGGCCAGCACATCCACAGGTCTAGAGTCACTATCACATCTGCACGGACCTAGTGCTCTATAACCCTCAGATCCCTGCTGCCCTACAGTCCCGAGACCCCACATCTTCCTCTATAGTGCCTGACTGGCCCCAATCTTCAGGTGAGCAAAATCAAGTCACATTCTTCAGCGTCTGCCCTTTGCCTTGTCTTCTGAACAAAACCAGTGTCTGCCTCAGCAAAGGTAATTTCTCCATAGTGTCCTGGCTCCATTCCTAAATCCAAGCTGGAAGAATCCTACTGGGAGAAATTCAAGTCACTAAGTAATGCTCTTTATAATATAAAAAAATCTGTTTACTTGTCATTACTAGTTATCCTGAAATACTCTATATTAATACTCTAATATGTATAGAAAATAAATCTTGTCCATGTTTTTTAGACTCATCTAGAATGTGGGATCATACACTCTGCATATTCAGGCTTGGAAAACCATAGCGGAGAGCAAATTGAGAAACTCAGGAAGAATAGCTATAGCTCTTTCGGTAACAAGGAGAAGTCTGGAGACAAAATGAGAACTTTGTTCTGTGGGTCAGCCAGTAGACCCATTCCCACTGAACTTAGTCAGTGATAGGGTGTCAATACCAAGAAAAAGAAAAATGAGCCATGGAAGATCAGACCCTTCAAAGGAAGACTGAATGGTATGTGGATTTAATCATCAAAGGTAATGAAGTTATTACTAATTTTCACAATGCAAAAATAGGCTTAACACTGAAAGCTTACTATCGTTTTGGATTAATTAGATGTGCATTACTACTGGAAATAATGACTTGATGATATTTATAGCAGATTATAGAAACATCTGTAGTTAGTATTTAGCGTGTACCTTGGTTAAAGGAATAAAAAAAAAAACCCAGAAAAAATGATGCTGGCTTGTAAGCTTCCAATATAATGTGTAAAGACCTCTAGGGAATCAAGTATGGCTATTGAGGGGTCGGACCAAATTGTAATACAGAACTGAGAAAAAGCAATAAATCCAGCTTTATTACAGGCCATGGGAAAAAAACTCTGTTCTTGAGGACTGTATATGAGCTGGAGGTTTGAGCGGTTTTGGAGGACAAGGAAAGGGACTTGAGCAGGCATGGGAGCTGGGGTCCAAGGTCTGTGGGGCAGGCTGCTGCCCATTGGGACTGCCCCTGCTTCCCAAGACTGGCACTTCCACTCCTGGTCCCCCGCCTGATGATCTCCCTGCTTTTTCTCTCACTTTCAAATCAGAAAAGAACAGGTGGCCCATATGGTGTTTCACTCCTGTTAGGGAAAGAGAAAGCTCTTACGCTTTTCAAAGTAATTCTGTAAAGCCATGGTCAAAAGAACAAGTCACACAAGGCAAACGTGAGCAGAACAGCCTCAAGCTTTTAAAAAGGAATTAATAACAACCCCAACACACATCTAGTTATACAGCTTATTTGCTTCCCAGTACTTTACTACAACTGGGAAAGATCTTTCCTCCTTGCTAATAACTTCTCTGCCCCCGTCCATTTCTACAGTCACACAGAGACAGACGTGTGCCCCACTGCACATCTCAGACTGTGAAGCAAGTTGAAGACTTTGCTCCCAAATGGGATGCTGAGAGAAATTCCAAGGGTTTATCTGTATGGCAATGAACCTCTGCCTTGGATTGCATGACAGATAGAACGGGCCACACAGAGGTGGGACTGGTGGGCTCAAATGTTGGGGCTGAGAGTGCTGATACCCTTCCTGAGAGGGGTCTTGTTCCAGAGCAGCTCTGACTTAGGAGACTGGAGCAAGTGACAGGAACACATTAGTGGTGTTTCTTATGGAGCCTCTTTTTTCAGAGCCAGTGATAGAGGATATGCAATAGATTTGAATCATAGAATCATAGAATCATAGAATCACCAGGTTGGAAAAGACCCACTGGATCATCAAGTCCAACCATTCCCAACACTCCCTTAAACCATGTCCCTGAGCACTTCATCAGTTTACCAAGCCGGTCAATACCACTGTTTCCTGAGACAGTGCAGCCCTTGAAAAGTAGTTCGGATAGACTTTGCACAGACACAGATATGAGGGACTAGTGGGGTTAAGGAAAGCGTGCATGAATGGTACAACTCAATATATCCAGCTGTAGGGAGGTATCTGTCAAGAGACTGCAACTGAAGAGATTTGATTGAGGGCAAGTTTTAAGGTTTCATCTGGAATATAAAATATCAGTGAAAGACTTTACATTGGCTTGAGTGAACTTTGGCTCTTTATTCAAATAATTTCTTAAGAACCCATGGAATTAATTAATGACATATTAACAAATGTACAGATGATGCCTACTGGAAGAGGTACAAAAACCTGATGAAAACAGGGAAATCATAAGAATTCAGAAAACTAAAAACTTTGGGGAGAAATGAACAAAATTATATTATAGATAGTTTAAATAATAATATATTATAGATCGTTTCAATATTTTATTATACATAGTTTAAAATAAATTTTAAACCCATAATTCAAATGTTTAGCAACACTGAAGCACAAAATATAGAGATCTTGGGTTCTGGGGTGAAAATAAACTGCAAATGAAATAGTTCACGAGATGCTTTCACTAGTCAGGCTTATTTATATTTTCATTTTCATTTTCAGTTCACACTTGGGAGTAAGGAGGTGAAATTTTCTCTCAGCAGAGCTAAGGACCAACATGCAGCATTCTGCTCAGGCGTGGGGGCACTCTTGTGCGTGCACGGACAGACAGAAGGGAGCCCACATAGCCATGCCAGTGATAAGGGAAACAGCAGCGCTCCGGTATCCTCTCCCCAGCAATCACCTGCAGAGTCTGTTAATCCAGAAAGACCACATCTGATTACATTCACGTTTGGGTTATGTCTATAGATCTTGAGTAGAAACTTCCACACATGATTTCATAAACTTCTGCCTATTCATGTTCCTGCACTTTATTTAGGAGTGAAATATTTATTGCACTTGTAGAAAACAATCCTCTTTCTTATCATGTTCCTTGGTGTGGACAGATAATTTTCATTAGCATTTTCCTTTGCCTATGGAAAGGAACTTTCTTTATACTTTGCCACCTGTATTGAGCTTCATATACTTCTCCAATGAAGAGCAGGATCCTGAGACTACGTGAAGTATCTCTGCTTTCACTGATGGCACAGAACAGATGGATCCCAGTCAGGATCCAGTTCCAGAAGCTTTCTGCATGTGATGGTGCTTTGGAGGTGTTTTACCCTTTGTAGTGGCTGAAAGTGAGTCAGCGCCTGCATGCATCTCATAGACTAGCAATCTATATCTGGAACTGCCTTTCTTCTAACACGGAACAAGGAACTTTATAAAAATAGAATAATAATAAAACTTCCTCTATTTCACCTCTGAGTTCTTAAGTTGGACTTCCCTGAGATTTTCTTGCTTAGCTCCATGCTATAAACCTGGAAAAAACTGATGCAAATATTGGAAGGCCTGGAAATAATATTGAATAGTGGAAAACTTAGGTACAAATACAGAAAGAAGGATCATTTCATTTTTACTGTGTCTGCCAGTAGGGAGTTATGCAAGAAGCTAGGAGATACACAGTCACTACAGCTGACCTAAGCCTGCCAAAGGGCTATTCTATACCATATGACATCACACTCAGTATATAAACTGGGAGGAATTGGCCGGGAGGACACAAATATTGCTTAGGGATGGGTTCAGCATTTGTCATTGAGTGGTGAGCAATTGTATTGTGACTCACTTGTTTTGCATATTCTATTTTTACTATTATCTCTCCCTTTTGCTGTCCTGTTAAACTGCCTTTATCTCAGCTCAAAAATTTTACTTTTTCTCATTCTTATCCCCATTGCACTAGTGTGGAGCAGAAGGTGAGCAAGCAGCTTTGTGGTGCTAAATTTCCTGCCGGGATTAAACTAGACAGTCAGTTTGAGTCTCACTGAGGGCAAATTGACTCTCTGTTTAGAAGGGCAGAAACAAACAGGAACATCTTGCTGTAGCAAACATGACTAAAAACACTGAATGAGGGTGGGTAGGACTTTCTCTTTTTGCTGCCTTCAGGAACTAATGAGGACACTTGCGTATGTAGAGTCAAGCACATGGATTTCCTTACTGATAACACGGGCATCCTGCTGCGTAAGTGCTGCCGGATCAGGGCTATGGGTGGCTCCTCCCGTGGGCAACTATCGTGATTAATGAGTTATTTCCAAAGAGGCATCTACTGTCAGCAGCTCACACTGATTACAATAACAATAACAATAATAAAATAATAATAATGATAACAATAACAATAAATCATAATAATAATCTTATTACATGACTTCTGCCTGGAGTTGGTGACGACAGGCGTTGTAACAGGGTTGTCACAAGTCAGTGAGTGCAGATGTCAACTCTGTGAACTGCGGTGGTGAACGGTGGTGCTGACCGTAACCTCCCTGCTTCACTAGCACCGGCAGGCTGAGGACACTGTGCTCGCTCAGGGCTGCTGCAGAGAGGGAGGAAAAGCATTGCTGAGGTAGCTTGCAGAGCTGGACGCGTAACCAGGTCACTTCCCTCCTGGCAGCTTATAAAAGTGACAGAGGAAGTCTGCAGTGAACACTGGTGTGAGGTGGAGGGAGAAACAGGGGTTGGAGAGGACAACTGAAATGTGCACACACACAAACTGAAAAAGAAAAAAGGAAGAACCCTAATAATGAAGTGCGTAAGACCTCTCCTTATTAAAACATGATGAAGTCATTTCAAATTTAGGTC
Organism: Cuculus canorus; assembly: GCF_017976375.1. NCBI lineage: Eukaryota > Metazoa > Chordata > Aves > Cuculiformes > Cuculidae > Cuculus > Cuculus canorus. Next base: position 59,597,338 of record NC_071403.1, on the reverse strand, counting down.
AGAAAGCAAGCACCTGTCAGCTGTGCTGAATTATGTATTATTTTCTGCAGCTTTGCAGCCACTATATCCTCTTGCCAAACCTTCCATCTTGAAGTTGAAGATCACAAACTCATGGGACGTGATGGCAATAAATTCACATTGATGTCTGCAGGAAGCAGAGTAGGGCCCTCAGTATGGGGAGAAATTATCTCAACTTATTATTCTCAGGGGCTGGGGAAGGTGAACGGTATTGGTAAGCATGGCACATGTGCATGTGAAAGGGGTAAACCTGGCTAGAGGTGACCTGGCTAGAGGTGACATCTGGCTGCAGCTGCTGTTTTAATTCAGTGGAGGACGTGTAACTCTTGCCATACTGGAACACAGCCATGTTCACCTTGGCCAACATCCTCTGCTGACTGGAGCTGTGCCGGATGCTTCAGAGGAAGGTGACACCCTCCTCTCTCACCTCAGATGATGAACGTGGCCAGTGGTTGCACAATTCTTCACAGCACTCAGGGAAACCAGACAGTGATTTCAGCCCATTATGAGCTTCCATCCTGGAACGTGGAGACTAATGGATGTTGCTGTATCTGTCCCAGTCACCATAACCGCAAAACACCTTTTCTCTGCATGAATATTTAACCTTTTCCTTAATCTCATCACAAGTCTATCTCAAGAGGACAAACAGAAGCCAGATTGCCTTTGCCCCCTTCCTCCATCAAGTCAGACACTCAGCAGGGATGTAGGATGTCAGAGTTACCATAGCACATTTGATGGACCACTACATCAAGCTCAAACACGTGTGGATTCCCCCTGTCGTGTTGTGCTGTGTGGCAGCCCAGCTGCACCCAGTGTGCCTGGCTGCTGTGTGGGCGGGAGAGATGGGTGACTGGGTTGGAAGCCTGGCACTTCCTGTTGGTCACCCTGAATTGCAGGTGGCTCTAAGCTCTGTGTTTAAGGTTTTAACACTTTATATCGGGGACTGAGGAGCAAGCAAAGAGGAAGAAGAGAAGCAGAAAGACCAGTATGATTTAAGGAATGAGAGGCAGTGCATTATAGGCTCTGTCCTACAGTGGCATCTATCTTTGTCCCGTTTCTGTTTTGGCCCCTGTGCTGTTGTCTTAAAAATATATAGGAAATACTGAACTAGGCAACATAGTTTACAGCGCAGTGGTTTCCTTCTTTCCTCTCATGAGAATAAGAAATCAACATGCAGCATCTTTTCTGCTTAACTGTTTTCAAACGACAGCTATTGGCTTTTCCTCTTAACAGTGACAATGTGAAATATAAGTACTTGGCAACCAGAGCTGCACCCAGAACAGTTTATCATTTACTCACAGCAGGTTACACATTGTAAAATCATGGAACGGAGCCCTGTGTTAATGTTTAACCAGGTGTTAACTACACCCTGGCAACACTTGCATATCATAGAATCATAGAATCATAGAATGGTTTGGATTGGAAGGGACCTTAGAGATCATCTATTTCCAATCCCCCTACCATAAGCAAGAACACCTTCCACTAGACAAAGCTGGTCAAAGACCAATCCAGCCTGGCCTTGAACACTTCCAGGGATGGAGCATCCATGACTTCTCTGGGAAACCCATTCCAGGGCCTTAAAACCTTAATAGTGAAGATTTTCTTCCTTGTATCTAATCTAAATCTACCCTCTCTTGGTTTAAAGCCATTATCCCTTGTCTGATCACTTCATTTCCTTGTAAAAAGTCAGTCTCTAGCTTTCTTGTAGTCCCTCTTTAGGTACAAGAAGGCTGATATAAGGTCTTTACAGGGTCTTTTCTTCTCCAGGCTTAACAACCTTAGCTTGTCTCCATAGGAGAGGTGCTCCAGCCCTTTGATCACCTTCCTGACACTCCTCTGGACTCACTCCAACAGGTTCAAGTCCTTCTTATGTTGGGTGCCTCAGAGCTGGATGCAGTACTCCAGGTGGAATCTCATGAGAGTAGAGTAGAGGGGGAGAATGACCTTACTTGACATGCTAACCATGCTTCTTTTCATGCAGCCCAGGATACAGTTGGCTTTCTGGGCTGCAAACATACATTGCTGGGTCGTGTTGATCTTCTCATCAACCAACACACCCAAGTCCCTCTCCTCAGGGCTGCTTTCAATCAATTTACTGCCCAGCCTGTATTTGTGCTTGAGATTACCCTAACCCAGGTGCAGAACCTTGCACTTGGCCTTGAACTTCACGAGGCTCACACAGGCCCACCTCTTGAGTCTGTCAAGGTTACTCTGGATGACATCCCTTTCCTCCAGTGCAGTGAACTTACTACACAGCTTGGTGTCACTGGCAAACTTGCTGAGGGTATCCTCAATCCCACTGTCCATGTTACCAACAAAGAATGTTAATCGGTGCCAGTTCCAGTACTGCCCCTTGAGGAATGCCATTCATCACTGGTCTCCACTTAGTCATTGACCACAACTCTTTAAGTGCAACTATCCAATCAATTCCTTATCCTCTGTCTGGTCCATCCATCAAATTCATGTCTCTCCAATTTGGAGACAAAGGTGTCACATGGGACAGTGTCAAATACTTTGCATAGGCTCAGGTGGATAACATCGGTTGTTCCATCAACTCTGTAGCCTCCTCTAGAGGGCCAACAAGTCTGTCAGGCACAATTTGTCCTCAGAGAAGTCATGTTTGCTGTCACGAATCACCTCCTTATTTCCCATGTACCTTAGCATAGTTTCCAGGGGAATCTGCTCCATGATCTTGCCAGGCACAGAGGTGAGACTGACAAGCCTGCCTGTAGTTCCTCGGGTCATTCTTTCATCCTTTTTTAAAAAATGGAGGGTTTTTTTTTTGCCTTTTCCAGCTAGTTGGAACTTCATTGGACTGCTACAACTTCTCAAATATGAAGGATAGTGGCTTAGCAGCTTTGTCTGCCGGTTCCCTCAGGACTCACGGATGCATCTCATCAGGTCTCACGGAATTGTGTACATTCGGGTTCCTTAGATGGTCTCAAATCTGATCTTCTCCTGGTGATTCTTTCTTTTCCCAGTCCCTGCCTTTGCCTTCTATGACTTGGGTGGTGTGGCTTGAGCCCTTGCCCGTGAAGGCTGAGGCAAAAAAAATCATTGAGTAGCTCAGCCTTCTCCATATCCCAGGTAACAATGTCTCCCGTTTCCTTCCAGAGAGGGCCCACATTTTCCCTAGTCTTTCTTTAATCATTGACTTACCTACAGAAGATTTTCATGTTGTCTTTGATATCCCTGGCCAGATTTAATTCTATCAGTGTTTCAGCTTTCTTAACTTAATCTCTGGCTACTCAGACAATTTCTCTGTATTTCTCCAGGGATCTTTGAACATTAACCAGATTTCTTGGGTCCCTCTTTCCTCCGGGGTTTTATCCCATGGTATTCTACCAAGCATATCCCTAGAAAGGCCAGAGTCTGCTCTCCTGAAGTCCGGGGTAGTGAGTTTGCTCTGCACCCTCCTTGCTTCTCTAAGGATCCTCAATGACGATCTTTTCACGGTCACTGCAGTGAAGGCTTCCCTTGAACTCCATATTCACCACCAACCACTCCTTATTGGTGTGAACAAGGTTCAGCACAGCACTGCTCCTTGTTGGCTTGTCTATTACTTAGAGAAGGAAGTTATCATGAATGCATTCCAGGAACCTCCTGGATTGCTTGTGCCCTGCTGTGTAGTCCTTCCAACAGAAATCAGGGTGGTTTAAGGCCCCCATGAAGACCAGGTCTTGAGAACATGAGGCTGCTTCTATCTGTCTTTAAGAGGGCCTCATCCACTCACTTTTCCTAATCTGCTGGCCTGTAGCAAACCCCCGCTACACATCACGTGTCCCTGCCTTCCCTTTAATCTTGACTCATAACCTGTGGTTTGATTCCTCATCCATCTCCAGGTGGAGCTCCATGCACTCAACCTGTTTGTTGATGTAGAGAGTGACACACCCTTCTTGTCTCCTCTGCCTGTCCTTCCTAAAGAGCTTGTACCCTTCCATTCCAACTCTCTAGTCATAAGGGACATCGCACCATGTTTCTGTGACTCCAACAATATCATAGCCTTGCAGGTGTGTGCATGTCTGTAACTCCACTTGTTTATTCCTCATGCCACTTGCGTTTGCACAGAGGCATTTAAGTTAGGCTTCCAATGAAGTTGACTTACGGGCTGCAGCAGATGGAATGCCTTTTTGCTGCTTTTCAGGTGTTCTCCTGCCGACCTGTGATCCTTGCCCAGGCTCTAAGCATCTATTGCTGGCAGTGGCATCAAACTGGTAGAAATGGGGTGGATTGAGGTTGCCTTTTTCCTACCGCAACCTTTAGTTTAAAGCCTTCTTGAAGAGATCTTCAGATGCATTGCATTTCTGAACAGCTCTAGTATTTCCACTGTAGAACATGAATATCCAGGGCAGAAGGCAATGTTTTTCCCTATGCAACATACTTGATTAAGTGCTTAAAAAAGTATAATAATAACACCAATTCCAAAGAGCATGTTCAACACTAAATATTAATGCTAATTGTATACCTGAGAGAAGGAAGCATGCTAATTTTCAAAGAAATTGCCTTTTAATATGGTATGCAATAGAAACTTCTGTTCCAGAAATAATGCCCTGTTCACCAGCAGCACCAACTCCCCTGATGAGCACCCACCAAACCTGACAAGGACTTCTGCTTTGGTCCAGTTTACTTTTAGTGTTCAAACATAAAGTGGCTGCTGCCCTTTTGGATTACAGACAGGAGCAGAAAACTGGTGTGAGAAGGCATTCTACAGATATTTTTTCAGTCCCAACATGAAACAGGATGGGCCAATGATCTTGTAAGAGATTTCTGGTGCAGTCTCACAGACTTGGGAATTATTTGAATAATTCAGTGAAGTCCTGCTAGGCACACCACGCTTGGGTGCTCATCCTCTGAGAATATGAATTTCACCGCTTGCTACACTGATACACTTTCTCTCTGAACACATCTGTTGTGACAAGGGCTTTATCCACTGAAGAAAACTGTCTTCTCATGGGGACTGTTCCAGGCTGACACCCTGACTGTATTCATGCCATGAGTAAGCATTTGCCAGGTCAGTTCCTTATTGCCTTTTAGTCTTTGGTGTACTGAAAATTAATTCTCTAGCTTTGTTACTTCCTTCTCACTGACTATTTAGAAATCTATATGATTCTCCTAACTCTGAATACCCCTGTCAGCAAACAGGACAGCAGACAGTTCTCTCCCTATTCATTTTGCTGGTATCAGGAGGTTACCTGATGTGAGGGTGGGTTTCAGCTAAAATTAATATGCCTTTCATCTGGACAGAAGTAGAATAGGATTTTCTTTATATATCACTAAGTTAAATGGAGGCTGGGAAAGTTAATATGATAATTTTAGTTCTGGATCAAGGCTATCTGGGACCTGCTGGCATCCAGTTTTCAATTTATAAAATGTGTGTAACACACTGTGCTGCTGCTTCTCAGGAGCTTTCTGGAAAAAAAAACCCAGATTTATTAAGATTTAATGTGCACAGAACTGAAGGAAGAGGCCTATTATCTTCATACTGCAGCAACACAAAAAGTCAGACGATCCAATCTTAGTGTAAAGAAGGAAATCCACAAAGTTGTCACATTGAAAACTTTGGCTCAGGCTCAGCTGAGTGTTATTTTAGAGTGTGAAAATCCTCAACTGTTTTCCTTTAATCTGGATTTGAAGGAAAAGTCCACAGGGCTTTGCCTTGGCTAAACTATACACGGAAATCTATGCTGAATACTGTAGTCTGCTTAGGTATAGTGCAAAGGTGCTCTGAACAGCCATGCAGGGTAAAGCACAGGCATCTTGTGTGAACCATGCAGAGTGCAGAGGGAAGCCCTGGCAAGAATCACCACTGTAGGGTGGATATCTCAGCTTTCCCTTTCCCCAGGAGATATATATATATATATATATATATATATATATATTTCCTACCATGCAGACTACCTGTCTAATGCACTGACTGGGAGTCAGATCCAGGGTGAGATGGTGAGAGCTGGGGAGAGGCTTGTGGGGAACTGCCAAGGGTATCAAAGAGGAGGACAGGGAGGAGAAGTGCAACCACGTGAGAGAGGAATCAGAGTCATCAGTGTTGGAGTAGCTTGCTGAGGGCAGATTTTAACAGGTGCTTTACAGATCAGTTATGTTTTTAACAGCTGCCTGGTGTGCCTTACCAAACACAGCCATGAAACTAGCCAGCTTTTATTCCTGGGGCATGCAAAAAGCTCTGCAGCTTCAGCTTAACGAGATGCAGTAAATAGGTTTATATTGAGTACATCCAGGAGGTAAATGGTCCAAGGAGATGCAGATCTCCTCCTACCTCCCTGCACAGGTCGCTGGGACAGACTGCAGCCCAGCAGAGAGACAGCTCTCTCCCTCACTGTGATACCTCTTTATGGGTGCCAGCTGAGTCCTGAAATTTCTGCTTTTGAGAGATGAAGGATACTCGTATATTGAGATGGGACAGCTCTAAGGCATATCCACACTTGGCTCTGTTTATTTCATTATCTTTCATTTATTCTTTGGTGTTCACCCTTCCAGAAATATAATAATAATCAGAAAGATAGATTAAACAAACTAGGATCTCTGCCTAAAGATTCAATAAAAATTGAATTTAACTGTCTAGTAAAATGAAACAAACAAACCCCCTCTTAATTAATTTTCCTTCCATCTTCCCTTTTATTTAATTTAATTAAAAATATTTTGAGTCCAGAAGTAGACCTACCAAAATCCTTTGGGAAAGACATCCGTTGCCAGCTCAGCCAGAAAGAAGTTTGCACAGTCTGGTGTGGGGACTTGTGTTTTTGTGGCTTGCAGCCTGTTTTCATAGTTGCATGGAGATGTCGGTATCTCAGTACTGCAAGTGCCTATATCAGCGGAATTTCTGAAGCTCCTGAAGTTTGTCTATTACTGTTGGTTTATTTTTCTTTAAAAATTGTAGTACAAACCCCTCAAATCCAACAAAATGAAACAATGAAAACAGAAGTGACTGAACAACTGCTCCAAGAGCCAGGAGTCAGGATGGAACCAGGAGACCCTCTGAGACCTGGCACCTCCTGGCATGCCAAGCTGTGGTTGGACTCTGCACTCATTCCTGTCAAATTAGTTCATTTAGCAAGTCTCTGTCCCTGCAAGAGCATATCTTAAAGCCAACTTATTTTGATCACAGACACTGCAAATCCAGACCAACCTGCTAACAAATAGCAGCATTATTCAGTAAAATTCCCATACTCCTGTGGATTCCTCAACACAAAGCTACAAATCAATGCTCAGAGGAGAACTAGAGAAACGGTATATTTTCTCATCATCGTGTATTATGCCATCCATGTCATCCAAGCCACCTGGACATCCTAGCCTTTTCTTTCTGGCAGCACTACTATCCTTCAGGAAGGTGGCCGTTGGGGGGTGACTTGACAAAACAGGATGAGGGGCAATACAAGGCATTCTTGTCCCCATCCTCCACTGTTTAAGTCTTGTTGTTATAGCTGTTATGATTAATTCAAATAAAGACTTTAACTACTCAAAGCTCTATTCACATTTTCGATCACTGAAGATCTACAGGCCAGTGAAAGGCATTTCTAGGAAAGCAATACCTCAGGATATCTCTAGGCAATAAATTTTCCTTTTCCCCCTCCCCCTCCCCATTCATTTCATTTAAAAGTGAAGGGTGCTGACTTTTATTAGGGTCCCTCTTGTCATCACAGCCTGTGATTTGCAGTCCCAGGGCTAGGCTTCTCTTTTTTTTCTCCCAAGCTCCACGAGATCACATTACATTAGACAGCAAGGTCTGCCAGGTCACAGCTCCAGTCACTGTCACCTACTTCCTGTTTCCTTAAAAATCCATACATGGGGACATTTTCCCTTCATCTATGTGAAAAAAAAAAAAAATTAAAAAAACCCCGTAGCCTGAAAATTTGTCTGTGCAAAAGGTGGCCAAAAACCCACTTGCTGTATTTGTGTGTGTCTGTGTTGATGTACATCTCTACCTATGAGCCGTATGGAAAGAAAACCTGAAAAAGAAAAGAGGGAAAGTGGTTAAATCTGGGTATCTGGAAAACACATTTCCCACTCTTGTACCACTTGTCACTGCCTTTCAAGCAAGTTGTCACCCTGACAGCAATGTAGTGCAGTTCAACAACATCCCCCATCACTGCCTGGATGCACAGTGAGTTGGCCTAGCTGCCACTCCAGTAATTTGCTAATTACTAAGCTCAAAGCAGAGTAGAACAAACACTGACACAAGCGCCAGTGATGGCAAGGGAGCAGAGTACATGCTTTCCAAAACCACTTATGGTGTGAGAGCTTTCAGGACCCAGGAGGATGCTCAGAGAGTAACACTTATGTCCACGCCCTTGCAACTATAGATATGGGTTAATATTTTATTTCATTTGTCAAATGGCACAAATGAAACTTTAAATCTGTGCATACCAGCCTAGCTGGGCAGACAAAGCACAAGGAGTTACCTTGGCCTGCACCACTGGGTTGAGGGGGAGCACCATGAAATGCCATTGGAGCGACGAACCAGGGTATCCCCCTCCTCCCCTGAGCAAACGCCTGTAGCTGTGGGAATGCTGGTGAGTGACAAAAAAGACCTTAGGACTGAAATCTTAAGAAACTGAAATCTTAAGATGCTTTTGCTACCAAGTGACTTATGCAACAAGTTACGAATAGCAGTCACTGAAGGGTGATCATCAAGGGTATCACTGCAGTTTTAGTACTGAAAACCAAAGCTGGTTCCCCTCAGGGTAGTGGGAGAACCAAATATGTTCTTTATTCTGTGTCTCTTGCACTACTCCCTTGTGAGCTACCTGTCTTCTGCACTAACATAGCCCACAGACAGAGCTAAAATAGAGGGCTGAGACTGTCAGACTCTCCAGGTTAGCTCATTCTCCTTTATGGAATCAGTAACAGGAAGTTTTCTTTCTTATCTAGGAAGTGAACCTAATAGGTGCTTTTCCTCAGGCTTCTGCTTCAGCTGAATGGTATTTGCCATCAAGAAACAGAAATTTTCAGCTGTAGTAGAGTGGGGTCCCATTCCCTGGGAGGGCAATGGAAATGGTTGAGCTACCATATGGATTGAGGGGATAGGAAGCACAGCAATCTTGCCCTTATGAATTATAGGCAGCACAAGCTAGATACGCAGTGACTGTGTAACCACGGGCTAACCCAGTGTCTGAGTCAAAAACACCAAAATGTTGTGGGTTTCAATATGACAAAGAAGTTGTTTTGAATTTTTGGCACTTATAATGTAAGTTTCACCATACTTGGTGTTTTTCTTAAAGGTTCATCTTTTCTAAAGGTCCCTTCTCCTGAAGCAATATTAACAAGTAGGTATATCAGACTTCTTTTTGAACCAAAAAAAATTTGAATACATGAATCTTCAAAGTCCTTTAAGTATATTAGGTGTAGAAGAACATACTGCACATCAGAATAGCCATGAGAGAGCAGCCCTAAGGTATTCAAATGGGACAAGGATTGGGGCAAAGCAAAACCAAGGAGGTTGGCTGGAGGGAAGCTGTGTGGAGCTTCAAAGTGAAGGCAAAGTGACTTGACCTTCCCCCAGGGTGCTAGTGAGAGTCTGTGAGGTTCGCATGGGAGCGATGTGTCTGAGGAGAAGGGAAAGATGGTGCTGGTAGAGACAGTCTGTGTGAAATCCTTCCAGAGCAGACAGGAGAATGTGGCTAAGAGCAAAGCAATGCCTGGGCAAGCAAGAACAGGAAGTAAAACAAAGTGTTGGAAAGCAAGAAAATATTCAATAGTTTCTAGCAACAAGCCAGGGTGATGAAAAGAGAGGAGTAAGAGAGGATTAAAATCTCATGGTGGAGATGCTAAAGGAGGTGACAGGGAAGTTAAACTCAGTGAGAGAGGCAAGTAGAGCAACTGAAAGGTGAGCACTCGGTAGCGGTCATTCTGCCTTTGCACAGTCAGATGGAAGGGCAAAGGAACAGGCAGAAATGTTGAGTACGATACAAATGGAGGAACCTGGACAGAGGTAAGTTGATCAACACAGGGTTGCTTCTGCAGTCCAAGGTGTAACTGAAGTCACCTTACAGAAGGCAAATAAGGACTATCAAAAGCCAAGTTGACAATGAATTCAGAAAGCACAAGGGAACACGGTGCCTCTCAAAAGCAGCAAGAGGAAGAGACCCCAGAGAATGTGAAGAGCTCAGGAAGTGGAACTGTTGTATCCTGAAATGAAATAGTGAGATGAGTTATAAAAAAGAGGTTTCTCACATTCAAATCTGCAGTGGAGTAGCAAAGCACACTTCCCTTAGTACACAGATGCTCCAAACCCCAGAGGTTTGGTTTTAATGGCAGACCATTGGGGTGCTGCTCCAATGTTAAATACTGGCGAAAAAATCAAAATTGATGGAATTATCCTAACATGGGACTCAGGTGAGAAGAGTGACTGCTTGACATAACACAAGTTTGCACAGAGAGGAAACTGTAGCCCTTCTCACGTAGGGTGATAAGAGGAGTTTTGTCCCCTGCCTGGAAAGACAGGGCCTCTGTCAGCATGGCAGTCAGTCACAAGGAGTCTCGGATATCAAAGCACAGCATAGCAGGTAGAAAAGCAACATTGGAAAAAAATAAAGGTGGCCCAAGCAGACACCGAAGAAGCACAGTAACACTTCATATTGTTTGGCACTGTTAGGAAATAGCAGAGCTTTATAAAGCTCATTAGTTTATAGCTTTTAAACCTGTCTGCCTGTGGTGAGTCACTTGCATCTGTCTGACCAAGTGACATACAGTGTCTTGACAGGAGTCTTAGCCTGGACCCTCTCTGATTAAGAACTACCAGGTGTAGCACATTCCTAATTAAGGCAGATGTAGGAGAAGGAGTCAATGTTTTGTTTCAGCAGGTTCATTCTTACCAGCCCCACATAGCCAGTAAGAGGGTTTTCAGCCAACTTTATTGTTTGGGCTTCTTTCTCTCTTCCGACTTCTCCGTTCTCTGGTGTGTGAGCTTTTATCTCCTCCTGCCGGAACCTGACCCCTGAGGGACCAAGGGGTCCCTCAGAAGAGCAGCAGCAGAGGCTGGCTGAGGGTGACAAGAGCCTTGGTCCAGCACGTCAGGGCAGAGTAGCAGTCTGAAAGACCACATCACAGGTGGGTTACTCTCCATTCATGGCTGCCTTCTTGTTTGCTACATGCAAACTAGGTAATGCAGTGGGTGGGAGAGATCTCTGTGTAGGCTGCAAAGCAAGTGTAAATGTACAGGGAGTTAAGTGTTGTAGAGCTGCCTGCTGGTGTGGCTGTACTGCTAGCAGTGCTCAAGGATCTTAAAGTGAGATGAGAAGTGTCTTTGTGAGCTATCACCACCATGCAGGTGACGGGCAGACTCCCTGGGGAGAAACCCTGTCTCTTGTGGGAGGAATTGTACTATGGGGTACTGCAGCTATGACACTGGGACAGATACTGGCTTTGCCTTTCTCTTTTCCGTGGCACTGAGATGCCAGATTGCAGTGAGATTTATGGCTCTCAATGGATTTTGCCTAGCTATCTCAGAGGAGGATTTGTTTCAGGTTTGGCTTTTTGGTTGTTTTTTTTTTTTTTTCACTTTTCTGCAGCAGCTTTTCTACTCCAAGTGTAGCAGCATTTAAAGTGAGTCTGATTTCCCTGGGAGTTCCAATGGGAATGAGGGGAAGCCTCAAGGAGAGGTAGAAAATTGAAGATTTAATGACTTCTAGATGCTCTGCTCATCCCACTGCTCTCTTGTAAGATTAAAAAGCTTGACCTGCTTCCTATGTATCTCACCGCTGGATTTTTGTTTTATTTGAACAGAGCAATGTGGGGCCTATAAGATCTGCTACTCTGTTTCTTCTGCCAAGAAATATTCAGTAGGGAGCAAGGGTTTGCAAGTCAGACCTTTCCATGGGTCAGAGGGCAAACAAATGTGGACAAAATTCTTCTTTTAAAAGTAGACTTCAGAGTGTCACGTGAAACATCAAAATCTGATGGAGAATTGTGTACAGCTGTGAATGTGCCTCTTCTGCATAAGCAAATGCTCCCAAGGCTCAAAAAAACTAGGGTATTTGGGGAAAAAGTTCAGGCTGTTAAATTAGCAGCAAACATATTTCTAAACAAATTGCCTGAGAATCTCTGCCAGGCTGGGGTGCCATGGGCATGTTAGGACACTTGCTTTCTTTCTTATAATGAATTTCATAAGTACTTACTCTCCTTCTTTTCTTTCCATTGTCCTGTGAATGGCAAAGATGTTGTCTGAAAGAACTGGATTCCAATTTCTGCATGATCGTTTGAGTTTATGTTTCTTAGTCTAGAATCCGTACAAAACACCAGCTGGTGAAATTTCTGGCCTGAAAACACACAAATCTCTGACAGAGCACTCCCAAGATTGCTGTGTGGTTTTTGGACAGTTTATGGACATCCTTCTGACTCATGTCAAGGACCCTTATTGTGGCTTTAACTTTCATATTGGGAATATAGTCTTTCCACTCAGTTTCTGTCAGGGAAGTGAGGTCTGAATTCCTCCTTATACGCTTATCTCTAAAGTAAAAGACATAAATATAGAATTATAGCAGAGCAAACTTTAGAAAAGTTTGTAAATACGTGAGTATATAAAAGCCTTTCATAAAGGCTTCTTAAAAACTCTCTTAAGAGTCTTGCTCCACCTAAAATTAAATTCTAATTTCTTACAACATATTAGGCAAAATTTTTCCACAAAGGTGGAATTTTGCTTGGTGTAGGTTTTCACCTTGGACCAAACTGGGTTCATAAACTTCTGAAACTTAAACTGAACCTGTTCCAAGTTTAGATTATAGAATTATAAATGTCTTTGTTGTGAAAGGTACCCCGAGGTTCAGTTTTTAAGCTGACAAGGCAGCAATAGACAGTAAAGTTGATAGAGCTACATAGAAACTGAGCCCCATGCTAGTGGTTCAAATGGTGCTGAGCCATTCAACTCCAAAGAAACAAAGCGCTTCTGCTTCTTTGGTACTTAAAGAACACACAAATAACATTGCAGAGATCGAAAAGAGATTTAAAGTTACACATGATTTGTTACAGTCCTGGATCTAGATTCAACCAAGCATGCTAGTATATAAAATGCAACCATGGAGGACCTCTATGACAACTTCATCATCCTCTCTCTGGCTACTATGTTGGCATATTAACTGTTCAAGTCTAGATATAGATGTACATGAAAGAATTAGAATTTTTTCCTATTTTCTTTTAGCTTGAATCTACTGACGGGTTGTGTTTCATCTAGAGAAGCCTACAGAGGAATTTTTCATCTTTTCCACTCTGAAAAGTCTGTCCTGATACTGGAAATAGACCAGTCCTAGGCTCTCACAAGGTCTCTTGGTTACCTGACCCAACCAGATACAAAGAGTCTTTACCATTTAACTGTAGCTTTAAGAAGTGGTCAACAGAGGGCTAATCTGCCCCAGCTTTTTGTTCTCTGTAGTTGAGCATAAGTGGCTGGACTCAAGGTATAAATGAGGATGCAATACTGGGTGACTGGCAGGGTTGTAAGTGTTTGTAGCTGTGAGAGGAGAGGAGGGCAAAGTTGTTCACAAACATGTACATGCTATTTAGGCAAATGTTAAAGGAGAACTATAAAAATTATTCAGCTCCATGCAGGCTTTTAAGGTGAGAGGACATTCAGGCATGTCAAGCAGCAAACAGAAAGGTCTTTTGGCACTAATATCGAAAGCTGTGAAAATGGGACATTTTTCCCATCAGTGCTGCAATAATCCACCATGAAAGGCAGGGTTAAATTTTCTCTTTCATCATATGCCAGTTACTCCAAGTGTTACTAACGTCTGAAATAAAATCTGTATGGAAATCAAATCTGAATGTCTCCCCAGCTCATGTGATGCTCTGGGCCTCTCTTTTCTCTTTGAGTCCCTAGCCCCCAGAACTTGTCATCACATTAAATATGTATTATTTAAGTTGGCCTGTGGGAGAAGTAAGGACTACTAATGGCTGTATTTTTAGGGGCTTTACCTCCTAGGGTTGTATCTTGGTCACTGGCATATTGCCTGAGAGCATAACCGTAATGAGTGGATTTGCACCTGACTCTGTAAAATATTATTACTCATTTACTACTTCTATTTCTTCTCCTTAATCCCCTCTGTGCTTCCCCCTTGTACTGGAGGATGCTCTGAGGCTCCAGGGAAGCCCACTGGCCTCTGCATTATGACTCCAGTGTTTGTATGTACGCACAAAGTGGGACAAATCTCACCACTACAAAGAAGGCTGAGAAAAAAACAACATCTTGATTTTTTCGTCCAGGATACTGGCCTTAAAATGCCCTGTGATATGTCTCAGTGGCATTTTTACGTTAACTTAGAAGCAGAATCTGGACTTTGATAAAGAGGGTTTTTTTGCACTTAGGACTGTTCTCAGCAGGGGTTATTTGTGCCATAAGGGTCTAGGGAAGACACAGATAAATATTTGCTTAAGAGAAACACCAAGCAGACAGAGGGAGAGGTAGACTGGTTAGACACGAAGTGATCTGAAGTGTCTCCACAGTGGTGGAAGCACAGATCCCATGGAGATCCACCCTGTGGTTTTGGAATAGGACATGTCCTATTTTGAGTCATCATAGTAATGCTTCCTATTGTTGTGTTCCATGGGCATAGTCAAACCAGAAGAAGATACAGGTTCAGCATCTTTTTCCTCACAAGACTTGGAGGATCTCTCCCCATTTTTCTGATGCCAGCTACTTTTGCCAAAGCATTTGAGGGAAAACTTGTATTTCCCAGAGCAATTTCTTAGGCTTTGGCTAAAATTAGAATAGATGCAGCCTATCTGTGAAGTGGTGCAGTTTACAGAAATACTTATTAGTTTCAAGAGGACCAACTAATGAATACTGATTGCAATATATCACCCCAAAGGTGTCTGATGTATCACTCATTGGGAACTAATTTTACTGCAAGTCCTGTGAAAGAACAATAGATTCGTACTGTGGATTCATATCACCTTGCTATAATGTTACTTCAAAACAAATGAGTTCTCAAGCTTGTTCCACTGCTTTCTGAAATTTCTTTCAAGCTTCTAGCTTCAATTCCCATTTCTTCCAGACCTTTCTTTGACCACCTCTCACATTGTTGTAAAAATAAGTGATATTGGAAGGGTTTGCTCTCAACAAGAAGTGGAAGAAGCTGAAGTGGCAGAGTCCACATCCAGGCTTTGTCATACATGTACATATCTGGCTGCCAGTGTATTAATGTATTAATGTATTAATGTATTAATGACCCCAGGGACTGATGGCTTTCTGTTGAGGACATAAGAGTGGGGAGGTTCAGGGCAGAGCAACATATCCAGAAGGTAAGAAGGCTCTTAGGCATCATCATCTTGCCATGCCACAGGTGTAAAGAAGGCCATACAGATCCAGGGCACTTAACTCTATCCACTCTTTTGGGCGTTGAGGATCAATTCATAGCCATCTAACTATAAGCAGCACTTCACCTTTCGAGTCCTACCACTTGCCATAATGTTTCTGATGGGTTAGATATTCTCCTGCACAGGTGTAACAGAGCCCAGCTCAGCTTAAACTTTTGAGTCTCTTGGAAGTCAGCAGAAATGGAGAAAATAACCTCAGCTGAAAGTTTCATCTTCTGTCCTTAATAAACTGTAACAAATCAGTTTAGCAAAATTGCCCCTATGTTGTCTTTCTCTGACTTTTCTTGCAAGTCAACATTCAACTCGAGGCAACAAAAAGTTGGAAACAATGATCAGGTATGAAGAAGACATATATTTCTTTGGGAGGCAGGACTTGGGGAATGGAAATGCTGGCTGGAGAAGGAAGAAAGAGTTTTTGCAAAAAAAAACTTGGATAGACAGAAGTCTATGCCATGAGGAGGTGTTCTAGATCTCAAAATGCAGCAGCCAAAGTAAATACAAAGTCAAACCTTTGTAAAATTTACAGTTACATCTAATAAGGTACTTTAGTTAATTCTTAGTCCAGTTTCCAAGCCTTCACATCACTTGAAAACTTCTATTGAAATGCATCTGATTTTTGTTGCGTTCTCTGAAATTTGAGCAGAAGTCACTTGAAATACAACCTGAAAACTGCAATAAATTAAGGAATTTTTTACATTTTTGCCTGAGTAACAGGAGAAGCCAGGATTGATAGATTAAGACCAGTGCTCACAGAACTCAATGTAGAATCTAAATGAATAAAGAAATATCAGTCATTTCCAAGAGTTCCCATTAACATCATAGATTAATCCAAAATATAAAAACAAATTGAAGAATCACAGAATCACAAGGTTGGAAAGGACCCATTGGATCATCGAGTCCAACCATTCCTAACACTCCCTAAACCATGTCCCTCAGCACTTCATCAAGAAGTTGAAGCTGGAGTATTTCAACAAGCAAAGGGCAGGTTCATTCTGATCTTACTCATTAAAATTAGTAGAAGAAAGAAATTATTAGGGAAAAATACTGACAGGAAGGAAGTTAAGAACCCAAGAGTAAAGAGCTAGGACATTGGACACCCATATTATTTATAGAAGGAAAGACTTATGAATCACAAAGAAGGACTGCAGTAGGCCGTTTACAGACAAAATTAAAGGTCATTTCTTCTCAGAGAACTGCCAGTCCAATGCCAATTACTGAAAATGATGGAAACCAAAATGATTAATGGGACAAGAAAATGGTTGTTTCTTGTTCCTTTGGTGTACAGCCTTGCAAAATCAAAGAAAGGCTAAACTGTGCCCTTCAAAGCATATGCAGTGTTCAGTGTTTTTATCTGGATAAAACAGGCACAGACACAAAAGGGGAAAAGCAGTCTTGGACATAACCTCATCACTACACCTCTTCATCAGTAACCACCTAGCAAAACATTTTGACTGCTTTTCTGGTCCTCTTCATTTCTAATTTCAAATGGGATAGAGCAAAATCATTTAAGGAGTCCCAGGGTCTGAATGTTCGACTGGTTATTGCCTATGCCTACCTCCAACTTTCTCTGACCTTGAGGAATTGGTATATCCTCTTTGATCCTGGTTAGTATATATATGGAGAGAGAAACACTTATTTACTCCAGACAGGTGTCAGTACCTGTAAGAAGTCTAGTGAGATGTGGGTGCCTCTGGACAGATAGTGTGGATTTAATGAAGTACAAAAGAAAATGTCAATGATTAAGGCAACGTTGTCCAATGTCAATTCTGATGCTTAGCATTTCAAAACATGAGTTAATAAGAAATATATTTAGACATTGAAGTCTATGGGCAATTGTAATGCTGAACACATTAGAATAAGAGACCATTTACTTACATGCCTCACCAAAGATAAAGACTTAAGTCTCTATGTCAAAATGCTGACATTGGTTGTTAGCCAAAGTGTGTTATATCTCATTTTTTTTCGCAGAGGAATACTCTGTGGTTAGCTCTGACTGCAAGGATAAGCAATTATCTATGGCTGTAACTTGGTGTCCTAACAAAGAATTAA
The DNA here is from genome assembly GCF_017976375.1 of Cuculus canorus. NCBI lineage: Eukaryota > Metazoa > Chordata > Aves > Cuculiformes > Cuculidae > Cuculus > Cuculus canorus. The sequence goes on along the minus strand of NC_071403.1, from coordinate 59,579,950 downwards.
TTTTACAAGACAGCTGAAGAAATCAGCTATTTTTGCTTGGCAAAACAATAGCTAAGAGGGGATGTGACTGCTGAGTACAAATACATCAAGGAGCAGTAAACCTGAGGGAGGTGGAAAGAGCTATTTAAGCTAAAAAGTAACCTTGGCACATGAACAAACAAATGCTAACTGGCCATGAATAAAATTAGGAAAAGTAGAAGCAGGTTGCCAGTGATCCAAACAATGAAGGTAGGAAGGATCTTTCCAACAGAAGAAATACAAACACAATACCAAAGTATTTTTAAGAAGGAGTTTAACAAGTTCCTGAAAGGGAATAAGAGGACTGTTGTAGAGGCTAAGACAGTCCTGTAGAGGCTGTTGTAGAGACTGTTGTAGAGGCTAAGCAGAGGCCTGCATTCACTTCCATGTCAGGTTAATATTTGGGTGAATAACCTCTTTCTCCTGCCTCCTCTCATCCTGTTTTACATCAACAAAGAGTGCGAGGCCAGTAGCAAAAGGGAAAGCAAGAAGGATGATGGCACAGCATCAGGTGTTGTTTCCTGGAAATTCAGGAAACCAAAAGTTTAGTCAATGCTACAGAGTGAACGCCCACCCAAGTCCCCTTTGTGATACTGGAGGACTGGCGTAACATGCACAAAAAAGTTGCCTTTTATGTTCCTATAAGTTAATACTCTCCTGTTTTCTATATTTAGAAGATATTTAAAGAAAAACGTCCCACATTTCATGCACATAAAATGGCAAGATCTCTCAAGCACACTTCCTAATCAGAAAGCCAGACACTGAGAAAGGGATGATCGTTCCAACACCTAAATAACTAATCTTTAGTTAATTAAACTACTGTTGATTATTAAACTGAACACCTAACTACAATCCTTACAAGAGTTTATAGAATCACAGGTCAGCTCTAATCCTTTGACGGCCACGCTGATACAGTTTTTCCTCTTTGAAGAGTACTTCTTTTTGCAGATGCCACATCATTTCTGAAATGTTTGTTCTTTTTCCTGACTTGATCTTTACCCTGTCACTGATCCTCAATCACATATTCTAGTTCGTTATATGTAAAGAATACGAGAACAACTACTATTGTGTTAAGGGAAATCACATCAGGTAAAGATGAAAGATCTTCTGAAAAGAGTTTGACTACTAAATATTAATGTGACACATCCCTTATTCAGTTGCAGGCAATGTCATTCCACTGTTTCCAAAATGATGAGCCTGTCTGCTTGTACTAATAAAATAATTAGAACTAAATCATGATGATCAAACTGAATTTACAAGGCCATTTTCTACGTTTTTCCAAAACTACCAGACTGACTACTAAGCCTCAAATATCTCACACATCACCATTTACTTTACCATCAAATTTCTAGCTGGAAAATTCTTTCATTTTCTTACCAAGAGGTCTCACAAACTACATTCCCCACCACTTGAAGTTTCTACCATGAAAATGTATGACTTTCATGTGAGATTGTCACTTTGTTTGACTTGCTTATGCCCCTTGGTCTACTGACAAACTAATTTTGTATCAAAAAATACAAAGTCCAAGCCCTCATTCCTTGGAGGAGCAACTTTCCCACCATCTTCAGGCAGTCATGTGGAGACAGTCACCAACCTCATTGCTGGGTATTGGTGCCCAGCCACTTGCCTCAGGAAACAAAGCAGCAAAGACCCCAGTCCCACCACCATGAGGAGGATCTTTTCACTGTCCTTCTGAGCAGGTGTTGATTAACCTAATTTCCTGGGTGCAAAGTATGCAGACGGCCTTTGTGTCCTGGGAAGTGATCCATACACAACTCCCTCACTTCTCAGGACCATTATCATCAACTCTTATTCTTTGCTGATCCTTTTGGAAAGGGGATAATTTTTTTCCCAGGCCGTTCATTACTGTGAACAAGAGGAGGAGGGGCAGGAACAGCAGCCACGGTTTGACAAATGACCCTTGGTAACAGATTAAACAAATGGTAAAAATTAGCTGTGCTACAAACTCCCATAACTCCCTCTCCCTTCACTTCTGCACAAGCGCCTTCCTTCCCACCTGCATCCATATAATAGGCTGAAAGAGATCTTCTCAGGGTCCTTAATTAGCAGGAACACATTAGTGGAGAGGAAGGATGACCAAAGCACACACAATTAGTCACTGAATATAATTGTAATTCAGGACAGATTCAGTGACTAATTGATTCTCAAGTCCAGCATTGCCCAGGCACCAATAGGAATGCCCAGCACGGGAGTGCATTTTCACACCAAAAACTGTGCCACAATGGCTTATACCAACAAAAACAACCAGTGTGCTTGCAGCTGAGTCAGTTGTTAACTTACCCCACTCAGTGGACCGTTACACTCCCTGGAAAAGAAAAGATTCAGAATTAGTTCAGACCTAGCTCCTGTTTTGAGCTGAGGATGCAACTAGGGTTTTAGCATGATCAGTCAGTTTAGAATCACAGGTCTGGCCAAATTCCTCCTAACTCTGCCAGACCTTTTTGAGTGTCTCTTGTAGCAATATATTCATGCCTGGGAGCTTGAACACAAAAATAGTGTCTCTGCATCTGGAAATCTCTAAGGTATAGATTAGTAAAGGCTGAGAAAATAGACCTCTGGCCATGTCCAGTATGTTCATTCTTATGACCTGGTACTGGAGGATGTGCAGACATCCTTGCCTCCCTGCACAGCTTGTCCCATTACATCTCTTCATACAACCTTCCTACAAGCTGGTTGTGAAACCTGATGCTGGCTCATGCCTCATCTCCTTTGAATGATCATGTTGACTTCCCATCTTTTTCTAAGTTTTGTCTGAAAAGGGCCATTTTCTCTCCTATTATTGCTTTATGTTTGCCTTCTAGTGCATTTAATGGTAGTATTTGCATGGAAGCAGTCAAACAGATCAAGCTGTCTATTCCCTTTTCATTTTTTATTAAGGTGGCCAAGTTCTGCCCTGTTGTTAAGTAGGTGCATCTTTTAACCTTGCTAGAGACTGTTTCCTACAGCAAGTCTGTTGTTCAAGGGCAAATTCCTTGAATGAAAACTATTCTCCCAGTTCTGCAAGGGATATTTTTACTCTGATGTGTCACTTCTCCACTGTGCGGGGGTCTTATCCTGGGGCAACCAGAGATCTTGCCGCAAGGTGTGTTCCAAAATGTAGCCCAGTGAGGACTGTTTGACCTGTGAGAAGCTTCAGGTTATACCTTTGTCTCATTTCTGAATGGTCATGACAGAGACCGGCTTGCCATGCTTTGACCTTTCCCTCTTTGATGTTATGAACTGCAATCACTTCTCTCACATCACTAAGCTTATCAAACATCGAAAAGCTGAACCTATGGAGTTGCTCGCCTTACTGTACCTCTGTGTCTGTTATTTTTGCCAACAAAGATACACTGCATCAGCAGATTAAAGTAGCTGATTTTCTAAATGAAATAACTGTCTAGCTTTACTTCCTAATTTTCCATCAGAGTAAAGGAGATTAGCCCAAATCACTCTTGGCATTTCACAGGGACATTTTGATTTTTAATAATCTGCATTAAGTACAGATTTGGAGAATGAAGGTAAAAGAGTTTATCTTGCTGTCAGTCAAGCACAGAGAATAGATTTCAGAGTTGAAGAATGCCTCATGATGTAATTTCCTCTTGCCATATCATTACTGCTATGAACTTTTTGGTGTATAATAAACACCGATACCTAGTCAGTGTGTCATGAAGGACTCCATGAGACAAGTCTGGAATTTTTATTTCTAAAACTTTGAATCTCATCAGGTTATACATTTCAGTCTCTCTAAGAAACTATATCTGAAATGCCTGGATGCTGAATGCTGAATCTTTGCCTGGAAAGCCTTCTTTTCTACTTTTACTTTCACCTACAAGTGACATGTCAAAAAATTAGACTTCTATTGGGGAAGAAATCTGCAGAAGGCCAGATTGTCTCATGAGATCAGATGATATCAATAGTTTTGACATGTGACTATCTTCGATCATAGCCTAAAAAGAAGCAAGGCATTTGTGCAGGTGAATATACACACAAGCACATACATGTGCACAGATATGCACATGCACACGGTCAGGAACAGGATACGCTTGTGGAATTTCAAAAAGCCTTATGCATTTTCCCTTAAAAAGTCCCTAAGTGTGGATACCTAAGAGAAGGTTTATCCTGTGTACCCCAATGTTGACTTTCCTCGCATTGAGCCAGAGAGCAGCCAGATGGTAGCCAGAAAGGCCTGAGGAGTTCTAGGTTCAAAGGAACAACCAGGACAATGTCTGACCTTCCATCACAAGCCACCCTTGATGCCAGCACACCTCTAGCAATGTGAGCAGTCTGAGGCACACCATCTTAAGGGCCACTTGCTGCTGAGTCAAAGAAGGAGGAACGTCTACAAGAGATCTCAGCAAGATTTCTTTTCAGTTCATGGAAACAGAACTGTAGAAAGTCCACACAATCTTCTTGTAAATGACTACTCTACCTATTGTGTGTAACACCTCATCTGAAAACAGAAATGACTAGTTCTTTTAAGAGTGATGCAGTCAACTCCTGACAAAAGCACAAGGGGAACACAAGGGGAACATTTTGGGATTGAGGGTGAAAATACGCCAACTCACTTCAAGTGAGATTGCTCAAAGACGAATGTGCTGGACTTAATGTCTGTATAGCCCAGACTTACTTATTTATAGCTTATAGCTTTAGCTTGCTTATTTATTTTTTTATCCAAAGTCATAAAGTAGGATTTCAGTAGACCACCTACCATTTACCCTCCTGGATAAAGCCTTGATTTCAAATTTAAGAGCCAGCCAATGATTCATTTCAATGAGAACTTGTTCAATGAAAAATGCTGCTTACACATGGGCTCTAATTTTGTACAGACAGATGATTAAATAATTAGTTTTGTTTTCCGTTATCAATGCAAATAACAGTGTTTAGCTGAGGCACCACTAAGCCACTACTGTTTCAAGAAAACTGTAGACAAGCTTCTCATGAGTGTTTACCTCCATGTGATATTAGTGTACAACCCTGTTCTTGCAGGACTCTGTTAGACTCATCACAGTGACCATGCTCAGAGCATTTCAGCCTACATAGCCTGAGGCCATCCAGAGGATATTGTCTTTATTAGGTATGCCCTTTTGCCCACTTATATCGAGAGTATAATGCTATTTTAGCATAATGGGCCAACTGCTCAGCTGTGTAAGTCACTTTATCTCCCTTTGAGTCTTTGGCTGTACCAATTAACTCCAGGGATGGAGCATCTACAAACTTTCTGGGCAACCTGCTCCAGGCTTTCACCATCCTCATCGCAAAATATTTCTTCCTTATATTTAGTCTAAATCTACCCACTTTTAGTTTAAAACTGTTACCCCTTGTCCTATTGCAACAAGCACTGCAAAATGTATGTCCCCAACTTTCTTGTAGAGATGTTCAATGGGAGTACAGAAGTGAATCTGCAGTGCTGTATTCAAGCTCTGGGTTCTGTGATCCCCTAAGTTGGATAGCATTCTTGTCCACACTTGTTTGATGTAATTGTTGTGTTTAAGGCTATTACTTCTAGTGTGAAGTCTGGGGCTACCACACAGATTGCAGATGATAGCCTCGTAAGTTTACTACAGCAGTGGCCTGAGATTTCTGCTGCTCTTCTGAGGTCAGGTCCACCTTTCACAAGTATTCCAGGGAAGGGAATTCTCTTGAAAATGGCTAAGTTTCTAAAGAAGTAGGAAACGAACACCTGAGTTATCACCTGTTGCAAAAACAGGTAACATCGCTCCCAAGTTTTATCAGGAGAAACACGTAGAATCAGAAAATCATTTAGGTTGGAAAAGACCCTTAAGATAGTTGAGACTAGCATACACTGCCTTCTTTTTTTTCCTCTGAAGGATTAGAGTGACACAAATACATTTATTTAATTGAATCAGCATGAATTACAATCTTCTCTAATTGTGCAAGCTAAGAATCTCACAAGAATGTTTCCCAGTAACATTTCTGAAACATCGCTCTTAAGTTTAAAATCTTGTGAGAATAATGTTTTTTACTGGCATTTTGGTGCGCTTCCCTCAAGTCGAAAGCAGAAACACAGAGGGCTCAAGATGAGAGGCAGAATTCCAACAAACTGGGAATCAAATGGAAACTTTCTAAAAGGCTTGGTTTGGTGATGAAATTGGCAGAAATAGGACCCTGTTCTAACTGGGTCTGTGTCAGCAAGGATGGTGTATGGGATTCAGTCCTGCTTGTTTGCAGAGGTCCTGTAGAGGCAGCCTCCTTCTGCATGGAGAAAGCAGCTGTTAATGGTTCTGTCGAGGTCTGAGCTTCAGAGAGTTAACTCGGAGCTCACCTTTGAGTTTGACCCTGTGAACTAGCACAGCAGCATCCTTCAAACCCTTCTAGTATCTCTTTGATGAAAATGTTTTAAAACAAGATATCAGAATAAAAGTATGGTAAAAACTAAGTGGTTTGCAGAGAGTTTTTTCTACTCCTGTAAAGCAAGAAACTCTAAGCAAATATTTATAGTCTGCTCCTTTGGAGTTTGAGTACAAACCTACTAGACCTATTTACAGTCTGCTTGTTAGGAATTTAGATACACACTAATATCAGCACTCCAGAACTAGTCACTCTTCCTTTTCCCATTACGCAACGGCCTCAAGAGAAGAATGTTCTTCTCTGATGTTTGCTACGGGGAAAGTATATGAAACCATGGGGAGATGACCTGATCAGAGATGCAGAGGTTCCACCTCCCTAGCATTTAAGGCAGTGTACATGAACAATCTGAATCCTTCAAAGCAAGTGTCTGGCTGCAGCAGAACATCCACAAACTCCAGGAAGATATCTTGAATCACTGTATATGGAGTTATTTCTTGAAGATTGTTTAACTTAGAGTGGTTTTACAGCTGAAGAAATCAGTCAGAGGCCTTCCACATGGACACCAGCTCTGTCTAAGGCGCTGCTTTCCATTTCACCTGCACACGCACAAAATGCTTGCCGCTGCCCACTTTCCAGGCTGCTCAATAACTGCAAAGAAACCAAGCAAGCAAACCAAAAGCCACAGGCAGACTTTTTCTCTGTCCCAGAAACCAGTACCATATATTATAGCTTGCACTTCACTCCTGCACATCTGCTCACCAATTCACATTAACCACTGCAGATTTTGCTTGTGCTCACCACGCACATGTTGGCAAAAAGCCTTCGGAAAACACAGATCTATAATAGACAACATTCTGAAACATGGCTGTGAAATTGGTTGCCTTTTTTTTTGTTTTCTTTGCAGCATTATTTGTATTCATCTTTATAATCATAGAATCATAGAATAGTTATGGTTGGAAGGGACCTTAAAGATCATCCAATTCCAACCCCCTTGCCATGGGCAGGGACACCTCCCACTAGGTCAGGCTGCCCAAGGCCCCATCCAACCTGGCCTTGAATGCCTCCAGGGATGAGGCATCCACAGCTTCCCTGGGCAACCTGTGCCAGTGCCTCACCACTCTCATAGTGAAAAAATTCTAATGTCTAGTCTAAGGCAAAGGCAAAAAGTATCTACAGGAATCACTTCATTGCAGGAAAAGGACTGAGTGAGCTTGAAATGCAGCCTGAACAGGTGCGTGTCACCCTCCCAAATGCTGTTTCCCTTATTCTCCGGCCCTTTTTTCCTTTGACAGATCTGGCAGTCCATTTTTTTCAGCATAGTTCTAAAGCTAGTATGTTGTGGTTGAAGCAGAATAATTTTGGGCAGCCATGAGTTAAGAATTAGTTAATACTAGTTAAAGTAAACAGCACTATTAGTTTTACTGTTCCAAAATGTGATAATAAAACAATAATATAGGTCACCAATTCCTGGCCTTTCTCCAGTATTCTGAAGTTTTGTTATGATTTACTGGACACAACAATGTCAGGCTAATCTATTACCTTTCCCATGGCTGTTTATCTCAAGACTGCTCTGCAGACCTGGCTTTTTTTTCAAGGCATGCAGCTTTATCTTGAATTCACAGAGACTGACCTGTCTGACTCCTCCTGCAATATGCCATGGTTACTTTCCAAACTATACACAAATATATACATAAAAAGAAAAAAAAGAAAAAAAAAAAAAAAAAAAAGCATATAGTAATGCCAGCATTTTAGCAACCATTTTTTGTTGGGACAAGATTTGGTTTGATTTGATTCGGTTTGGTTTTTAATGTCTCTGATGGAATGAAACTGGTGGTGTACATTAGCATACCTACATCAAAGCATTGGCAGATATATTGAGTGATAACATTTAAATCTGTCATTCCACTGGCATAACCTTCAGCATGGATCTCTTTTTCCTTTTGTTACTCATTAGAACTTCTACTTTTGCTGTTTGTTTTGTTGTTGTGGTTTTTTTTTTTTCCTGGAATTTGAAATTTCTCCAAAGGAATGAGGCATCAGTAAGGTTAGCTTCAGGTCTCGATGTACGAAAGGTGGGGTAATTGCAGTGTGCGATGACTTTATGCAAGGGGGGCAATTACAGTGTGTGCATCCAGGCCTGGTTCAGATCTGTGTTCAGATGTTTAATTGAAGACGGCTCACAGCTAGGTTTATTGGAATCTATGTTTATTGGAGGCTATCTGGCCCCAGTCTATCATATCTGACTACTCAGCTAGCATGCTTTCTCCTTCCCACCGCTGTGAACCAATACACTCTTTCTGTCCATTAAACGTTGTTATTTCATCAAGCAGTTTATCATAGAGTTGGTTGGTTGTGAGAGCACTTAAAATACTGGGTTCATGTTATTCTCGGATACCCCGCATATGGAGTGGATTTTTCATTACTTGAGCTCAGAGGAACATTTTCTGCTTTCAAAACCAGGCCCACAACATCAAATGGGCATGAGAGCAATAACACACTTGATTTCTTCCTGCTTCTTTGCAAAACCTCAGCATACTTCTCAGTCTGAAACCGCGGCCCTACCTTTTTAACTCCTTTGGTGTATCCCAGTAGCACATATATGCCAAAAAATGAGCCATTGCAAAATTGCAATTATATTTTTCTTTTCATGACAACATGCTGGGAACTGAGGACATGCCTTCGGCGAGGACAACATAATTGTCTCATTCTTGACAGTGTAAATGTGAAGCAGGATGCTAAAAGAACATCTGCTTTGAGTTTATATTTACAACACTACAAATGAGAGAGGAATCGTCTCAGAGAAGATCTTGTGTTGTCTCTGCAGAAGAACCATGCTAAGTACGAACCTTGAACGTGTATGTTGATTTCCTCTTCTTAGGCTCACAGTTGATTTCTTCTCAGAGAGCTAAAGTAAACACATTGTTGATGAGTTTTTAACTTGCTCCCCTATGAGAGATGTCAAACCATGCTCAGCAGTTTGGAGGGGGTGAAGGGTTCCCACAGAATTGGGAGGCATACACCAGTAGGTACCAGGGGCTGATTGGAGGTACATCTATTCCTAGTGTTGCTTGCCTCAAGAACATCTGTCCTTCTCCTGCTCCTTTAGTGGGGGTTCCCTTGAGCTCTGATCTGGGTAGTTAATGAGGAAATAGCCTGCTGCCATGCTACCCAGTCATTTGTCCTACCATCCATATTAAGCAGGAAATGTAAGGGAAAATGGCAAAGCCATTGCCTATTTTGCTCACTAGGTTCCTTTGGCTTGAAAGATGAAAGTCTTAAGATGCCCCAGACTGAGGCTGAAGGCAGGATGTGAAACCTTTGTCTCCTTAGCTGCTTTGTCTGAGGCAAAGTTAAAACCATTGTTTCTTTGGTGGAGTGAGGAAGCTATGTCTAGGCTATATATACTCATGTCTGTATTTATTCCCTGTCAGGAGATTGTGGCTAGTGTCCTGGGTACTGAGAGAGGTCAGGCATTTGCTATATTATCTTCTGGCTTTTTTGAATGCAAGACCTATCTTCTCTTATGGAAAAAGTGTACTGGATGTGTTGCATAGCATATTCTATTTCTTCTTATAAACCATCATCTTTTTAATAGCAGCAGCTGCAGAGGTTTTATTTGTCATCTGACTGAAATCCCAGTAACCTTGCCCTTTCAGTCTGTTTATAAAACACAGAGAACAGAAATCTTTACAGAGGGTAGAGGCCATTTGCATTTTCATAATCAGTATTTTACTTTTAGTGAAAACTAACAACTAGTCTACCCTTCCTGTGTGTAATGAACTGCTGTGATGAACTATAGCTGCTCTCCTCCAGTAGCAGAGACCAGAGGAACGTTTTGTGACCAAACCTCACCTAGAAAACCAGCTTTGCCAGGTGCAGGCATTTTCCAGCTGGATGTATCAAGGCATGTGTTGAGTAAAAGGTCTGGGATTCTTGCAAAGCAGCTTGTACCATAGCTGCTGAGGAAAAACAGCCCTGCTTCCTGGCTCTTGCATAGGACTAATTGTTTGATCATGGTTCTGGACCTACTGAAAGGAACTGGACAGGGCTTCGCAGACGACCTTTTCCCTAAGGTGCTGAAGGAAGCATGAATATATTGCACTAAAACCAGCAGCAGATTCAAGACAAAATATTCTAATGGTAGTGGAAAGGAATCATAAAGAGATTGTGTTAATATTTCTATTGCAGCAGTCTTACTTCAGCTTCTGAGCACTGATGTTAGGGCTGGTAGTCAGCCTGTCACACTTGTATTGGGTGATTTCTGGAGAATTACACCAAGCATTCTCTTTAGAAATGGAAAGGAGTCAGAAATAGTGTTTTTACACAGCTTCTTTAAAATACTACTTGTGGATTCTAAAAATAAAGCAGGAAAATGCAAATAGTTGCCAGGCAATTAGGCTGAAGTTAAAAGTTCTCCTCTGTTGCCATTACAAAGACAATTTTCTCTAGCTTCCAATCAATTCTCTGCTACCAACCTATCAGGTTTGCCTGTTAGATTCAAACAGCTGCCCTTGAACTCCTGTCTGTCTACCCAAGGTGGCTTATAATGCTGCCGAGTGCCTGTGCAAGACAGTTGCCCCAGATTTGCAGTCATGTCTATCTCTGAATGTTGTGCTACTTGTGTTCCTTGAAGGACATTAAAATCTGACCAGTTTACCCACAGAAAAATATCCGCGGCAGAACTGCCTTTGGTGTATCGCATTCTATTTTTCTTTAAACTATGATTCTCTAAACCAGCCAACATCATCTGGGAACGGCTGCAAACATCAACATTTTTTAATTATATGCTCACATAATAGCGAACAAAGATTTGTCAGTGATCCTCCTGTTGGCACATCTCTGCTCAAAAGAAACGTCTGTCTTTTAACCATACCCCTTTAAGCCTTTCTTTATGAGGCATCCTGTTATGCAAGACATTGGCTGCAATCCAAACCATATTGGGCCCCTTTTAAGCATCCCTTTTACAACCTATCCTTTACAGTAACACACCAGTCCCTTGTTTCCCAACAACAACTTTCTGTACAGAAAGATATCAGTCCCAAAGAAGCCTTTAGATCCAGCAGTTGTGTGATTTTCACCATAAATAACAGCTCTTATTAATCAGCAGCATTAATCTATAAAGGCATTATTCCGAAAAACTAACAGCTTTTCAGAATTTGCTGAGAATGTTACAAGAACAGTAACACCTAGAAAAATCCCTTGAATTTAATTAGTGTTGCATCTCTTTTGGGTTAGTAATGTTCAGTGCTGTTGAGATACTCTTTCTCAGTCATCACTTTGGTTGACCTAGAAGACAGTTTTTATGTTAGCCACCTACTGACCTCCAGAGAAATTCTCCTGAACTAATCACTGAGCCCGTTATGGGCTTATTTCACAAAGACTTAAGAACTGTTAATGTGAAGATCTCAATATCCTGTTACACACACTGTTTGCACTGCCATCTGGTTAACAAGCCATTACCCAGGAAAGTAACTTGTCTATCTGTATGTTTC